>NC_133840.1:612500-1212500 GCF_047830755.1 Zonotrichia albicollis
CAACAGGCCATGGGAATTCAGTCAGGATGTGAAAAGCCCGCCCTGCCCAGAGGAAGCCCTGCCTGGTGGGGCTGTGTGGCTGCAGGCAGCCCTGCAGTACCTGTTTATGAGGACCCCTGAGTATGTGTGCCTTGGCGCCTTCACAAGCCGTCCTCATCGCCTCCAGCGACGGCGTGCCCAGCAGGTCTGTGATCAGATCCAGCTGCACAGAGCACAAGGACACAGCTCAGACACGGGATGCTCTCCACTGGAGCAGCAGATGCCCCAGCTACCACGGACCAGCATCCTGTCCCCATGCCCTGGGAGCAGAGCCTGACCCCCCTGGCTGTCCCCTCCTGTCAGGAGCTGTGCAGAGCCAGGAGGGCCCCCCTGAGCCTCCTTCTCTCCAGGCTGAGCCCCTGCCCAGCTCCCTCAGGAGTTCCCCAGCCCCTGCCCAGCTCCCTCAGGAGCTCCCCAGCTCATTCCCAGCTCCCTCAGGAGTTCCCCAGCCCCTTCCCAGCTCCCTCAGGAGTCCCCCAGCCCCTGCCCAGCTCCCTCAGGAGTCCCCCAGCCCCTGCCCAGCTCCCTCAGGAGTCCCCCAGCCCCTTCCCAGCTCCACTGCCTCCCCTGGGCACGCTGCAGCCCCTCCCAGTGTCCCCCGAGGTGCAGCTGTGCCTGCAGGAGCAGGGGCAGCAGGCAGGCAGCCAGCGAGAGGTGAGGTGGGTATATGCAGAGATACCTGCTGGATGGGACTCTGTGCCTGGAACAATATCCTTCTGCCAAGCAACTCTGCAAAGATGCAGCCAACAGACCAGATGTCGATGGCATTGCTGTAGTGGCGGCTGCCCATCAGGATCTCCGGAGCACGGTAATACTGAGTGACAACTTCCTGAGTCATGTGCCGGGATTCGTCTAACTCTTCCACCCTGGCCAATCCAAAATCACAAATCTAAATTGAGAAGGCAAATAAGAAAATTAAAACAACCAAAACACCTTCTGCGTTTCAAATAGGCAGCCTTCTGGGAAGGAGGCAGGGGATCCCCAAGCAGCATTTAAACACCTCAGATAATCTGCTCTGACTGCACAAGCCAGGGGAGAGGGGATAGGAGGAAATCATGTTGTTTTGTTCCACAGCCATTTAAACTTCCTACAATTCGATTTGAAATCACAGTACATTTTAAGTTGGCATTACAATATTTATAATCTGGAAGATTAAAAAGCTTTGCACTACAAAAAACCCAACTCCTGGGTATGGAGTATTTCAACTCAAACAAACTCACTTGCTCATGACATGTCTCAAAATATTAAAGATTCAGCTCTACTCATTTGGGTTTAGAGAATTGTTAACAATGTCTTGAACCAGAAGGGTTAAGAAAAGTGAGCAAACTTTGCCAATTTGAATTCTCAGCAAATCCCTGTAAACAACACTGAATTTTTGTGTTTGGCACAGCTGTACAACACACCTCAGTCCTCCAAAATTCCATATACCCAAGGTTAATGGAGGTGCCTTGGGCATTTGGTGTCACCTTCCCCTGAGGAGCACAGGGACACTGAGAACCCCCTGCCCTCCCAGGCACAGGACATCCCACCCAAGCCAAACTCAGGAATTCTCTCTGCCTTTAGGAGATGTGGGGAGAGGCAGGGAGAAAAGGGGAAAGGCAGATGTTTGCTTCATTTCCACTGCTTTAAAAATCTGCAGGATTTTTTTCAATTTACATGGACTTTCAGGGAAAGCATTCACACGGAATGTTTTTTGTTTACAAATTAACAACATACACACACAAACATCTTCAATAAAAGTAAGCAGCACCTTAAGGACACAGTTGCTGTTCACGAGTAGGTTCCCTGGTTTAATGTCTCGATGTAAAATGCCAGCAGAATGTAGATATTTCAGACCTGAAATATTAAAGAAAATTATTTTTAATTTTTTCCTCTTTTAGAAGAAGTTTAAGGCTGACAATATTTTCCCAGAAGGTCTGGCAACTCCTGATCAGCAAAGCTTTGCCTGTGCCTCAGTTTTTAAATGAGTAACTCCCAGCCAGTAATGCACACTCAGTCACATAATGACAGGGTAAAATTTTGGAGTATATAAAATACACAGGAAAAGGAATTTAGCAGTCTTTTTATAAACCGCCCTCCCCCCAAAATCCAACAAACAACAAATCAAAAGCAACGCATCATCTCTCTGATTATGGCATGGATACTCTGCTAATCCCCACTCTGGAATTTTCAGATACCTCTTACTGCTGTTTTTCAGTAACAGTTTTTGCCTTAAGGGGATATAATTACACATATTCACCCATCTGGTTCAGTCTAAGTGTCCTTTTTGTTCCTTGATTCTAAAAGCATGACTTTTCTTTCCCTGACAATGCTTTAAGGCAGCAGGGGTGCCATGCTCTTGTAGGTACAATAATTCATGCTTGGTATTTATTCAAATATGACATTAAAAGAAGTTCCTACAGGAAGCTTATTCAAGATGAGAATGTCTGAGAATAAACATTAAGGAAAAAAAATATTTCTACTACACAATTTTCACTAAATTTAGAGGAAGAAAAATTACCTCTTAAAATCTGGTAAAGAAAAACTTTGACATGATCAGAGCTGAGAGGCTGAGGAGAGACGATAATCTTGTGGAGGTCACTCTGCATCAACTCAGTGACAACATAGCTGCAGTTCAGTGGTTAAGGAAAAGCACAACAGGCACACAATCTCTCAAAACATTCACTAACTCCTACTTACTTGAGCTCTTACAGGTCACAGCTATTGAGTTAAAGAGAGGAAAGCTGCTTCAGAGGTCAAATTCTTACAGGAATGAAAATAAAAAACATCTTGTGAAAGAAAACAGATTAGTCCATGAGAGTCTGCATTAAGGTAGGTGCACAAAGTTATAGAAAGGCAAATGACCAGTGAGACTGAGGGGAGGTGGCTCCAGAGGGGCCTGTGTGTGTTCAGGGGGTTCAGAAGCAGTGAAATGGGGGGAAAGCTGCACCCTATGGGATGGAGACCATCCTGACAATGTCCTGGCTGTGGGACAACAGTAACACACACAGAAATCATCACAGTAAATACTGGGGGAAATACAGGCATTAACTAAATCATCTCTGCTTTGAAAGCTTAGTTTAGCAGTCACATTTGAAACAGGAGTGTGCTATTATCACATTTGTGGCTGAAGGAGGTAAAACACGTTGGCCCCATGTTAACTGATACAGCCAGGTATTGAATGCTCATTTTCTTTCATCTCTACCCAGTCAATGCTCTGCTTTCATCTGTTGCTCTACAAACCCTCTCCAGCTAAATCCCTGTTGGCCAAAGGGTTCATCTGCCAACAGAACACCGCACAAAAACTCATTTTATAAATTAAATATCTCCAACTTTTTGAGGAAAAAAATATTAAAATGGCATTCATAAAGAATTCATAAAGAAAAAACTCAACCCTGCAGCACCATAATTTGTAGTCCTCTAATTTTTCTTTTCCTTTAGCAAAGACCCTTTTAAATATTTATACCAGACTTTTAAAATCTGCGGTTTACCTTATACCTGCAACAAATCTTTACATTCAATTTAATGCAAAATATACTTTTAAAAACCCAAAAGCATTACTCTGCACTTTATCACGACAAGATTTTTGTTTTGCTACGCCACAAATCCTCCTAAATCTCAATCCCGAGCATAATGTCTCCCAGATGTCTCAACTAGTTGCCATGCCAACTAAAGCAGCTTAAATTAAATGAGGGCCTGAAATGGCACCTGCACCACTGCAGGTCTGGGGCGCATTAAATCAAGCCCTTGACAGGCTCGGAGGTGCCATTAACCCCAGCAGCAGCAGCAGCAGCAGCAGCAGCAGCAGCAGCCATCTGATTACTGTCTCTGGTGACTGAGCCCGGGCTGGCGGCAGTGTGCTCTGCCGTGACCCTCGGGCCCTGCTGCTGCTCTGGGACCCTGGGACACCGAGGAGAAGGGACCCCAGAGCTGGCATGGCATGGCATGCCCTGCTCACACAGCACCGCAGCTTGCTCTTCCCAGTGCCACCGCCGGGCCCGGCCGCGGGCGCTGAGCACGGCGCTGCTACCGGAGAGAGAAATTGCTCCTGACAGCAGTAATTAGTTAAGTAGCTGTATAAAATTAGATCTACAAATGTACCAATTTGCTTCAGAGTAATTATCAAAGCAAATGCGCGGCACAAAAGAACCCGACTTGCTCTGCTGGCTGGGACCTGCTGAGTTGGTGGATTTTACAGAGCGACAGATAAACGTTAGAAAGGGGTGAGGTGCCCTGGGTGATGTGGCACGCTCCTCGTGGCTTGCACTTGGTCTGTGCACGCCTCCAGCCCCAGCTCTGCAGGACCCAGCTGGTTTGGGGGCTGGCCAGGGGTCAGAGGAAAGCCCTGTGGCAGGGTGAGCCCGTGCTGTGGGGCTGCAGGGCTGGCACTGCCCTCACTGCCCTCACCCTGCTCCTCTGCACCCTGCAGACACCAGGCACCTACCCAGCGCCCACCGGAACGCAGCTCTTCCACCTCTCTGGGATTTACTGCACATCCTTGCTTTCACTGCTATTCAAACCTTTTCCAGACCCCACCCCTGAAAAGTGGTGGCTTTTCAGCCGCTTCTGATATCCACTTTAATGGGCAAAGTTTTCATAAAGTTACTACAGAAACTCTGGATGCTTCTTAAAGGAGAACACCCATGGATCTGCAGTTGCTGAATTCAGTATTACAATCAACTGTGGAAGGTTCTGTAACTGGAAAAAAGAGCATCAATCATTCATTTTTGCACTAAGTGATATTGGTAAAAACATCAATACCTGTAAGATTCAAAATGGCCACAAAGATTTTCAACCGAAAACCTCATTATTAATTCAAATTATATCTTGATCTGAGCGTTTGCCAGGAATTTTCATGCTAAACAAAAATCTCACTAGATTAAAATTCCTTTATTCACCACTAGTTTCCTTAGAAATATTTTAATTTATCATTAAAATGTTAAGGTGGTTTTATAATTAGTTCTCTTTAAAAAATACACTCTGCAATTCCTGCTGGTACCTACGAAACACTGAATAATTGAAATGAACTCTACCAGCTCATTTGCAACACATCATTCATATCATTTTAGTCATTCTTTTATTACATTTCTTTCCCCAAAAAGGGCACTACAACTCTTTGGAAAGAACAAAGGAAATCACTCAACACCAACTCCAGCCCTTTACACTTTTATCACTGTTCAATACGTCCTACAGCAAAAATGGAACAACCCTATGATATCTTTGGGAACTCTACTAGTGGACCAACAAAAGAAGTTTTGACATCTACACCCCCAAATATGGAACATCTTTACCTGATCTTCTTCAAACCTTTCTCAAGAAAATTCTCCTTACACTACAGTAAGCAGAAACACATGCAATTAAAAATAGGTATTAATTCATTCTTTTAAGGAATGCCAGAGTCCTAAGTGCACTTATTGTAACTATTTCAAAAGAAAGGACAAAGCAGATTACACATAATCTTCTGTTGTCAATATTAGAGTCAAGAAATTAACAAAAATATAGAAAAAAGCTCTATACAACACAACTCAGAATGACTTAAAGTCAGTTAGCCATGAAGGAAACTAACATTTTGGGTTTATATTCAAAACTTGGCAGTAGCTAAGCTCATAAAAATAAGCTTATCCCATTTAAATATTCTGGATTGTACAATTACACAGAAGGAGTAATCCTTAACCTAGATCTGATTTATAACTCATATGACTTCTTCTAAATGAGGGCATTGAACTAGTGCACATAACCAAAATCCAGTTTCTGAAGACTACTTATATGCTCTTCACGTGAAAGAAATATCAAAGCAGAATTTTAAAGCTTTACCTAAACTCATATGAAAAAGCCCCAGTAATATTTTCAACTAAATAATGTGTTTCTTTACCAGCAAGTTGTGCTGTACTTTGGTTAAAATTACCACGTTGATTACACCTACTTTCTTCACCAATCAATCCAAGGTATTACATAAATAGATCAAACCATACTTCAAAAGTTCAGGTTTCCTAAAAATAATGACAATTTCCCACCCATTAACTGCAAAGTGGGTCATACAAAAAAGCAGCTTAGACCCACCAGCACCAAAACCCAACCTGCCCAAGCCTAACCACAGGAGTGGCAAACAATTTCCCCTGCCATGAGAGTCAGAGCCCTCCCAGCTCAGGGATTCACTTTTCAGTATTGCAGAAAGCAGAAATTCCCTCCTTCACGACTAGAAGACAGCCCAAGCCAAGTTAGAAAAGGAAACAACCAAACCAAAACATGACCCTCAGGGGAAGTTCTTCCCTCAAATTCACTGCTAGAAGGCAGTGACCCACAGGCAGCTGTACCTGTGCTGGGACACAGCTCTGGGCAATGGGCTCTGCTCCAGGACACAGCTGGCCAAGGGCAGCCACAGCCCTGCCACCCCACTGAACCCCCTCTGCTAACTCAGGGCTCCAAAGCCTGTGAGGGCAGAACTCTCTGAAACCACCACAACGTCTTTTAAAACACAAATAACTGAGAGGAGATTAATTACTGGATATGGTTTAAAAAATAATGTTCTGGGGGGATCCCTGTGAGCAGCAGCAGCAGGGCCTGCTGGTCAGTCCCACACTCATGCACACACTGGCCCAGGTGTGATCACAGCTCAGCTCAGCCCTGCACCATCCCACCCCAAAGCTCAGCCCTGCACCATTACACACCCCAAAGCCCAGCCCTGCACCATTTCACACCCCAAAGCCCAGCCCTGCACCATTTCACACCCCAAAGCTCAGCCCTGCACCATTTCACACCCCAAAGCCCAGCCCTGCACCATTTCACACCCCAAAGTTCAGCCCTGCACCGTCCCACCCCAAAGCCCAGCCCTGCACCGTCCCACCCCAAAGCTCAGCCCTGCACTGTCCCACCCCAAAGCTCAGCCCTGCCCTGCACCGTCCCACCCCAAAGCTCAGCCCTGCACCATTTCACACCCCAAAGCTCAGCCCTGCACCATCCCACCCCAAAGCTCAGCCCTGCACCGTCCCACCCCAAAGCTCAGCTCAGCCCTGCACCATTTCACACCCCAAAGCTCAGCCCTGCACTGTCCCACCCCAAAGCTCAGCCCTGCCCTGCACCGTCCCACCCCAAAGCTTAGCCCTGCACCATTTCACACCCCAAAGCTCAGCCCTGCACCATTTCACACCCCAAAGCTCAGCCCTGCACCATTTCACACCCCAAAGCTCAGCCCTGCACCGTCCCACCCCAAAGCTCAGCCCTGCACCATTTCACACCCCAAAGCCCAGCCCTGCACCATTTCACACCCCAAAGCCCAGCCCTGCACCAGCCCACCCCAGCACCACCTCACAGCTCGGGATGCTACAGGTTCACTCTTGGAAATAAAACTGTCCACATGCAGGCTCGAGGCTTCTGTGGTTCCATTTCATAGATTACACCACACACTGGCAGCTTCTAAGCTAATGAAAATCACATCTACCTCAATTAAGATGTTCTATTTTTATATTTAGGATACATTTCTTCAAAATAGTCGATGTGTGGAGGCTGGAGGATGTCGAGGGCAGAGAGTACCTAGGAAACACCACACAAGGTCAAGGCCTATTCCAGAACAAATCCCTTTCAAAAAGACAGACTGCACATTTCTCACATGGTTTCATTTTATTCTATCCCACAGACAGACCAATGTTCTGTCTCACCAGGTATGTAAATTTAATAACCCACCACGTCAGATATTCTGTACCTTCAACATCTCTCTCTTTTCTAACTCAAGACATTTTTTCCAGCTGTTTGAGTAGTAGTTTGAAAGCACAAATTTATCTATCCAATAAAAAGTGGTTTCTTTACCATATATATGGACATAGAATCTTTGAAAGTAATTCCAGCAAAGAAATGTAAAAGCAGAAAATATTACACTTTGTACTGCCTTTAGTCTTTCAGAGTTTTGTGATTCACTGCTTCCATGTGGGAATTCCAAACCCCAAAGTTGTTCCCATTCTGAATAAGCAGCTCAGTGGTACAAAAAGCAAAAGGTAAAAAAGGTAGAAAAAAGCAAAAACGTAGAAAAGCAGCAGCAGAGAATTCCCATCCTCTCACAGAGAAAGATACTCCTTGGTGGGGTCATTTGGATCCTATCCTAGGAAGGTCCATGACATTTGGGTGAAGCACCCAAACTTCAGATGCACTTCACACTTCATGGGTCAACCCAAATAGTGATTAAACGTTTTAATTTAAGCTGACTGATTTTACCTAAAGCAGGTCTGGGAGAGGACCAGCAAAGGGGACAGAACAGCTCAGGAGGAAGTGTCCAGCTGACACAGCTCTGTGCAGCCTGACATCTACCTGAAGCCTGAAATAAGGCTGGGCAGAAGCGTTCTGACTGACTGTTTGCAAACACTTTGGAGGGAAAATTATGAGTATCCTTAGACTCTTGACAGTTTCATTTTTATAGTGTCTGCAACAGTAATATCTGAGTTTCCAGAAAATCTGATCACTGTAAAGTATTTTAGATATTCTGTAACAAAACACACTTTTGTTACAGAGAGCTCCATTTCACATTTGGGTTTTCTCAAAGATTTCAAGATTACTTTGAATTTACTTACATTGTCATGCTTAAAAAAACACAACATCTTCAACTCCCGGAAGACCCTTTTACAAGAGACCAAATTTTGGAAGACGTTGGGCATCTTTTTGAGTGCAACTCTCTTTCCATCTCGTGGATCTGTTACTGACCTACAGGAAAAGAGACAAAGAACATCACATACCAGGATTAGACAATTTGCTAAAGAAGAAAAGAATATTTTAAAGCTTCTTATCATTCTCAGCTCAGTGAGTCAGAACAAAGTGAAGTCATTTCTAGGGAGAAGAGCACTAATGTGAGGGCACTGAGCAGTGCCCTGCAGAGCCTGTGCCACACAGATGTGACCATTCTGTGGCTGGAGCCACACACAGAGCTCATGGTGACACCAACACCTGCAGTGGATGTCAGGATAAACATCCCCTTCACCTCCCAAAAACACCTCATTAAAACCCTCTCAGTTACCCAGATCGGATTTTATCAGGCCTATCGCTCACTTCCTCCTCTCCAAAGAAGGTAAAAGATCTAAAAATCCTATTCTGACAGAACTCTGGCAAGTGTAAGACTATTTATTGGTATGTCACCAAATCACATCTGGAGAAGCAACAGCACGTGGTATCCAGGTTTGCATAAATGTAAAACAGGCATGATACTGGTCCTTCTCCCACACAGCTTATGGAATGCAAGTATAGTAGCTCAGGAATTATAAGGTGCTTTGCACATGGCAAGTATTTTAATTTAAAATAATTGGATTCTGAAAATAGAATTTTATAATGAGAACCATAAAACTAGAGCAAGGAGATTATGGTGCCTCAATTCCCAATCCCAGTTTTTAAGGTGAGTTTCTCAAACTACAGAATAGAGTATATGCATATTTTTACTGGGATGACCAAAATAACTTCAATCTCAGTGCAGTGTTGAACCCACAGAAGAATCCACATCCAGCTATGCACCCTGATAACGACATTTGTCCTTAAAAAATTGCTGGTTTTCTCTCTCATGTGACTCCTCTGCTGTGCCAGGCCTGGCGTGGCTGCTCTGCTCTTCCAAATGTCTCCACACAATAACCATTGCTTTGGGTGAACAGACTTCTCCTAGTCTCTCATAGAGGAAAGGAGTTCAGTGGGGTTGCTGTGCCATTCCCAATTATGATCGGTTTTCTTTTTTCTTTTAAATAACCCACTTTCACAAACAAGTGATGATCCCCTGCAGTATCCACCTGGAAAGCAATTCCTCTGCTCTTTCCCCCACAGCAGCAGCAATGCCAGCCTGCCCCTCACCTCCCTGCCTTGGGCTGGCAGCTCTGTGCCACTCACCAGCAATTTCACTTCAAGGGGCAGCACAAAACTGACAATCCAAGTTCTGAAGATCAGAACTGTCAGGCCTGCATTCCAAAGAACAGAAACAAGAAAGGAAACAGCCTGTCTGAAAACCTGGTATTTACAGCATCCAAAAAAAGATGCTGAAAATGTTGCTTTGTGTTTGTGTACAGTACCTACTTTGATACTAGTAAAATAATTATTTATAGCAATATGCTATCGGGTCGCATATCCCCAGGAGAAACTAGAAAAGCAGGAAAATCTCCTAGGAGCTAATTGAGAGAACAGCTAGAAAGGCAACTTCACTCACTGCTGCTCTCAGAAGAACACATCTGAATTGCCTGCCCTGCTTTGTGAGGCCATTGCAGCACGGGTGAATCCCGCAGCAAAGGGCCCAGCAGGCAGGAGCCATCCATCACAAGGCACCACTGAAGCCTCAAAGGCTCCACTTACCAACCACCAACTGCAGCTGGGATAAAGAGATCACAGACCGGCATTCAAACCAAAAATAACCTAGCAAAAATTATATATAGGTATGGGGCAAAAAATGAATGATTGAATCTTGTGCCAGGGCAGCCAGCTGAGCTCTAACCGTGCCTTTGGGAGTGACACTGACCAGTGACCCCGAGCTGGGGACCCAGCACTGAGCACTGAGGGTGCAGCGAGCCCAACCCCAGCCTGCAGGGACACAGGGGAGCACACAGCTGGGACAAAGGCACAGCACATTCTGGGGGCAGACCACAACCAGAGCAGCTGAGGGACAGCAGCAGAGCAGCCCCGGGGCCAGCACAGCAATGGGATGCATCCCCTGAACTGCGCTGGGTGCCCTGTGCAGCAGGGCCGCTCTCCTGCCACCACAAACCCTTCTGTTCTGATTGTACATAATGTATGGATGTCCTGCTATATTTGAGAACTACATAAAAAGCTTTTAAAATAGTCTGACATGAAACACATAAAGAAAAAAGATACTTTACAGAACCTGCTCCTTCTATTTACTTCGCAAGCTAATCACACCAGAAATAATACAATTTTAAAAAGTAATAAGACTACAGAAGAGATTAATGACACAATCCAGACCTCTAGTTAAAATGTTTTCAAAGACAATCCTTATCTCAAAGAATCCTTGCAGGCATTCAGCCGTTTCAATTACGCATTATAAGCCTTTAGCAACTCTGTGCCATGTTGATGGCAAATTTTCAAGGTGGAGTCTATGCCAACAGTGACTTTTTCTCTCCCTGAATCCAGGTCAAGGCATACACATTGTTCTGTAGTTTCAACTGGTAGAAAAACAAGTTTGTGACTGTTCCGTGTGCAATTATTACACAGGAGCAAGATAATGAAAGAATGTTCTTGGGGTGGTGTGGGAAAGTGCTGGTGGAGTTTGTTCTGTCACGGAAAGAAACCTTCCTTCACATTTATAGAGAATATCTATAAATTTACATCAGGAGTTACCAGAAGGGAGGGAATTTAATAGGATTACTCTGCAAGTTTTTCTTCTTAGTCAGTGAACTTTTTTCCTCAGTTGCTTGACTCTTAATCACACAGGCTTTTCCAGCAAGCCTAATTCTGAGATATGTAAGTGGCCTGGTCCCACAAGCATTTCAGCTGCTCACCCAGGCATGTTTGATGTACCACTTTAAAACAAACAGCACAGCTCATACTCAAGGGCATGTGATCCCAATATGCCACTTTTTCAGCACATGGTATTGCAATCAATCACATCTTGGCATATTTCAAAATATACTTGAGCATGGGATGGCATTAAAAATCCCTTAGAAAAGCTCACAAAACCACAAGATTCCCAAGACTGAAGTGAAAGGGCAAGGAGAGGCTGTGCACCTATCAAATCTCTTATCTGGGAAATGCTTGATTGAGTACATAAAATTTGCACACAGGCACAGGCCATGCGACCAGGCTCTGCTCTCTGCAAAGTCACTGCCAGGCACTGAGCCCGACCAAAATGTGACAAAAACTGATCCACAACATTTAATGGACTGTAGGGTAGCAGAGAGGAGAGGTGAGGAAAATAAGGACACAAGTGTGAAATCCTTAAGAAAACAAACCAATATATATATCTGTGGATTTAGCAACAGATGTCTTACTGAAGGAAGAAAAGGAAACGCATCCAGAGGCTGAGTTTTTACGCAAAGCAGCTGCTTTAGCAATTTAGCATTATAAAGATTCAAACACCAGGGAGACAGGCCAGAGGTGATGTCCCAGGCCCTGCAGTGACCTTGCCGACTGCCAGCAGTGTTTTCTCCCATCACACACTGCAGTCCGTGTCCCACACCGCTCCTGACCCGCACACAAACCTTGTTCTGAAGCTCTGTGACAATTCCTAACGGAGGTTAATGATTCACATGCTAAATGGCTCTAACTTTAGTAGCCCGACAGTCAGTCCTGCAGCCCAAAGCCGCGAGCGAGGCGCTCCTGGCCCGGGCTGGCCCTGAACAGCTGTGCTGGCACGGTGACACGGCCAGCAGGGAACAGCCCAGACAAAGGCAGGACAGACGGACGCTTGTTCAGGAACAATGGCAGCCCCGGCATGTGTCACAGAGCATCTCAGTCAGTCACACTGCCTCTGCCAAGTGAACAGCCAGAGGGAGAGGTGGGATTTGTCTCGTTTTGAGGGCTCTTGGGTAACACATGAACTGTTTCTCTAGAGGTGCCTCACCCCAGCAGCGAATGCAGAGAACCAGCAGAGCCTCCTCGTAGATCACCAGATTCCTGATCTGAGGACCCCAATTTTCCAATTCCATGAGAGTCTTTTCTCCCTGTGTGTGCAGCCAGGGCCATGCTGGGTGTCACAGCCCCCTGGGCACCCTGTCCTGCCAGCAGGGTGACCTGGGCTCCCCTCCAGCAGTGCTGGGAGAGGGATCATCGGGAGCGAGGATTTGTTTTGGTTGGATTTCTCACAACAAGGGAGTTTTAGCACACACACTCATGCAATTAGCATGGCATTATAATGGGTTTTACCCTCTGGCTGTACATACATTGTCTGAAAGATGCAAAAGCAGATACAACCTCGTTTAAAGGAGATATTCATAGTCATTTCAGCTATAATTTTTAAAAGAAAAGCCACCCACAGATTCATTAGGAAAAGGAGGAAAACATTACAGCAGAGCAGTGCTCAGTCCTCTTCACTTTCCTGCCATGGCCAGAGCTCTCGGGAAGGCTGCTCTGAACTTACAGCACGAGGCCTGTCCCCAGGAAGGAGCAATGACACTGAAACCAGGCACCGACAGGCACAGCAGCAGGGAGGCTGCAGGAGGAGCACGAGCCGGGGCAGCACACGGGATCCCGGGAGGACCCCGGGAGCGAGGAGCTGCCCTGACCACAGGAGGGTCCTGCACCCACCCAGGGGCCAGAGAGGAATCACACCATTCCCTGAGAAACCACACCATTCCCTGAGAAATCACACCATTCCCTGGGAAATCACACCATTCCCCTTAAATCACACCATTCCCTTGAAATCACACCATTCCCTGTGAAACCACACCGTTCCCTGAGAAACCACACCATTCCCTTGAAACCACACCATTCCCTGAGAAATCACACCATTCCCAGAGAAACCACACCATTCCCTGAGAAATCACACCATTCCCTGTGAAACCACACCGTTCCCTGAGAAACCACACCATTCCCTGAGAAACCACACCATTCCCTTGAAATCACACCATTCCCTGAGAAACCACACCATTCCCTGAGAAACCACACCATTCCCCTTAAATCACACCATTCCCTGAGAAACCACACCATTCCCAGAGAAATCACACCATTCCCTGAGAAACCACACCATTCCCCTTAAATCACACCATTCCCCTTAAATCACACCATTCCCTGTGAAACCACACCATTCCCTGAGAAACCACACCATTCCCTTCAAATCACACCATTCCCTGTGAAATCACACCATTCCCTTGAAACCACACCATTCCCTGTGAAATCACACCATTCCCTTGAAATCACACCATTCCCTTGAAACCACACCATTCCCTGTGAAACCACACCGTTCCCTTGAAATCACACCATTCCCCTTAAATCGCACCATTCCCTGAGAAATCACACCATTCCCTGTTAATTCACATCATTCCCTGTTAAATCACACCATTCCCCTTAAATCACACTATTCCCTTGAAATCACACCATTCCCCTTAAATCACACCATTCCCTGAGAAACCACACCATTCCCCTTAAATCACACCATTCCCTGTTAATTCACGTCATTCCCTGTTAAATCACACCATTCCCTGAGAAATCACACCATTCCCTGAGAAATCACACCATTCCCTGTGAAATCACACCACTCCCTGTTATCCCACCTGTGAGTTCCATTAAATACCTGCTCACCCCGAGGAACTCACAGGGCCCAAACACTGACATGTGTGTCTACCTATTCACATCAGCAGTTTAGGGACTTAAAAAATATTCCAAAACTTGCAGTAAATCATTGCCTACAAAAAGTCCCAGTGGCTGCAGCACAGAAGAGTCTGAAACACTGAGGCAGAGTTGTCAGCGACAGCAGAATTTTTAGCACACAAGCACAGAAAAATAAGGTTTCATTGTTAAAAGACATTATCAAAAAGAACAGCTGTTATTTTTCGAGCTATTTAAGCACTGGATGTGCTGTTGATTTTCAGGTCACTATTGCTCCGTGGCAGCCTCCAGCTGGCAATACTTCAAAGATCCTAAAATGAAATATTTACAGTGGGGGAAAAAAAAAAAATCTTTGAGAGATATGATATGAAAGCAAACTGCAAAAAGATAGCTAAGGAGATAGTAGTGAGCAAAACTTGGATTTCACTTGGATTGAACTTTGAGGCAGAGAAGCCAAGTCCCAGAGCCCCCTGTTTCACCCACCCCTGGGAATTGGCTGCAGGATCTGAGGGCTCCCTGACACAGCTGAGAGCCTGACAAGGAGCCATGGGCTGGTATGGACTGGCAAAAGCTGGGTGAAGGTGTTCACAGGCAAAAGGAAAAACTTCTTGCACTTTTAGACATCTGGGACCTCAAAAAATACACTCCACCTGCTAAATATTTTCTTAATATTTTGCCAAGTAAAGTAGGTTTTGCATGCAGGAATCTGCATATGAAGAAAAAATTTGTGTTTGTTGGAAAGGCACTGAACAGAAAATAAGTTACTTAAGAAGATTACACAAAAAGACAATTTAATTAACTGACTACCAAGGCGCATTCTCAGCATTTCATTACGTTTTCTCAACATTCTCCACAGAACACTGTAAAGTAATCAAAAAATACCCAAAGGCACTTCAAGGAAACCTTGTAAGTTATTCCAAATAGCAAAGCCTTTCTAACACATATCCTCAGGAGCTGGTCTTTTCAGTGGTATGGGATCTGGGAAAGAACTGGCTGAATGCAAGCTAACAGATTTCATGCAGAACTTCCATATGAGCCTGAAGAAAACATCCAGATTTCATTTTCACTTACAGGTGTTTTATGGGAAAGGGTTAAGAGACTTCAAAGGTGTGCTTCACTCCCTCCTGCTAAATGCAGACCTCTCCAGAGCTCCTTTTCCAGCCATCCATGTCCAAAAAAAGCCTTTTAACGTTGGTTCTAATCACACCCTCCAGCATGTGTGCCATTATCACTTATTCTTTACAAATCAGAGCTAAAAGCAAAACTGATTACTGCAAGAAATCTGTCTCCTTGAACAAAAAGTGATTCAGAGTATCTTACTTAAAAGAAAGGAGTGAAAATTAAAGGGATACTGTTATGGCTAATATCTTTAAAAATGTTTAATTTGTCTTCCTTCATGGAAGCTTAAAATTGAAACTGCTTTCCAAATCAAATTTATTTCCCCACTTATACAAAATTTTCTGACTCTGCTTCAGACCTTTTTATTCACTTCTCAACTGCCTATATTAACCACAGCTACAATAACTTACTACGCTACACATAACATTTATTCAGATAATTTTTAATAGAATTTTTAATTTTTTTTTAGCCAATGGCATAGTTCCGGATGTGATGTTCACAAATAAATAACATGCCCAATAAACACATAGAGCTTCATGTATTTTTACAGTTCTTTCTTCTTTATTTTTAAAGCTTGTACCACTATAACATGCACATTCCTGCCCCAATTCACTGACCTCTATTCCCATTCCCACCAGCCAACCAAGAAAAACCCAGATGAGAAACCTTCCTCTCCACATCCAACAAGCCTGCAGGCCTTGGCACAGTTCCTGGAGTATTTCTGCACCTCCAAGCAAAGTAGGTTAATAAGGTCTCTGGTCATATCCCCGACTGCCACCTCGCTCCTGCAATATCCACCCAGCTCCTCTCCCCAGGCCAGGACAGAACAAACCTGCAATACCCACCCAGCTCCTCTCCTCACCAGCACTCTGCCCTGCTTCCTGCAATACCCACCCAGCTCCTCTCCCCAGGCCAGCACAGAACAAACCCCAGGAAACGGTGCCTGAGCTCCTTTCTGCACAGCAATCCCTGGGAAGCAGCTCAGCACCTCATCCCAACCAATACCTCAACACTTCCTCCTCCAGGGGAAACCTGTCCTGCTTCAGACACTCCTTGTTTCACCGCAATCATGTTTCCTGACATAGGAGAAAATCAGAAGAGGATTCAAACCAAAGTGTACAATAAATATTAGAAACTCAGTACTTCAAAGTAATTACACTGCAGTGTTCCCTGCTTCCACCAGGGAGATATTTGTATCTGTTGGTTAAGGACTAAGCCTCAGAACTTTGATGTATTTGTGTATATAAATACACAAATAAATAGGTATATATGTATGAGGCTGAGGCTACCTTTTAATTTTATGAATTACTGCTATTTATATTCATCTCCCGAAATTCTGTAGTGATGATAAATACATGAACATTCATCAAGATTTTTAGCTGGAAGAGCCAAATCTTATTTACTGACCTTTCAAGTTTCAACTTACTCCGCTCATTCCTTATTCAAAGGAATTCTGTATTCTACAATAGTACAGAACACAGAATTGAAATCCAAAATGTTTTGTAGTTGACACTTTCTCTTTCATTCTCTTTACCAGAAATTATTTTAGATAACAGTGTTTTATTTGTCTTGCACAGGCACGGATGTTAGACTCACCAAACTTTAAAATATTACTTTAAATACACACTAAGCCTATAAGATGCTGTAATTCCCAAGCCCAGCACTTCACAACGGCCAAAGTAAACACTGAGCAGAGACATCTCAATTGCTCTGCTGCTGAACAAACCCAAGCAAGAGCTGAGAGCCACAGGAGCAGCACATCTGACACGAGCTGTGCAGCTTTTCCCATTGTGGCAGCTCAGGGTCCTCCTTCAGGCTGGCTGACAGCCACGTTATAAGCTGTGTCCTTGTAGCTGTGCACAGGGCATTTCACATCAGCTTCTCTAAGGCTTCCTCTGCACATTTTACTCACATAAATTATTGCTAACTGCTGCCATTTTTTTTTCTATGTAAAGATTTCTATGTGCTCAACCCTGCTAAGTCATTTCTTCTCTGAATTACTGTAGGAACAGAAGGGACACGTCAAAACACAAGTGTATAAATAAATTCATAACCTCTACAGTCCCAAAGTCTAGAACATGTCTCAGATGGGATATTTTTGGAACACGAAAGAAGAGTTTTATATTTTATTACATGTTAATGAAGATTTAAGAAAGACCCATAGCCTTGCAAAAAAGAAAGGAAAAAAAAGGTAAAAATCAGTCTTCTATTTATTGCCAGGGCATTTAAAGACACATCAGTCTCCCATTACCATGGGCCAGTGAAGGGAATGATCCTCTGTCACATACCATCAAGTCTCACGGTGCTGTAAAAATTCCACCTATTTCCTTGACAGTCTCAATTACACTGGAGCCATAACCACTCCTTTTCAATAGATTCAAAAGGCAATTTCAGAGATCCGGAGACATTGGAGTGACACACTGAAGTGGAGAGGTGAGCAGCACCTTTGAGTGAACAGCCTGCTGAGAGTGGGACGAGACTGCTCAAAATTCTTCCTTGTCTGCAACAGCAGAACATGGAGCTGATGAATTTCTGTGAGAGGTCGTTTGGCTACTGCTCAAATGTCTGAAATCCTGTAAAATTTGCAAAATCTAAATTTTCAGGTAAGCCAGCCAACCCTGTTCATGCCTTGGTCCAGGGCCAGGTGACCTGTACCAGGTGCTGGAGGCAGCACAGCTCCAGTGATCCTCAGCCTTTCCCCCCTTCCAAAACTCACCCACAAAATGTCATCTTACAGAACTGTTTAAAATATTACAAAATCTCCAAGGAAAGTGTGTCTCTCCCTCTTCCCACTGGAAGAAAACCAGCCTGAATTGTTATAAAGCAAATTAACTGACATGCTACAATGCAGTTGGTTTGGTTTCACATCTCCATCCACAGAAACACCAAGGTCTGACCTGCAGGACTCCCTTTTGACCTCCTCCTTTCACAGCTGTATTTAGCTTCCAGTGATCTCCATGAACTGACAGGACAATCCTAATATATGTTTCTCTATTCTGAGTCTGTCAAAAACCTTGTGATAACAGATGGAATCACTACCATGGGTGCAATTCCAGGGGAATGAAATTAATGACTCTAAAATACTTCAAACTCAAAATTTAAACAATAGTTCAGGATGAAATAAAATTATTACAGAAGAATTCCCTTTACTGGGTCATTTGGTAAGTGACAAAATCTCCTTGGGAACAACTGTGGGAGTGATGATATATACATTTAATATTCAAATTACCAAACACCTGTCAGTTCTCAATGTTTTAGATGAGGTTTCACATGAGTAAACAGTAGCTTAAAAATTATAAGGTGACATGCCCAAGACAGAGATCAGAAAAAAAGCCACAAGTAGGTCAAAGCTGGTCCTGATTCTGTCAACATTCACCTACTTTTCCTCAACTGCTTCAGAAAACAATAAGCAATCCAAACCAAAGGAGCATACATGCTTTGTCTCTTCAGCAGGGGCAGAAGGGAAGCTCAGCTCAGCTTACAGGCTTGGGTGAGGATGTGAATGCCCTGCTGGCAAAAGCACGGTGCAAGTCCTTGATCCTGACTTTTCAAGTGCAATCAATGAGCAAATATGCTCAGAAAAGCACTCTGATACCTTGAGGTATCTATAATAATTGAAAAACTAAATCAAATGTACTTTCGACTTCATAATTAAAATCTGCTTTTAGTTAAGCTCTTAGGCAGAACTCTTACTGTCTTCAATCAAATCAAGTGATCCATGGTAAAACAGATATTTTAGAATACATTTTTGCCTCTCAGAGTGGCTGTAGGACATTCTCTTTTAGAACAGTGGTGCACAAAGACTGGCAGAGTGCAGGATCTGGGCTGGTCTTGCTTTAGTCCCTGACACAGGAGGATTCCCCAGCACACACAGACACTCCCCTCTCCACACAGTCCGGATCCACAAGGACAAGATAAAATTCTTTCTCTGCCAAATCATAAATGGCAATTTTCAATGGCTTTTAGACTTAAACCTAGCAGGTCTGAATTTCACATCCCTTTGTTCCAGCACATCATGTGAATATTCACTGGTGAAGCAGCACTGGACAGAGCACTAATGATGCAGGCCACTGTCCCTTTAAATTAACTGCAATTAATATGTGGGAGCTTCTGCCCCCAACAATTTCAGTTTAGACATAAGAGTAAAGTAGATGCTAATCATTACTCACTGCCATTTCACTTTAAAAGCTGGGTATTATTTTTATACTAGCCTTGGTTGGTTGTGTGTTTGGTAGTCGGGGTTTTTTTCATTTCCATATGCTGAACCACAGGAAAACAAAAAGCACTAAACCCCACTAGTCTTTACCTGTACATCATGTTAACAACAGCGACTCTGAGAACAGTGACTTAGAAGACACATGCCCTTGACAGAACTATTGGCAGATCTCCATTTCTGGGTCCATTCCTACCTGTCCTTGCAATTGAGATACGAGCTGAGACTTGAAAAATGCGAATTGATCGGGAGACTCCCCACCTCTGTCCAAAACCAGAAAGAGTATCTCAGTTCCCCAGGCGGTGTTTTGACTGCCTTTATTGTGTTTTCCCAAAGAGCTGAGGGCAGGTGTGAGGTGTCCCCCGTGCTGGGCAGCCCTGCACACAGCCCCCGTGACCTTGGGCAGGCTCTGTGCGGGCTCACAGGGGGAGCACACGGCTCCTGTCTGACCCACAGCCCTTCCTGTGGCCACAACAACCACCAACACCGTCCTTCTGCTCCATCATCACCCCACCAGCTACAGATCAGCAGCAAGGAGCTCTGGTCTCCGCGTCAAACACAACACGGACAACAAAGCACTGAGAGGCTCGGGAAATTCTTTTCTTCATTTCACCAAGAACACTAGCCTAGGAATTGATAAAATTAAGAAAGATGGATGGCAAGCAGCCCAGAAATAATAATGCCTTCTCTTCCTTGTCCTGAAAAGAAATCCTCCTTCCAAAGACTGCTCTGAGCGAGCCAAGCAGAACTTACAGAAACATCCAAAGAGAAGTTATACTGCAAGATGAGAACAGCCTTTAAACAATGCTTTTGTGCTGTCACTATGCAATCTCTGGGGGGGAAAAGCTCTAATTGAGGCTTTCAAATAGTCTCACATGGGCTGCCAAGGGCCTTTACAAACGAAGGCAGGAGGAAGCCAAGCAGGTCCCCAGCTAAAAGGCAGAGGCACACTTGTGCTCAGAAGGCAGTGACCTGCAGCTCTGCTCCAGACAGGAGTGCCCTGCACCAACCCAGGGCTTCAGAACGGACTGGGACAGAACTTTTCCTGTATTTCCTGTAGCACACCTTAACCCCTCAGGACCCAAGGCAGCAAAGGCTGAACAGAATGGTTCCCAGGGAAAGGCAGAGCCCTGCCAGGCTCCCCTCCCTCAGCCAGGGTGCCAGCACACACTCAGCAGCCGTGCACAGGAGGAGCACTGCTCCTTGCTGAGAGCTGCTCCTGCCTCCATGCAGCAAGTTCTGCTATTCACAGACAAATACTCTTCCATAGTTACATGAATTTATATCAAACAATATAGTGTGTTACCTCCAATAGCCACCACACACAGAGCCAAGGAAGAAGGCAGAGTCAGTCACTCTTCAGAAAAAGCATAATAAACCATCTCAAACCCTGAATAAATACCTGGCCACCAGCTCAGCACCATCCCCAGCTTCCCTGGTCCCACTGAGCAAAGGCTCTACCCTGACACCACAAAACTCAGCAAACCCTCCTGGTGGCACCCAGATAATGGAGACAAACCAGGAGCAGATTGGGGATCAGCACCACTCCAAAAGGACAAGGAAACTGAAACACCAGCTCCTCTGGTGAGCAATTGTGGAGTTCTTTTGCAACTATTAAAATGTGTTTTCATGTAACAGAGAACGGAGGAAAGAAAATCCTCCTCTGAAGTCCAAGGATTACTACGGTTCCCAGTATATTTCACTTTTCCACAAAATTTCCTGTAAGAGTTTTTGAACAGAATGCTCTGAAAAAACATTTCTTTTTCAAATCCCACATAAATACCATCATATCATGTTCTAAGAAACTTTAATGAAATAAGAGAATATGTATTTTACACAATGATCCTGCTATAACCATTCTGATGTTATATCCAACAGCATTAAGAGCATAAAAATTCCACTCACACACAAATGCTTCCAAGCCTTTATAGAAAAACACCACATCAGGAAATTAAAGAATGATACTACTAGGACACACTGATTCTGCCACAGCCCTCAAGATTAAAGCTCAAATTCTTACTAAGCACTTTTAAAGACTGTACATGGCCATGTTCCAGAGCTGTAGCCATGGAAGTTGTTTCATATCAAGGCTGGTGTAAGTCTGCCTTCATTTATCCGTCACGATTGCATAAGAAAAAATGATGCAGCTTTAAATACTGAAATGAAGTCCAGATTATTCTGGTAGGTTTGGTGTGCTGTTCTGGTGCATTCTGAGCAGCATTTTGGTAGCTGGTTGCCTCCCCTGCAGCTTTGTGCCCTCCTGTGCCCGCTCAGGGCTGTACCCACACCAGCCTGAACAGCACCACGCGCACACTTCACACACCTGAGCTCACCTGAGCACCACGGGCACTTTTCCACAATTACTGAAACCCCCCCAGGCAATTTGTAGCAAAACCAGGGAACTGTGAACCTAGAAAACTGAGCTGACAGCTTCATTGATCGAGGCTCCCAGCAGACTTACAATACAGAACTGAGCCTTACAAGCATCAGCACCTCGGTGATTTTAAGGCATTTGTGACCTGGGCAAGCTGGGGATTTCCCCAAATGAGACTCAGTTCTGTGACCCACATGCTGGAATCACAAGTGTCCACCCAGCTGGCACCCACAGGCTGCAGCCCATCCACGTGCCCACAGGACACACTGAGGAAGGCCACGTGTTTTATAGAGGAGATGACTTTGCTCTTTTCCAGGCTCCTCCTGCAGTGCACTATGGATGGAGCTACAGTGATTTCCACAGGGAAATGTTATTTATTTTCTACAATTTACCCCTCGTCTCCAAACACTGTTTTCATTTAAGCGTGCTGTTGGTAAGCTGCACTTCATACCAAGTACCACAGACAATGGCAGAAAATGAGAAAAATGGGCAGAAGTGATGAAAAAGTCAGAAAAGACAGTGGGGGAAATAAAAATTAAATAAAATATATGACCTATATTATTGAAAAAAAAATACTGCTACAACAACATTTGTTTTTACAACTCCTCTTAGATAGGTGATGGCTGTGGTTTGTACCACCTGTAGCTACCACCCCATCCAGTGCCCATCCCATCCACTTTTTCCCTGTTACTGCTGATGATGAACAAATACTATCATCAATAAACAAAGCACTGATCCCAGAAGTCCCTACCCTTTCCATACACGTTTGTACTGCCTGCCATCTGCCACTTTGATTTAAGCATCTCCCACCCTACTCAGGGGTCTACTTTTACAAAGCAGGTGCAGTAGTTACTCTGACTACCAATAAACCAAAACTTACAGCATCTACAGAGAGATTTTCTAGCACTTGAAACCCTTTGTGGATTTTTAACACACCTTTTAAAAAACATCGCCAATTACATTAATGAACACAAATTCCATTTAAGCAAACTCGACACACCTTTGAGCCAGCTTTTCTCACAAGAACAGCTGCACATTACCTACTCCAGACCAGGAGGCAGAACTTTCCAGAGGATTAAAGATACATGAGACCCAGATACAACCATTACAAGTAATCAAAAAACACTTCAAACATATCCCCAAGGCTTCCTCCACTTCACCTGCCCAAAGCTATTCTTTCTATGCCATTGTTCCCCGAGAAATGAAGCAGCCCAGGCACACCCAGCAGCCTCCCCCAGACCCTTCCATGGCCTTGGGATCCCACACTTGGGGCTGCACCCTCACTCCTTCACCCCCCAAACACCAACAGCTCTGTTTGGCATTAGGGCATTCAACAACTTAAATATCCGCTTAAAAAGAGGTGAAAGAGTCAGGGGGAGAGAGAAAAGAACATCTGAAATATGTCTCCTGGAAAATCAATATCAGACTGCAGATCCAGTCACAAGCTGTAACATTTGCAGAATTCAGAGGAAGAAAGAAAAAACACTGAATGCTACCAGGATCTAACTGGATTATCAGCATCCAGTCCTGTGTGGATACAAACAACATCAAGGTCTGCAGGTGCTGCACAGCAACTTGCATTTCAAGTGACCTCTGAAATGCTGACCTTGGCATAATTTACAGTGAACTAATTTATCCCAAATGCTCCTTGCCCAACTTTGAGAAAAAAAAATGTTATTCACATTCCTTCTTTCTTGCATCATGTTACAAGACAATAATGAACAACTCGTATATTACTTGGATAGAATTTCACCTAATCCCAATGTCTAATTTGAATGCAAGGAGCTATTATATCCATTTCATTTAATTCACTCCATTTGGGAAACAGTCATTTAAATGTTAACAGAATTTTTCTTTTCAGGAAATTTGAAAAAAAGCCCCAACCACTCAAACATATAAAGCTTTGCAAAATTTCCCATACAGAAAAACCTGAATAAGGTCATTGTTCTACTACATTTCTTCACAAATAAGGTCAGAATCCAATTTAGATAAAGCAATCCTATAAAAAAATACTGACATGGGGATCTAAGATCATCACCTGCAGCTCCTTCCATTGCAATGGTGACTGTGAAACCCCATCCCCACTCTACTCTGTGCCCGCTTCCAGTGCTGCCTCCTTTGCCTTAGGCATCCTCCTGGTTCCCTCCAATAACTGGGTAAAAATGACTCTGCCTCCTCCTTATGAAATCAGTGTCTATCTGCATCAGACAACAGCAGAACTCACTGAGGTACAACACAAAGAGTGGGAAACTCGTGGTCCAAGCCTGGCCCCACAGCGCTGGGGGAAGGCTTGGGGAGACAAACACCCCAGTGCCATCAGCCCTTCTGTGCCCCTGCTCTGTGCCCTGGGCTGGAGCTCCCCAGTGCCATCAGCCCTTCTGTGCCCCTGCTCTGTGCCCTGGGCACGGTGCCATGGGGCTGGAGCTCCCCAGTGCCATCAGCCCTCCTCTGCCCCTGCTCTGTGCCCTGGGCACGGTGCCATGGGGCTGGAGCTCCCCAGTGCCATCAGCCCTCCTGTGCCCCTGCTCTGTGCCCTGGGCACGGTGCCATGGGGCTGGAAAACACCCCAGTGCCATCAGCCCTCCTGTGCCCCTGCTCTGTGCCCTGGGCACGGTGTCATGGGGCTGGAGCTCTCCAGTGCCATCAGCCCTCCTGTGCCCCTGCTCTGTGCCCTGGGCACGGTGCCATGGGGCTGGAACACCCCAGTGCCATCAGCCCTTCTGTGCCCCTGCTCTGTGCCCTGGGCACGGTGCCATGGGGCTGGAAAACACCCCAGTGCCATCAGCCCTTCTGTGCCCCTGATCTGTGCCCTGGGCACGGTGCCATGGGGCTGGAAAACACCCCAGTGCCATCAGCCCTCCTGTGCCCCTGCTCTGTGCCCTGGGCACGGTGCCATGGGGCTGGAACACCCCAGTGCCATCAGCCCTCCTGTGCCCCTGCTCTGTGCCCTGGGCACGGTGCCACGGGGCTGGAGCTCCCCAGTGCCATCAGCCCTCCTGTGCCCCTGCTCTGTGCCCTGGGCACGGTGCCATGGGGCTGGAGCTCCCCAGTGCCATCAGCCCTCCTGTGCCCCTGCTCTGTGCCCTGGGCACGGTGCCATGGGGCTGGAGCTCTCCAGTGCCATCAGCCCTTCTGTGCCCCTGCTCTGCTCTGTGCCCTGGTGCCATGGGGCTGGAGCTCCCCAGTGCCATCAGCCCTTCTGTGCCCCTGCTCTGCTCTGTGCCCTGGTGCCATGGGGCTGGAGCTCCCCAGTGCCATCAGCCCTCCTGTGCCCCTACTCTGTGCCCTGGGCACGGTGCCACGGGGCTGGAGCTCCCCTGGGCCCCAGGGACTGAGCCCCTCATGCACCCCAGCCCTCTCCTGTGGGGTGGGTGGGCAGCAGAACAGCACCAGCACTGCCCAGCAGTAACAAAACAGTCACTTCAGAGTAACACAAAATGTCACATTACACAGGTCAAAGCTAACCACTGTCCACCTGTTAATTAACAGAGAATAATTCCTGATGGTCAAGTACTGTCTTCTGGCAGGTGAGGTTTGAGGGACTGGAAAAAGATTATACAGACAGCTTCAACTTCAGAAAAAAAACCTCTCCCACCAAAAGTCTTAACGAATTTCATAAAAGAAATGTCTATAGTTCAGCTTTTGCTAAACGTCTCTCACTTTCCAGCCTAGGCATCGTTAATAGCATTAACTATGCCAAACATCATTGTGGTTTTCAGCAGTATCAGATAGCAGAAGGGGAACTTCTCCTGCCACTTCTCAGACTTCTCTGAACCCATAACACCTTCTTTTCCTTAATATACATTCTGGCAATTTTGTCCCAGACACATTATCCCCACTGCATCCTTGCTCAGCAGGACACATTCCTTTAAAGGAGAGGGAGATTATCAGTTTATCCTGGGAACGTCTTTCCTGCTGCTGTGCTTAGTATCAGTGCTGGGATAAAACCCTCTTAAAATAGTTCCAGGGTCCAGGCAACAATCCATTGTGTGCAATATTCTTTTGGGTTTTATGGAGCAATGACTTTGGCATTTTCAGGCCTTTGCAGACCAGCAACGAACAGTAGATTAAGGTTAAATTATTTCTGCCCTTAAAGTTATGACAGCCTGAACATGATGTCCTGTCTCAACACCAACAGCCAAACTGTTTAGAACGCTGTACTGTCATGTGACCTCCTGAATAAAAGGGATTAGAGGCAAGTGCTTTAACCCACACACACAATTTCAAATGGGGTAAATCAGGAATTTAAAAAATATTAATTCAAATACTTTCTTCTATTGTCACTTGTAACAGCTTTCCCACAGAGATGCATTTTAACACGGATTTGACATTATTAAGAGAGATTGTTTGGTTCCACAGTTTTTGATGAACGACAATAACTTTTCAAAATTAAGAGACACAAGGAAGACAAGCAGAATTCCCCCATGTCTTACATTCCTATCCCACTGGAGTAGATGTGTCCCAGCCAACAGGACATTTCCACATTTCAGCAGCAGTGTTACCACCATGAACCAGCAGCAAGAGTTGTCATTCCCTATCTCCCTCTTCACCAGCTCAGGAACCGTGCATGGAAACAGCACCAGCACCTCTTGCAGAGACACTGAGGCTTCAAACTTTATTTCAAACCTACCAGCCTTGGCAGGTTCAATTGATACAATTTTTTAATTATCATTATTATTATTTTTTTAGGAATCCCACCAGATGGCAGCAGCATGTCTCCCCAGCAAAACTGGGAGCACTTCTCCAAAGGACAGCTCCTCATTCTTGGAACAGACACAAGGCTTCCCAAACTCAGCCCTGCTCAGTCTGAACCACAGGACACAGACAGAGCTTGTCGCTGACATTAAAATCTGGATTTTTTCGGCACTTTAGGAACATGAGAGCAGGGAACACTGCAAGAGCAAATCGCTCTGCTTTTGGCAAATGAGGAACATGACTGGGTTTGCAGCAATTCACCAAACCAGAGCGTGGGGAAACAAACCTGCAGGACCTGGGGGCAGCCCCTGCCCTCCTGCCCCTGCTCAGCAACACCCTCCTGTGGCAGGGCCCCAGGGCAGCAGGCAGAGCAGGTGCTGTGCCAGGACAGCTGATTCCACACAAGAGGTGCCAGCTGAGCGAGGACACGGGAATTAGGGAATGTGCACGGAGCCCAGGGCAGCACCGCCCGCAGGGGTCAACAGCCAAAGTGCTGAAGCACCTGGCTTTGGCTCTTCACGAGTGAAAAACTGCAGCAGCACATCAGCTACCCTGAAACATCACCGAGCAGCAGACAAATGAACTAATGACAAATGCTAATTCAACTGCCAAGAGAAAATCTCTCGGTGAGGTAACGGGAAGTGCAACGCCCCACGCTGATCGCCCGTCTGATGCGCTGAACTGAGCTGCAGGTCAGCTGTGCCTCCAAACAAAGCAGTGACACACCAGAGCACGAGATGAAAGACTTCTGCAAATACCCCAACTGTCTATGCAATAACATCCATTTCCCTCAGAAGCACTGATAAAAACTTTTCAGTTACCTATTAGCACAAATAATGTTCAGACAAGATACTGAGAAACAACAAATCCTCCCTCCAACGTCACTCAGGCTCTGTGAATCCCGTGTCACACTAGAACCCAAGAGCACATTGCTCATGTCCAAGTCACCTCAAACTATAAATACTCAAGTCAGTGTTTACTTTATCTCACATAAAATTCAATTACGTGGGCATTCTTCCACATTTTGAATGAAACTAAAATTCAGTTTAATTACTGCTTACAGACTCCTAAATTGAGCCTGCACTCACCAGCAGAAGTTAACATGAAATGCCAAAAGCTGAGCAGTGACCACTGGATTCAAACACACTCGTGAGCAAAGAGGAACTCACTCCCACCAATGACATGCTGAGCCAGTGCAGCCGGAGGGATCCCAGCTCCCAGCTTCTGCTTTTAGCTGACACCCTCCCCCTTTGTTGTTTTCTCTTTCCCAAGCCGTTGTTACCTCCAAGCAGAGCTGTAGCTGCAGCTCTGCAGGCACAGTCCCCCAGGGGCAGGTCCCGCGGGTGCGCAGCCCTGGGCTCGGGATGGGCAGATGCTTTGGCACTGCCTCTCCTACCTGATGTCACTCAGACCCTTCCCTCTACACCTCCTTTCTCCCCCCTCTGCACCCTTAATGATATTATATTTAAATATGCAAGCGTGACCTTTCATTCTACTGAATACTGTGGAAGCAGATCTCTCTCTGCACCTTGTTTTTTGGCCAACAGAGCTGGGAAAATAAAGACCTGGAAAATGCACAGGCAAACAAAACACCAGTAAAAAGGGCTGATCTTACATAACTACATGAATTTAAGCAAAGACCTTAACAAATAAATTTATAAAACTCCATACCTTAAAAAATATATAAACTGATGAAAACACCTTCAGATAATTTTTTACAGCAGATTCCTTGTCAGTTTTCATTCTTTTACACCCACTTTTTAATGCTGTACCACAGCCAGAGCACGGCAGTGCTGACTGCACAACAGCTCCCCTCCGACGGGGAGAACTCGGCGTTTAAATGACCTGCCCAGCTCTGAGGGAAGGCACCGAGAGCAGCCCCAGCACTGACCTGCACCTCGCTCCTGCAGCTCCCTCGGCCTCCTCAGACAGCACCGGGCTGGTGACGCGCGGCCACCCCGAAGCGCTGGGCTGCGGGCACAAGGGGCTTTGCCCTCCTGAGGCCTGCCCTGCTGAGCCCTCTGCCTGCGCCTGGCACACGCCGTGACCCGGCCACTCCTCTCGCTGAAGCTGCAGCTCGGCCAGCGCCTAAAGCAAAACTCCAGGGGCACCCAGAGGCTGGGCTGGGAACGCTGCAGAGGGCTGGGACACCACGCACAGCTGCAAACTTTGCATTCGTGCTGCAGGAAGTGCACTGCAACACGCCTGCTCTCCAAACAACCCCCTGCCAGCCTTCATGCTTCCCAGCACAGCTCCGAACAGGGCACGCTGACAAACATTTATATACAAATATATATAAATATATATATATACACTGCTGCCAGCTTTGTGTCAGCGCTCCTGAAGGGAACTAATTACATACATGGCTCTAAGGTAGTCACAAAATGCATTAGGAGAGATTCCACTCCGCTGACAGACTCCTCTGAAACGCAGCTGGGGGATAAAAGGGCCGGAGGCAGAGCTACAGTGAGGCAGGAAATCCCATTTCCATTTTTGAGAGGGGAGCAAAGTTCAGCTGTGCCGTTTTAGGTAGCACACAGCACTACCGCAGGTCAAACCGCCGTGAGACAAAGATCTTGACAGGTGACTGCACAAGGAAGACATTTTCATACGCTTTTCATTTCTGACTCTTAAGCCAGGTCAAAATGAATATTCTAATGCTCATTTGTTAACCTGAAATTTTAGGAAGCGCGGCTTAGCTGCACGGATGCACGCTCTAATTAAAGGTACAGAAAGGGCACAAACAAGCTGCATTGTCTCAGAAGAGAACGGCAGGGTGGGCTGTTACTCAGAGGTGGCTCCTCACCACCGGGAACCTCGTTCTGCCAACGCAAACAAGCGAAGCAACTTTCTAAGAACGGAGAAGAACCAGCAGAAAAGCTCTTAGTAAGCAGCTCTCCTGCTTTCTGATTCAAATGACAAAACCAAGGATGAGTTATGACCAGGTAAAGAATGACAAGGAGGTACCGGTTCACTTTTGTCTCTACTCACCAGACAACACCAAAGGCTCCGTATCCGATGGGTCTGTCCGGCTCAATGTCCAGTTGCTGCTGTGGATGTTGTGAGTGCTGATGATGGTGCGCTTTGACTGCAGCAGCTGCTGCAGCCTGTACCTGAGCTGGGGCTGCTGCAGCCGGTCCGGGGGCCTGGCCCGGGGCCGGGGATGGGAAGTACGGCTGCTGCTGCCCTGGGTTCAACATCGCGGCGGCGGCGGCCGCGGCTGCGGCGGCCGCGGCGGCCGAGGAGGCATGCTGCTGCACGGGGTGCACCGCGGCCGCCGAGCCGGCGTGCAGGTGGTGCTGAGCATGGTGGTGGTGATGGAGGTGAGGAGGAGGGAGGTGAGGAAGGTGGTGGTGATGGTGGTGGTGGTGACCTGCTGCTGCCGCAGACGTACCGCCATTGTAAGCCGCCATCATTTTTGCGTTGGCTGTTGTGCCACAAAGAGACATTCAAAAAAATGCCCTTTGATTGGATAACAACTGGGTCAAGCTGTCATTTGGCCATAAAAATTAAATCTGCTACACTTTAAAAGAAGTTGGGTTTCATCATACACGGCCCACCTTTAAAAACATGGAGCTCCACTGGCCTTATCTCCTCGCGAAGCCAAACAACTCGGGGAGTCTCTTCATGTGTGCGGGCGCCAACCCCTTCCCCAGCATCCAGCCGGGCTTGGCTACTCCAACTCCATCCTTGGGCAGCTGGGGTGGGGCCGGGGTGGGTTTTTTCCTTCACTTTTGGTTATTTTTGTTGTTTTTCTTGTTATAAAAATTAAACACCGTGATCAATCCCCCTTCCCTCCGGAGGGAGGGCTCGGAGCCTCTGCCCTGAACACCCCGCGAGGGCCGGCCAGCCTAGCCCTGCCATTCCCGCACCCTCTCCATGTGTCCCCCGAACCTCCCTGAGCCCGGGCACCTCCTACATCGCTCCCTCCTTCCAGACACCTGCTCCCTCCTTCCAGGCACCTGCTCCCTCACAGCAGCAACAACTCGGGAGTTTGCAACTTTTCCTTGAAGGCCTGAAACACACACAAGGACCCAGAGAAAGTGAAGGGGGGGCGTAGGGCGAGGAGAGGGGGCTAAAACAAAATAAAAACAGAAAGAGGAAGGGAAGGGCCGGGGCAGGACAGGGATCGCGGCGGGGGCGAAGGAGGGGGAAAAGTGGCGAATGAATGACGGGGCGGCGCGGGGCCGGGAAGGGGGCGCGGGGCAGGACGCAGCGGCCCCTGACAGCGCGACCCGCGGCGGGGCGGGGCCGGCCGGGCCGGGGGGGTCGGGCCGGGGGTGGAGGGCAGGGGGCCCGCGGTGCGGGCGGCGGGAGGGTCTGGGGGCGGCCCCGGGTCCCCGCCCCGCCCGGCCCCGGCCCCGGCCCCGGCCCCGCTCTCACCTGGTCCCGCCGCCCCGCGCCGCGCCGCGGGCACGCGCTCCCCCCCCCCTGCGGGGCGCGCGCCCGACGCCGCCCGCAGCCAATCGCGCCCGGCCCGCTGGGCTGCGCGAGAGCCGCCCCCGACCAATCACCGCGCGGCGCCCGGCGCGCCCCGCCCACCGCGCGCGGCCGTGCAGAGCCCCCCCCACGGCGCGGCCCCGCCCCCGTGACCCCGCCGGCCAATCATCGCGCGCCGCCGCGCCCGGAGCCGCCGAGACCCCGCGAGATTCCCTCACCTCACACAACCCTCACCCCGGGCGGCCCCGCCTCCCTCACCTTCCTGCCACTCACAGCGGGCCGCCGGCCAATGGACTATGCTCCTGAGCCAAGTCCCGCCTCCGAGACCCGCTTTTCGCCCAATCGTGGCCGCCCATCCAATCCAATTAGCCAATGAAGAGGAACGAAAGCCAGAAAAGAGGTTACTGGGCCAATGGCACTGGGAGGCGGGGCGGCTGCGAGACCGACGGCTCTCCTCACCAGTGATCGGAGCTGGTGGGCGGTGAAGGAGCCGCCGCTCCACAAATCACGGAGCACGGCGCCGCGTGACGGATGAGGAAGCGGCCGTTGTGCCCGCCCACAGGCGGCAAGCGGCCAATGGGCGGAGGAGCTATGCTGACGGGCGGCGGACGGGGCCAATAGCGGCCCGGGGCGGGGTGAGGTGAGGACGCGGCGCGCGCGGGGTCACTGTGGGCGCTGAGGGGGCGGCGGGAAGCGGGCGCGAGTCGCTGTGAGGGCGGGCTGCGGGTCCCGCCGGGTTCCGCCGGCCTGGTGCCCTCCGACTGCCCCGTCCCGGTGCCCGCCAGCGGCTCCTCTGTGCCCTCGCTGCTCCCGCCCGGGTCACGGTGCCCTCAGGTCCCGCTGGCTGCGGGCCGAGCCCGCTCCGTCCCGCCGGAGCCGGTGCCGCAGCACGGGGACCGACGGGGGCTGCCCGCGAAGGGTGTGAGGGTCTGTGGGGCTTTGGGGCCTGTTTTTCGAGTCTCTGAGGACCGGAGAGCGGCGAATGCGGGGCGGGCAGCGGGGCCCCTGGGCTGTGGCAGCCGCTGGTGGCACCTTGTCACGGCGCGCGTGAGCTCCCCTTGGCAGGACAGGGAATAAAGCGCTAATGAGGGTGTAGATGCTCTCAGCAGCGAGGCCGTGGCCCATTGCCCGAGGCAGTCCCTGCGAGGCTCCCTTCAGTGTGCTCAGAACACGCTCAGGGTGTTCACACTGCGAGGTACGTGTTAACCAGGACCGAAATAGTCTTTGGTTGTTGTTCTAGTTCCCTCACGTTATGAATCTGCATGCTTGGGAACTGCAGTGTCTTTGCGTAAGGCATCAGTGTTCCCTAAAACGCAGAAGTGGGTAAAAACGCGACAGTTTTAACACCTTCCATTTTCTCATGTGAATATTAATCCTATCTGATTAATAGTTTTACCTCAGAAAAACTCTCCCAGGTTACTGGAGCCTTTCCCATGGTGGTAGAGTTAAATTACCGTGAGGGTGATAAAGAGGTTCCTTCAGGTAACTGAACGGAGCGATTCAGAGGCAGTCAGGGACTGAGGGGGGATCTGCTGGTGCTGTGCTGGGAGCGAGCTGACAGCCTCTCGTTTGCTGCCCCCGGCTCCTGTCTGGGCAGAAAAGAGCCCAGCAGAGCTGTGCCAGGACAGCCGCAGTGCTGTGGTGTTACCAGCAGGTCCCCGAAGGTGCAGTCCTGTCCCCTGTCCTTTCTGTTTGTCTCTGAAAACTGGACAGCATCGGGTTCCTCTGCAGGAGGAGGAAGAGAGAATATAAATGTGACAGCCTGTTGTGATTCCCAAAACCTCAGTGCAAAATATTTGCAAGGATGGGTTTGATACCTTGGGGATACTTTATAACAATGGGCTTTGGTAATTTTTGCCTGCTTTACAAGAATATAATCAAGACAAGTCTTGCAGGACTGAAGATGGGTTCCTTAAACCTATCCCTGTTGCATTTGGAAATACGGTTACTAATAGTCCAGTCTGGAATTATATCAGAGTTTTGCTGTCATGTCACCATTTTAAAAACAGAGACCATACTTAAGAAAAAAAAAAAAAAGGAAATTTTGGTTTACAGCCATTTTATGTCACCTGTTGGAAGAGGAGACAGAATACTTATTTAGCACTCACATTTGTAGCTGTCTGGTTGAGGTTTCTGTGGGAGCTGATAACAAGCTGGGTCTGAATACAGCGCACCCCAAGGGTTCTCCTGGTTTCTGCTTCCCCTTGGGCTCTGGGGGTGTGGTGTGGGGGAGAATGAAGGAAGTGGGTACAAAAGGGCATAGGGCTGTGTTGGCAGGACTGGAAGGCTTTTAAAACTCTCCCACACGTTTTCATTATGGACTTTTCTCTTCTTCAAAACCTTTTCAAGTAGTAAAAGGGAGCAGTGGCCTAATAATCCTTGTATGGGAAGCTGGGTTCTCAGAGTATTTGCAGGTCAGTGTCTCAGTGCCATTATTCAAGTCTGAGCACACAGTGTCACCTTAACTGTTTGTTCAGTCAGGTACTTTACTGGGTAAAGAAGTGTCTTGCCTTAGAAGTACCCTGAAAGTGTTGTTAGATGCTGTCATGTTGGTGGATTCTCAGCAGCAGCAGTGCAGGGTTTGCAGTCCTGGCACTGGCACGTGTTTCCTGACAGTCCTTGACCAGATCACTCCAAACTGCACTCCCCAGCTTCCATCTGGGAAGTGTTGGTAAAATCTGGGACCCACTGTGTTGATTTCAGATGCACTGAATGCTGCAGCCGCGTTGTTGTGTTTGCCCTTGGCAGCTGCAGCAGCCCCGCTCAGCGAGGTGAGGCCTGGTGAGGGATGCCCTTATCTTGGTGCCCAGATGGAGTTCTGTCAGGTGCCACGCTGGGTGGCCCACCCTGCCCGGTGTATCTGCCTTGCACACTGCGTTCACAAACGCCTTCAGCTGGTGTCCCTGGCCTCTGTCACACTGAAACTTAAGAGCTCTCCGTTCAGCTGCTTTTAGACTGCTCATGCTCTGAAGGTTAAGGAGGACAAGGTCAAGTTGATTCACAGGGAAGTACGTGTAAGGAAAAAACAGAAGGGTTGTAAAGAAAACACGAAACTTGCAAAGTGCTCGCCTAATAGACCCTTTGTTTCCTCAGCAGAGGTCTGTTACTGCATGTAGAAGTCAGTACTGTGCGTCAGAAACACTGGGCTCACACTTGTTCATTTTTTAAAATCCACAGCTTCAAGTTTAGTCTTTTCTGACTCTTGAGAGATTTATTTTCCTCCGGGATTTGACACTTGGTTTGCAGGGGTATAATCTCTTTGACAGTGCTCTGGTAGACACTTTGTAATCAGCTAGTCCTGTTTCTTTAATGCTCCTCAGCAGTGTTTTAACCTTAAAATTCTACACAAAAGATTGTATCATCTTGAACAATATAAAATGTAATTGTCCAGTTCCAGACATAACTTGTCAGCATTTTTTTCTTATCCCACGTGACGTAACTGTGAAAACAGGACTTGAAATATTAGAATAAGTCTTTTGATCGTATGTTGTGGATGAATATCCTTCAGCATTTAGGCATGTAGGGGTTTTGTGAACCTTTAATGCAGAAATAAATAACATTAAGTGGAACAAAGCATAATAAAATGCACAGATTTGTCTCTGATCCACAAAAGGGGTGCTCTGAGCTGCACTATTGATAATTTATCATGTGGGTGTTTGACAAGCCCACACATACCCTGATATAACACTGCAGATACAGTCCTCAGTGTTCTGTAACACCCTGGAAATATTTAATTCATAAATCCTGATGCTGGAGCCCTTAAGGTGTCAGAAACATGGTGCTCATGCCTGTGAATCTGAGCAGCTTTGGTTAGTCAGATAAATACCATGCTCCAAATAAACTGTGATCCTAACGTGCAACAGAATAAGCATATACACGAAATATCATGGGATTAAAATTGCTGTTAATCAAGTACATTAGCCCTTTTCTTTGCAAGGAATAATTTTCCAGAGTTTTTGTCTTTAAAAACTTTTATCCGTGAAACTGGAAAATAATAAATTCCTCCATTAATGAAATTCAGAGAGGAGCAGGGGAAGGAATATTTTGGTTTAGCTTTGGTAGCATTTGCTTGTGTAGCTTTGGTTCTCCTAACTTTTGAAAGGATGGTAATATTCCTTCATCTAGGAGGAGGGCAGGATCTGCTTGTCTTGTGAATGAGAGACAAATCCTTGCCCTACTCAGGGCAACATTTTAATAAGATAGAGGGAAAAGAATGGAGTGATCCAACCGAGCAGGTGACCCCTGGTGAGGCTGGCAGCCAGGCCAACAGGCAGGGTGACTCTTTGGAGCAGCACTGGGGAATGTGGCACTGCCTTGGGCAGCAGTGAAATGATGGCATGGTGCTTCCTGCAGCAGGGCAGCATGATGTGCCTGGGATGGGGACAGCTGGTGTGAGTGACAGATGCTGTCATCCAAGATTGAGCTTCTCCCTGATGTTGGATATCAGACTCTGCAGGTACTTCTGTTGCCTCCCTGGCCCATCAGCCCCTCTGGCTCTTGCTGAGCAGTTTTTTGTGGTGGGGTCACAGCCCTGCCCCAAGTCTGTCCAGTGTGCTCCATCTACAGACATGATGGTCAAGATTGGCACTGCAGCTTGAAATCATCCCAAAAATGTCACCTCCTAAACACTGAGCTTGTGCTCTGCAGAGCTTTCTAGCCAGAAGTGTTTTCTTTTGAGAGTTCTGAAGGACTTGCTGAGTTCTTTGCTGACTGCAACATTTAAGCATGAACTTGGCTTTACCTGGGAATGCTCAGGGGCTTACAGTTGGTTTGTAATAATTAGTCATTTACAAACTTAAGCCTGATTGTTTAGTCCCTTCCCAAACACCAGTTGCAGGAGGCAGAGGGGACATCTTTATCCCCTGCTGCTTTCTGGAGAAAGTGTCAGTTCTGTGGTTCTCTCTGTTCTATATTTCTTTGCACCAGAAATGACCCTGCTGCTCTTTGTCGACAGTGTTTCCTTTTATCCCTCTCCTGGCAGCTGCTCTTGCTCCATTCTGATGTTGGAACAGCAAATGAATTCCCTCTGAAGCAAATGTCAAGCCAGTAAAGATGTTGAAGCAGCAAGAAAATCGTCTCTGTCTCTGAAGACGGAATTGGAGACCTTTGTGAATGAGATGTTCTTAAAATAGCTCCACAGTGTGTTATCTTCCCTAGAAGGTGCAGAATTGAAAGCATCACCACAAGGCACTTGTCCTTGTGCGAGCAGCATCCCTAAATGATGGGCTTTGGAGAGGGGAGAGAAGCAGGCTACTTCCTTTTCCTCCTCTCCAGGCAAAAAGCAATGCATGATTTTAATCTCTGTGTGATGGTACATTTATGTTTTTTCCAAGAGTTGCATTGCTGTTTGCTGCTTATTTAAATATGTCCCATGTTAACTGACCTTGTTCTCCATGATCCACTGTTTCTGGGGTAAACTGGTAACTGAAACAATGCCGAGCCACAAGTTGAGTAGAGGTGCTCTGAATTACCCTGTCTAAGGTTCAGGGTGGCTGTGGCCCCTGTGGAGAGCAGAGATTCTCAGCTGGTGGGATGTGCCACAGCCTGGATAGGCTGAACTCAGCACTGAGTCACACCATGCACTGCAGTTCCTGTCTCAATTCAAACCTGCTGTCCAAGGAAGATGGCAGCTTTGGAAATCTTCCCTTCCATGGAACTTTGGAGTCACTGGTTCAGGTGATGGAAGCTCTGTCTCTGTGGTCAGACAGAAACGAGGCATTGGTTGTACATGGAGAATTTGGTTAGTTTGGGAGCTCTTGCTGAGATTTTTCCACCCTCAGCTAGTTTGGGGTGTTTGGTTCCCTGACAGCCTGAGGAGAGTGTTGGGCCCAGCAGCAGGGATGGCGTGAGCTGCTGGGCTGATGTCCCATTGTCCCTGAGTACAGCGCAGTCCCACGACTTGATGAGCCAATGCTCCACGGGTTGCAGGTGCATTTTGAGAATTCATTGTTGTGTTGTTGCTTTGTAATCCTGTCATTGAAATCTGATGTTTTTAAGAAAGTATATCTTGAATATGTGCACTTCAGAGCAAAAAATGTGGGCTGCACATGTGACATGCACATGAACTGTTGTTATTTTGTTTATCGAAAAAATTGTTGATGTAATTAATGGAATTGAGGGTTTGGGCAGTAAAGTTAATCCAGAAAAAGTCTGATACAACCTTTTGCCAGAATCATGAATAGAATCTTTGACATGCCTGTGAATATCTGAATACTTCTATTTTTCTTCAACTTGGTGGAAGGGGAATTGATAAATAAAAATACTAGATGCAAAAATTAAATCACTAATTGAAGAACAGGGATTTTTATAGCAATTTCATAATTATATTCATAACATAAGTTTAACTAGGAGAAATGTTAAAATTTTGACATCTTCAGTTTTTCATCTTTTGTGTGAAGGTGGGAATAATTAGCTGTACTCATACAAACATAGTTTTCAGAGGTTTCTCAGTTGTCTTAAGACTCTTAATATTTTTCCTAGTCCTGTTTTTTTGACATGATAATATGGCTTTAAGGGCTTTCTTTACCAGATCAATTCCTTTCCTACCAGGAGAACTAAAGCTTTTCAGCTGTCTGTCCAATTTATCCTTCTGGACTAAATTTCTCATCTTGAGATAACCAGCAGCAATTCTCCCCTCAGGAGATTTGTATCAATTAGTTCTGCATCACTAATTCCTGTGGTATTGGGGGACCAGTGGGTCGTAAGGAAGCTGCTCAGTAAACATTGATGGCTGTTGGGGGTTTGTCTTGATGTTTTTTGTTCAGAGGTTGTGGGTGCCATCACTGGAGCCCTTGCTCGTGCCCGCCCTGTCCTTGGCGGCGAGGCCGGGCGCTGTTCACTGCGAGGGCGTGCGGGGCTGTGCTGGGCTCTGCTGCCTGCTGCATTCAGGGGATGGGGGCTCTGGGAGCTCTCTGGCTGCGGCTCCATGGCCACCCCTGGTGTCTCCAGCTCCTCGCATGGCCAGGTGGCAGGTGGGAAGTCACTGCCACTGTTGGTAACGGGAGTGGCAGATGCAGTCTGGCAGGAAAGCAGGTTAGTCTGCAGCTGGAATGCAGGCCAGGCTTCCCCTAATCCCTCCCTTAGCCACAGAAAGGTGGCTTTAATCTATTTGTTCTGCATTTGGTTGTTTTTTCAGCACTGATCTATCTGCAAATGCCATTGCACTGTTAGTCTGTTTCTATCCGTTTGCCATTAGCAGATGTGTCGGGACATGAGGCTGTTTTCAGTCACTCAAGTCTAATCCCAGCAATGCTGTAGGATCTTGGGAATTGCTCTGCATTTATACACAAGTAAATGATGTATAATGTGTCATTTTTAAGAACCTGCTACCAGCAATTTTAGGATTTTGTTAGACAGCTGATTTTCTTTTTGCTGATGTTTTAGACAAAACTAATTTGATAGGATTATTAGAAGAGGAAAATTAAAAGGACAGAATCATCCAGGAAGCTCATTAAAATGGAAACCCTGAAAAAACTGGGTAATTGGGCATTGATTCTGTCCTCCCCCCTCACTTTATGAGCAGTATTGTATTAAAAGTAACATGTCTGCAGGATGATGCTTCAACATCTGTTACTGCTGAAACAAAATGATTTGCTTGTTTTTTCCTCTCTATATTCTCCCAACATCTGCATGTGTAGATCTATCCTGTATATTTTTATCCCATCTAACAGCTCCTTTCCAGGGAAAAGGCATCAAAGGGAACAGGATCCTCCCTCTGGTTTGGAGGGGGATTCTGCATTGCCGCTCGCCTGCATTAGCTCTTGGGTGAGTGGCTGTGAAATGAATCATGTGAGCGAGGACCCGGGGCTGCTCAGGAGCCCAGGCACAGGTTTGGTGCTCTGAGATGTGTTTATGTGGAACAAAGAAGTTCACAGGCTGTCGGCTGTCTGCCTCCTGAAATATCACATTATGTGATTAAACCCATGCAAATAATTGTCCTTATTTTCTATTCTCAGAATATTTGCAGGGAAATCACATTTTTTTAAAAAGTATTTCACTCTGAAGATGCTTGATAATTGTGCTGGGATTTAGATTTTTTTTTTCCTTTATAGGCTGATTCAATAAATTGATTGTAAATCTAGCTTGCTGAATGTTTGCTATTTTCAATCACTCTGGCTGTGATTATTGTGATAGTAAGCAATACACTTTCTTTGGTTTAAATTTTGGATATTTGCTAAAATATACATAGTTGCATGTGCCAATCTTAAAATTCAGTTTATTTACAAGTGTGATGGTTTTATTTCTCTTCAGCATATGTACTATAAAAATGCAATTGCATCAAGGTTTGTAGCAAGAAAATAGAAAAAGCTGGGCAATAGATTTGAAATAATATCAGGAAATATTTTCTGATCTCTAATAATTATGATGTTTGGTCTTCCATACTTGAAAGTAAGCACGAGAAATTTAAGCATGGTAAAGCACATGATTAAATCCATTTCTATCCAGCAAAATTCTTGAACTTGATTTGAAGCATGTGCGTTAGTTATATTAATAACTCAAAACTATTCCTTAAACCCAGCCCGTGTCAGAGTGACTAAGTGTTAGAATTGCAAGGTAAATACTGCTGTAAATAAGATAAATATGGGTGCTGGCTTTGTCAGTGGTTTTGACTTCTACAGTCATTTTTGTGGCACTTGAAATCAGAAAAGAATGGAAATTTCAACTAATTTTTTAATATGCTGAAATGTATTAAGTTACACAAAAGAATCCATATTATAGTAATCCTGCATATATACAGAAAAGAGTACCCAGCGTGCATGGCAGATGGTTTCAAAGGAAATCCTCGAGAGCTAGGATTAAAAAGCAATTTTCAGCAAGTTTAAAATGGGTCTCCATATTTGGGTCACAGATATTAACTCTTTCATTGCAAACAAACGAGGGAGAAGTCTGGTCAGACTGTTATGGAAATGTTTCTCCCAGTTGGAGCTGACCACTTGCTGGGGAGGAGAGGTGTGAGCAGGGCAGTTGATTCTGCTCCTGCTCCTGTTCTCACAGCAGTGGGAAGCAGAGTTGTGGCTTACAGAGACAGGGCTGTAACGCAATAAACGGGATTCATCATTCCATGAACAAACATTGGCAGCCCTCTGAAAAATAATGTGTGTGTGGCTTTGATCTTTGCCCACTGAAACAAATTTCCATAAAGACAAATGGATAAATAAGTTTTAGCATGCTAGAAACAGCAGACTTATACCTGTTTACCTTCAGTACACTATTACCAATGACTTTATTAAAGTGTAAAGACTTTACAGATCACATTTCTTTATTCCTTTTGGATATGGCGAGCATGTATGATACAGGATAAATAAGAAATTGAACAGCAATATTGTTGCTCCCTCATAGACAGGAATGAACGCGGGCTCCCAAGTTTTGCTTGGAAGTATGTCTGTGCATGGAAAGTAAGCCTGTTTTTCTCAAACATGTTTTAGAGGCACACTAGAATTTTATTATCTGTTTCTAAAGGTTATATAAAATCAGCATTATCATGCAGGCATTGTTCCAGGCTGCAGCTGTTTGGAGGTGGCATATGAAGATGCAGGAATCTTGTCTCCAGTCTGATGCAAAGAAGGGATTGAGTGCAGGTCAGCTTTGCACTGGAGGATCACAAGAAGGCACTGGGCTTTTAGTAGATAAAAATAGGGCAGCAAGTTGGAGATTATTGGCTTTAACTAACTTATACCAGTTAGTAACTGTGTCAAGAGTGTAATTCACATTTACATCAGTGCTCTTTACACATTTTGGCAGCACAAAGGAACCTCAAGTTTGACATGAACTTTTCTTTAAAAGACACTTCCAAAGTGGAAATTCAAGTCAGACCTTAAGCACTGTTTATCACTGAGCAATGAAACAGAGCTACTGTTTTGTTGTGTTCCCAAAGCTCAGCTGGGTGTATTTGAGTAGGTTTGGAAAGCTTTCTGAGCCCAGGTGCTTGATGCTCTGCTAAGTGAATTATAGAAGTAACTGCTGGTTTGAATATCAGCCTAAGGAGAAGTTAATTGTGTTGCTCTCTGGGTATTACATTGGCTATGAGTTAACAGAGGAGGACTGCACTTCTGAAAGGGCGTGGTGAATGTCCTGGTGGGATAGTAACTGCAGGTGTATCTGCTAAGTGCTAATTAACAATGTTTTCTGCAGCACTCAGCCAGGATCTTTATCAGAGGTCCTCTGCTCTCACAAAGGAAAATTTAGGTGATGGATGAAAATAAGGTGTTTAGTTCTTGTACCAGAGCTAGGAAGTGTCAGTGGGCTCAGGATGAGCTTTTAAAGTTGAATCTGTTCTGGGTTCTTGTTTCACATTGCCTATTACAGTAAGTCTGCCTGTGAGCATCTTGATATGGCCTTCAGAGGGCAAATATAAGTGCTGGCATTAGATACCAAAACTTGAACATCCCAAGCTGTTGTCAATCATCATATGTCACCAAGTTGTGCTACTATTAAATACTTGGGGGGAAAAGAATCATCTGTGGCAACAGCTGTCTTTGATCCATGTGTTTGTAAATGTGCTTGAGAGTTTTGCCTTAGATTTTTCAAAGACTCTTGTCTTTCAAAGGGAGGCAAAACACATCAGTTCAGAGTCTCTGTAGTTGTTATCTTCCAGGACTTTTGTTTTAAGTAGTTTTTGAAAATCTCTGTGACAGGATCTGAGATAAAACCTGATCCAGATGTCTTTGCATAGCCAGAAAAATCTGTTTGCTTGACTTCAACAAACTTAGGAGAGGTTCTGAATAAACAAATTAGTGTTGGCTTTAGAGAATGAGTTGCTTTGCTTTACTCACTGTACAGTCGAGTATTTGAGAAAAAGCAGTTTCTTGTGTGCAGTCTGTTGTTGCCTGGTCCAAAGCAGTTTTTTGTAAGCAGAATACTGTAATTATTATGTCATTGTACAGAGTTCCGAGTGTGAGGTTTACCTCTTTAAAGGAGGTAAATGCTTTCTTACCTCCAGCAACTCTTACCAGGAAATATGGAAGGGTCAGTTCTCCTCAGTTAGAATTTCTCTCTACTTAAATCTTTTTGTAGGGTATATTTTTTTAAGCTTTTCAGAGTAGATGACTGAAAGCAACAGCCTGTTCATGTTAAAGCCATACATTTCTGTCTGATGTAACTGGTCAGAAAAAAGTGAAAGCTCCCATAGGGATAAATTGAGCTGTGGATGGGCTTCTCAGCACTTCTTTATTAATGGCACTTCAAGTAGCGAGTTGAAGAGAAACAGATAATGAAAATTGATTCTTCTCTGCAGGTCTCTTGCTTATTTCTGGACTCGGACGGGCCTAATCTGTGAAGATAATTAAAGTTCCTCTACTGTGGATGCTGTAAGTGAATTTTTCATTGTGTGTCTTGTATCTGGTTGAGAATATGCTCAATGCTGAAGTATCAGCATTGAGCAAAATATCATGTAGAGAGGCTAGAGGGCTGAAAAAATGTGTAAATGAAGAATGTTCTCATTGGCAGTGTGCCACAGGGTGGTGGCCCTGGCCATCAGCATGGCAGTTGAGTTCCAGGTGCCTGGTAACATAGTGGGACATTTCCAATATCCTTTACTATTCAATAGACTTCTCCCAGAAGAGGCCTGCCCACTTTAAACCCTGTCCCTGTGGCAGCAGAGTGTGGAGCATCTGGGACAATGCCCTCCCTAGAGCAGGGCACGGGCTGTAGCTGGCACTGCAGGAAGGCAGAGGATGTGGAGGAGGCTGGGAACAGAATGCCGTGGCTTTGACCTTGTTGTAGCATCCCTCTGGGATCCATAGGGCACGGCTTCCTGTGGGTTAATTGTCACAAGTGGGGGAATGACACGTTTCTTATTTCTGAGAGAGTTTCTTTAAAACATCTGATGTTCTTCCACCAATGAAAGCATGCAAAGAGCTCTTCAGATCCCCATTTTCTCCCCAAAGCTGTGGGAACAATTTTCTGGCTTGTAGAACAAAGAAGTTGGAACAGATGACATAGCCAACATCTGCACCTGGCTCACGGAGGAAGCGAATATTTGGCATAGAAGCTGAGCTCCCTTTGCCAAGAGAGCCGTGCTGATGCAGTTGTTCAAGGATGAAGATGGCAAAATGGCTTTTCCTTATTGACTCACCAAAGCAATTTTATTGGTCTGTCAGAGTGAAAAAATAATTGGGAAGGAAACTGTCTTTACTTTTAAATATCAGAGTTTAGTCAATGGTTAATCAAATGCTGTCTAACCAGCCCTGTAAGATTTTGATGGTGTATCACTTCAGTTCCGATGGCAGACACATCACATATGGGTTGCCATTTTGATGGCTTTGAATGGTAATCTGACCCATAAAAACTGAAGCATAATATGCAAACTGATTTTTTTCTGGCCTGCCCTGTTCTTGGTGCCATCTGTGTTAGGATGGAAACGAGCCTGCTCAAAACGTGGGCTGCCGGTTTTGAGCTGATCACAGATGGGTTTGAAAGAATAGCCTTGTGTGCACAAGGAGAGGGAAGATGCTCCTGAGCAGGAAGTTTCACTTGAAACCATATTATGTCTACTCAATCCTGTGGCCTGTGGAACAGCTACCAGACCTTTCCCTGAATTCTTCATATGGATTAAGTAAACTAAATTTACCTTCTCAATATCAAGAAAACCCCCACAACTTCTAAATATCGCTCTTCTTCCACTACTGTGTTCTACTGCTGTCATCAATAATGGAACAGAGTACAGAAAGCTGACATTACCTGACCCTGTTGGGTGTTTGCTATGCATCTGTTCAGCAAAACTGGACACAGTAAATTATTTCATGAGTTTTGTAGATTAATTTTAATCTGTAGTGTGAATCCTGTTGAACTTACAGGATTCGGGCTGCTGTTCCTGGATTTCTGTCTTTGACAATTAATAAAAGTCTGTGTTGTTAGTGAAGGTGAGTACCTGTCCTCTGCTGTTTCATCTCAGATCAAAAATTCAGATATTTAAGTGCCTAATTCTTAATGCGGTCAATGAGATCTTGGTTTTCCTCTCATGTTGAGAGAGCCTTTGCTCTAAAGTTAGAGATTGACTGGCCTTGTCTTACGTGGAACCACAAGTGTCCTGGTACTATTTATAATCCCAAGAAACACATGAAATAATTTTCACTGGTTAGGAATAGGGTGTACAGAACTCTGATTTCTGTTTTTACTCTCTTTAAATCAATGACATTGTTTGAGTGACCATTTCTTTGTCAGAAAGGAAGCCTGTAGAAGGCGGCACTCATTGATGAGTTTCACGGTCGTGACACACTTGAACATCCCTCTCAAGACATCTTGAAGCCTTTTATTTCCAGGCTAAATAAACACCAATTTCAGCAATGTCTCATCTACTCCCTTTAATTACTGCTGCTGAGAGAAAGTTTCTGCCAATGCAAATGTGCTATTTTGTCATGTCACATCAAATTGCATCAGCCTTATATTTAGGAACAAAAAGAGGGGGAGGCTGAGACAGGATGTGGCTACAAATGGAACCAAAGGGTTTTCTTAAATACAGGCTGAAAATAGACAATCGAGGCAGTGATGCTTTTTCAAGCAAAAATCCATGAAAGGGAAAATGAAGGCTGTGACGGCAGAGCAGGGCTGGGGTGGGCACAGGGAGCTCTGGGGGAGGCAGGAGGGGCTGCTGAGCTCCTGGCTCCCGCACACGCCCCGGTGTCAGATGGGCACGGGGTGCGTTTGGGCTGGGTGAGCCCCCAGCCCGTTCCTGTGTGCTGGCTGCAGGAGGGGGAGCTGTGCCTCTCTCCAGCCTGTGCCTGCCCTTCCCCAGGACGTGTCCCCATGCAGCAACAACAGCTCTCTAAATGAAAGAGATTGTAGGAAAGAGGCATAGACAGAATTTGAGTGGCTGTCCAGATAAGTGTTGGAGCCTTTGAAAAATCCCTCATGCCACTTTAAAATGTGGTGTCTCTACAGAAATAATATTTTTTTAAACTTGTTTTTAAGAAAACATTAGCATCTTCCCCATGGAAAACACTTTTTGCCCCCTTAGTACTGGGCACAAAAGGATCTGTTGAAATCAAATACATAAATTATGGATGTAATGGAGCTTGCTTTGAACTGATGAGTCTGATCAGAGCCTGGTGGCAATTAAATCGAGTTCTGAAAGATCAGCTGCGTTTGAGAACCAGCAGAACTCAGGGAGGAAGTGATCTGGGGGCGTGTGAGCAGCACCTACTTAGCAAATTGGAAAAATATTATTCATTTCTTACATCTAAGCACTAGGAATCTCTCCTCAGAAGCAATTGGTGATGATAGAGGTAATATTTTTATTCTTGTCACCAAGGATAATAAAAATGCAGTTGAAGCTTGGAAACTTGTGTATTTACAGCATTGTGACAGGGGTAAGTCAAGCAGCATTTCAGGCTGAAGCCAGAGAGCAAAGGCACCCAGGTCTCCTTGGCTGGATGTCGCTGGTCCTGCAGGACTGTAAAACGTTAAATAGAGTGATGCTGCGGGTGTTAAATTCCTCGCAACAGGCAGGGACTATCCGTGGTGCTGCATCCGTGCACACAGTGGCCCTGGAGGGGAAGAGAGCAAGGAAAGTTCACCTGGAGCTTTCTAGCCCCACTTGCAGCGTGTGGGGTCTGTGCCGGGCTGAGGGGGGACAGGGACAGCCCTGGGGCCGTGTCCTACTGTGAGCTGTACGGGGACACAGGGACAGCTCTGGGGCCGTGTCCTGCTGGGGTGGACAGGGACAGGGACAGCCCTAGGGCCGTGTCCTACTGTGAGCTGTACGGGGACAGGGACAGCCCTGGGGCCGTGTCCTACTGTGAGCTGTACGGGGGGACAGGGACAGCCCTGGGGCCGTGTCCTACTGTGAGCTGTACGGGGACAGGGACAGCCCTAGGGCCGTGTCCTACTGTGAGCTGTACGGGGACAGGGACAGCCCTGGGGCCGTGCCCTGCTGTGAGCTGTACGGGGACAGGGACAGCCCTGGGGCCGTGTCCTACTGTGAGCTGTACGGGGACAGGGACAGCCCTAGGGCCGTGTCCTACTGTGAGCTGTACGGGGACAGGGACAGCTCTGGGGCCGTGTCCTGCTGTGAGCTGTACGGGGACAGGGACAGCTCTGGGGCCGTGTCCTGCTGTGAGCTGTACGGGGACAGGGACAGCCCCGGGGCCGTGTCCTACTGTGAGCTGTACGGGGGGACAGGGACAGCTCTGGGGCCGTGTCCTACTGTGAGCTGTACGGGGGGACAGGGACAGCTCTGGGGCCGTGTCCTACTGTGAGCTGTACGGGGGGACAGGGACAGCCCTGGGGCTGTGTCCTACTGTGAGCTGTACGGGGACAGGGACAGCCCTGGGGCTGTGTCCTACTGTGAGCTGTACGGGGGGACAGGGACAGCCCTGGGGCCGTGCCCTGCCGGGGTGCTCTGCCCTGGGGCCGTGCCCTACTGTGAGCTGTACGGGGACAGGGACAGCCCCGGGGCCGTGCCCTGCCGGGGTGGACAGGGACAGCCCTGGGGCCGTGCCCTGCAGGGGAACACGGGGCGGGGGGACAGGGACAGCCCTGGGGCCGTGCCCTACTGTGAGCTGTACGGGGGGACAGGGACAGGGACAGCCCTGGGGCCGTGTCCTGCTGTGAGCTGTACGGGGACAGGGACAGCCCTGGGCCCGTGTCCTGCTGGGGTGGACAGGGACAGGGACAGCCCTGGGGCCGTGCCCTACTGTGAGCTGTACAGGGACAGGGACAGCCCTGGGGCCGTGTCCTGCTGTGAGCTGTACGGGGACAGGGACAGGGACAGCCCTGGGGCCGTGTCCTACTGTGAGCTGTACGGGGACAGGGACAGCCCTGGGGCTGTGTCCTACTGTGAGCTGTACGGGGACAGGGACAGCCCTGGGGCTGTGTCCTACTGTGAGCTGTACGGGGGGACAGGGACAGCCCTGGGGCCGTGTCCTACTGGGGTGGACAGGGACAGGGACAGCTCTGGGGCTATGTCCTACTGTGAGCTGTACGGGGACAGGGACAGGGACAGCCCTGGGGCCGTGCCCTACTGTGAGCTGTACAGGGACAGGGACAGCCCTGGGGCTGTGTCCTGCTGTGAGCTGTGCGGGGACAGGGACAGGGACAGCCCCGGGGCCGTGCCCTGCCCGGGTGCTCTGCCCTGGGGGGGCTCGGGTGCTGAAGGCTTTGTCTGACCCTGAAACAGGCCAGGGGTGCTTCCTGCAGGCTGAGGCAGCCGGGCACACTCTTGAGACGTTCTGGTGCTGCTTCCAGCAATAATTGGCATAGAATTCTTTGGATTTCATTGTCATTTAACCCACCTCCCAAGACTTAACCACATCTGATTTTTGCTTCCACTGACATTTTCTTTTCTTTTTAAACAATAAGCATTAAAAAACCCTTAGTAAAAATGTGTGTATTTTCATAGCAGGGAAGGCATTTCTGTAATACTCTTTCAAAGCAAATCACAGAAATATTAAATGGGGGAGGAAAAAGAGAGATGTTTGGTTTTTATAGCTGGGATTCGTTTGTTTTGAACTGAATAAGTCTGAAAATACTCGATAAAAACTGCAGATCAAATGAAAAGACTCCATAAGCAGCATCCTCCAGATTGTTCCTCAAAAAAACCTCCCAACTGACAACAGTACAACAGAAAAGTGTTCTTAATTAACATCTTCAGTTAAAGGAGAAGCATTGTGGATCTCTTAAATGTATTATTAAATCTTCATTGTTTAGGTAATTGGATGGGGACAGACACTTGTGCTGAGTGCTATGTCAAATTCGTCAGGGCCTGCTGTAATTCTAGTGCACTTGCTGGATTTCACAGCTATTTGTCTGGGTACGGGGGTAATTTGGAGGGTTGAGTGAAGCCAGATGACTGTAATGAACTCATTTTGTGTCTTTGACTCAGTTTGGAGGGAAAAAATATGCTATTAATAGGGTATTTTGTATTGTTAGGACTTCTGTTCTTCCTGTCTCTCAAAGTTTCTCTGGGTCGCTGTCTTTGCTTCATCACCGATAATTATATCAAATTAATTCAGCATAATTGAGTTAATTATTAGCACTGGAGGTTACCACCAGGACTTCAATTGAACCAAAGCTTTTATCCCTTTTCCTGAGGTTTCACCAAATGTAAACAGACCAGAATCATGGGTGAAACCTAAGGCAGCTCCATTTCCATCAAATGCTTTTGCCGCTCAGAATTGCCCTGCCATGCTCGTTCACTCAGATGAGTATTGATAAATGCAAAGGGAAAAGAGTTCTCTCTCACCCCCTTCACCTCTGCCAGAGCTCTAAATTAGTGCAGTTACTCAGTAGAGCTCTAAATTAGTGTGGTTACTCAATAGAGGTGGTGTGTTGTGTGTAATCAGTGAAGAGCAAGCCCTGTACCACTGAGAGCAAATGTCCTGTGGGGTTCTGGGGGATGTCCGTACTTGTGAGAGCTTCTCACTGCCCACACCTTCCTTTTCCTTGGATTGCCTTTGAGTTAGACTAGGCCTTGGAGAATGACAGTGAAGTTTTGGGGGAAACTTGAGCTGTGGCTTTAAGAGCTCAGAAGTGTCCCGAAGACATGGCAGAATCTGCCCCTGATTAGCTGTTGGTATGGAAACAATCCCTGATTAGTGAGCTGGGCCAATCCCCCTAAGAGGCTAAAGGCTCCCAGACTTACATGTCCTGTAATGCTGCTGCTTATAAACACTGCTCCAGGAACGTGGATTCTGCTCAGGATGTGGTGGGTCAAATTCATCCGTGGTTTAATTCCACCACAGACAGGGCTTATGCTAGGAAAGGCGTTGGCTCAGATTATTACTGTGATTGAGAGTGAAGGATTGGCAGATGCTGAATTTCAGCAGGTGTGGATTTGGAATGATAGACATTGAGTTGTTCCTGACACTGCTGTGAAGGATAATGTGAGCTGGGAAGGACAACTCCAGGATGAGGTGTAGATCCCTGGGCAGGGCACACGCCCCATTGTCACCATCCAGGGATTATGTGCACAGCCAGGGCTGGAAGGGATGTGCTGGGGAGCAGCAAAAGGAGAGGTCACACTGCGCAGCGTTTATTCCCTTGTAAGCTGAGCGGGATGTTTGCAATTCTTGTACTTTCCTAAGAGCTCTTTCTGCACTGACAGCTCCTTGCTTTACTGTCTTGACTTTTCCTTGAAAAAATTATGATGTTGAATTGCATGAGCAAAGTAAGCATGTGTTAAAGAATAATGGTAAAATAAACTTTAACCAATTTCAGTCCTTCCTGAATAGTGAGAAGCCACTAAAAAACCTTATGTAAGACTTACTATTCTTCCCATGCTTGTCTGAGCCATAGTCCATAGAGTTAATGTGGTCATTAATCTGACAGCATGGTCTTGCCCTTCAAAGGCACTTCCATGCCTTATGCTGCCAGCTGGGTGTCTGTCTGTCAAGAACAGTGGTGGCAGCCTATTTGGTGCCCAGTTGGATGTTTCAGAAGGTGATACAACCTCAGCCAGAAAGCTGTTGCACTAACTGACATGAAGTAGTTGGGAGAATCACAATTGCTGAAATGGAACTAAGCATTGGATCGTTTCAAAATACAATATTTACAAGAAAGGAATGAACAGGCGGTTCATTCATTTTTTGGCCTAAAGTTGATAACTCAATTCTTATTCAAGCATGATCCCAGAGGTAAATATGTACAGATTTGGCCGCTGTGAACAAAATTAATTTTGTTCAGTTGACCTGAGCAATTCAGAGCTGAGAAAAAAAAGTTCTTTTGAGACTGTGCCTTTCAGAATTTCCTTTAAGCCAGGAGAATCATTTTCAGGAGAAAAAAGTGGAGAAGTTTGAATTGCACCTAAACCAGGAAGGTTCCTGTCCTCACTAGTGAGTATGCACCAAAGAATGTTACTCTAATTAGTTGATCATGCTTATTAATTATACAGAACAAGGTAATCTGGCCTCAGCATGGGCAGCATGTTTCCTCATTGGTGTAGGATTGCAAAAGCCTGAGTGTTTTATTTGCAGTATTGCATGTCTGTGCTGTGTGATACCAAACCAGAGTGTAAGGTAAGACATCTGCCCTGTGGCTTTGGTTAATTTATACAAGTAGCCATTACGCCCAGCTCTAGCACTCTCTGTCATTCTCAAGTTTTATCAATTACAATTCTATATTTTGTACTTATATTATATTTATAATTTATTATGTTTTATATTTTTAAACTGGTGACATTGTTGAATAGCATTAGGCCGGGTCCGCATGCTGCAGAACTGCATGAAGGGTGTCCAAGCAGTGGTGATTCCTTGTCAACAAAGAGATCTTCAGGATCTGTCATTTTCCAGTTCTTAACTCTTCATGTGCTCTACAAATACTGTGTAAAGCAAACTTTACACCGCAGGGCTGTGCCCCCCAAATTGTTCTGCAGAGCCACCTGACATTGCTTCTGCCTTGTGCATCAATCAAAGCATAAAGGGCAGAGGAGCAGAAATAGAAGTGAACAGGCCTGGCTGCCATCACTCATGCAAGGGGACTCTGCAGCTCGTGTTTAGAAAGGACAAAACCCCAACAATGGCCGGCCCCGGCTCGTCAGAAGCGATCACATCAGAGGCACGATCTCAATGAGAGGCAGCGAGACGTGGCTGCTGGAAGTGACTGCAGCATTGTCCGTGCTCACCCACACAGCAGGGCTGGGGCTGCAGGGAGCCGGGGCTGCCCAGCCCTCTGAGCCTCTCAGTGCTGTGAGCAGGCCGGGACGCATGGACACACAGACCTTGGCTGCTTTGCCTGGGGCAGCAGAGCCCCTCACGCTGCCCTGGACGTGCCAGGCGCTCCCGTGACCCACTGGGGACTGAGGGGAGGTGTGACAGTGCCCGAGCAGTGAGGGGAGTTCTGCCCTGCTGCAGGCACGCGGGGCTGGGCTCACAGGCCTGAATCTGGGAAACCTGCAAGGGAGGACACGCGAGCAAAGAGGAGGAACCTTCTGGGTAGCAGCAGTTCACTTGGGTGCCTTCCTGGACTGATGTCACAACATGAACTAAGATGTTTTGTGGTTAAAGAGGTTTCACAAGGCTTCAAATTTCTTTGTTATTTTGGCATTCTTATTTTTCCTGAGATCATGAAGTTTGACGAGGATGGGGAATCATAAATTCCTGAGTTAAGACTTCTAAGGGTGTAATACTTCAAAGTAGTAAAACACATCTCTAGCCTGTATACTGGGGAAGGAGAGGGCTGAGCAGGAAGGAGGAGCCAACCTGTAAATAGCAACAGCTCAGGTAACTCTTGCAGTCCTTTAATTAACAGTTCTAGTCTCTGGAGCCCAGCTTTGGTGGCTGTTTAAGTAGTTCAGAGGGATTGGGATCATGACTGTTGAACTGTGGGGATTTGCTTGAAAAACACTCACAATAGCAGGGAAAAAAGGTAAACTGAAAGCAGTGGCATAGTGTCGTCTTAGCTTCATCAGGGTTCTGCTGTGCACGGGGTCAATTGCCAAACCTGCTAATGCACAGTGAAGATTAATTGGCTTTGGTCAGCCTTTGCTTCACTATCTGAATATCATTATCAGGAATATAAATGATTATGCAATGCAGAGAAATGCCACAATAGTCTCAGTGTCTCCTTTTATACTTGTCTCTTTGTGAACAGGGCTTTATCTAAATGCAAATGTGATTTCAGCCTTCTGATTAGGACATTATACAGTCATCCATTCCAGAAAAGCACAATTAGCGGATTATTTTATTTCTGACTCAACAGTTCTTGGTGTAGATAGTTTGTTTGTTGTGCTGTGCACGATATTTAAGTTATCAGAGGGAGATTTACATTATTAGTCAGGATTATAGCCAGATTTTATGAGGTTGAGGGTTTTTGCGTGGCAGATAAAATTGGTAACATTTGTGGGATTCGAGGGGAGATGTTTTCAGAACAAAAGGCAACAGTGCAGATTCTTACTGTGCTTCATTGTCCTCTTTGTGCTGAGGAAGGGGCAAATCACAGTAGAGGCTGTGCAGATTCCCCAGTGCATCAGGGTGCACAAGAGCAGAGGGCAGCATCACCTGTTGTCAGAGTCTGGTCCCTGTTGAGGTGTGCTTGTACAGGGCACCAGCATCTTAGAACTCAACAATGGGCAGTCATGAGATTATTTGTTATTAAACAGCCACTTTGAAAACAGCCATGAAGTTTTCCATGTGCTGTGGTAGATTTCCAGTGAAGTTTTCAATGGATGAAGTTACATCCTAAGAAAAACATAGATCTTTTGTGATAGACTTCCCTGTGAAGCTTGCCCATATCACAGCATTTGAAGCATTTTTGGAGCTGTGAATCTGTTGGAACTCAAGTAGTTTGGTTTTTTTAAATTTGAATATGAGAGCCCCATAGGAATTTAAGCTTGATAATAGATGGGGTGAAGATTTCCATCTTCAAACCTTTTAGAAAGTCCAGTTTTTATGAAAAGCGAAGGATGAAAAAAATTCATCCGTGCAAATGTATTTGTCACGCAATTTGAATTCAACAGCTCATCATTTTCCTATGAAAAATTACTGCAGTGGAAAATTCCTCATTATCTGTGGTGAAATGTTTTCAATTCCATTGATCAGCTTCATCTTTCCATATCCATATGTTTCCATGACTGGTTCCTTCCTCTCTCCCAGAGCTGCTTTTCTGTGTGCTGGAGCAAGCTGCCCTGGACAGTCAGGGATCTGGATGCTTTTCTGTGTGCTGGAGCAAGCATGCCCTGGACATGAGGGATCTTTGCATTTGTGACAGGAAATCTATTGCACCACTTAGGTTTAATTAGAGCACAGTGACATATGATGAGTTTACACATCAAAGCCTGGAAACAACTTCACAAATTGGCTGTGGTCCCAAAGTGTATTTTGGGATCTGTATTGAATTTTGGGATGTTTCACTGTATTAAGTGGGAACATGTGAAATGCAGGTTGGGTTCTTAGGGTCAGTGGAATTATACAAATTCTTACCAGCCAAGAATATACGGCCAAATGCACGCCCAAAAAATGCGTGTAAAGTTAAATTTGGGTACAGATCAATTTGAATCCAACTACATATTCCAGCTTTCTGTTTTGGATGATAAAAACTTCTCTCTCATGGAGAGAAGGACAGGGAATAATTCAGTCTGTGTTAGGAGTCACATTTTGGAGTTGCTTGTCTTTCTGCTGCTTGAAGGGGAATCAGGGATCTCTCAGCTGAGTGTTGGGCGTGTAATCACCTCCCCAACTTGAATGCCACAGAGAAATGAATCCAAACCAAAAATGCATGGAGTTGATGGCCAGGTTTCACTGCAAAGAGAAAAGGATATTTTACAGAGAAAAACATTGGAAGAAAACAAGAAAGGGATGTGTTGAAGCTTGGCGGTGTTTGGATCCCATTCTGATGGGCATTTATAGGTGCATAGGGAGGAGATTTTCCCCACTGCAACAAGATTGAGTCTGTGCAAATATACAGCCCAGGCATGTAATAGCTGTCGTGGTGTACTCTGAAATACATTTGGCTAAAGGACTTAAATTACTTACGAAAGAGGAAAAAATTATTTCAAATACTGAGTAGGTATCATAATGGTGCTAAAACAATGGCATGCACTTACTTCATTATTCAGTTGTTTATTTATTATCTCTATTCTTAAGAGTAATGATGTAAAAAGTGCCTTTTTCCAAATGTTAATTTAGTTCTTTGCAGATGGCAACCATCTGTTAAATGACAAGGCATTTACAGTCTTTGATTAGCACTTTATAGGACTTGGATGGACTTACTGTTACGACATGTAAATACAGTTATGGAAGTGAAACTTGGTAAATTTGTTCTTTTCCTGTTGCTATTACCAATACATGTAAAATTCCAAACCTAACAATGTTTCTTTCTGTCTTCTCCTCTGTTTATCTGTGTTGTTTCCATCTGAAGCCTTGAAATTCTTGACAGAATGACAAAATAGGAAATGCTGTTAAATTCCAGCACCATTTGTAGCCATTATGAGCATCCTCATTCTAAAAAGGCACCGTGTGGATGAACTGCTAGGGATGCTCAAGGAAAGCGCTGGCAGTTTGAAGGACATGAAGGATCCTGACTGTGTGATACAGGTTTGGGCACCCACCGAAAGTCACACTGGCAGTCTGGAGCGATCCTCTGGAGTGAGCTCTGCGCTTTGTGCTTTACTCCCTTGAGCAGTGACAGCCAGCCCGCGTCTGTCCGTAACCTCAGCAAGTTGTCATTCATTTCATGTTGGGGTTTATTGGAGAGTTTCTGCCGGGCCGTTCCCGTTGTCGGTTTGTTTCCGTGCTGTCGGTCGCGCTCACGGTGTTGTGCTCGTTGTCTGTGTGTTGCAGAGCCGCGGGCCCGGCCATGTCCCCGCTGCCGGAGGCGGAGCTGGTGCGCAGCTCGGTGCAGCTGTACCGGTACCTGCTGCGCTGCTGCCGCCGCCTGCCCGCGGGGCACATCCAGCAGCACTACCGACACGCCATCCGCCAGGTGCGTCCCGCGGCTGCTCTGCCGCTGAGCCAGGAGCTGCGGCTCTCCTGCAGCCTGGGGACCTTGCTGCATCTAAGGGTTAGAGTGGGAGCGAGTGCAGGACCCATTCTTTCTGTTTGCTTTGAATCTGAAACCTATTCTTCTTGGCTTTCATCTCTAATCCTGCTAGTCAAGAGAGTGATCAGTCATTACTTATTCCATAAACACATATTTTATGGTGAAACCTATTGCTTGCATGTCAGTAATTTATATATCCCCCCCCCACTCGGGTAAATCTCATCTGGCTGTTCATATTCTATATTTCATACGGAAGTAATTTCATGCCTTTGATCATACTTGTTGTCCTCTTTCTAGTTTTAACATACCAGACAATTTCAGTTGTTCTGAATTGAAGTTCTCTGGGGTTTTTGTTGTTGATGTATGAAAGTAGTAGAATACTTAACATAAAATTCCATATGGCCAGGTGTTATAAGGTGTAGTTTTACCTTTTTAGACCACCAGTTTTTTTGCAACAAATATTTTTCTGAGATTTCAATGCTATCTTTATTTTGTCAACTGTTGTGTTGACAAGTCAGTGACACTTGGAATGTTGCAGAGTTTCAAAGTCCATGCTGATGAAGATGATCCTGTGCGAATCCAGCAGATCATTAAAAGAGCCATTGAAGATGCTGACTGGGTGATGAATAAAGTAAGTGCTTGGGATTGTCTGCATTTTGGTTTCAGAACAAAGAAGAAAACATTGGAAAGCAAGTTCTGAATAGCGAATTGTTGTCCTGGATGTTGAAGTGTCTGGGTGAAAGGAAATACCCAGCCAGGAGGGATCTGTGATTGACACTTTTTATTTGAAAATTCTCTTAGTCAGCATAAACTAATAGTGGGGTTTTTTCAGAACCAATAACAATTTAGGTTGGTCTCTGTGTAAGTCTTTGTTTCCATGTAGAATTCTATTAATTATCAGCAGTGGTGGCTAGTATCACTGTTGTAGGAGAAAAAAATAAAATACAGCATTTTGCAAGCTACATCTTGCTATGCATCATCTGCTTTCCTAACAGCATCTATCCTCAGACAATTTACATGAACTTCCAGAACTACTGTTGCTTTTCCTTGGTCCTTGCCCATGTCTGCAGACATCAGGGATAGACCACACAATGGCCAAGCTGTGGTGCTGGGCCCCCAGTGCACAGTTGTCACCCAGTGGATCTGCCCCTGTGCTGTCAGACTGGTTTCTCACATGAAAGAATGAGAATGGTTTCCATCAGACAGCTGAGAGTCACCTGTGCTTCCTGGCATTTCAGTCTGGCTGGGGAGTGTGATACCCTAACACGGTGCATAATGAAACAAGTCAAAAGTTCAACTTTCTTTCTAAATATCTGTGATTTAATTTACTAAGTGACTGTTAAGTCATTCTCTCTGCCAGTCCATGAAATCCAAATGAGAATTGTTACAGGAGCAAACACAGATTAGTCCCAGATTATGATATTTTAGCAGTAACCAAATCCCAGCAGGTACAATCTAGTCAATAACTGTGCCTGATTTATTGTTTTATAATGCAAAGGGAAAGCCTACCAAATTTCAATCTAACTTAAAGAAAATGGACATAAATTTATGTGGATCATGAAGAAGAGTTGTAAATCCTTGTTGGTGTGAACTTTTACTTAGTTATGTGCCCTTTCCCACAAAAAAAAATTCTTTTTTTTTTCAGTATAAAGACCAGAAGTAGAAGAGGACCGATGAAACCAAGGAGGACATTGGTAAACATCCTTAGAGGACTTGCAGTCAAGCACAGACTATATTAGAATTATTGCCTGAAGTTTTGTCTTGGATAATATAAATACAATAATTTATATTTCACTGGGATGTCATGAAGCTAAATTAATATTTCTGAAGAAATTTGATTTTGTGAATTGCTTTGTATAATCGTGAACTTCTATGTTAAATCCCAAGCTTGCCTAACGTTTGAGTAACTTATTCCATTATACTGTTAGGCCTGGCTCAACCCCAGCAGTGTGTGATAACGCTCGTTGTGCAGGTTCTCTGGGGCCAAGGTGCCCGTGCATCAGTCACCGTGGATCTGGGGACTGAGCTTGCATCCTCTGTGTGTGTGACACTGGTTATGGCTGCCACTCTGCTGGGTCACATCGGCCTCTGCTGGGATGGTTGGTGTTAGACTGCTGCCGAGTGGGGTCAGTGCCCGTTTAGCTGGGTCTGTGTCCTGTGCGATGCTCTGCAGCTCAGAGGCTTCACAAGGCCTTGCAGCACATAATAAATGTCCTTTAAACAGTGGGTCCGTGTCGTTGTGGAGCAGCCCGCCCGCAGTGCCGGGCTGTGTTTCCCAGGCAGGGCAGCGGGGCACCGGCCCGCGGTGTGCCCGCAGTGCCCGCCCGGCTGCAGTTGCGGCGGGCCGCCGGCAGGTGGCGGTGCCGCCCGGCGCCGCTGTCCCGGGGCGGGGCGGGGCCGAGCGGGGCGGGGCCGAGCGGGGCGGGGCGGGGCCGAGCGGGGCGGGGCCGAGCGGGGCGGGGCGGGGCCGAGCGGGGCGGGGCGGGGCCGAGCGGGGCGGGGCGGGGCGGGGCAGGGATGAGCTCCGGGCTCGCTAGAGGCGAGGGGAGTTTGGCAAGACTGCCCCAAAAATGGGGCCGCCACTGAAATCCACAACGTATTCTATCAAAAAACTTCCTTCTCTCTGCTAGCCCGCCTCTCCTGGAAATCCTGCTCTCTGTTACACTTCCCTGTGCCATCGCCACTACTGTTCCTGTCTCTGCTCCCGTGTCTTTCGCATCACTTATGCACCCTTAACTTTTGTTGTCTTTGTTTTACCTATTCATTAATGCTGTTCTCATCTAGTCTCTCTACCCCCCTTATTTCTCCTCCTCAAGTCCTTTTCTGCACCAGATGATACTCAGTATTATGCTGGAGCCAGCCTTCTGCTTAACTTCAGATAAAGCAGGAAGGTAATGGACTTTCTCAACAGAGTAGGTGTTTCTCCATGTGAGGAAAGCCACTTGTCTTTCTACCTAGGTACATTTTGTTTGAAATTGCAGCCATTCTGGTTTAAATTTTCAAAATAATTTTGTGCAAGGTAGAGCATAGAAAGCTTCAACCTTGGCAGTTGACAAGGAATATCCAGTATGATCTTGAACACTAATAAGAAAGCTCAAGCATTTTTTGGTAAAAGCTCTCTGAATGTGCTGCTTCTGATCAAGACCAGCAAACAAGTGACCTGTGCTGTTCTCCAGGTCTGTTCTTTGTGTGTGGTCTGTAGCACAGAGATGCACTGAATTTTGTATCATTTCAATAGTGATTAAAAACTCTCAGACTTAGTGGGATTAACAATGTATGGAAGCACAGCAGTTTCCTGAACTTTAAAAGTGGAGTGATCACACCCCTCTATGACTTTAATTGACTTTGGGTAGTGTGAGATGTAATATTTTGTTCAGTTACAAAAAGGATAATTGCATGTGTTTAAATCATTCTTACATGCCTGTTATTTAATTTATGGCTAGTTCAAGAGGGAAAGGACCATGGAGCTGGAAGGTACAGCTATGGCTTGTCTGGAGCTCCAGATGTCTGAGGTGCCAGCTGGGATATGGGAACATCAGACCAAAGGTATGGTAGATGTGAATTTTAGGGTTTGGAAAGTGATAGAGCATTCAATTTTTAGTAGGGTACAGATGGGGAACATGGTGAGGCAGGAGACTTCATGACTAAATATTTTGATAGTAGTGATTCAGCTGGAGGCATGAAAAGTCTGAAGGACTTTTTTACAAACTTAATCTGGTTTTCAAAGTAAAAAGGCTTTTAATAGAGTCAAAGATAACTTTATTTACTCAATATACAAGTAATTTTCCTGCTGGTGAGAAGATATGATGCTAACAACTATTTACTTCCTTGTAATAGTAACCCCAGTACCTCAGACATGTTTCTGTGATGACTGGACTGAAGAGTCCTTCAGCTGCAGAGCTGAGGCTTTTATCTTTTCAGGACATTATACAAATTCCATTCTCCAGCAGCATAATTTGAGACCAAAGATGTTATAGTAACCCAGATGTAGATGAGAACTCTGAAAGGGGTTTTGGGCAGACCTTCAGTACTTTTGACCTGTTCCAAAAATTTCTGCTCAGAAGTCATTTGACCCTGGAGTTGTCCAGATTTATCATTTACTGACCTGCCTGACCTGAGAGTTACACAGTGAGTTCCCTTCAGCAGTGTTTGAGCAGCTCTCTGCCTCTCTGCCCCCAGCCCTGCTGAGCCTGAGGAGCTGTTTCCTATTCCCTTGGTGCTGCTGTGCTGGCAATTACTGCCCACGGGGACAAAGGCAGCGTCCTCCCGGGTTCTGCTCTGGCAACTGGGGAGAAAATAGCAACTCCAAATTCACTGGTGCACCTGTGTTCCCATTTTCAGTCCTCCAGAATCTCTGACCATAAAGATGGTGGGTAAATGAGGCTGTGTTGTGTTCTGTAATTGTTTTTGAAGAGTTTAAAAAACTCATGATGCTCACAAGGCTGCTGACAGAGCGAGGGATAATGTGAGTAAAAGGAAACAAATGTATTCAAAGGCTTCAGTTTCTTTTACTGCAATGAGGAACCCATTTCTGTGCCAATTCTGGTAAGTGATGAGCCGTTGATAGGTGATTGCAGTAACCCCAAAACACTGCCAAAACCACTTTTGCAGCTAGTTCCAGTAGGATCTTGAGTCAATAACTTCTCCTGGATACTCCACAGTTAGGAGCTGAGTGAAGATAACAGTTCAAATGTTATGTGCGGGCAACTTTTGATTAAGGTAGTGAGGGTTTTGCTGGAAGCTTGTTATGCAAGGACAAGACAAACATTAGAACAAGGAAAGACTTGAAATGGGAGACTTCTGATTAATAGAGTGATATCATGCTTTACATTCTTGAAGTATAGAGAATTAATAATTTAAATCCCTTCACAGACTTACCATCATCCAGTCTAAGGCCAGAACCAACACTGGTGCTATACTTTCTGTTTTGTGTATTCACAGCCTTGGAAACCTAAAGCTGAAATTATGTGTGAATAATCTGTACATTACAAATATGAAAGCAACATGGCAAAAGATTGAGCAGTAGCAGTAGGTTGGTCAATGTATTTTGAGTGTTTAAGTCCACAGAGAAATGGTAAAGACCACTTTGGTTATGACCAGCCTTGGAGCCTCATGCAGAAGCTTCCTGTGTAGTGCAAATCTTTCCCTTTTATTTATTTTTGTAATTCATTTATTCATTTCAAGTTTTGGTACGGATGAGATTGTAAATTCCTGGTTTATGTAATATCCAGGATAGCATTCCACCCTTTATGTGGCCAGAGACAAATACACTTCTGATCACATTCTTGTGTCAGAAGTGTCACTGATTTCCATTCACACTCACCACCAAAGTCATTTGAGCCTGGTGGGTACTGAATAGAATATTTACAACCCAGGCCAGGCCTTGCTTAGCACCATTTGTCAGTAATGAAATATTCTTTAAATCATTCTTTAGCACTTTGTAAACTTCCTCACGTGGTGGGTTATGTCACAGGCATTGCTTTTTGTTTAGGGACACTTGAGCTTGAGGACTTGATGCTAAACAAAAATCTCTCCTCCGTGGTGTTTGGCTCATTTTCAAATGTCATAAGGAAGTAATCTTTACTGTGATGCTGTAAAGAAGAGGAATGCACGCTGTTTCTGGGAGAGACAAATAATATTCTATCTTTTTTAGAGGAAAGTTTCTTATTTGTAAAAGCTTTTAACGTGGCATTATAAATTGTGCCTTCATATAAAGTTTTGATAAGCTGCAAACTGAACAGGCAACAGATCTTTGAGTCCTAATACTCAATATCATAATATCTATTCATTGTGAGAGTCCCTGACCTTAAACTGTAAGAATGAGTCGTTAGAGCTTTATGCTCCACAGTGTCATGTCCCTCAGTGTCACCCCAAAGACAGAGATGGTTTGGGGTGAGCAGTGTCTTGGCCAGAGCAGTCTAAAGCAGGTCCCTGACCCACAGCACTGCTGGACACAGACCTGCACTGCCCACTTGGTCTGTCCCTTTGCTGCAGCATTGCCTGCTGCTCAGAGCTGATCTGCCTCTGCTGGAGCACGAGCCAGCTGGTGCATCTTTCAACTTTTGTATTATTTGATTAATTTATCTTATACTTCTGTCAGGCCAAGTTTTATGAAATAGTGTTAACTGAAGTATACACCAGTCATCAAGTACTCCTTTCAGCTTGTGATTAAGCAGGGCAGACACATTAACTTTAAAAAAACCCTGTTCTTTGAGGACTATTTTCTGTTTTCCTCATAATTGTGTTTGATAATTTAAAATAGGTTTTTAAAAGTTTAGAAGCAGAGGGAGGCATCTGTCACTTGCACCTTAGAGCTTAACAGTGTTTGTGTTTATCACTGGGGAGAGGTCCGTGGCATTGCTCACTGCACTTGTAGGGTCTGAGGAGGAAAGTTCTGGGACTGCTGTTTGCTGCCCTCACCTGTGGACACTGAACTTACCCCTTCTGTAGCTATCAACCTGGGTGACTTTTCCCCCAGAAGAATCTGCCTTCATATTCTGCATGAATCCATTCTGAAAAGGATTAATTTGATTTTTGTTTATTTAATCAGCAGCTTCTGAGCCAGCTTGGTTTGGGTGCTTCCAGAATCATTCAGGCAAAAGTCTTCCCAGCCCATGGAGTCCAAGCTGTGCCCAATCCCCACCTTGTGCCCAGCCCAGAGCATGTCCAGCCCTTCCTTGGACACCTCCAGGGATGGGCACTCCAAACTCCCCAAACCAGCCCCTGCCAATGCTTGACAACCCTTTCTGTGAAGAAACTCCTTCTGCTGTCCAACCTGAACCTCCCCTGGCACAGCTTGACGCTATATCACTGCCACATATAAAATATTTTCTTTCAGCTGCAGCTGCACAACTTCACACTGAGTGGCCTCATTACCTTTGGGCTTCCTTCTGCTGAGGTTCAGCATCATCTGTTTAAAAATCACTGCACTTAATATCTTTTTAGTGTTACACCTTATATTTTGCACCGTCTCTGGTATTCATTCTTGTTGAGAGGAGTTTAAAACTGCTGGTGTTTTGATTAATATTCTCCCCTTCTACAGAATGGATTTTGAGAGATGCAAAATTGACAATAAATTCTTGTGGCTGATGAGGTTGACTTATATTCTGCATTAAATAAAATCACACAAGATCTGGGATTTTCTCAGTCTTGCTTCAATTTCTTAGCAGTCATTTCATTTACAGAAAGTGGTCTGTGTCTCAACTAGTGTGAAACAAGGAACAAGGAAAACTGAAAACAAATGTCAAAGAGAACTTAGTCTGGAAAATATTGTGTCATGATGGTGGGCAGAGGCAAAGGTTGTATATTTTGGAGCCACCTTCCTTATACTGAATCAATCTGGGGAGTGACTTTTCATGCTTAAAAATAGAGTATTTTGGTTTCCACAACTGCAACTGCAAGGGCTGCTTTCTCTTTTATTTTCTGTTTTTCCCTCCCATTTTTAGAGGTCACAGAAATGGTGTGTTAAACCACAGTTTACAGTACGGAATGCAGACACCTGTTGAGCCTTGGAACTTTCTCTCCCCCAAGAGCTCTGTTGAGTTTGTCCTTTTCCTAGCTGGAAGTATCTCACAGAGTACATTGCAGCTTTCTGGCCAAGATTTCAAAAGTAATTCTCAGATTGCCTTTGAGGTGCTTAGCTCAGGAGACCTTTAAAAGGCACACAGCAGCTCTCAGGCAGGTTGAGACTCAGGGGACAAATAGCAGGAAATTGCTTATTCTCCACTGGCATGGCTCTGAGGTGGGAGGTACTGACATGGTAATGATCATTTTACAACTGTTTCAGAAACATGGTTTAAAAATACTGAGATCTCCAAATCCTGCTCCCAACTGACAGAATAGAGCCTGCAGGATGTCACAGTGACACTATGCCAGATCTGGTTATTTCTAATTGATTAAATGCAGTGAAAAGGCATCCAGGGTTTGTCATGAAATTTGAGATGGAGAGCCAGTCCCTGCCCTCTAACTTCATTATCCTCATAAGCAAAGGTGCAGATTCTATAGCTGGTAATTATACAAAGAATATACACAATACGAGTGGTATTTAGCATAAAAAGTAACTTGAATGCAATCCATGTCTGGTTGAGAGAGGAACAGAGCCACAAACCCTTTGATGTAACAATGAGGCTTTGAAAGGAATAGATTGGGTACAGTACTGAACCTATAATCTGCTCACTTTATTGCACTATATAGGGAGGGCCTTATTTATTTACTACATTAAAAGTGTTTTCGATATTATAAGTATCTGAAAGAAATCACAGCTCATAATGATGTAGTTTTGCTCCACAGAACTCTGGAACACTTGTAAGAACCTCTGGAATTCATAGGGACTGTCTGTTAAATGGGAGACACCAATCCTGCCTTCCTTCTCTATCAGATTCTGTCTTGGTCTGCACTAACAGAGGCAGTCTGGATATTGCTTATCAGGATGTTTACTTTCCATGCTCTTCTTGGGTTCTGAGCTGCAGCCACTGGAATCAAAGGCAAAGGCTGCCATGTACCCTCCATGGCTTCAGTAGTGTTCACCGTCTTAAAACATCTTGCACTCCCTGGAATCCTCAGAGTGGCCTGTGTTCAATCATGGTTACCAGAATTAAAAGTGAAACAGTTTTGTTTATTCAGTTTTACAAAACACAGTGTCTGCAGTTACCTGGGTGGACAAGTTCAAGAGGTGGGTGTGATGCTGAAGGCAAATATATTCTCCATAAATCAGCTTGGAATCTGGGCCCAAAGGCATCACTTTATGTGAGGGGAAGGTAGAAAGAATTCTGAAGTTTTTTGTCCAGTAATTAGTTGCTTTTTTTTCCTATGCTTATATGCTCTTTTGGAAAAATAAATATTAAAATTCTGCTGCTGCCTTTAGTGCTGAAGAACTGCCTTCCTTTTTTCTTGTTTTCAACTTTATCACTGTTAAATCCAGCAGTCTGTTTAAAAATGAGCTGAAGGTTTGATGGGCAGTGGTTTATACCCTGCTCATTTGTTTCTCTCACCAGTGGCCTGGGTCCTTCCTTCTCCATGGTGCACTCAACTTGCTGGTTAGTCAGGGATGGGGTGATGTGTCTCCTGCAGAATTATCATCCAGCTGGGTAAGAACTTATTACAAGACCCTACCAAAACCATGCACAAGCCCTCATTTCTCACATCCTTTTCAAAAGGTGGCAGAGACTTGAGAAGTCACCTTTTCTGCAATGGTCATTCTACCAAATCAAGACATTAACTGCGAGCATTTCTCTCTTCTGAATGTGGAGTCATCGCAGTCATCTGTCTTTCACACAAGCAGCTTTGCACTTCCATTAAAAACAAATGGCACTTCAAAAGCAAAAACATGGGAGAAAATCAGGATCAGAGATGTTACGGTGAACAAGGACTTTGACATTCATGGAAGAACAGAAACTATTGGTCCTCAAAAACACCACTAGGAAAAGGAGAGGTGTGTTCTTTGGGAGAATTCTCAGATTGCAATTAAGTCTTCGAAGCTGGTACACGAGAAGAAAGAAGGAAATGTCATGGTGATGTTCAGCTTGTACTGGTCAGAGAGGTCTCTTGAGCTGCCCAAGCCTAATGGACAGTGTTGTAAGTCACAGAAAATTCCCCTTTATTTTCCCTTCTGCCAGGTTTCAGATGACTAAATCAAAAGTAATCATCATAAAAACAAGGTGATGCAAGAACATGGTTTTGACCAAAAAAGGTGCTATTTCTGTCCTATAAATAATATACACATTCTACATCAGCTCCTCTTGCTTTGGAGGCTGTGGTCCCAATACCCCTCACTGCAAGAGTTGGGTGAAACATTTAGACTGAATGAAGTTATTGTTTTGCATCTTATCCGTTCAGAAATTAAGACAAAAATTGTTATGGCTAATAATAGCACCTGCTAATTAATCTATAACAATCCTTTGATGTGTGTACTAGGACAGTTTATTGTAGATTAACCCCTGTGACTTAACCCACTCCATAAAGCCATCACTTTCTAGAACTTGACCTTGTCAACACATATTCCTCCACATCTCTTTTTTATATTTTCAGTAAGTGACTTTTCAAGCTCCCAAGTGGGGTCCCCCATTCCAAATGCAGCTTCAAAGACCATCCTGTCTGTCACTGTGGCCAACAATGAGTTGTCTCAGTCAGCAGCATGTTTGTTCACTGAATGAAAACCAAGCTAAACGGTTCCTAGCCTGGAATTCCTATAAAAGGAGAGAAGGAAAAGCAGCACCATTGGAGTATCTGCATCCTTCACTGGTGAGCTGCTGAGTCCACTTTGGGCCTCCAGTGCACAGAGGGAGTTCAGTGGAGGTGTTTGGGGCTGGGACACGGTGCTGCCTCACGAGGAGAGGCTGGAGGAGCAGGGCTTGTTCAGCCAGGAGAAGAGGAGCAGCCTTCCAGTGGCTTTCAGGTCACTGAGGAGATGGAGCCAGGCGCTTTGCAGGGGTGGGAAGATGAGAACCAATTGAGCTGGACCTGCAGCTCCAAGTCAATGAAAACTGACTAAAAATACTCTGAAGAATGTGCCATGGAAATTGTCTTTTTCAGTAGGCGAAGGTAGATAGTTGCTGGAGAAGGAGCTGTAAGCTCACACCCTCTGGCACCACTTCCCTGTCAGGAACAGCGGAGGGGAAGCAATTTCACTCTCACGGAAAGTTTTGAAAATGTGACATAACTCATGCAGACACTGAAAGTCGTGCAGGCATAGGCAAGGCTGGCCCAACTGTAGTGCTTAGCAAGAAGTCCTTAAAAAAAACTAAGGTAGTAAAACAGTGTTTATAGATAAAGCAGAGCCATAAAATTACCTGAGAAAACCCCTGTCTCCATGCAGGAAACATGGAAAGCAGGTCAGCATGCTTTGGTTTTGTGTACACTAAGGTACACTGTCCAAAGTGTGACACCTGAATGTGCAGAAACAACTGAGTAGATAAAGGCAGGTGTAAGAAAAAGAGACTCAGAGGTCACCAATAAACAGAAGCGCATACATTTTACTGAAGTTGTTCCAACAGTGCTGTGTGTTCTGGAGTAAAACACCAAAGTTTTTAGATTCAGGACTCAAATTACTTCTATATTTCAATATTCTGTTCTTCATTTTGGCCCAGAAATGTATGGGCTGTTTTTCCAAAACCAGTATTTAAATCTCTTCTGTTACTTGTCCTTGGTTAGAGATTCTGCTGGCCTCAGCCAGTGCTCTGTGACTGAAATTGGAGTTTCTTCTTCAGACCATAATTTTGCTAAAGAAGACATTTGCAGCTTTGTAGTTCGCTGTTATTTTTAAATCATAAAACTCTTTTTGCACACAGTAATTTTTTTTCCTGTTCTGCTGTGAAAAGCATGGATTGCAGGAGCAGAAATACCAAACATTGTTCTATACTTTTTCCAGATCCACATGCCAGCTTTTCCTTATGCTCCCCACAGGGACATCTCAGTGTAGTGAAATGATGTCCGGGAGTGCAGGACACAGAGCCCAGCTTGTGACAGCCACATGCAGGACACCAAGGTTTAGGCCCAGTCAGCCGTTAATTGCTTTTGCTCATTTTGTGCTGTAATTTTGTCTTTGCTGCTGCAGCTGTGGCTGAGGATCTCAGGGGTGAGTCAGGAGTGTCAGCAATCACTTCTGCCCGAGCCAACGTGCAGCCAGGCACAACAAAGTCTGGCTATTGACTGCCTTTGGTCCTCCCTCACTTCCTCCTCCCTGGGAGTTTTGGAGAGGTGGCTGATGAGGGAATTCTGTTCTTTCTGCATGTCTGACTTTGGCCTAACTGACAGCGAGCAGACAGGAAGGGATGGGTTTACTGGCACATCTCTGCAAGTTTTGCACTCTCCTTAACTTTCGTTTTCGCCCTCAGATGGTCAGACTGAGAAATTTTCCACCCTGCCCTGCCATCATTTGACAGTCAATCTTCCACTGGAGAGCAGGACATGGTAAACAAAACATTGCACTTTCCACACTAAACTGGTGCTTTAAACATACCTTAAATTTGCAGAAACTGAAAAATAGTCCAGACTGGTCTGGGATCCTTCTTTTATTTGTATATTTTCAAGTGTCAAGGCCTGGATCTTTTATTCTGCTTTTGGTAGAGTTATTGTCCCCACTTTATCAGGAACATTTTGAAATAATAAAGAAGCCAATGAAGAAGGGGCTACAGTTAATGGTGAATATCTTAAAGTCCTTAAAGGAATAGTCAGCAATCAGAACACAAACAAACAAACAAACAAACAAACAAAAAAAAACCAGAGTTGCCATTGCAAAGTTTGGGGGAAGATTCAAACCAAACAAATTTTTTTGGAGCATGAAAAACCAAACCAGTGTAAAAGAAGATGACTTACAGTAGTCAATGAGAGGAGATATTTGGGAACAGCAATAGTTATTATTGTAATTAACTGTATCTTTGTCAGAAACCACCAGATGTGAGAATAGTTCTAACAAATCTGAGTGTTTGCTGGGGTTGCAGTACTGTATTTATTGTGCTGTCACATGCAGCATTGCTGCAAGAGACATCTTAGACAATAGTTACATTAGTTAGGGAAAGAGAGGTAGAAGGAGTTCACTGATAACCTGTGAAAAGCTGGGACAGCTGAACATCTCCCTGGCTTTCCATGAAGTTGGGAAGATCAGCCCTCCTTGTCATCAACTTTGCCTCAGTGTCCTGGTTCTTTGAAGACTCAAAATGCTCTGATCTCAGAGGAGCAACCATACAACCAGAGCCTGATTTGTAAATGTTTTCAGGAATATGCCTGCTTGAGCTCATGCAGAATCTTGCAGATAGGATGTATATTATAATATCAGACACAGAATGTGACTCACTTGGAAGGAGATTGCAGAGAGCTGATTGTTGAAGCTGCAAACCATCAGACACTCAGAAAGAAAACAAAATTTAAGTCAAGATGACAGCATTGAATAGGTCAAAGTCTGCTCTGAAAGGGCAGCTCTTTCATCAAAGTTAATGCAAGCAAAGCAACCAGTTTTTGCACTCTGATATGGCAGAGGAAGAAGTGTCTGTTCAAATGGGCAGAATTGCTTTTCTAAAGGAAAACCCTTCCAAGCCCTGTAGAATATTTGTAGAAAGAGTGCCCAGTGAGCTTGTTTGGTTAATCTCTGATCCACCTGAGGATTGAATGGTTCTCTGTTGTTCTTACTATACAGAAGGAGTTTTATTATTGATTTCAAGTGAGTAAAAAATCAGGTCCCATTTGAGCAACTGCAGTGATTAAGCAGTTCCCTGAATGGCTGTACCTGAGCCAATCCTTTTAACAATTATCCTAAGGAAAGATGTTTCTCCTCCTCTGGTTATCCCAAATCTGATTTTTCATATCCAATCCCTACATGACCTTTCCTAGATTTCAGCAGTTCCAAGCACAGGGAAATAAGGAGGGTGAATACCAAAAGCTTAGAATCCACTGAATTAAAATAAACTTCTAAGATATGTTCTTTCTTCCAGTACTAGACATTAACAGTCCCCATGTTCTATAGAAGAAAGAGGTTAATAAGAAGGGAAAGGATGAAAAGAGAATTTTTAAACCCTGTTACAAAGTAGCAAATGCAAAAGAAGGATGTAAATGCAGAATTTTCTGGCATGGCATTGAGTGGCACAGTTCTCACACATGGTTTTTGCCTGCTGATTACATCTGCCTGATGACTGGAATATTTTAAACAAAGGGATTCACCTGCTAATTCTGGTGAGAAGAAAGTCACCACATTAAAGAAAAATCCAACTGTGGAAATTCATGAGCAGTGGATGCTAAGCAGCACAGGCTTGATAAAGCCAAGCAGATGAATGCTCAGAAAACTCAGGTCTGTTTTTCAGGAGGCTCATCTCTAGCAATCCTGGATGGGATGCATTCAGGGGATCTCGTGCATGAACACGTGTGCATAGCACTTGTTTTGCCTCTAGAAATGCTTTACACAATCATCTAATATTCATTTTCAAATAGACAAGCTAGACACAGAGAGAAGAAAACACCTTGCCCAAGCTTGCCCAGTAAAAGAGTGACAGATGAGAAAAGAACACACATTTCCTCATTTCTCTGGCTGCCTTATGCCTCATTTCTGTAGATCTTTGGTCAGCAACTGTAAATCTTTCCCTAGTTATCAATGTACCTCATTTGATTTGCATTATTCAGCAGATTTATTAGTCATCTTTAATTTGTAAACAGTTTCCTTAGAAGAGCCGTAGATAATATCAGAAATAATTAAGGCAGGTCAAAATCCTTGTTGGGGCACTCTGGCAGCCGACTCTGGGCTGCAGGTGCCTGCCAGCCCTGGGAGCTGCTGCCAGCCCTGTCCCGAGGGGGTTCTGCCTCCAGACTGCAGGGAGAAGCCTGCTTCTCTAAAAGGTGCGTGTCTGCATGTTGTTTGGGACTGAAAATCAGCTCAGCAATCCCATCTTCCTCATCCAGCTGTCCCTCTGCTGTTCCCACACTCAGCATGGTGGGATGGTTTGTACTTCAGGAACTTGCAGTTTCCTTCCAGTATTTCCAATACTTTGGAAAGGCACCAAGGGAAAAATCTCACAGGCAGAACAGAGAGCTCTGGAGAGCAAGAAATTCTACAAATGCTCTATTGAGAAAGATCCTTTAAAACTTGATAAAAAGTAAGGAAGTATGTGGGTGAAACTTAAAATCCCTGTCCTTAGTTCTAAGCGCGTGGTTAAATGCATTCCTGGCCTGTACTGGAAAGCTCTACAGCTCTGTAACATTTCTCTAGAAGTTGCTCACTCGCTTCCTACAGCCACGTGTGGTGTACAAGAGGGTGCCTGGACACTGACCACACAGTGATAAAAGCTGTGAGAAGCCCTTCAGCATTTATTTCTTTTAATTGGAACGCTGTGTGCAAGGCTGCAAGCAGTGTTTGGTGTGATCCCCTGCCCTTTAAGGGATGCTGAGCTGCCTCCCTCCTCACGCGGGTTGTGTAACGCTGCTCACACAGCAGCACACACCCTGCACTTCTCCAATGGACAGGACTGGAATCAGGGGAATCCCCAATTGCACTACCCGTGTCCAGCCTTGCTCAGAGCTATTTTGCATAGATGCTCTGCACTATAAAATGCTTTTGCCTCCTGGGAGGGATGCAGAGCCTGAGAGCTGGAAGGCAAGGAGCTCTGAGAGAGGGAGGAGTCTCTCCTGGCAGGGCTGGGACAGCTCTCACAAAGCACGGTAAGCACCACCATGTCCAGGTGTTGTTCTGTCATTCATTTGCTGCCTCTCACAGGCAGTAATTTTATGGCAAACTGTATCTTTTTTCCTCTGTTAGGAGCAAAGTGTCAGACTCGGTCTCCTGCTCCAGTTCCAAGCTGTCCAGCTGCTCTGAAAACTTTGTCCCTCCTTTCTGCTGATTTAAAGGTTTGTGCATGTAACTGGTAACCCTGACAGTGCAACCCACAGAACCCCACGAGGCTGGACACAAAGCAGCTTCTTGCTCTGAGTGCCAGTGAAGGGAAATGTGAGTCTGCTCTCTTTCTTTATGTTTTTTCTTCTTGTTTTTTTCTTTTTGCTATTATCTTTCTTTTTTCCTGTTATTATTTTTCATCTTTTCCCTCCTTATCCTCCTTTTCCTCCTTCTCCTCCTTTTTCTCCCTGTATGTTTGTTTGAGGTTCCCCCTTTTTCCCTTTTTTTCTTTCTTTCCTTCTTTGTTTGTTTCTTTATTTTCTTCCCCCTCTCCATTTCTTCTCTCTTTTCCCCCTGTACTTTACAAAATTGGCACCTCACTACATTTTTTATTACAGAAAAATAATTTAGATTTTTTTTTTTCCTATTTTGTAACCACAGAGAAATTCTTATTACACATTATTTCTGTCACCTGGCATAGCAAACAATCCTAACACCTTGCAGTTTCTGCACACTGTTGGATGGATTTCTCTTCTTGAGTGACTTTATAGCAGACAGTATCTTCTGCTGTCCAGCATAAGTTTAACTTTTACTGTAAAAGTAATATAAATATCAAAATAAGACATAATTTACAAAAGGAATATGTGACAATGTTATTTTCTCCCTTTGTCTGTAACTTCTTGGAAGCAGCAGGTTTTGATTTCTGTTATGAACCAGATTCATATGCTGGGGCTAATTCCCTCTAACCCTGCAATTTACCAGCATGATCTTTCTCTTCTGTCACACCTTCCCTAGCACAAAATCCATCTTATGTTCAGAAATGAGCAGAAAATATATGTTAGAATGAATAGCATAAACTTTGTACACCCTTATGTAAATGCTGTGTGTTACATTGAAATAAGTGCTACAGATCTTAGACACTACAGACTTCAGCCTCTCAGAATCCTGTTTGGCAGGTGAATACACTGCAAAATGGTTAGGTTCATATATGAGCAAGATTTTTTCATTAATGTGTGAAGAACACAGCAACACTTCGCATCCCTTTGCTAAGCTTGTGGTCTGCTCTGACACAAATATTTGCTGCTTTACACGACTGGGGGTCATCTGAAGTTCTCTTGCCAGTGTTTTAGATTAGTACATGGCTGCACATTACACTGGCAATGTGTTAGTTTTAGGATCACTATCCTAAGAATTGAGCAATTTTCATTTTAAACACAGGATGTTAGATCAGATCAGTTAGGCCAGCGAGTTTCTGAAAGATGCTAAAGGGAGTTGCCCTCTTGGGTAAAAACTGACCTTGTTGGTTTTTCTTTGTCCTTAGAAGTGTTCCCACATCACACAAAACAAGGTTTCAGCACAGTGAAGTAAAACCACCAAAAAAACCCATACGAAATGCTGTGCCCGTGGCAGTTTGTGTTCAAATCTCGTGCTGCCAGGAGCCAGTACCCCAGGGAGAAGGATATCAACAACAACGTGGAGAAAAATAGGAAGATCCATGGGTAAGATCCTGGTTTTAATGGTTTCCCAGTTTATCTTTGATTTGAAAAGGGAAGATATTAAGTGGTTTGGGTCCTGGAGAAACCTGTAATGTGTTTCCAAAATACTGATATTAACCAAAGAACTGTGGGTCTCTGGATGATGTAACTTGGTAATGAACATTAAACACTTGTGTCAAACAGTCATTGAGGATGTAAATCATCTTGCTTTGTCTTTCAAAAGTAGTCTTAAATTTATTTGGTGTGCTAACATGGTTTCATGTATTCTAAGTCTCAGGAGGTGTGTATGCTACAAAAATAGCAAAGTGATTATTTATACTGTAATTAAGTTGGTGAAGTAGTTCTGTGATGCAGTTCATACCCAACACTTGCATACAAAAAGTTGCACATGCATCTTAAATTTCTCAGTCTTCAGGGCGTTACTTATTTCAGGTTTCATACCCTCCCTTCCTTCCTTTCCTTCCACACAGTTTTCTGGGAAGGGGGTACTGTGGCTTTTCTGCTGATTGCTGCCCACTGCCACTGCTGGGCTGTGGGCTCAGTGCATATTTCAGAGACAGCACTGAGCAGCTCCTGCCGATGCTGAAACAAAGCCTGACATAAAGAACGCTGCCTTGTGCTGACTTTTCTTTGTCTTTATTGAAGCTCAGAAAAGGATGATGCCAAATTGCAGAATCCCAGCAAGAAGCAGATGGAGAGGCTGCCTGTCATAACTTCAGCAAAGCCCAGCGAGGGAGGAGAGGTCTGTTCCCAGCATCATTGTTTGATGATAACAGTTCACATGAGTGGTGCTTGCTGCTCTCAACTGCTCCACGCTCTCCTGAGAGGTCTGACTGTGGTTGCAGGAGGTTGGGACTGCTGGGACATCTTTGGGTGAAAGCTCTTTCCTGCAAAAACAGAGCATTGATAAGACTCGAAGGAAGACGTGACCCCACAGGGACTGGGATGCTGATTCCTTTATATACCTTTGCAAACCTTTGGTAACAAACCTGTCCTGTCTCTAAACTTGGTTCGTTGTTCTTCTGAGACTGTGACTATAATGCTCAAAGATACTCAGAGGACTTACTGAAATTATAAAGGTATTTGCAATGGCAGACCCTGTTTGATTACTACAAAAATACTTTTTTCCCTCATTTCATATCAAACTGTAGATTAGCTCAGTAGTTTTGTAGTCAAATAATCACGTTCAAGCAGATCACATTTATATCTAGTTTCTTGAATATAAACTGAAATATTTTGATGTTAACATTAAATCTAAAATGAAACTGAAAGGTATTCAATAGGTCTGAAGCCAGTATGCATTTTTATCTGTTCTCTGCCCAGAATCTCCCTCCAAATGACATCAAAGTTTCAAATCAAATATCAGGATGTCCAAGACATGTAAGAGTAAGAAACTTGGAAAATGGATCCAGCTTTCTTGACACACTACACCTGACTGCAAAAGAGGTAAAATATGGAAATATGAACAGGGAGCTTTCATAAATTTTAAAATACACAGAGTGCAATATTGTTTTTTGACATTTGATTGTTTTTCAGGTTATCAATTGCCAAACCAAAGCCTGCCAAGGGTCACTCATGACCCCAAAGGGCCTGGTGAGAGGTACCAGAGATGGGCCAGTTCCACCAGAGGATCTTTTACCTCAGGCAAGAGATTTCCTCGAGCAATATTACAGTTCATTTAAAGAGTAAGTCAACTTGATTTTTGGGTATAAAATCCTCTACCTGCCTCTCTGTGAGCCTCCAGGGGCGTTTGGTTTCTTCACAGCTCTTGGTAACTGTCCTGTTACATAGCATGCATTCAAAAATACATAAGGACTGTTAAAAATGCCAGATAAAACTGTCATTGCACTTCATGTGCTCCATCTGTCAATCCCAGATCTTGGGAACACAGAGAAGGACTCTGGACCATGCACTGCTCAGCTCCATCCCTTTGGAGTATGCTACATTCCAGTACATTGAGGATCTCTGCCAGCATTATCTTCTGTTTTCTTGGGATTAGCTGCACTCAGATCAGTCTCAGTGTGGATAATGCCTTTTGTTTGTGCTGTTCCAAGTATCTTTTCTCTGTGTTCCCCCCAAGGCTTTAGGCAAAGATTGGAAGGCCAGTGTTGCTTCTCAGCCTTGCTCTGTGCTATCGGCGTAGGCTCAGTGAGCATCCCGAGAGGGGTTTGTGTTTTCACAAACACGGCCATGGGGCAGAGGCATCTTGTTGCAGGAAATGCTGGAACAGCTGGTTGATGTCCAAGGGCTTGCAGTGACATTCCACATGATGAGCTTTCAAGTAACAGTTCAGTGTTTGCTCATCCCATTAGAAAACATTATCAAACTGTCAGAGGGACTCAGCCACATAATGGCCACTTCTTTAGTCACTTTGAACTCCTTTCAAATCTTTCTTCCCTCTGAATCTTTCTGAAAGTCCCTTTCTTACACACAGGCTGTCCTCACCAGCCTATTGCATTTGCATATCCCTGTGTCTCTGCTCATGCCTGTTTGATCACATTGATTTACACTATCTCATATGCTTGCCCTTGATCTTTCATCTTGCAGAAAATGTGAAAACTCTCAGACAGTGCAGGCTATTTTCATTCTGTCTGTAAGACAACAAAACAATTTTTGTCTCTGCTGTAATAAATATTTTCTAATGTTTTGACTTCACTCTCTGTTATCAAACTCAGGAATTTTAGAGCTGGTTTCCCTGACAAAGGAATTGCTCAGCACTTCCCTTTAGGAATGAAAATCCTACTTGCTTTACTCAGAAGAGCTGTGGCCTTGTAAACACAATGGATCTTTGAGATCTCAGCCTACATATGCCCTGAAACTCACCTGTTTTCTGGTTTTATTTCCTTGTGATTTTTTTCAAATTTGTCTAGAAAATCCAAATTTAAACCAAAAACTTACACAGAATAGCTTGTGGCCAATCCGTGCATGTATTGGGTGGTGAAAGGATTGTACCACTACTAAAATTTCTAGTATGTTAGTTTCTTTATGGGGCCAATAAGCTTTGTCCTTGCACTCCATAAGGACAAGTTTTAAATTGTGAAGCCAAAATATAATGTCTGCACTTTGAATGAAATTTTCATTGTTTCTTTTCATGGCTGTTTCCTGTTCAAAAGGCCAAAAATCAAAGAACAGCTGGGCCGGCTGGAAGCAGTGACCAAGGAGATAGAAAGAACAGGAACCTACCACCTGACCAAGGATGAGCTGACCTTTGCTGCCAAGCAGGCCTGGAGGAATGCACCCAGGTGCATCGGGAGAATCCAGTGGTCCAACCTGCAGGTGAGCTGTGGATCTACACCTGAGCTGCAGCCAAATAGTCCTCTGTGACTCAGAAGAATGGCCTTGCCCTTGCTAGAACATGTCACTCTTTCAATTGATCAGGACTCCCTCCTGTCCATATCAGGAGATTGGTTTCTTTGTAGTTCTCTGCTGCTTGGCTGAATGAAAATGTGTAGCAGTGTGAGTGTGGGAACCAGGTGTGTCATGGAACCTGGTATATGTTAGGTTCTTGGTGGATTGTTATGGGTGAAAATTATGCATATAAGAACTAAAAAAAATGAACCTTTGCTGGTGGAGCCACAGTCTTTCCATTCCTTAAGTGCATAGGAAAAATAACAACTTTGCATAACTGTTTCAAAATTAGTCTTCTTTACATTTCTGTTGGAAACACACAGGTGTTTGATGCACGGGACTGTAAAACAGCCAAGGAAATGTTTGAGCATATTTGTCATCATATTCAGTATGCCACAAACAATGGCAATATAAGGTAGGTGTCTCATTTTAATTTTAAACAACAACAATTTTAATTTAGACAACAAAAATCATATCCAGAACTGGCATCAAAAACCATGAAATAGTTTATCTAAACAATTTTGACAACTTGTTTCTGCTCTTAATTTTCCTGGTACTTAAATTTTCCTCTCATGTGTTCCATCAACCATCTTGAAAATTTATAACTTTCATGGCTGATATTACAAAATCTTTTGCAGTTCCTTGGGAAAAGAGATGAAGATTTGGGGAAGTGGGTAAAGAGGACAAATTATTTTATTTCTACTGATGTTCATTTTAGAAATGCAGAACATTTTCTGCTGGTCCCAGTTTCTGTGTGGAGAGTGAGGATGTGTTTGTGTGTCGCGGGCAGGTCGGCCATCACGGTGTTCCCGCCGCGGACGGACGGGCAGCACGATTTCCGCGTGTGGAACAGCCAGCTGATCCGCTACGCTGGCTACCCCATGCCAGATGGCTCCGTCCTGGGGGACCCTGCCACTGTGGAGTTCACTCAGGTACAGCTCCAAACCCACCACCACAGCTGCTTCCTGTCTTGGCTAACCCGCCTCCCTGGGGCTCCCTCCTCACACCTTTATGCAGAGTGGTGGGAGGTGAGGAGTGAAGGGGATGTTCTGCCCCACAAGTTCCAGGTGCAGGCTGGAACAACAATTCCCTACAGTTCTGATACACAAGTGCTGCCCTCCATCTCAGAACAGGGTGAGCTAATATTGTCAGGGGACACAAGCAGGCACACAACCAGCACTTCATCAGCATGGCTCAACATTATTTGAATCGCAAAGAGAACCTTTTTCACTTAGAATTTACTTCAGCAGTTTTCAGAGGGTTAAAATTCTTTTGTCTTCAGATCTGGAGGGGAAACCTGAAAAGAACACAAAATGTGCTTTCTGCATTTGCAGTTGTGCATCGAGCTTGGGTGGAAGCCGAAATATGGCCGCTTTGATGTACTTCCACTTGTTCTCCAAGCAAATGGCCAAGACCCAGAAATATTTGAATTACCTCCAGAAATTGTCCTCCAAGTGCCAATGGAGCATCCAAAGTAAGCACACAGGATTTAGATAATTGCATTTTTGCCTCTGCCTCACCTTGGCAGGTTATTGGGCTGTGCCTGTGGCAGTTGTTTTATGAGTTCTTTGTCAGGATGAAACGATGGTAAATCATCCTGAAAGATAAAATGCCTGTTAGAACAATGAAATGAGATTTAAATTAAGGAAGCAAATGACCATTTTGTTGGAAAACTTTTCTCCCAATCTACACTTCAATTATATTCAGAATTTGAAAAATCCTAATTTCTTATGCTTGTGTAATACACATGTAACACTGCACTCATAACAGAGTTTATTGCCTTTCTCTCATTGCTTTTTTCTTCCTGTTTGTTTTGGGACTGGCCTGCAGGCTGCAGAACTCTGTAATATGGTTCTGCAGTTGCTGTAGTAGGTGATTCCCAAATACTGCAATAAAAACTGCAGTGAGTTTCAGCAGACCCTGGCCCAGGGGTTCCTCCTCGAACTGGTACTATTTATCTTCCTGGGCTCTTCTGGTTTTCGAGAAAAAGACACACAAATAACTCCAGCTGCTTGTTGGGCAGGTACGAGTGGTTTAAGGATCTGGAGCTGAGGTGGTACGCGCTGCCTGCGGTGGCCAGCATGCTGCTGGAGGCGGGAGGGCTGGAGTTCACTGCGTGCCCCTTCAACGGCTGGTACATGGGCACCGAGATCGGCGTGCGCGACTTCTGCGACGCGCAGCGCTACAACGTCCTGAAGGTGACTCTGCAGGGAGCTGGGCTGCCTGCAGGGAGGGAAGGGGCAGGAAGTTTTGGAAAAGAGACACTACCAGTGTTCACTGGGGTGGGAGACAACCACTTCCTGCTTTGTGAGGCTGGAACATCCTCAAGAACCAGAACTCCAAAATTCCAGTTTACCTTTAATCTCAGGTTTCTGCTGCCATCGCTTTCCCCAGCATGAGACTGACTCTTTCCCCTTCTTCTTCTGCACAACTTTTTCTTGATACAAAGCTGATGAGGTTGAGAAATCATGGGGTCTCAGTTCCATATAGTAAATTTGCTTTTCCCTTTTGTCTCTCTATTACATGTAGGAGGTAGGAAGGAGAATGGGACTGGAAACAAACAAACTGTCATCATTGTGGAAGGACCGAGCTGTTGTAGAGATCAATGTGGCTGTGCTTCACAGCTTCCAGGTAAGTCACTGAGTGTGGGATCTGGACAGACACTGAGCACTCACTGTCCCCCCTTCCTCTCACTCAGTGGAGATGGCATTTTGATTCCAATAGAGTTATTCTTGATTTTCACACGAGAAAGTGGAGGAATCCATATTTCCTCACAGGTAAAGGCAGAAGAGAAAGAAGCAAAGAAAGTTAAGGGAAAGATTTTCCATCCTTTTAACACATTTATCTATGTTTCAAAACCTAGGTAAAGCCATTGGATTAATATATTTTATTTTTAATTCAAGTTTAACGTATCATGACAATATGAAATGTGGGTAAAAGTGAGTCAGAGGCTTTGCAATATGCACTCCCAGTGCTGCAGAGGTAAAATGCTGATGTTAAAGAAAAGATCTAAGAGTTCTTAATCAAAGGCCCGCGCCTCAATCTGTATCTTTAGAGTAACTGCTGATAGTATTTATTTCCCATAAATACTCCCTTTACTCTGAGTAAAGTCCTTGAAATATTGACCAAAGCAAGAAGATTACTTTAGCTACCCCGGGTAGAAGGGCAGAATAGGGTTTTTAATGCATGTTTTCCTTTGTGCCATTGTTCTAGAAACAGAACGTGACCATCATGGATCACCACTCTGCCTCCGAGTCCTTCCTGAAGTACATGCAGAGCGAGTACCGCGCGCGGGGCGGCTGCCCGGCCGACTGGGTGTGGATCGTGCCTCCCATGTCAGGCAGCATAACCCCCGTCTTCCACCAAGAGATGTTGAACTATGTCCTCACTCCCTTCTATTACTACCAGGTACACATCATCAAAAAGAAAAACCGACCCTAGCAGACAGCCTCAGCAGTGCAGATGTGATATGGGACGTGAGGGAGTCTGGGTGCCAAGCCCTGGTTCATGAAAGGTCACTAGACAGATTCAGAAGTAGCAGACAGGAGCTGTTTTACATGGGAGGTGCTGTTAGTTCTGTCGAATTCTCTGGCTTTAAGTAAAATGCAGTTTAATGCAATAGAGAACTGATACCATATTTTTACTCAGTGGATTGTATATACAGGTTCTATTTGATCTGGCCCCTTAACGTTACACAAATTGTTTATTTACCATTTTGCATTCCTTCCCTAAAGCATGACTTCTTTTTCTTTAAAGGTGGATGCATGGAAAACACATGTGTGGCATGATGAGACCCGGAGGCCAAGGAAAAAAGAAATAAAGTTTAGCATCTTGGCAAAGTAAGCTGTTCAAATAAGATTCTTCGTGCTTTGCCCAACTATTCTATTCTTGTAATGTTTGTGCTCTACTTCTTTAAAAAACATTTTTATAGTAAGGACCACTTGAGTGGTTTGAATCATAGCCTTACCTGTCCACCCTGAGGTAACATTCCTGTCTAAGGCTCTTGCTCAGCTTCTGAACGATCTTCCAAAGAAAAGCCATACTCCAGCTCCGTCTTTCCTAGCTTGTTTGTGAATCAACCTGAATTAGCGTAGCTCCATGGAAAGTTGTGTGCGATTGTTCTTCCCCAGGGCTGTGCTCTTTGCATCCTCGCTCATGCGAGGGGCGGTGGCCACCAGGGCCAAGGTCACCGTCATCTACGCGACAGAGACGGGCAAGTCGGAGACCCTCGCCAACCACCTGTGCAGCCTGTTCAGCTGTGCCTTCAGCACCAAGGTGAGCAGTACAAACCAGACACACCTCCTGGAGACAGGAGTTTGGCTTCTGCAGGCTTTTCCATTCTCCAGTCCTGTGTTTGGAATGTTCAGTAAATACAAGATGGACTAGAACTTTGATTTTGTATTCATTTAGCATAATGCTGTGTGAGTTTGGTCAGCGGTCATCTGAGCTATCTAAGGCTAGTTCTTATGTCTGCTAGCGATGTCTCATGAGCTTTATTCCTTCTAGATCCTGTGCATGGATGAGTACAATATTTGTGACCTGGAAAACGAAACACTGCTTTTAGTGGTTACTAGCACTTTTGGAAATGGAGATTCTCCAGGTAACGGAAAGGTAATGTTCACCTCAGAAGTGTGTATGAGACTCAGCTCAAAGGCCAAAGACAAGCCTTTCTTTTATCTCATGTCCTTCAGTAAGATATGGATCAGGTTTCAGATCAAAGTATTCTGTCTTAAATCAGAGTATTTTTCTAACCTTAAGTATTTTATGTATTTTTCTGCAGGCCTTGAAAGACTCCTTGCTCAGACTGAAACTGCTGAGAAATAAAATTAGGTAAAAATACCTTGTTGTTTGGTTTGCATGTGATTGAGTCCTTTAGCACTCCACAGACCACAGCAATCTTCTTTTCATCTCCTGCAGGTATGCTGTGTTTGGTCTGGGGTCCAGCATGTACCCAGAGTTCTGTGCCTTTGCTCACACCATTGACCAAAAACTGGCCCAGCTCGGGGCTTCCCAGCTCACTGCAGTGGGTGAAGGGGATGAGCTCAATGGGCAAGAAGAGGCATTCCGCAGCTGGGCAGTCAGTGCTTTCAAGGTGAATATAGAAATACAGCTCACATTCTACCCACTCATCCATTCACTTTAGTTCCCATAAAAATGAGAGAAAATGAAGGAAACCAAACATCTGAATTTAGATCTGAATTTGGAACTCCCCTCTTCTCTACTGCTCACCTAACAAGGAGAGGGAACGGGGTCCTTTTTTTTATTATTTTTAATATCCACACAAATTTGTGTGAACGCTTTTGGATAATGGAATGCTCAGTATGAACAAATTTGGCATCAAACATATTTTAAAGTAGATCCTTTTTGGCTATACTGTTATAGAAGTGCAACCTTACTGAACTCACTGAACCCACATACCAGAGGCACTAAAAACCAGCAATCTGTGAAACTGATAGCTCCTTATTAGGATTATGACAACGCTAAGAATAGTTTTTTTACTGTGGATAGCCTTTATTTTTGTGGGTTTTTTATCTAGGCTGCCTGTGACATTTTTAACATCCGTGGGAGACACAGTATTCAGTTGCCTGAGATCTACACCTCTGAGGAAAGCTGGGACCCTGCCAGTTACAGAGTAGTGCATGACTCCCAGCCCATGGACCTGGCTAAAGGTATTGCTCCCACCTTGCCCTCCCTGTGCCTTTGCTGCTTCAGAGGGGCTCACTGTGAAGGCTTCTCAGAAGTGCTCTTGGCCCTGCTGGATGCTAGAATGCATATAATGAAGTACATGGTCAGATTTAAAAAGACACTGGTTTACATTGTGTAAGTTATCTTTTCCAGCACAGTAACACTGGAACTATCACACATTTGTACAGCCCAGAGGAACAAAAGCTGAGATGAACTGCTTTTAGTCAGGGAATGGGGCACACATAACTGAAGGTGGTTGGTCACCTTCTAGGGCAAGCATGGTTCAGTTCTCCTCTGCATATTATTTGAAGGCATTTTAAACAAACATAATCACAAGGTTACCAAGAGTCATATCTTATTTTCTCACCAGCTCTTGCAAACATTCATTCCAAGGATGTAATTCCCATGAAGCTGAAATTCAGGCAGAATCTTCAAAGTTCGAAGTCCAGGTATGCCACCTCATTCTTTTGAATATTGCAATACTACATTTTACTAAAATCTTAAACATCTGAAGTGCCTGGTTGTAAACATCTTCTCCCTGCAGTTGTTACAAAAGATATTGGATTTTTGTACTGTCCTTAGTAGAAGCATGTGAGCAGTCTACAGTGGGACAGCCCTTCCACTGGCTGATTCCAGGCATGTTTATTCTGTACTGGACAGACAGGCAGAACTTCAGCACCCAGTTTGTTTGGATACAAGTACTTCACATGCCTGGACTCTGATTTGTTTAAGTCTCTGTGAAGCCCTACGCTGGTCTGGTATTTGGTAATGAACACAAGGGAGCCCTTGCCAAGAGCCACTGCAGATTTATTCCTTTCCTGTGCAACCCAAGGGAAATCCTGTCAATGTAACCAAGATCTGTCTCATCTCTCTTTCTTTGCTATGCAGTCGTGTCACCATTCTGGTTAAACTTCACTGTGAGACTAACCACGAAGTGCACTACCTTCCTGGGGAGCACATTGGGATTTTCCCAGGCAACCAGGCAGAATTAGTCCACGGCATCATTGCCCGTGTCAAGGATGCCCCTCCAGCTGGTCAGACCATCAGGCTTGAAACCTGCATTGATGGTGAGTTGAGTCTCTTTAGACAAAACAACAGAGGATGTTGGACAGATTCCTTTAAAATTCCTAAGAATTTTTGCTGACTGAATTTGATTCTGGGATCTTTTTCTCAAGTTTCAATAGGATTTGTGGCTGCTTTTTAGTTATTCTTGGTTCTGATTTTGCCCTTTCTGGAAAATCCATGACTTCGCCAGGGTTTGCAGAGGTACCCGAGGTGACACTGTAATTCAGTTGCTGAATTGGCCATTGACTGCAATTAAATTAATCAGCAGTTTGCTTATCACTACATGTAAAAGTCCTAAAATAGACATATGTCCTGCGCATCTTTCCCGTATTAGTAGGAACAATCATAGGATTCTGGAACACAGAAGGATGGTCTCCCCAAATGAAAAATGTGCGTTTCCAAGTGGTGTCTTGTCGTCATGAACTTTTCTGTGTCAGATCCTCCCCTTACAAAACATTGAAAACCTCACAATAACCTCTTTCAGAAGGGCCCTGTGGTCTGGACCTGCTGCACCCTCACCTGAAGGGGTATTTTGAAGGACAGTGAGTTTTGCAAAGCTCTACAGCAGTCAAATACCACAGGTGTTGCTAAGTCCTTTTCTTTCCCTCATTTCCAGGTGGGTACTGGGCAAGTCACAAAAAGATTCCAGCCTGCACACTACCCGAGGCTTTGACATACTTGCTTGATATCACTACTCCACCCTCCCAACAATTGCTAAAAAAACTTTCCCAGCTGGTGACAGCAGAAGGAGACAAGCAGAGGCTGGAGGTGCTGTGTCAGGTGAGCCTTGGGGCTGGAGTTTTGTTTGCACTACTGTCCACTGGGCCCTCTGATGCCCTTTGACTCTGTAGCAGAAGCTCAAGAATTTTTGTAGCGATGGATTTTTATGCCTCTGTTAGATACTCTGTGGTCTTAGAAAGCCAGCCACAGCGAGAGAAGGAGGGGTCTGAGGCTCAGCTTGGGTGTGGGAGCCAGCATCGGGTGTTTCCTGTGTGGTTCTGGGTGGGTCACTTGCCTGCCTGGTTCTCTTGCCTCACGGTGGTTTCTGATGAGACACCCCTGGGGACCTTACCTTACACCTTGCATGTGGAGGAGCTGCAGGGGAGCTGGTAGATGTTTTTGTCAGAGAATTTGCTGCCCTGAGAGTCAGAGGGATGTGGCTTTAAGTCGTGACTCACAGGTGTGGTGAGTGCTGGCTCCTCCTACCAGGTTCAGGGAGAGTCGGGAGGGCTCAGGACCTGGGACTACACAATTTCATGGATGTGCCATGACAGGGAGCTGAGAAATGAATTCTACTCCAGTTTCTGCATCCTCACTGAGAGAGCAGGTGTCTGAGAACATTGTAGTGGAGTTCTGAACTTCCATGTTCAAAAGTAAATTATTGTAGGAAACCCCAGCATTGGTCCTGGCAAAGTTTTGAGAACTCTGTGTTGATTTACCTGAATATTTAATTGACTTCAAAGCAGGAATCTTATTTATAAGTGACGTTTCAAATACCCCTGCTCTCCTGAACTCAGCATGACCTGGTAATGTTGTGGTGATGCCCTTTGGCTTGTAGAGCACAGAGGAATACAATAAATGGAAGTTTTACAACAGCCCAAACATCCTGGAGGTCCTGGAGGAGTTCCCTTCTGCTGAGGTCACCACAGCTTTCCTGCTGACTCAGCTGCCACTTCTGAAGCCCAGGTACTATTCTGTCAGCTCCTCCTGTGACATGACAGCCAGAGAGATTCATCTGACAGTTGCAGTTGTAAACTACAGGACAAGAGGTAATGAACTGTTGTTTTCATCTCTCTCTTAATTAAATGGTATTTAGACTACATTGTGGTTCAGGGGAAAAAAACCTGTCTGCCATACAGCATGAAGCATATCTGTAATAAAAAATTTGCCTTGTCATTCCTGCAGTATAGTATCTGCAGAGCAGGTGTTCCTCCTGGGCCAAGATTTGCTAAAATCCTGCACCATCATCAGTGTATCCATGTTTTATAAATCATTACTAGACATACATTTATTTTAAAGCTATAATTTTAAGTATAAAGTGTGCTTTTTTAAAAACAGAGGGCTTTTGGGTGCTATCAGAGGTGTTCTGCCTTGCTCTGCTTTTAGATGGAGAAGGGCCTTTGCACCATGGAGTCTGCAGCACGTGGCTGAACACAATAGAGCTCAATGAAACCGTTCCCTGCTTCATCCGCAGGTAAAGAAAATGAAATAAATATCAGCAGCTCCTAGTTCAGCTTCCTCCGTGGGTTTTCCTTTGGATATTTTCAAGTGATTGGTGAGTTGAAGTTGGAACAGCTGAGTCTGAGAAGAGAGGGAATTTCCTGTCTTCCAGAGATTTGATCTTTTACCATGACTTTAATTTAGTAAAATTGCACATCATTAGAAAGTTCTGAAATAATTCTATTCCTATGACCCCATTCTCCACTGCAGAGCAAGGAAAGGGGAGGGAACAAGGAGCACCCAGTTCAGCCCCACTGCTGCTTTCACACTGGGGACTTGGGCTGTGCTGCTCAGTCATTCAAGCAAGTGAACAGTGAGTTTCAGTCTGAAACCAGTTACCTAATTACCATCTTCTTGCCTTTTAGTGCTAATGAGTTCCACCTCCCCGAGGAGCCAGCCAAGCCCTGCATTCTGATCGGCGCGGGCACGGGCATTGCTCCCTTCAGGAGCTTCTGGCTGCAGCGCCTCTATGACCTGGAGCACAGAGGTACCTGCAGGGCCCTGGGGCAGTGTTGTAATCTTTGCTGCAGCGTTGTTCTTCCCTCTCTGCTGGGGCTCTTCTCCTTTCTCTGCAGCACAGTCCTGTCTCTCTTCTCAGGGGCTCCTCTTGGGCTCTTGACCCACCCCTATTTATCTCAGTTACCTTCACGAGCTACAGCTGCTGCCCAACTAAGGACCCTGCAGCTGCAGCTCGTTTGGAGCAACTCAGAACCACACAGATCTTACAATACAACATATATTCAGGCCCCCACATTTCCCCCTTTTCTTTTAACAATTATACGATTACAATACACATACAGTTCCAGCTCTCAGGCTGCCACAGCTCTCAGCTGTCTTATCTTCTATAGTCCCAGCTCTCTGGCTGATATTCCAAAGTCCCAGCTCTCTGGCTGATATTCCATAGTCCCAGCTCTCAGGCTGCCACAGCTCTCGGCTGTCCGGGGGATTCCATACCTTCCTTTAATGTTTGGCTGCGTGTTCTTCCTCACACGGGGCCACCAGTTGTTGTAATCTTTGCTGCAGCGTTGTTCTTCCCTCTCTGCTGGGGCTCTTCTCCTTTCTCTGCAGCACAGTCCTTTCTATCTTCTCAGGGGGTTCCTCTTGGGCTCTTGACCCACCCCTATTTATCTCAGTTGCCTTCATGAGCTACAGCTGCTGCCCAACTAAGGACCCTGCAGCTGCAGCTCGTTTGGAGCAACTCAGAACCACAAGGTGTTACAATACAACATATATTCAGGCCCCCACATTTCCCCCCTTTTCTTTTAACAATAATACAATAACAATATACATACAGTTCCAGCTCTCAGGCTGCCACAGCTCTCGGCTGTCCGGAAGTCCCAGCTCTCTGGCTGATATTCCAAAGTCCCAGCTCTCAGGCTGCCACAGCTCTCGGCTGTCCGGGGGATTCCATACCTTCTCTCTCTACATTTCCCCCTTTTCTTTTAACAATTATACAATTATAATATACACACAGTTCCAGCTCTCAGGCTGCCACAGCTCTCAGCTGTCTTAGATACACACACAGAATATATACATATCCCTATACAGTCCCAGCTCTCAGGCTGCCACAGCTCTCAGCTGTCCTATCTTCTACCACTTCTTGTTGTTACATTTCTAGTGTCCCAGCTCTCTGGCTGATACTCCAAAGTCCCAGCTCTCTGGCTGATATTCCATAGTCCCAGCTCTCAGGCTGCCACAGCTCTCGGCTGTCCGGGGGATTCCATACCTTCCTTTGATGTTTGGTTGTGTGTTCGTCATCACGTCGGGGTCACCAGTTGTTGTAATCTTTGCTGCAATGTTGTTCTTCCCTCTCTGCTGGGGCTCTTCTCCTTTCTCTGCAGCACAGTCCTGTCTCTCTTCCTCAGTTACCTTCACGAGCCACAGCTGCTGCCCAACTAAGGACCCTGCAGCTGCAGCTCGTTTGGAGCAACTCAGAACCACAAGGTCTTACAATACAACATATATTCAGGCCCCCACAGGGCAGGGCTGGCTCAGGGACCCCCAGCCCTGCAGCCATGGGCTCTGCAAGCACAGGCACCCCCAAAGGCCAGCCCAGAGCCCCTGCAGGGATCAGCACCCCAGCTCATCGGGCACTGCACTGGCACAGCCAGTCCATCCCCCAGCGACCATTCCCGTGGGCAGGGGGCCTTTGGGGACCAGGAGGGCACAGCCTGTGTGCCAGTCCCGTGTGCCAGTGGCTGCCCAGGCTCTCAGAGTGCCTCTGTCCCTGCGGGTTTCAGGGCTCAGAGGAGGGGACATGACCTTGCTGTTCGGCTGCCGGCAGCCAGACCTGGATCACATCTACAGGGAGGAGACTGAGGAGATGAAGAGGAGGGGAGTCCTGAGAGATGTCTACACAGCCTACTCCAGACTGCCCGGCCAAGAGAAGGTAAGGCTGGTTCCTTTGTTCTCAACTCCTCCACAATCATCCCTCAAGTTAAGATCGGGACTCTTTTAGTTCTTAAAAAATGTTAGCATTTTGCTTCAGCGTATTGTGAGCAGGTTTGAGATTCTTCAAATGAAGGAAAATCTCCCTGTGCACTCCAGCACAAGCAAACTGTGCTATAAATTGCTATAAATAAATTGCTTCACTGCCATAGAGAGGCATATCCAGTGCAAACAGCCTTTGGAACTAGAACTGGAACATTTTCAGAAACCTTGTATTTTGCAGGATTTGATTAGCCCATGAGTTAGAAATGAGTTGGCACTGGCCATTTTCCCCCATTTCAATGACACAGTGACCATGGAAATTAATTTTATGTAGAAGAATCTTGACTGGGAAAAAACACAACAGAATAAAAGTTATCCTCTTTTTAGCTCTCCTGGCAGTTCGGAGACACTGGCATGTACAAGAGTTTTTGTCTGCTCAAGTTTGATCAAGAGACAGGCTCAGCTTCCAAACCTGGGCTTGTAAAGGGCACCCTGAAGGCATTTTTCACCCTTGCTGTGGTGCAGGACAGAGCTGGAGCAGACGGGGCACTTGGTGCTCAGACCCACGATGGACTCCGAAGCGCCAGCAGCCAGAGCAGCGTTTCAGCAGCCGGGTGTGCTGATGGTTTCTGTGTTCCCAGGTCTACGTCCAGGACGTGCTGCAGGGGCAGCTGGAGGCCCGCGTGTGCGAGGCGCTGCACGGGCAGCAGGGCCACGTCTACGTGTGCGGGGACGTGCGCATGGCGCGGGACGTGGCCGCGGCGCTGCGGGCGCTGCTCGCCCGGGCCCTGCGCCTCAGCCCGCAGCAGGCGAACGAGTACCTCCAGCAGCTCAAGGTAGCGCTCATCGGCGGGCGGGGCACGGCCGGGCTCGGGGGCTGTGGCTGTGGTGAGCTCCTGTGCGTGCCGGCACAGGGCCGGGCTCTGAGGGAGCAGCCCGTGAGCTCCTGTGTGTGCAAGCACAGGGCCGGGCTCTGAGGGAGCAGCCTGTGCCTGCCATGGGCTCCCGTGTGTGCAGGCACAGGGCCGGCCGGGCTCTGAGGGAGCAGCCTGTGCCTGCCATGGGCTCTGAGGGAGCAGCCCGTGAGCTCCTGTGTGTGCAGGCACAGGGCCGGGCTCTGAGGGAGCAGCCTGGGCGGGCCTGCCATGGGCTCCCGTGTGTGAGCTCTGAGGGAGCAGCCCGTGAGCCTCCTGTGTGTGCAAGCACAGGGCCGGGCTCTGAGGGAGCAGCCCGTGAGCTCCTGTGTGTGCAAGCGCAGGGCCGGGCTCTGAGGGAGCAGCGCAGCTGTGCCTGCCATGGGCTCCTGTGTGTGCAGGCATAGGGCCCGGGCTCTGAGGGAACAGCCTGGGCCTGCCATGGGCTCTGAGGGAGCAGCCTGGGCCTGCCATGGGCTCCCGTGTGTGCCGGCACAGGGCCGGGCTCTGAGGGAGCAGCCTGTGCCTGCCGTGGGCTCTGAGGGAGCAGCCTGGGCCTGCCATGGCTCCCGTGTGTGAGCTCTGAGGGAGCAGCCCGGTGTCCCTGCACTGCCAGCGCGGCTTCTGTTCGGTCAGGGTGAGAGAGGGACTCTGCTCTTGCACAGGGGGTCCTGGGGATCAGCTTTGCAGGGTGTTGGGATTTGAGGTTTTATTGTACCAACAGAGGGAAAGTGAGTTCAGGAATTTTGTGGGCCCATCACTAAGAACCCCGTGCCTGGGGCTGCTGCTTTTTCAGACCCTCTTGTTACCACAACTCGTCCTGGTGCATTTGTGCCCCAGATTCAGGGAGCTCCCTTTCACTGGCAGTAACAAAATCTACAATCACAGAACCAGTGCTACTAATGCAAAAGGCCTTTTAGTTACTGAACTGATGAATAAGGAGTAGCTGGCAGCATTTCATTCATCTCTTGGGTGTCCTTTCTTTTTGCAGAGCCAAAAGCGATACCATGAAGATATATTTGGGGCTGTGTTCCCACATGAAGTCAAAAGAGCTTTGCAACCCACCAGCTGAAGAACAAATCCACTTGTGTTTTAGACAATACTTGCACATTTGTTGTTATTTTCAAAAAACAAAGAGCCAAATCCTCCTTCTTATACTTGTTCAATCATGCATGGGTATAGGATTGTAGGATTTGACTAATAAACCTCAGCCTTAATTAAGTAAAATATTAAATTTAACTTTTATTGCTATTTATTCTGACATTTTAATACATTACCTTAATAGTGAAAGTGCAAATTATTTTTTTAATACCATCTATGCTAGTATAATCTGGTGGATTTTATACATATTAGGAAAATTACAGTTTTGTACTAAGTTACCTGGAGCTGAAATCTTTTTTTTAAATGTACTGTTTATCTTTGTGACCTTATTTATATCAGATTGGTTTACTTGCATATTATCTTCACTTGAAATTGAAAACAAGTGAATGCATGGTTGTGTTGCTGGGAGTTGTCCGGCCACGTGCCTGGATCTGGAGCAACGTTTGCAAATGAAATAATAATGTGCTGGTCCCCAAGTGGCACCACTGGCTGCATCACCTCAGATGTGTCTGCTCAGCAGGCAGCAGTGGGGAGCTGTGCTTTGTGGGACTCAGGTACACGAACATCAGCTGTTGTTGTTACAGAGCCTACAGCAGGAAGGTTCCAAAAATTCCAAAGCACTTTGTACATTTGAATTCTATGCTCTGGTTTACTTGATTTGTTTGTAATAAATCTGTCTTTATACTCACACAAAGGATGTGGATCAGTGAACCTCTTCTTGCTCTTGGCTCCAGCCTGCAAAGGCAGAGGTAACAAGCAGCTCCCAGGCTGTGGTGAGGTGGGTTTGGCTGCTCCCTGAGCTAAGGGCATCTCCAGCAGTTACAGTCTGCCTATCAGCAGTTTTGTATGTTTGTTACTGCCAGGCAAGTGTGAGTTTGCACCAGGGAGTGAGACTGGCCTGAAACTGCCCTCGTTGTATTTGGACTCGGGCTCTTTCTAGGTGTTGCAGTTACATCAGAAATAGTTCCTTCTCTGAAATTACCAGGACTATTTGAGCATATTAAAAAGGTGAGATTCTCCTGCCATCCCTCATCTCCAGGAGCTGGAATTGATGAAGGCAGAGTTGCGACTCCAAAGTCAGCAGTTGTGTGTGTGAACAGTGTGTTTCACACATGCTTCAGGACAGCCCTTGGCCCCTGGAACTGGGCTGAGGTGGTTGTGCACCTTGCTGGGCTGGGACTGGACTGGGAGTTGCAGATTAACACTTTCTGAAGCAATTAGTGGCTTTTTTCATTGATATTTAAGCCAAATTTATATGGCTTTAAGGGAATGCAGCATCCATAACAAGCCACGTGCCAGGGCGCTGAGGTGCAGACTCTTAGCCTCATTCTGTACCTGGTTTTGGGTGCTGGTAAAACCCCCAGGAGCTGGGCTGGCAGCACAGGAGCACTGCTGGCTGCCCTCCACCCCTGAGTGTGCAGGGTGCATTCCTGGGCTTTGGGGAGCAGTCTGACATCGGGATATACTTGGAGCCTGATTTTCATAACACTGTTGACTGAAGGAAAAGGAAGGGAACGTGTGGACAGAGCCCATGAGTGCAGGGAAGTGAGAGAAGGTTGGGCTCTGCACCAGGGAAATGCAGGAGAGCTGGGGGCTGATAGGGACAGGCAGGGGCTGGGGGATGATGGATGGTTAAGGCTCATTAGGGACACCTGAGGCTCATTAGGGACACCTGAGGCTCATTAGGGACACCTGAGGCTCATTAGGAACACCTGAGGCTCGTTAGGGACACCTGAAGCTCGTTTGGGATAGCTGAGGCTCATTAGGAACACCTGAGGCTCATTAGGAACACCTGAGGCTCATTAGGGACACCTGAGGCTCGTTTGGGACAGTTGAGGCTCGTTTGGGACACCTGAGGCTCATTAGGGACACCTGAGGCTCGTTTGGGACAGTTGAGGCTCATTAGGGACAGCTGAGGCTCATTAGGAACACCTGAGGCTCGTTAGGGACAGTTGAGGCTCACAAGGGCCAGCAAAGGTCTGTGGGGCCGGGTGTGGCAGATGCTGCTTGTGCTGGGGTGACGTGCACGGCTGTGGAGCTCTGGGCCCTGGAGGCAGTGAGGGCAGGTAAGTGAAAGGCTTTTTCTTCTCCTTGGTGTTTTGGTAATGCTGTGTTACACTGTCCGTGTGCAGAGGGGTTCTGCTGCCCAGCAGCGCTGCTGGGAGCCAGGGCTGGCGCTGCTGCCTCGGCTGGGAGGAGCAGGCTGACCGAGGCTGAGGCCAGACCCTGCTGCAGTCTGTTCGTTTGGAGCCCGAGCTGTGCTTTGTGAGTTGTTATTTGGTGCCTCCTCCGAGTGAACCCCCATTTCTGTGGCTGCTCTGGGATGTTTTGCTGTCAAGCACCCAGCTGGGCTGGCGAAATGTTCCTGTTGGCTGTGGGGGTTTTGGATGCCCTCAAGCGTTGCACGCAGTGCAGCTGGCAGGGGCTGGAAATGCTCCCTTTGTGCTGGGGGGTGTGTGCTGCCTGTTCCTGTGGCTCTCCCAGGGCAGAGGGACCCCGATGCTGGGGCCTCCTGGGGCAGTTCTGGGGTACAGCTCTGAGCAGGGAAACTTCAAACTGCTCCAGTCACAGCCAGGGCAGAGCCTTTGTGCTGGGGGACTGCAGTTTGTGTGCTTTGGTTTGTTAAATGAAACATCTCTGCCCTTCAAATATAATTGAGAATTAAATTTATTATTTCTTATTCTTTATAAAAGACAACAAAGCTCAGCTTATCTTAAGCTTTTTATTGCTTGCATGTGAGATGTAGATAAGATGGATGAGATGTAAGACTGTGCTTTTATGATGCCCTGGCCCATTCCTGGCAGGATGGCACAAAGCTGCCGTTATTCTGGGCACAAAGCTGCTGGCAGCAGCAGAACCTTCCTGGGATTAATTAACAGCCGGTAATTGCCCTGCAGTGGGGAGGGCCGGGTCTGTGGCAGAGCTCTGCCCCACTGCAGGTGGTGGCAGGACCTTGAGCAAAGGACAGAGAAGGTGCTGGGGGGCCCAGAATGGCCTCGAGTGCTGCTCTTGGGAGGGAAGCAGCTTCTTAAACAGTTCAGTGCCTCGAGAAAACTCCGTGGTGGTTGTATTAACCATTTAATAATGTAACTCATCCTATCTGGGAGGGATGACTTTGGTAATTGCAGGGGAGATCACCTGGTGTCCCTCAGGGCACGGGCAGGGAGCAGAGGGGTGGAGGAGCCGCTGTGCTGGGGGGTCTCTGTGGGAATCTGCTCCTGCTGTGGTTCAGCTTCAAGGCAGTGGGAGGAGAGGTCAAACCAGGACTCAGTAACACTTGCTTTATCCAGACCAAAGATTTATTCACTGAAAAGATTCCTACATATCCAGAATTCCAGTAGCATGGAGTGCACTCTTTTTTTTTCTTTTTTTTTTTTTTTTCCTGGTTGCATAAACTAATACAGAAACTGTTGTTAATTCTAACAAGTTGTAATTAATTTAATAGCAATTCTGGAAGACACTCAGTTCATAGAAAATATAAAAAAAAATTTGTACTGTACAAAGTTTACATCACATTTGAAAAGAAAACGTGTCCATGTTCACCATGTAACGACCATTTACATTCACTACTGACATGTGGCTCCTGTAGCAGCATTGCACAGCATTGTCACGTTGACAGCTCCACGGGGCAGGACGTGTGACACAAACACAACCCAGGGACAGCTTGGTGTGCGGGGCTGGGGCAGCTCCATGGCCCCAAGCTCGGTGCCCAGAGCCCTGCTGGGCTCGGCTGGGTGCCCCTGGCTGGCCAAAACTCAGCCACCCCCTGAGGCTGCCAAAACTCAGCCACCCCACAGACACTGTCAGCCTCTCCTCTGGCTGCACTGGGGCAGAGGATGGGCTTCGTGTTCAGGGGCAATTTCTGGGTGTCCCACACAGCACCCAGGCCAGGCTGGATCCCGATCCCCCTGTTAAGGGCAGGCTATGAACAAGCCCCTGTGCCAGGACTGGGCACATCCCAGTGTCCAACACCCCCACCCAGGGCAGGGCAGGACACAAAGGGCTCCACAGCCAGGGCCTGCCCTGCATGGGAGGGACCAAGGCTCAGTCTGGGGCCCGTGCACAGCCAGGCCACTGATCCCACACAGAACATTCTGGGTGTCCCAGCTCTCAGGGCCTGCTTTATGCACCCAAAAACTGAGTGAGGAGCACCCTGAGGCTGCTGCTGCCCTTGACACCGACTGAGCTAAGGGCCAGTCTGCACCCAGCAGCAGCTCCTGCCCTTCCCTCCTAAGGCAGGGTTCCTGCCCAGGGGCAGCACCTTTCTGCCCTGCTTTGGGTTTGTGTTGTGCTGCTCTTAATTAAGCAGCATTGGGGGGAAAACAATTTCTGCTTCAGGCTGCTGACACACCATCAGTGAGAACTGCAGAGGCCAAGGGGGACAGGGATCAGGACAGCCCTGCAGTGCCTGGCCATGCCAATGCCAAACCCATTTCTCTTTTTGATCTGAGACACATTTAAAAAGTCTTTGTCAATACTTGTAAGAGGCTACAATGGACTTGCACACAGGACTGAGGCTCTCTGCTCAACAGGACTCAGGTTTTGTGCCACTTAGTTCCTCACACAAGGCAGCCAAACTGAGGGCTGGTGCTTTGGCTGCTCAGAGATCTGGGAGCTCCCCTGAGCCTCAGGGATGGGAAAGGGGAGCCTCTGGTAATGGGGCCTGCCATTGATTCCCAAGGGGGATGACGGATCTGTCACCTCAGCGTGGTCACTGGCTGTCACCTCCATAACCTCCACACTGTGCACTGCAGGAGGAGAAGGTGGATTTTGATTTTAAAACTAACCTCTGAAACAAGTCTGAGGTGTTGGGGTCAGGCAGAACCTCCAGGCCCAGATACTGCCTTCTTGGTTACAAGATTTGTTATTCCTAAAGGCTTTTTTCCTCAAAGCAACTGCTTTGGTCCTATGTTTCTCAAACAAAGAACTTGCAAGCTCAAACGTGGCCAACTGTAGGCAGTGGCAGCACTCTGTGTGTGTGCAGGGACACTGCAGCTCTGTGCATCAAGGCCTTAGGTAATGCATTATTTAGGAACAGCTTTTCCTTTGTCCTGTTTGTCTTGCCTTTCCCTGCACTCAAACTTGTGTCTGAACCAAAAGAGGAATTTGGTCCCTGTGCAGAGCTGTGACAAGTCATGAGTTTATTTTTTAAGGCCAGCAATTCTTAATTCCTCTGGGATTGTATGAGAAGGAGCAGGTTTTAGTGTGAGTTCTGTGGAGAAGAGCACCTGAGTGGCTGAGAGCCAGCCCCCATGGCCAGACACTGCACCTGCAGCAGCCCTGCTGTGCTGTAGCTGAGTCCAGGGTGAGCCAGAGCTGGAGCAGCCCTGCTGGAACAATGGGTGGCCTGGGCAATGCCAGTGCAGCAGGCTGGGCTCTCCTTCAGGCAAGGCCCCAGCTGCAGGAGCCACGTCGCTGTTCCACTGCCAGACCCTGCTCTGAGGGCAGAGTGGCTCCTACGGACCACGGACACGAGGAGGAACCAGAACAGCTCAGCTCTTTCTCAGTGCCATTTGAGAATGGCTGCATTCAACTTGATTCACTGTTTATTATGTTTAAAAAAATATAGTTGACACAAAAGTATCATGTAAACATTGTTAAATAGCTGCTGGTGCTCAGGCAGGACCCGGGGCTGGGCTGATGGTCCTTCAGCCTCGGCGTGGAGCAGCCAGGGAGGGTTTCAGGTGCTGTGTGGGAGCAGGCAGCCAGCATGGTCACAATGACACCGCCTACAGCTTTGGGTTACTCGGCTCCAGGATTCCCAAGCCCAATCTTTCAAAACGCAGGACAACTTTGCTACTGTTAATGCTGCAGAGAGTGAGGAGGGAGAGGAGAAGGGAGGGGGAAACAGTTACTGAGGATTCATCTTACAAAGCTACTGCCCTGTCACAGGAGCTGCAGTGAGTTTGGTTCTGCTCTCGCTTCAGTTCACCCAAAGAGATGCTCAAGTAATTCAGCAGCAAACACATGAAGTTATTCATGCAAACATTATCAGTGGGAAGAAACTGCACAATCTGATTTGCCCAAGGGAGAGGAGCAGGAAGTTTTCCCAGGTCTCTACCGTGGGTAGAAGCCTGACACTGGTTTTCAGTGGGCACTTGCTTCTCTTGAAGTAGAAGGGAAGGAAAAACTGACGGAATTTTCTTTGTAAGAGAAAGGGGAGTTTTGACAAGGTACATGAACAGGCTAAGAAACCCCAACAGAACAAACCCAAGCCCATGTGCTCCTCCCCAGGCTCTAAAAACAAATAAAGGGGTCTCTCCCCTTGCTCTCACTGCTGGCAGAGCCAGAAGCACTTTCAGCTCAGAGCTTTCCTGAGGAGGCTCAGGGAATGATGTGGGAGCTTGATGTCAGGCAGCAGAAACCCCCTTGGAGCGTGCTCTCCCCTTCCCTCTCCTCTCCCCTCCAAACCAGTGAAGACAGACCTTTTCTAGAAGGCACATGTTTGCTGTGGTAGCTGTGACTCTGCCAAGGCCCTACATTGAGTCCTCCTGCTGCCCAGCGATGTAAACAGAAGCAAACTGTAACATTCCAAGGCCTGGATCTGCAAGGGCAGGAGCTGAAGGCTGCTCTTGCTTTCCTCCTCTTTTACACAGCTTTGTAGCTGATCCCAGCCGACCCGCGTGGACCTGCCCCGGTCACTGCCCCAGCCTGGGTCTCAGCGGGCACAGGACCCTCCGAGCAGAGCAAGGACCATCCTTCCTTCCACTCAGGAACTGACCCTGGCTGCAGCGCTGCCTCTGTGCCTGAGGGAGAAGCGGCCTGGCCTCAGCCCTGCTGGTTTGCAGTGCAAGGGCTGTGACAGCGTCCCTGTCACTGCAGGCACAGAGGGCGCCGGGCCCCGCAGAGGTGCAGCAGTGCGGGACAGCCCTGGGCTGCAGGCAGGACAGGCACCCTGCCCTGGGGGGCACCTGCCCGGGCACAGGGGCCGTGCCCTGCCCAGAGGAGTCTCAGCTGCCGGGGCACAGGAGCCCGGTGTTAGCCACGAGGGTCTCGCAGACACGAGTGGTTATTGAAGCTACAGCCCACACCAAGCCAAAGGCAGAGAGGAGAATCGGATAAAGTGTTGATTATGTCCGTGGGTTAATTTCGTGGTTTGTTTTTGCTTTTTTAATGGAAGGTGATTGTCCAAGTTGCCGGTTAGGATACGACACATGGAAGCATGCAAGGTGGAGCCCGTTATTGCACCAGTAGCTACAACCTACAAAGAAATATGGGAGGGAAGGGAAAAAGACACCATGAGAGTTAGTTTTCAGTTATTAAAAGCAAGCCCTTGAGAACTACACATTGTACAGCTTGACCAGGCTGCAGCAGGGTTAGTGCAGTGTGTGAAAGGATCTGGGTGAGGTGGGGGAGCTCCACTGCTCAGTGCATGTTCTTTGTGTGAGGATGAGGCCAGAGTCTGGGGGAAGCTTTCTGCAGTTTAAAGTTGTTGGACATCACCACTGGTGTGTCAAGGATCCAGTACAAATGGGGGGAAATTGCACAGGAGAAGTGGCAGAATTTTCAACCAAAACTCCAAAGCCCCCACACCCAGCAGAGACCAAGCTGCCACCACAGTTCCTGTGTCAAGAGTTTGGGTGGAGTTTGGGTGGTTCTGATCAGGAGTTACAGGAAGAGAGTGAAGGATTATAGGAAGGGAAGGGGTGGGTTAAACATCAGAACAAAGAGAAACTAAATACGAGCAGTTGAGGAGATGAAAAGAAACACTGACCAAGGACACGGTGAATGGGCACTGGGCACAGATGTGTCTGTGGCCTCAAACCCACGCAGTCACAACCACTTCAGAGGGAAACAGTTCCTGGGTCCTTCCCCTCCTCAGGCAGTACCTGCCATTGCTATCACTGGGGAAGTTCTGACCGCTCTGGGGTCAGTGAGGGCCCTTCCCAATGCCGTTGTGGATATTCTCTGACACAAACAGGGGAATCAGTCAGCTGCTGGAGGGAGGTGAATATGGTGAAGTTGGAAATTAACTGTCTGAGGCTCATGGCTTAGTCACGTCATTTCCCAGGAACTAGAGAAGCACAGGAGCAGTGCTCCCACCCTGTCATGTCTGACAGCCCCAGGAAAGCAAATAAAGCTCAGAAATGACCAGTTAGCAAATTGCATGGCATCAGTGTTGTGAGCAGCAGCAGGTACTCACTCAGCAGACTTCCAGAAGTGCCCTGGGTGGGAGAGCCGGCGGTTCAGTTTTGGCAGTTTTTCAAGCATTTCCATGAGGACAGTGAAGCTGGGCCTCTCGCTGAGGTCAAAGGCCCAGCAGGCCGAGAGGATTTCCTGCAGAGGACAGTGGTGGCTCACTCATTATCTCAGCTCATGGGTCAACTGTGCAGACCAGAAAACTGTCAGAGCACTGGGATGTGTGTGAGCCCAGGCAGACACTGCTCACAGGGGGCCTGGACGCTGCCAGAGCCCTCCCGTGCTGAGGATGTTCACTTCTGCACCACAGTTACAGGCACAGGCTAAACCTATCCCATTCTCCTCTGTGTGAGGGGCTCCTGCAGCTGAGGTACTTACATTGACCTCTTTGCCCAGGCTGACAGTGGCAAGGACTTGTCTCACTCCCTCTCCGCTGCCGATCTGCCAGATGAGAGCCTCTGCAGGCTGGCTCCTGAAGGGCCACTCCCGTGCCTGCAGCTCGTACCACACGGTCCTGCAATGCCAACAGACGGGTCAGGCCTCTGCTGCTCCTGACAAAGCACCCAGTGCTGGCACTGCTCCAGCTGCTTCAGCTGAGCGCTGGGGGGTGCCTGAGGCTGTGCAGTCCCACCCACGACTTTTGGAATAGGTGAGGAAAATGTGTCCCAGCTGGAATCCTGAGTCTGAGAGAAGGGGAGCACTGACTGAAAGGCTTAGGCCAGTAGCAAGCCTCACTTAGCAAGCTCTCGTGGTACTCCTGGGTGTTCCTTTCTTACCCGAAGGCATAGATATCTGCAGCTTTGGAGAAAGGCAGCTTGTCTTCATCTTTCCCTGGGGCCATCTCACGGACAATCTCAGGGGCCAGGTAGCACAACCAGTCATGAGGCAGCTTCAGCTCATTCTCCCTCCTGAGTCCAAAAGAAAGAAGCAGGACTAAAACATTGGTGTGGAGGCCATATCTGTGCTGCACCTGATGCTCTGGCTTTATTTACTCCAATGTTTTTGCTGATGTTTTATTTCTAATTTTCTTGCCATGTTAACAAATAGGCACGTGTCAGCCTGACACTCACAGCTCCTTCCTGGCATTAAGGTCTTGTTCGTTCTGTGCTTTGAGGCTTAATCCAAACTCTCTAGCTGTGCTACTGCAACTGCAGGAAGAACTCTGCTAAAAAGGAAAACAAAGCAAACAGGCACAATGCAAACTGAGTGTGTACTAAACCAATGGATGCTTCTTGTGCACTGCAGGAAATGTTTCCCTATGTGACCATTTGTCATTCCAGAGCTGGAACCAAGCACTGAAACCTCCACTTACCTTCCTTCCTGAACCACACCCGAAATTCCAAATAATCCAAAGTCGGTGATCACAACTTTCCCGTTGTCATAGAAGACATTTTTGGATTTCAGATCCTTATGTACAATCCCCTTTGCGTGGAGATACCCCATGCCCTGGGAAACACAGCAGAGATGGAAATGTTTTTGGGGTTTTATTATTTCCAAGCATACTCTGCTTTCTAACACATTTCCCCTTCCTAACTGCAGTGTCAGGAATTAGCTGGAACTGGGGGCAGGGCCCCTGTGGGACTCGTGCAGGAAGGTGTGGGGAGAGGCTGAGGGAGCAGCTTCCAGTGCTGTGTGCAGCTCTGAGCTCTGCCTGAGGCCCCACCCAGTGGCTCCCTTGGCATAATAAGCTCTTACCTTAATGATCTCCTGTGCTATCTGCCTGGTTTTGTTGATGTCCAGGGAGATCTTGGGGTCTCTCACAAAGGAGTGCAGCGTCCTTCCTTTGCAGAAGCTACAGGAAATGTTGATATATGAGAACATTGCTAGCTCTACAATACACATCCAGTAGAATCAATAGAAAGATCTCTCTCCCTACCTGGTAATGATTGCCAGGTGAGGGGGGTTCATGCAGGCTCCCATGAACAGCACCACGTTCTCATGCCGGGTCTGCCTGTAGTTCATCACCTCCTTCTTGAAGAGCTTCAGGTGATCCTGGTTGTTGCCATCGATCTCCAGCAGCCTGATGGCCACCTCCCCGTGCCACTTGCCCTTGTAGACCTTGCCCCAGCGGCCCTGGCCGATGGGGTCCCCCAGCTGGATCTGCTCGAAGGGGATGTCCCACTCCTGCAGGTACACGCTGGTCTGGCTGGGTTTGCGGTAGATCATCCCCTGCAGGTGCGGCCGCCGGTTGGGCAAATCTTCCACCTCATCCTCATCGTCCTCGGGCTCCGACTTCCCCGCCTCTGCTTCCTCCACCTGTGCCCAGCAAGGGAAGGGAAAGGTGTGCTCGCAGTCCCTTGGGGGGGCAGAGCAGCACAGGCTGCTCCAGAGACCCCCGGGGCAAACACAAACCCACCTGAGCCTCCCGTGCGCCTCCGCCCGTGCCCGGCTGCTGGGCAGCGCTGCAACAGCAACAGAGAGAGCGGTTGGACATCACTGGGGAATGGGGGCCCCTGCTGCCGTTAGGGAGCAGAAGCAGCCAATCCAAAACAGATCCTGACAGTTACAGAAGCAGAGAAAAATACAATTCCTGCTCCATATAAAAGAGAAGGACTCTAAGCTCAGTTTGGCAAATGTAAGACAAAGATTGGAAGTGATTCTTGATAATTAAGTGGCAGGAATTGATTTGGCAGTGGCATGGCTCTGTTATTACACTGTGTTCCAGGAATAGATGCTCCCATGGCTACCCCTGAAACACCTGCAGTGGAGCAGCTGGCAATGCAGGCTGGAAGCTTTTCCATGCCCTGCAATTGGGATCCTGAAAGAGCTGTTTGCTTGCAGCTCTGTGGGCCGTGCCCTTCAAGTTACAGAACTCCAATTTCTGTTTCATCTGACCCTTCACACAACCAGGACTAGATATGAAAGGCTTGGACTCCTTAGTGTACCATTTAAAGTGTCATATTCAGCTTTATAAAACTGGCAATACCAGCACCACCCTCACTGACTAAAGTTACCCTGGGAATTCTTGGGTGTTAAATCTGGTTTTGGCCATAACACAGCACTTCTGGGCTGACATGAGGATTACCATGTAAATGCTGTGCAAATGAAAAGATTTAAAACTCTACTTACTTAGTGTCTGCAGCAGTTTCTGGAAGCTGTGCTGTTTGTGCAGGACTGGGAATTTCTGGGAAAGTAGAAACAGTTATGATACACCTACACTTCAATCTCCTATGGACTGCAAGTTTTAACACTGCAATAGCAACTATTTGCTTCTTGTTTAGGGATTGTACACTCGACCACAGACAAAGTGATTTTATACTTTAACTGGTTTTAAACTATGCTCATCTCTCCTATGCCTGCATGTTGGCTGAGCCCAGTCCTCTTCCATTTCCCCCACCTATCTGTGAAGTCCTTTTGGCTGGGCACAGAGCCATAAAAGTGAATCTTTAGAAAGGAGGAACGTGGATGTGAATAGAATCCCACAGCAGGAAACAAATATTCTATAGCTGAATATTCAAAGTTCCATCTCAATACATAAATCACACCTCAGATTAGGGGAGAGAGGCCTGAGTAAAGAGAAAGTCTGGATTGTTTTAGACAGGTATTTTAAAGCAGAATGATTGTTCTTGGGCAGCATGCAGAGGTTTACAAACAAGTTATGTTTTGGCAGTAGAAGTTGGTTAGTAGAATTAAAACAATCAACTCACCTGGGAAGACAAACTGTTGTCTATGCTGAAGGTAGTAGGCAGCTTTTTAATTAATTGGGGTTTTGTAAAAAAAGAACAGCGAAAAAAATACCAGGAGAAAAAAAAACAAAACAACACAAACAAGTTAGAGGATCATCAGTGAGTGCCTCATGTGCATACAATGAATTAGTCCCAGGTCACTGCTGGGAACTGATTAGTGGATTATCAGCCTGCTGGGGGGAATTTCAGCACATGCATTTTGGGAGGGCCCTGACAGATGTCAGGTATCAAACACAAGCTGTGCCACCTCTCTCAAACAGCCTGGTGGCAAAGGGAAAGCCCAGGAATGTGCAAGGCAGGCCCACATCAGCTGTGATGTGATGTGCTCTTGTGTCTCAGCTTTGTAGAGGTGCCCCCACAGAAGGTGAAGCTCATGAACCATCTGCCTTTTAAAATAGTGACTCAGTGAGTCTGAGCAGTTTGTCACAATGCAAAGGAACTGCAGTGGAATCCTTACACTGAACTGCCTCTGGTCCTTTTCAGCAGGCTCAAACAGCAACTTGAATTCACAGGTCAGAAGCTGATGCAAAATTCAGCAGTGTTCAAGGCCAGATGTAGTAGCTACTGAGCACCCTGTGACTTCAGGTCAAAGGAATTCCATTTATTCTCACTGTTTAGATCTTTGCCCTCGTCAGAGATACTTGCCCCTCTCAGCTCTGGTTAGAGCTGCACACTGGGGCTCTCAATCCATAGGGCACGAAGGGTGAACTTGTCTCTACCAGTTATGCTTGACAACGGTTTAAAAGTTGGTGTTGATTGTGGGTTATATTTTGGAAAGGTTTGGTAAAGTAATTCATTCCAGTTCTCGCTTTTACAGCCTGCTCCAGCAAGCACATCCCTCCTGACTGAAAGCCCCTGGTGAGCACACATTGCAGGCAGCATGCATTGTACAGCACTAAGGGAAAGGAGGAGAAAAAAATAGCTTTTCTCTTCAGTCCTTTTCCAAAAAGGAAAAGGAGAAACGTTCCTCAATAATCTGTTCCCTGCAAAGATATCTTGCTGATACCCTTTAAAAGTCTGTGAGGTACTTTTACACCTTGTTTAAGGCAGAACCAGGTACTCCGAAGCCCCCAGGTCCCTCCCTGCAGGGCAGGCAGGATTTACCTGGGAAGTTGAAGCGCCCGTCCCTCTGGCCCATGGGGGACGCGTTGGGCGGCGGCGTCGCACTGGGAGGGTTGGAAGACTGGAAAGGTGCTGGGGAGGAGGGAGTGGATGAGGTCGTGGAAGAAGGATTGCTGCTGGAGTCCAGGTGGTTTATTGCTGGTGGGTGCTCCTGCAAGCAGGCAAAGACACTGTGAGAGAGCAATAAAGAGAAAGGAGGAGTTCCCCTGTGTCTGCTGCACAACAGCAGAGGGAACTTGTTCCCAGGCTTGATGGTGGCATTGCTGTGCTGGATAAGCACCTGGAGCTCTGCACAACCCCTGCTTTACGGGGACAAAATGTCTCCTATCCAAGCCCTGCAAAGTGAAAGCTCTCACTCCAACCAGTGAGATCCTGCAGCTCCCCAGGGACTCTGGAGTGCCTCAGCCACCTCGTACCTTTTTAGTTAGTGCTTTGGGGAGGGTTCCAAACTGGGGTTCTGTGGGTCTGTCTACTGGATTATTGATATCAGATGGGACAGACTCTGTTCTTCTTATTTTTGTTACTGAAAAACAGGTTGGAGAAGGGAGAGAAACAGCTTTAATGAGACTTTTTATTCTTTCCATACAATCAATTACATTGAAGTGCCAAGAATTTGTAGAAAATTACTTACTGGGAAGGAAGGATATTCTACAAGCAGGTGCCTCTTTAGTACATTTGTTGTGACATTTTAATCTGAAAGATAACCATTACATGTTAAAGAGCAACTTGTGCTTCCCCAAAAAGAGGAAGCCTACCCTTAATTTGTAATTCTTATGCTAATCTCAGAAGGACTTCTGGAATGCTCAGCCCCAGAGCAGCAGGCATTCGTATGGAGAATTCTATTATTCAGGCTAATGAAACCACAAACATATCTTAGCATCTGATTTATTTTTAATAGAATTACTTTCACTGACTCTCAGCCAGCAACCATGAAGTAGTAAAATCAGTCCTCTGGACTAACAAGCCTGAGAGAGAAACAGAAATTAATATCCTGGCTGTTATTTAGAGATCCATCTCCCACTAGAAGATTTGCCCAGGATGAGGTGGGAAGCCTGTGGCAGAGAAACTAATTTGGTTCATTCACGTGTCAGGCTGCCACCTTCAAGTGTGAGTTGTGCCAGGAGCATCCCTTTGCCAGGTCAGAATGACTGAAAAAATGATGCCACTGCCAAAAGTGCATCACATGAAGAGACAGGAATTACTGCAGGCTGTGGTGAGTCCAGTCCCAGGCTGTTCTGAAGGAGACCAACCCTGTGTGCTCACCTGCAGTACTTACACTTCACCCCGAACATCATGCTCTTCTGGCACACTTGGCAAATCTGAGATAACCAGGACTTTGTAGAGAACCTGCCAGAGACAAGAGAGGGAGAACTGACGTTAGCTGGTGTCCGAGGGGAAATGAACATTTGTAGGGAGCTGAACGTGCCAGTGAGACAGCTGAGCCGACTGCAGAGCCATGGCAGAGTGCTGTGCCAGCACAGCCCTGCCCAGGCTCTGTGCCAGCCTGCTCACCTGTGAGTCACAGCCAGGCCAAAGTCTCTCCGTACCGTCTGGGGGGATCCCTGCGAGAGCTCTGCTGGAGAACAAGAGCAGGGTTCAGGGAAGCATTGCTGACATGTGCTCCCCACCCTGCACAGAAACTGAGCAGTCACTGCCCAGCTCAGCACCTCCAGCCATGAGGAGCCACAGGAACACAGCTCAGACTGATTTGCCCCCTGTGAAGTTGCCCTTGTATTTGTTTCCATATGATTGGATAAATCATGATGTTTTATATTTAGGGATTACAGAAGTCCATCTGATCAGGTCTAAGCCATTCTTAAAGTGGAAAGTCAGACTTTACTCCTAATTGATTTACCACAAATTGGTTTACCATCACCCAGTTTTCCTACAGCATCAGTAGATTTCAGAATATTCTATTTCACTGAAAATTATCTCAATTTTCTAGACAGGGCCAGCATGACCTGGAAGAATGAAAACATGCATGTGAGCTCACCTAACTTTCTGCTAAGTGCAGAAAGTAAGATATAGACTTCCATATGCCAAACCAGCATGGCAGTGGTTACAGCACATAACTTCCTGAAAATTCTCCAATACTCACAATTCTGGCATTATTTCCTGAACGAAATCTACAGAAATATTGCACGTGTGAGGCAAACCCCAATGTGCAAGTGTCAGCACAGCAGCAGGGCTGGCTCAGAGCCAGTCTCCTCACTTGACCATAGATGGCACCACAGTCTTTTTAATCATTAGTCCAGGGAGCTCCTAGAGGCGTCTGTGATCCTCAGCCTCTTGGAAAAGGCTGGAATGGCTAGCTGCTGTTCCTAGAAATGCTGCTGCCCAGTGTGGCCGTCCAAACAATCCCAGCACAGCAGTAAAGAAGGCTGTGAACATCGGCTCAGATGGTTAAATCCTCACTGAATGAATATCAACCAGTCTGGGATTGTCCAGGACTCACCAGAGCCCACAGCAGCCACTTCACCCCAGCCAGTAGGTCTATATGAAAAGGAGCACCAAAATCCTTCATTTCTGTTTGAGTTTATTCTAGTGCCTTTTTCATTTATTGCACCAATTATCTCAGTCTCCTCAGGGAAATGCTCAGATTTCTGCTGGCACTTTCAGTTTACAATCTTTATATTTCTGAAAGTAATTCTTGAGATTTTTGTTTTAAAGGGCATTAGCTTGGACTTTCATACTTGCTTTCAATACTCAGATGCTTTTGGACACTTTCCAAGCTGCTCCAATCTCTCTCCATTAGCTTCCAAGGTTACAGGTGGTGTCTGGGACACCTCAGGATGGGCAGAACTCGCAGTGGCCCTGGAGAAACCCAGCCCTGCTCCTGCCAGCCATCACCCACGTGAACAGGGAACACCCCCATGCCAGCACATGCTGCAGCTTCCTCAGAAAGTGCACAAGTGTCCTAACTTCACTGCAGACACTGGGCAATGCATATCCAAATGGTTAGATGTGAAATTCCTGTACCAAGAGGCATCTGTGCCAGCTGTCTGAGGTCACAGATAAGCCCCCCTTGGCTTTAACCCTTGAAACATCGGTATTCCTTCGCCTTGCTTGTGTCATCCTAGAAAATACCAGGTGCAACCAAGTAAAACCCTGTGGTTCTGTGGCAGGCCAAGCTCCTGCTCAGTCAACAGAAGCTCTGGGATAGGAGGGCCCGTGGAGAACCTCCAGAGGCTGCCCAGGGATGGCCAACAGGGAGCTGACAAGCACAGGTTCTTCTCTCTCAGCAAGGCACTGCAGACACCCCTGTGAGAATCTCTTACCGAACCTAGAAAGAAGAAAAGATAGATTTTTTTAGGCTCTGATACTCCTGTGACAGGTACACGCTTTGCTAGAGCAGGAACTGCTGCCTGCAGCATGTGCTGTCAGGTTTACAGACACCTGTGCCTTTGCACAGGCTCCTGAGGTCGCTGCATTGCCAATATTTTCCTGCCTACCTAGGGCAGCCTTTGCCGGGGAGAGCCCCAGCTCCTGCCCGGGAGGAAACTTACTTTAGTGGAGGAACTTCGTCTATCCTGTTGCCCAGCTGGGACTCGTGGGACTTGCTCCTGGTGAGGGCGGGGAAGTTGGGCAGCAGCTGGAACACCTTGCGGCAGGGGGGCGGCGGCGTCCGCGGCGGCTTCAGGCGGTGCCGGCGCTTGGGCTGCGGCGTGGCCGGGGGGGTGACGGTGATGCTGTGCGGGGCGCGGGGCCGGCCCGCGGGCAGCGCCAGCGGCTCCAGCAGCGCCTCTGCCGAGGGCCAGGGCTCGCAGGGCGCGGCGGGCACGGAGCGCGCCTGGCCGCCCTTGCCCGGGGCGCACGGCGGGCACGCGGGGTCCGGCTGCGGGCAGGAGCTGTCCCGGCGCTCGGGGAGGGCCAGCGGCACATCGTCCCTCGGCTCCGCTCCTGTGCAACGAGCAGCGTCAGCGCGGGCCCGCAGCGAGCCCAGCCCGGGCTGCTCGGGGCTCCGGTGCCCGTTCCACCTGGCACTGATCTCCCCTGAGCCTCAGCAGCGCCCCAGGCTGCGAAAACTCATCCAGAGCCTGATCTGAGCTTTTCAGAGACATAGGTCTGGGTTTTTAAAAATGCCATTTCTTTCTAAGAGGTGAATACCATCATTCCTGAGCAATGGCTGGTTTATACAGTGTGGATGGGAAATATTTGACAGCCTGGGACAAGAAAGATTAGAAAAAGGGAAACATGAGACCCAGCTGTTTGCTGATTTTTTCCATTAACTAATCTTTACCATTTGCAAATGGATGAACTGTCATAATACCAACAGGAAACATCACCTTTCAGTGACAGATTGATAACTGCTACAAAGAAAGATGTGGTGCATGTGAGTCCCAGTCTGCTGGGAGAGGCTCTTGTACAAACAGATTGTACAGTGCCTGTGGAAGTGCTAGGGGAAGGTTTCTCTCTGAGCTGGCAATATTTGGGAAAGGCATCACCTAGAAGGAATCTGGTTGTATTTAGTAAGTCAAGGATGTGTGTCACTGACCCATGGAGAATGAACTGGAGCATTAGACACAACTCTGAACAGAAAGGGTTAATAAGGATATAATCTACTGAGTAGGAGAGGATTCTACATACATTTATTTCCATTTCTTTATCTGACTTGATGTCCAAACCAAACGCAGCTGACAGCTGTAGACAGGTTTGATCAGCGCACATCCCAGAGCCACACACTGCTCCCAGAACACGCCAAGCAGTGTGTGCAGGGCAGCAGATGGGGCTGGGCTGGGGACACCCAGCCCCAGGAGAGGAAGGCCGTGCGTACCTGACTCCGTCACCTTCCGCAGGCAGCTCAGCGCCCCGTTGAGCCTGGAGCACTCCTCATCTCTGGCCCCACATCTCTTCATCGTTTCTTTCACCTTTGACTCATTCATCTCTAGTAAGGCATCCAGGGTCAGCTCCTCTGGTATTCTCTGCAGGAAAGCAAGGGAGACCCTTTTGTTGCTCTGTGTACAAGCAGCGGTGTCACCTGTCGGGTATCTGAGCAGGGGCACTGTCCCACTGCCAGGGCTGACCCAGGGCTCACTCCTGTGGGCAGTGCCCCTCTGGCACGGCCAGCAGTGCCCACAGCTACTCTCCCCCTGCCTGGGGTGTGAGTGTGCTCTGCACCTCCAGGGCTGCTCATCCTCTGCTATTCCACTTAGCATTACAGGGGATCAAAATACTCCTCCCCTTGTGGAAAATTTTTGCAAAGCTACTAATAAACCTTAGCTTTCTCATTAAAAATAGGGCCAGAAATAAAACAGGTCTAAAACCTGAAAAATAGTCAGATAAGGATGTTTGGCTTTTCAGTATTAAAGTGAACAGCAGAAACAGTGAGGAAAATGACTTCTTTATTTGAACAAAAAAGAAATGTTTTGACAAAGATAGCGGCCTCCTCCTCAAGCAGTCTTTCCTTCATCAGAGAACCAGCCTTACCCATATCCTGCCTGGAGAGATATCTGTGCACAACTCCTTCTACATCTTAATGCACCAAAGCCCCACAGTGATAAGGCTCAGATCAGGCAGACACAAAAGATACAAGAGCCTGGAAAACACAAAATGATCTGGTATTTCCTGACACAGAACTGAGCTGTGCCTCTCTCTCCTCCCCCATTCAAATGTTTCCAGTGTAAGTCTGCAGCAATTGTGGTTAATAAACAAAACCAGGATACTTAGCCCAGTTACCCAGGAATTTCCCTGTAAAGTTCTGCCTAAACAAACCTCCCTGTTGCCTATTCTCACAATGAGATCACAAATTTCACAATATTTGGCCTTTATCCTGAAGCTTCGACTCCTGGAATCAAACTATATAAAAGGCTTTGAACTTTATTTGAAGGGGAAGCTCAGAAGTGTGTGTCACTGCTTGGTGAAACAAAAAGCATGGAATCCTCCAGTCCTTAAAGCCCACTTCCGACAGAAGCAGACATGAATGTGCTGAATGTCCTTTCACAATTGCATCTTTCTTAAGCCAGACTCTGCCTTTGAGAGCTGACGCAGGACTTTCAGCTGTGACACTGCCCAACTGCCCCAACCTTTGGAGCTCTCTAGGTGGCAACACAAAGAGTTTCCAATTTTAGTAACTGTGGCATGGAGCAAACAAAAAGAATAAATTAAGAAAGGGCAGAAGTCTAAGAAACACATCCTGTATCTTCTGTCACATGCCCTGAACTGGATGAAACACAAAACACAGCTGACTCAAGGGAGGCCAGGAATTTAAATGAGCAGTAAGCATGAAGCAGGAGCAGAGCAGAGCCAGAGTTCAATGAAGTTTGGGCAGACTTTCTTTCTTTTTCCCTGTAACTAATCTTTGCAGAATAACAAGCGCACAGACATCACATCTGATGCTGGGTATTATTAATTTTTCTGCACATCTGCACCACCATGATGCAGGACACAGGACTGCCCATCCCTTTGTGTGCCCAGAGCTGAGTGATGATGGTCCCCACAAGGCCCTGCCCTGCTCCCCAGCTCAGCTCTCACACAGACCCTGCCTGAGGGGACTGCACCCACACACAAAGCCCAGGCCCCTCTTCTGCTCAAAGCCCAGGCCCCTCTTCTGGTTAATGTTAGAAAGACAGAATAGCAAGTTGTAGGAAAGTAGAAAGTACAGAAAAGGAGATTATATTTAAACAATCCCAATGACCTTGAGCTGGGAGAGCTCAGACTTTCTGAACCTGCTGCCAGCCCCCATGACACGCGACAAAAGAAATAAGCCTTCAGAGAGGGGGAGGGAGGGGAAGTAAGAGGCTTTCTTTAAACAGCCACTCATGTGCTGCACATATGTGGTGGCTTAATATAAAACTGGCCAACCTGATCCCTGTAAGATTGGCCTGCTGTGCCCTGGCGGTGTCACCCCGGCAGGCAGTGTGACAGCCAGGAGGGTCACTGGTTCAGGGGGCCTCTCAAACAGGCTCTGCTGCTGCCCTGCCTCAGCTGCTCTGGGGCACGGGGGGCTCTGGCCCCTCAGTGCAGCTCTGGGCCCTTGCACAGGGGTTACTCCAACTCTTCACCACTGGGGTGAGACGTGGGCCCAGCTGACCTCTCTTTACCTGCTTCTTCAGCGGGTGCTGAGCCTTTTTTTAAAAACAGCTTTAAAAATGCAGATTAAAGGCTTGCATTGGGACCAAGCTCAACACCACCTCCTTGGGCACACCTTGTCTTGACAGGGAGAGCTGCAAGATATTCAGACAGTACTCTACTAATAAGGTCAGATTTAAAAACAGAGAAAAAGCAGAAGACAGAATCTGCATTCAATCTTCAGCACCTCATAACTGCCAGCAAAATCTAAAGCCTAACCATGCACTGCTCAGCAGAAGGGATGCTAAAAAGTCCAAAGCAGGAAATTATTCCTCCCTACAACAGGTAAGAGGACTTCTCCCTGAAGCCCTCGTGCTTATCAGACACAGACTGCACTTCATGGTGCACATGTCTAAAGAGAGAAAAGTGAGCACCAGTGCATCCAAGGGTCAGTCTCAATTAGCCTGGGTGAAGAGTTCACAACAGTCTTTAATCTTGTCTGGTGTCCAACTTAAATCCCTGAAACATGGCAAAAATGCTGGTATCTAACCCAGTGGAGGGGTTATTTTTGGTAAAGATTCCACCCTGCAGATAAGCCTACGTAGCTAATGCTGCTGCAGGCACTCTGCAAAATCAGCCTGACCTGCTCCTCGACCCAGGAGCCACAGCTCTTCCCGTAAAGCTGGACAGTTGTCAAGGCCCCAAATGCCTCCTCTTAAATCAATACATTCCCTCTCCAATCATCCTCCCGTGAAGCAGCAGATGCTAGAAGAGAAAGCCCATTACATAAGGTGCTTAAATTCCCACTGATAGCTCTAAGCAAAGCATGTAAAGATGCTCTTAAGAACATCTTGTGCCTGCTAGTTGTTATTTTGCAGTGTTTTTCTGGTGCCCAGCAATGAAGGCACTGAAAAATTGCTGTACTATTAAATTCCTGGAGATTTTATGGGCATTCTGGAAAGCCTCTCAATTGAAATTTCCAGCTTGCATTAAGCTGTGAGCATAAACAGGCCACGGTTCCACCTCGCAGCAGAGGCTGGAGAGGAGCTGACAGCTCAGGGACAGCATTGTGTCCAGCTGGCTCCTGGGGACAGGAGAGCTGCTGTCACAACTCTTCTGTGGCAGACAGGTGCAGATCCCTCGGGCTGACCTCAAGGCATGAAGGGTTCCCAGTGCCCAAAGCTCCGGGGGCACCTGGAGCCCTTGGCAGGGAAGGGGAGCCCTGGCAGTGGCAGGGACTCTCTTCCAGGAGCTGTTTCCACTGGGGAGGGCCTTCAGCGGGAACACTGAAGGAATTTCATAGCTCTAGGAAGCCTGCAGGACAGCATTAATTTGCATACACACAATTAGCACATCCAGGATCTCTGCTATCTGGCTGGCCAGCCAGAGCTCCTGCTGCCAGACCCATGGAAATCCCCAAGAGCCAGCCACGGTCCTCATGGCCTGTTCATGCAGATATGCTGACAGAAAAAGATGAGAGGATACAGCTGGGGAAACCTGATAGGCGTAGGCAGATCTGCCTCCTCCACCCCCCATCCCAAGGATGCGCTCACCAAACCCTCACAGCTCCTCTGGTGACAGATCTGCCGTGGGCTGGGGCCACCCTGGGCTAACAGAACCCTCTGCCACGGGCTCACAGCAGCAGCCCAGGCCCTGGCTCAGCCCTGGCAGGGGCATTTTCACAGGGCAGCACAAGGCTCTGGGCACACAATTCCTGCTCAAGGCATGAGCCCTTCCTGCTCTGCTCCTGCCCCTGCCTTGCTCACCTCTGCAGCTCTTTGGCATCGATGCTGGCTGGGGATGGCCTTCACAGGCAGGCAGGAGAAAAGGGCACAAGGGTACAACTGGGACTCAAACCTGTTCCCAACAGGAACAGCCTCAAAGCAGCCCCAACCACAGCCCTGTCCCACCTGCTCCCAGTCTCCCTGGTGACACAGCCCTGCTGATGGCCAGACCCCGGGGCAGGATGTGCCCCTCCCTGTGCAGGACAGTTATCCACTCTAAAAACAGCTTTCCAAGCTTGACTGACTGGCACCTCTGCTCCACAGCCAGCAGGGCTGGCCCAGACATGCTTCAGATGATGATAAGAAGATGACTCTGTTCTTAAGTTAGTTTTTAAGACAGTGACAAGTTACATGTGGGAAGAAATACAATAGTTCTGTTTCTGGGAAGCGCAGTGATAAAGGCAGAGAAAATCGCTTTCTGGGCTGAAGAAAATAAGCCAACAGAATTTTTTTAGTCTCTTCTATTTGACAGACATACTCCAAGCTCAGAACCCAGTAAATAGCTCTGCAAGAGACTTCTTCCATCAGCTCAAGAGTGGAGAGAGCACTCTGTTCCCATCCTCCTTCTCTCCCATTGCCCTCCCAGTTCCTGACTCCAACTCCCAAGGCAAGCAGGACAATCCAGAGCAATGTATTTTTCTAGGACCATTTTCAGAGCAGTTTTTATCCACTCAAGATGACTACATAGCATGCACACAGCTTCTGTCTGTAAGGCTCCTTGCCCTGTCTTTTCTAGGTCTCAGTTAAAGTTCCTCTTTGCTCACCTTCATCCCACCATATTTAACCATTTATACATCATTTTTGGCAGTAAACCACACATACAATCGGTCTCTAGAATTAATCAATCTCTAGAACTGATCAGATTCTAGAACTCCTAAGCAAAAACAAGGACTCCAGCATTCCCTAGAAAAACACTTAAACAGCAAGTTACAGCTCCAAAGCAGAGCCTGCTGCCACTTTCTATGATAAAAATCTGTCTGGCAGCTGGTTAGAGGAACGGTAACAAAGGCACAGAAACAGCAGGGTTGGGGTGGGGGCTCTGGAAGCAGCGGTGTACTGCCAAGGAGGATGCCAGGCTGGGCTGGCAGTGCCCACGTACCTGCAGGCCCGCGAGGTCGCAGCCCAGCCCGCGCACCCGGCGCAGCGTCACCGGCTCGCTGCCGTCCCTGCTCTCGGCAGCTCCAGCTGTCGCCCAGCGCCATAAACACTGCATTGTGAGTGCTGGAATCTCCTCCACAACTAAAGGATTTTACAGGCAGTCATTATTCTCGTTTTAAATATAGGTTTTCAAAGAAATAAAGGAGCCCAGCAATTATAATCACCAGAGCTTTCGAGCTTCACAATGTCTAGAGCAAGTCACTGAGCAAAAATAGTCTTCACTCAGGAGTGGAGGAGTCAGCAGATATTCTAAATTGGAGCTGCTGCTCTATTTCTGACAGGAGAGCCTGGGAGCTTCTGTGCTTCCCTGCATGGCAGCTTTATTTGGGAGAGGACTGGGGGGAGCGAGGGGAGGGGAGGGGAGACAGAGAAACAGAGCATTGTTCCTCTCACCGCTGAGCTAAAGAACTCCTGCAATTAGGCTGCTTTTCAACAGTGTTATGTCACAGATTAACACAGTCTTGAAAACACTCCCTCCAGTAGCACTAGAAATGCAAAGGGACTCAGAACCATTTAAAAAAGCCAAAACCCCATCAACCCAGGCCTTTCTCCTGGTGTGTCCCTGAGAGGCAGCAGGCACAGAGAGCCCTCCACTGCACCTCCTCCTGTGCCAGACCTGCTGCTCTGTTCAGCTCTTCTGAGACTCCACAGGTACTTGGCAACCTCTCCAGTTTCAGAGCCTGAAAGGCACAAGAAGAGAGGGCTGTTCTACCATGTGACCACACTGTGACACTTGTGCACTTTTCCTCCTCTCTGCACCATTTTTTGGAAGCCTTAAGAAGGAAACCCAGCATGCCTATTTCCATTTTACAGCGACCTAACAGTATCTGAGAGATGGGAAGCCGTTCCCCATTGCCCAGAGCCAGAACCACTCGAGGGTCCCCATTTTCACAGCATTACCTGCTCAACTCTGTCTGCAAAGGCTCCTCCCCATCCTGTCACAGGCAGTGTGCACAAAGCAGGACACCACTCTGGATTTTGTAATAACTAACCTATTAAAGCTCCTTCTGTCAGTGATTTCCATTTTGAAAGCTTTCAGCTGAAATGCAGTTCAACGTGCTGTATGAAATCTAAACAACAGCAGGAATGATCCCATGATACCTGAGACATTTCTGAAAGGCAACTCATCCCAGAGTTACCAGCACTGTGCTGATGTCAGTGTCCAGCACCAACAGTGGCTGCATGGCTATTTTTTGAGCAGTGAAATAACAGGACCGAAAAAAAAAACCACTGCAAGAGCAGAGCACTTAGTTTATTAGCCCAGCTATTTCCACTTCCCCCAGCTCACAGCCTGTTCCAGCATGCCTACTCAGAAATTATTTTAATGACCCACAGGGTGCTGCAGTTCTGCTGTCCAGCTAATACAAGTGCTACAGAAGCTGCCTGCAGCTGCATGAAATGGATGCAGAACCCTTAAAAGACAACCATACACTCAGAATCCCAGAGGAGTTTCAGTGCTTTGTACACTTACAGTTCTGTCCCAGAAGGACCAGAGTTCACTTATTTGGACACTGCTTGGGACAGGGCAGCAAGAGAGCACAAATCAAAATAATACAGATCTGGGAAATTCTTTCTGCCTTAGACCAAACCCGAACTTGTTCGCCCCTTTTAGTGACCACACATACAGAAGGGCAGTCTCAACCCTCTCTGCTTCCTGAATTAGCAGGATGTAGCAGATTTGAACTGTCCTCCTCCCTTTCCTTCACCTCTTCCCCCCTCCTGTCTGTAGGCATCACAAAGGATTTATAAAAGAGCTACAAAGACATTCTTTTAGACTCAGGCAATTCCAGTAACCTTAGAAACCAACACTAGCTGGGAGCCTGGCAGTTTGGCCACAGCAACAGGCTGCTTTTGTCCTCTCATTGTCAGTGCTGCACCTTGGGCTGTGCCACCCAAAACCTTGCTGGGCTGGAACGCAACACCAGCACCACACTCAAAAGGAACAGCAGGAAATAAAAGGAACAACTTTGTCCTGAACCCATACTGTTTAACTAAGAGACCACTTAGTTACATCAGAACCAAGCTGGAATAACTTCCATGAAAATTTGTGGAATTTTTCACCCAGGCAGATTCCTGCTGAGGTCAAAGAAAAATTGTGGTTGTTTAGCGATCAAAGGAAACTGAATGAGAACATTGTGACCTGGCCTGCAGAGGCAAAAATGGGAAAAGGAATAGAAAAAGCCTTTTCTGCCTTGTTTAACTGTCAGTGAACTGAGCTCTACATGTGTGTGTGTGTGAGACGGTAACAGCAGTCCTGTTTTGGCTAATGCTGGACACAGAACACGGTGCAGCACAGCACTGTCAGTATCACAAAGGCAGCGAGTGATTGTCCTGCCGTGGCTCCCAGAGCCAAGGCAGCTGGGGATGCCCTGGAGGGACAGGAGGGCGCTGTGGGGGCTGTGTCCCCTCCTTACCTGCACCACCTCCTTCCTGACGTTGACGATGTCCAGCCAGTCGTTGAAGCGGGGGTAGCTGTTGAGCTCGGCGGTGCGGTCGCTCAGGGGCACGCTCAGCTTGCACTGCCGCTGCCGGTGGATGTAGTCAATGAGCTTCACCTGGGGAGCAAACACACACTCTGAGCTTCCTGGGCACGGGCTGGCCTTCCCGGGCTGTGCTGGCTTGTGACACAGGAGTGACATCCTCCTGTGAGCTCTGGGGAAATCCACGCAGTGCATTCCCCTCACACTGAGCTTCTCTGCTCTTCAGCGTTCCAGCAGAAGGCAGGGCCTGCTCTAAACCCCCATCAACAGCAGTTCTGAGGCAGGAATAGCCAAAGTACCCAAAGATTCTGAGGCCTGTTATCTGATGGGCATTTCTATTACAAAATCAACATTAAAACCAGCTAACTTCAAAGAACAAAAATTCAGGCAGTTGGACTAGATGATTTCTGCACATCTTCTATTCTAAAGTTTTATTCCAAAGCTTTTATCTCCTGACCATCTCGTGGCAAATGCACTACACAGAATTCCTCACTTAAGGCACAAAAGAATAAAACAGTAAAAAGGAGTATTGTTTGTGCCTTATGTTTGCTTATCAAAAAGAAAATACTCTCCAAAGATTGCTCGCTGTGTCACACATTCCCATGAGGCAGGCTTAAGCTTCAAAACCTTCCTAACAAAACAATGCCTCAAAGCAAGTTAGCTGATCCATGATTTATAAACCAAAACATGTTCTTAGTCAACAAATTTTAGCATCTGGGACATGATCAGACTGAAAATGTAAAGGAAATAACAAACATGGATTCTTCAACCATCATGTGTCTCCTCTTACAGTTTAAGTGCTATTCTATGAAGTTAGTTGAGAGCATGTTTTATGAGCAATCTATTCCTTACAACTATCAGCTGTAACAAGTTTGTCCCTGCCCACACACCAAATTCTGACAGCAGTACCATGCAGCCTGAGATTTGTCAAAAAGTGTGTGAATACTGAAGTGATTCCAATTCCTGTAATGCCCAGAGCAATATAAAGCACTGCCATTCCCAGGAGAGGCAATCCAGGACTGCCATGTCCTAGAAACTCAGCCATCCCTTTGCATTCTCGCCCTGACCACCCCTGCAGAAACCAGAGGAGCCTTTTCACCACAACTTCCCAACAGGGCTTTGGAGCCCCAGCCCTACAGTGAACTGGAAATCCCAACCATTCATTCTCAGTACCTCTTTTTATATCAAGGGGTCACAGCACTTCCTTTTTTCCAGCCCTGCTCTGCTTCCTCGGCCAGAGCAGGGCAGGGCAGGGCAGGGGCTGGCTGTGGGCTCAGCAGTGCCTGGGCCCCAGTGGCTGCCACGCTGCTGCTGTGTGCCAGGCAGGGCCAGGGGCTCTGTCCCTGCCCTGTGTGCCCTGTGCTGGGCCCTGTGTGACCCCAGGGGCTGCTGCTGGGAGGGCTGGCTGCCCTCTCTGCACCAGCCCCTCAGCTGTGCCCTGCCCCGAGTTCCCCTGGCTCTGGAGCAGGGGAGCTGGGATCCTGCAGGGAGCTGGGATCCTGCAGGAGCTGGGATCCTGCAGGGGCTGGGATCCTGCAGGGAGCTGGGATCCTGCAGGGGAGCTGGGATCCTCCAGGGGAGCTGGGATCCTCCAGGGGAGCTGGGATCATGCAGGAGCTGGGATCCTGCAGGGGCTGGGATCCTGCAGGGGCTGGGATCCTCCAGGGGAGCTGGGATCCTGAGGGAGCTGGGATCCTGCAGGAGCTGGGATCCTGCAGGGGAGCTGGGATCCTGCAGGAGCTGGGATCCTGCAGGGGAGCTGGGATCCTCCAGGGGAGCTGGGATCCTGCAGGGGAGCTGGGATCCTCCAGGGGAGCTGGGATCCTGCAGGGAGCTGGGATCCTGCAGGCAGCCCTGTGCACTCTGGGGCACACACGTGCTGTCATGGGCTGCCTCAGCGCTGACCTTCTGCTTTCCCACTGTCACACGTCCTTTCCCACAGCAGCCTGTCCACAGGGCTCTCCTGTTCACTGCCATGGCAGAAAGGAGCTTGCAGGTGCTGTCCCAAGGATTTTCCTGCTCGGTGCTTGCTTTAAATTTTCTTTCTTTCAGTGTGCTTTTCCCCTCTATGGACACTGACACTGGCATGAGCAGATGGGCAAGGGCCCCTCAGGACAGGCAGAAAGGAGACGCTGCAGGAAGTTTGTAGACTCAACAGCCCCCGGTATGCCAAAAATCAGCTTACACAAATGAGAAACAGCTTCCCAACTGTGCAATAGCTATGTCATGGAAAAGAGAAGGAAGACAGAGATCACCCAAGCCTTGTCTCTTTGCAGAGGCCACTCGAGGGAAGGGCCAATGACGATATGTGTTCTGATACACAAACTGCAACCACAACATCCAGCCCAGGCAGGCAGCTCGGCGTGTTTGTGAGCCTGCCCATGGAATTCCCAGGGCACTGCAGGATGTAGCTGCTGCTGCCCCTGGCTCACCTCACCCTTCCCCATTCCTGGGAACGCCTCAGGGCTGCAGAGCACCGAGGGACAGAGGCAAGATTGCACAGTGATTTTGGAACTGGTACAGCCAGCCCTGATGGGCCTGTGTCTAAAGCAGCAGCTTGGATCTCCAGTCTGACTATAATCTGTTATTTTAGTGTAGGATCTCCCATCAGGCAAGATTTATTTTTCCTGGAAGAAGGATAAGCTATCAGCATACTCTGTAAAGACAGAGCTCCATGCTTCATTATATGGAACACTAATTACAGGCAAATGCCCTAAAAGTAGCACATGCTCTAGAATAAAGGAACTGCAGGCATTGGAGGTGTCAGAATCTGTTCTAAAAACCACAGTGGAAGGAAAGGAGGGCTTAGCATCTATTTATAAATGAAAAATCACAAATTATGTAAAAGAAATGATACACAAAGTGTGTGCCCCACGTTACCCAATTCCAGCATGCAGCGTCACGAGGACAGCACGCTGCTCCGGGCAGGATATGGCTGAGGTACAGCCACTGCTTTTGCACTCCTCACAGAAGTTCTCCTGGCCAACCCGAGTAACTCCAGAAGCATCACATGAGAAAGAGAACAGAGCTGGGCTGCACTCCTGGCTCTGACACAGACTGGTCTGAGTGACCAGGAGCAAATGCACTCATCCCTCCCCTTCTCCCTGCACAGCTCTGCCTGCTCGTCCTGCAGGAGCTCCCTGGAGCAGGCACCGGCCTCAGCTGGTTTGGTACTGCTTAAAAAAATACTGGTTCAACAATTTCCCCTGCCCAGGTGTCATCCATAGCACAAACTCCTAAAGGACACTGCTGGCAGGGACTCTGCGCAGCATGGATTTCAATGTGGAGCTTTTCTGCTTTGCTGGAATGTAACACATTCTCCAAAATGGATAAGCACTCTGGCAGCACAGGTCTGAGTGTCTCAGAGGGCCAAGGCTGGTTTTTCCCGGATAACTCTTTCGCTTTTACTCCTCAAGTCCAAATTTGTTTTCCCCATGTCCTATAAATAGTGTATTTGCATTCTCGTCCCAGCCTACATGCACCACGCTTCTCCCCTAGGATGAATTTCATTTTGTTGTTTCCTGCCCAGACTTTTTACTAAACTACATGGTTTGGCTTTAATAGCTGAGCTGTTGCAAAACCCTTTTCTGAGAATATAATAAAATTTCTGGGTTCAGTGACGCACATAAAAACCCACAACCAGCACACAGGTCTCCAACCACAAACTTGACTGAGAGATAAAGCCAATAGTAGCTACTCACTGCCTGCTTGCTAAATGGCACGTCCTACTCATCACAAAAGGCAAAGCCCGCACCAGAAGCAGCAGTACTCCAGCTGCCTTGAACCCACAGAGATGGGAAAGGGCGAGAGCAGAGCCAGGATACGGAGCAGCTGCAGCACAGCACTGACTCAGGGCAGAGCCCTGCTGCCCTGCCTGGTGCAGCTGAAGGCAGCACACCAGTCCTCACTGCTCTGAGAAGGGCACACGCTGCCAGGGCTCCTGGATCCATGTTCATCTCCTTACAGCACCTTTAGAGACCCCTTTCCAGCACAGAGGAGAAGCAGGTCCAAGAAGTTCAGGAGAAATCTGCCAAGCTTGTACTTTTTTATTTATTTCTGCAAAATAAACAGCAGATCTCTTGAGATGCAAGTCCGCCCATGTCCATGACCTCCAGCCAACAGCTGGGACTTTAGAGGACGATAAACAAAAAGCAAATGCCCACAAGTTTTTCAGCTGCCCTTCTGCAGACATGGCACAGAAAGGCATCTGAAAAACCAGATCACTGACACTGGGGTGCAGAATTCAGGAGACACTAACCAGATAAATCAAGTTTCATGCATTTGGGCATCAACTCTCCCCAAGCTTCTTGTTGATTATGTTTTGTGTTTAGAAAAGTGGCATCTTGTTCCAGAGTCACTAAAAGGCATTAAACTTAGACCTATTGCAGCTTCTGCACTTTGTCAAAACCCAGTCTGAATCCAATGCACTTGTTCCAAATAAACATGGAAAAAGGAGCAAAGGCTTTCTAGAGTCCCCATTTTCCTGAAACCTTCTGTGGCTTAGTTTCATGTTTTTAATCTGCTTATCTTGAAATACCCTATAAATGCAGCAAATATAGTAATTTTCAACTCACAAAAAACAAGGGAAACTTGAAAATTATGAATTAAAATTATAAATTAAACAACTTGGGGACAGGCAGAGGGAGGACTCTGCTATACCAAGGTGCCAGCCAAGATTTCTTCAGAATATCAACAGTTGGAGACCAAGTTTGATTCAATCATACGTTTCACAACCAAATGCCATGTTTTCACACTTTCACAAAACTTATAATCTGCTCAGTGAAGCCTGCAACTTTTCTTGTTGACTTGAAACATACGCAGTGTTTAAAGAGGAGTTTTGCAATACCCAAAACAAACAACTGTCATGATTTAATCAACAAATGAAGCACATGGTCGAAAGCAGATCCTATTGCTCCTGTGCCCAGAGATTTCATCTCTGGGAGCCTGGCAGCACGGGAGGAGACAATAAACATGAGCTTACACGGACACTTCCAGGGCTACAACCAAGTCCTGCCCTGCAATTTACCCAGCTGCTGGCTGAGGCTTTAAAAGGATCAGATCGATGTATGGCCCAGCTCTTGCATGTGGTTAAGAGAAATGCAAATCATCTATCTTGCCTCAGACAGGAATTAATCAGGAAGGAACTCCTCTATTAAGCTCCTGCCAAGAAGCAGCCCAGAGGGCAGGGAGCACTCCCTGAAGCACCCCAGCAGCTCCTGGTGCAGCAGGACATGCACTGGCCAGATCAGGATCCCAGCGGGAGGGATGTTCTGCATTTCTGCCTCCTCAAACAGAAGACAAAACTTCTGAGCCGGAGTTTATCTGCACAGGGCACTGGGGAGAGTCAGATGAGTCATCTGAAGGCATCCAGTGAAAGTGGATTCCCTTCACACCTTTTGCTGACTCTTATCTATTCTCCCCAGTGCCACTAGATACACAAATGCTATGGCAGACCAAAACACCTTCCAGGCCACCTGAGAACTGAAGAGAACATAAAAAGGTCAGAATTGGACTTACCAAATTTGTCTCTGAAGTCATGCTTGGCAACCATGTGAGAAACTGATAAAGATCTCACCAGCTACTGGGAGAGCAGCAGCATGTGAGGATACTTCAGGGCACTTTCTCAAAGTCATCCAAAGTGAAAAAAGGGTGCAGCAGGGTTGATCCTTGCAAGGGAAAGGCCTAGGATGTCACTGTTATCCAGCACACAGATCTGGGGCAGAGCTCAGAAAGCCCCTGTGCAGGTGCCCACACAAGGCTCAGCTCTGCCAGGGGTCTGCAGGCACAGGACAGGCTTCTCTGTGCTGTGCAGCCAACCATCCAACCAGTTCTGCTCCATGTGAGGGTCTGCAGGGCCCTCCAGCTGCCAGCAACCCAACCGTGCAGCTCTGCCCACAGAGCGCTGGCTGCTCCTCTGAACCCAAGCTCTGACTCATCTGAGTGCCCCCGGCTGTCGGGATGGTTATCAGCCTCTGATCACAGCACCACCAGCACCAACTGCAGCCTCAGAAATGCTCATTTCCCCCTCTGTTCAGACAACTCCTCCTTGTGCCTGTAGGTATAAAGATACCTGATGGCAGTGTGAAGTGTTCCCTTTCTAGTACAGGGAGAATTGAACCACTGCCTGGTTTTGACTAGTTTAGAACCAAATCTGCTTGCTTAAACTGAGAGTGGGTCTGTACCCTTTTCACATGACATATGCTCAATTTGCAGTGAAATCTGATCCAAACCTGTTCATAGAACACTTCGTTCAGCCACAGAGAAAACCATCCTTCCCATCTGTGCTTCCATTAGGAACAGTCACATAATGCAGGATTCAGCTGGAGAGTCTCACAATCTCACAGATTTCCAAACTACCTTGAGATCAGCAAGAAATTCAAACAGCTCTTTCCAAGGCAAGCACAGGATCTGCACAGGACCCAAAGTACAAGGAAGAGAAGTAAAACACTTCATTTCAAGGAATTATTTGTATCCTAAAAAATTAGGTCACTCCATTTGCCACCCACATGGCTTTGCCCTCAAAACCAATAGAACCGAAGCTACTAAAGGATGATATTGTAACCTGTATATTACCAGCCATGCATGGTAAAATAGGTATCAAAACAAAATATTACAGAGAAATAACTGGCAGCAAAGTCATTTGCTTTATTTGAGGTGGCATCTGAGAAATAAAAGGGGCTCACTTACTTCCACGTCAGCCTCTGACCTGCAGCCTGTGGAATTCATTCTCTGCTTGAACCCAGCTGACTCATTCAGCAAGAAGCTTGGCAGTGAGCAGGACACCTGTCCAGAATGGGAGGCCTGGTTTGTGCAGTTTTAGCTGTGCTGAAACAGTAGCAGAGCTCTTGCTCGCCTGGTGCATTTGCTGTGCCCCCCTGCCCTGGTCACACAGGGGCAGGACAGGCCCCAGGTTGGGCTGACTGCTGTGCTGGGCCACAGGCACCATGCCCTTGAACAAGAGTGCCTGCAGAACAGTGGCACTGCTCTGAATGCCACAAACACCTCAGGAACATCAATGTACTCAAAGGACCCCATGCAGGAGCACCTTGTTAAAAACAAGAAAGAGGAAGAAGGATTAAAATAATTTGCACAAAGTGAAGGAGCAGCTCTGAAGAGGGGCCACGAAAGCTCTCTCAGTGCTCTGCTCTAAGCAGTGGCTCCCAGCAGCAGGGACTCTGAAAAGCAGAAGGTGTCAGAAGGGATGGAACAAGCCCCCAGGTGGCAGTCCCACCACGGAGCCCTGGTGCCAGCCCTGCTGCTCCTGCAGGACCCAGCTGTGCTGCTCAGGGACTTTGGGCTCACTTGTAACAGAAAAGGAAATAATTTCTCAATGCATTGCTAAACAGACCCTGCAAAACAGGACCCAGCACAAGGCAGCAGGAAAGGGTGCAGGCAAGGTGTGCTGGGGGGGAGAGGCCTTAGGAGAAACTGGTAAATAGAGCCACAGAGAGGTAGAGGGGTAGGGAGAGATGGAACATCAGATGGATGGATTTTCCTTTGAACCCTCAGTCATGCCTGAGGCTGACACAATAGCCACTGCCCAAACACTACAGTATGTTATTTCTGCTTTGTCAAATGATGCAGACAGCATCATTTCTGGGTCACTTGAAGGCCACATACCACTCCTTTTCTTCTCCACTCTTCTCTTTTTCACAATCCCAGCAAGTGAGGCTGTAAACACTCAGTTGAGGCCTTCCCAGCTAAGAGTGGGAGGATGAAACTGCACAATCAAGTAGTTCCCTGAGCCTCATAACATAATTCTCTTCAAAGATTTCGTCCCAGAGAGGCATCCAAGCCTAATGCAGCTACAGGAACAGTGCTCTGCTTAAAGATCAGAGATTTCACACCCTCTGAACACTAAAAATGAAAGCCCTCCCCCTTCACTTGCAACCCGAGGACACACAAGTGTAACAGAATGACTGAGAGCATGCTGCAAGACTAAGAACTGTACTTGCCATTTGCTGAGCACAGCCCTGCTGCTGCCACATGGGATCTGCAGCTCTGCTGCTCTCAGCTCCCCTGCAGCCAGCGGGGCCTGCTCACCTCGGCCGCGCCTGCTCAGGCTCAGCTGTGCCTCCGTGGGGAGCACAGCGAGCTCCTCCTGCCCAGCCTCTCCTGAAGGCTATTGCTGTTTCACACTGCCCCACAGAGCTGTGCAGCTTTCCCTTCCCTCACGGAGCTGGGGCATGGCCACTGGGCAGGCCAGTGGATTTACCCAGCTGTGAAGAACACCACACAGGCTTCCCCAAGCAGTGCAGGTAAACCAGTACCTGTCCAACCCCGTGAAGTCCTACAGAGGCAAATGCAGCCCAAACATAACATTAATACTCTGCCTCTCTCAATAATTATTCAGTATCTTGGCAAACCCACTGGATCTCTCCTCCACTAAGAAAACAATGACCCCCCAGCCCTGGGGGCTTTCCAATGCCTGCAGCAGAAGGCAGCAAGTGACAGTGAGAAAGACTATGGAAGGCTCAGAATCTGGAAAGGAAGCACCAGGCCATGCTCTGGGGATAGGAGTTGTGTTACAGCCCATGGAGCTCTGTAAAATTCAAAACTTAAAGTGCCTTTAAAGAGAATATCCTCCATAGTTTTTATGGCACTAATCATTCTCACACATCTCTGAAAGAACTCTCAGGTATATTTGGCTGGTGGTTCAGGAAGTGGAAATAAAGACACCAACAAGCTGTGCATGTGTAAACTTAGAGCCTAAATAAAGGCGACTTTACAGCAGACAATATAAAGCCAGACATTTCCTTCAGCAAGGTCAGGAAGAGAATGACTAATTGTGGATCCCCGTCATATTCCTGCACTTCCCTTTCCTCATTGCAGGCCTCATTCTGCAGGTCCTGAGCACCCCGAGCTGGCACAGAGTGAGCTCCAAGGCAAACACCTTGGATGGGGGCTGAACACTCCCCAGGACACAACTGAGAGGTCTTGGAAGGAATCAAGCTCCTTCAATGGAGCATTCAGGTGTCCCTAATCCCAAAGGCTTTTTCCCAGTTTTCTTCCCCTGCCTTCACAGCGATCTTCCTTTTGTCTTACACGTTTCTTTTTCTGTAGCCTCAATAAAATACAAGCACAAACCTCCAGTCTCTACCATTCCCTCACGTACTGGCTGGGGAATGGGACAGATTAGCAGTTTGTTCTCAGGCTTATTAGCACACCAAGGGAAGGAAACAAAAACACAACAAAATCAAATCCTCTGCTTGTTTGACTCAATTATTCGAGCACTTGCAGAGTTCACCTTCCCCTCCTCCACGGCACACGCGGTTCCCCAGACTGCTGCCGGGCCGGGCTTTGGGGAAGAGGTTTACACCGAGAAGTGTTAAATCTCTGTAGGAGCAGGCTGCAGGTCGTGGAGCTGAAGATGTTCTGTCTCTGCACCCTGGGAAATCTCAGCTAAGGAACTGTATTCTCTGAAATGCTCCCAATTATTGGGTTTCTGCTAGAAAGAACTGAGCTATTTTGGCAAGGACTGGGGGTCACATTTCTCTTTTCACAGACACTGAGTGAGAAAGTTGCCATGGCTCACTGCTCGCATTTTGTTTTACAAAAAATCTCCTTGGGGCTCTCTCTTACTGGTTCACATTTGCCTGTAACAACCATGAGGGGTTTCTATCATTAGTTAAATACAAATACAGGATTTAGAGTGCAGACACCTGAACCCAGATTGCCAACCCTGAGAAGAACATTTTTTCCTTATGACCCTGAGACTTTCACCCAAACCATGTTGTGCCCACTTAAAAAGTAGAGAAAAATACAGGTGATGACCCAGTAATAGTTGTGTGAGGAAAAATACAGAGGAGACTGATAAGCAGCAATTGGCCATACAGCAGACAGTTCTGCAACACCTACCTGGCATCATACAGCAGCCTAGAAAGATTTTAATCAACACTTGAAAAAAGATCACAGATACAAAGATAACAAGCTCCAAGCTCAGCATCTTTCAGGCAGGTACAATATCCATTACTTTTGTGAATTTCCACAGAAACTTCACACACCACATTTGTCTCTGTACCTAAGCAGAACAGGAGGTTGGGTTGGGGCTGGTTTTCTTTTGGTTTTGTTCATTTAAGAGAAGTGTACTGTGACAGTTGGCTAAAACCAAGTTTCTCATTTTCAAAGCATTCTATGGAAGCAAATTAAAGTTCTCAAAACATATTCTTCTAATAAAAAACGGCATTAAATGTACAATGGAAGAAAACATGCCAGTTTAGAATCAGAGTTTAAGCATTTTGCTTGTGTGTCCAAAAATTATTTTATGCAGAATTTGTGAAAAATCTGAGCCTGACATTTTTGCTCCAGTTGGGGGTTGGAAAAAGGCCTTTAGAGCAGAGCAAAGTACTTACACTTGCCATCACTTCCACAATTCAGAAAAAAATCCAGAGCATCAGCCTGTGAGAAACATTCTAAAACATTATTTATGCACTTGTATGCTTTCATTCCATTTCTCTTTTCATGCTCTACAGGCTCTTTAGGAAATACTCTTCAGAAAACTTCTTCATCACCCCTTTGCACCCCTTGTGCTGAGTTACATCTCTTTTGTGTTAAAGTCTGTCCTTGGATTATGTGCTGGAGAGAAGCTGAGCAGGCTCTGGGTTCAGGGTCTCCAGTGCCCCTGCCCAGCCCAGAGGAGGGACTCACTGTGCTGAGCCACATCCACCAGAAACACACAAACCCAAACTGCTGAGGAGAAAAGAAAAAGCCATTGTACAGCCTGGGTGCCAGTCTGTCATGGAAATACTCTCCTCCCAAGGAGCAGGGGAAACACAAAGGGATTCTGTGTTGGATTTCTCTGCCTGCCAGCGGACAGCTCTGAGTGCTGGATGCAAATTCATGCCACAGGAGTTGAGATTTTTCACTGCAGCCATGCAGCTCTGCATCATTATACAATGATCACTCATGGGTTTGTCCGACTCCATTTACAGTATTTCACCTTGATGTCTCCAACAGGAACATGGATAAGTTAGGCATTACTGAAAATCTTGGATCCTGAGGATGCTGTAGAAAACTGCAATGCCACACCTGTACAGTGGCAGACTCAATGCCACTGCTACTCTACTACACCTCCTGCCAGGTGTGCTGTAAAACACTACTGGGAGTCACTCTTTCTAGCACTCCTCCAGAATACCAAAGCCAGAAACACAGTGAAAGCCTACAAATGGCCAAGGCATCCAGCAGATCTGCAGGCAGCTTCTTACCTGTCTCACAGGCACAAAGTCAGTGCCCACACTCAGCTTTCCGAATACTTGGCTTGATCCAAAAGAGAGCATAAGCTGTCCTTCCACAGCTCAGTCACTCTGAGGATTTCCACAAATGCAAAACTTACAGTGCTCAAGCCATCACAGGATGAGCAAACAAAATAGCAGAATTCCCTAAGTATCAGCAGTCTTGCTTTAGAATCAACTTCTGAATCCAAAAATGTCTCGAACAAAAAGGAAAAAAACTTTTTACCTCCATCCTTCCTTCATAGTCTTATTTCTCTTTTGTGTTTTGGCAAAGGAAATTTATAAATTCAACTAGATTGTTTACAGTATAATCTTGAAAGTGCAAATAATCAGCAGCACATTATTATTAGCTTTCCAGCTGTGATCTCATTCAAAGAACACTGAAGTTATCTGAAACTTCCAGATGCCCTGATTTCCCCGAATGCTGGCCGAGGTCCTGCCCGCGCTGCTGTCACCCCAGCAGTACAGCTGAGCCTTGTGCAGGGTTAGGTTACAAACACAGGCATTGGGGAGCTCAGTAGAAGCAGTCTGGCTGCGCAGGCTCTGGAGCCCATTTCCATGGCCTGCCTGCAAAGCCCCTGCATGTCCAGTCTTGCCTCTTCAGCACAGCCACTGCCAATCATTTCCTTCAGCTGAAAGGAGAAAGGAGAGGGCTGAGCACAGTCACCCAGAAATAGGAAGCTGTAGCATTACTCACTACTTTGAGGACGTGCCTGCTCTTCCTTTTCAATTACTCAGCAGATGTTCTTCAGTCAGGTACGGGGTTTCTGCGGGCACCTGCCAAAGCCCGATTTGGCAGGACTGGCACGCACCCACCGAGCCCAGGCTGGCACTGGGAGTGAGCCGCCCGCTCAGCCCCGCCCAGCCCCGCACAGCCCGGCGTGCCCACGGCAGCGCTCCCAACCCTCCTCAGGGCTGCTGCGGTAAAAAACAGCAAAGCTACCCCCAGGAAGGAAAGTGCTGCTTCCAAAAAAAGGCACAGTTCTTAAAAATTCCAGTTTGCCACATACACTACAGTCCCCCGTGCCAATGCTCTGTGTTCTGTTCTCATGATGAGACTCAGGAGGGGGGTTTGCTTCAAGTATTAATGCAGAATTGGGGGCTTCTGTCTTGTCTGGGGTATTTTGTCTTCTTGCAGAGAAAACAGAGTAGGGACACAGCTGAAAAAAATGTGCATTTAAAAAAAAGTCAACTATAGGAAATTGCTTAACTGGAATGTGGCAACTTGCCACATTCTCTCTTTTAAAACTGCAAAACAGCTTTATTTTAACAAGCTGCTATGAGATTGTACTTTGGGATTGTCAGGAAGAACAAAATACACTAAACCCCACTCTGTTCAAAATGCTTTGAACCTATAACCCAAGATTTTAAAAGGGAAAAAGAAAAGCTTTGGTATGTTCTGCCATGCAGTGAGATCAGAGATTTGCAGTTTGCTCACCAATTATCAAGAATGCTCCCAGAGTGCTGTGTACAGGCACTGAGACACAAAATACAGGGCTGGAACAGCTGTGAGTGTAACTGAGATTCAGCTGCCAGGTTAACTGGGTCCCCCACAGCTCAGCTCTAGGAGACACTCCTAGAACAGTTAAAAGTAAAATAGCCTCAGTGGACTGTCTGAGCTTTATCTTCCCTCCAGGACTGGTGATGCCATTTGCCAGTGAGTCTGATTCCAGGGTCAGCTCTCCTTCCTTCTCAGCAAACAAACGTTCTCAGCAGCACCTGTCCAAAGCCCCCTCTCCCTGCAGTTCCACGTCCTCGGGTCAGCCTTCCTGCTCTCTCAAGATCAGGAACATCACAGTCCCAGACAAACCTCTGTGCAGATCCTTTCTGAAAGCCCAGGACCATCCCACTGATGGAGGCAGTATATTTGCAGTGAGAATTAAGGGTTACTTGAAGAATTTTGGGTTAAACGTGGGCTGTGGGGAAAGGCTGTGAGACAGAAGATGGTGTTGCAGAAAGGTTTTATTTATGGCCTTTTCCCTGGTTTTGTTTTGAAATTACTGGGATGAGCTATGTGTTCTACTCTGCTCTAAAGCTGCTGGTCAGTTGTTGGGTGTCTTTGACTGTTCAGTGAGGTTTTGTGCTGGATTAGTTCTTCCTTCCTACTCCTCTGCTCCTCTGCAGGGCCACGGGCAGAGCGAGCGAGGCAACAGGAAGAGCAGGAGTGTAGGAGTCACCTCTACAGAGACAGAGCAGGATGTGACCTCTGCTCCCTGAAGAGGGCACAAATGGTTAGATCCTCATATCCAAGCTGGTCTCTCCCTAAAGGAAAGGCTGTAGCAAGGACCAAGTGAAGCTGTTAATCTGGAGTCAGAAATTAAATTTAATTGTATCAGTGGTGCTTTGTAGGAGGAACTTAGTTATTAACTGCAAAGAAGTCAAATTATTGACTATTCAGATGGATGCTTGCTAAACTAAGCTTAAACACACTAGTACTTGATGGAACTTCAACTCTGACAAGCTTTTATCTCACAAAGTGCTGGTGCTGCTCCTACCTGAAAGCATCCAGTTCCTGCAGCCTTGGAGCTCTGCTCAGGTAGGACAGAGCTCTGGAAACCTGTGTGACCTGTTTGTCCAGCCCAGAGGCTCCCCTTCCCCACCGGCTGTGCAGCCCTAGTGCACTCTGAATTGCACAGCCTCTGACCCCAGTTTGCTGCAGGAGCTGCCTGAGCCCCGTTTGCCAGGGCAGCACAAGTGCAGCTGGAATGGGCAATGACAGCCAGCCACCACAAGTTAGTCTCATCTAACATACAGACACTGAGCTGTGCAAAGAGCCTTTTCAGCCTCAAATCTTAACAGAAGGCTGTATTAGAGTGCATCAAAGTACAGTTGAGGGAGGCTTTACTGCTACTAACTTGGTGCTCCCACCCTGGCTGTAGTTACACACAGATTGCTGCTGCTGGGTCTGCACAAACACCAGGCATGGATCCCCAACACTACAATTTCATACTCTGAGGGTAATGATTCACCTAGTTCAGCCCATTTAATCTCCAGTCTCTCTAAGAGACCATGGCAATAACTTCTGAACATGCCTGCCTTCAAAGCTATCCTGGATAATGAGAAAAAAGGCATTGCAGTTAAGATGACCAGCTCAAAGGACAAAAACAGGGAGCTCCCACTGCTGCTTTAGAGCTTAGTCCTCCATGTATATCTTTTTCTACTTAAAAAGGGACCTTACTCAGTCCAGTATGGATGAGTGCTGAACCAGCTTCTTGCAGTGCCTTAGCTCCTGCTTGCTCTTCCTGTTTAGCTGAAACCCTTGTGTATGAAGCTAAGTAAAACTGACCCAGAGGTTGTTTATGCTTTCAAAGGGTATATGGCCTGTGCTGGAAATGAGTACCTCGATCCAGCCTGACTCCCTGCTACAATAATAACTGGAAATGAACTCTGGACCATCAGTTCCCAACCACTCTGGGTTAGATCACGTTGCACAAGGAATATCCCAGCCTGGGGGAGGGGAAAGCTCTCACTGACACGAGCAGCACCTTCTGCTGCAAAGGCTCTGCCAGCAGCTGCACAAGGCTTGGGACCAGGGAGGATCCATATGGAACCAACGAACGGCAATGGCAGACACAGAGAGGAAAACACCTGTGGGTTCCACAGCAGCTGAAAGGAGAGGAACCACTATAAAGCTGACTACTGTGCAGCGTCACCTGAACGTGAACCTTGAGACTCGCAGGTAACCTGTCAGGTGTGTGCTCCAGATATCCAACCCAGATAAGCAATGCTAAGGCTCCCTTTGTCTCCCAGCCAGGCCATCTGCCGCAGCAATATGAGAATTACAGGGCAATAAAGGTGCAGTTAATTCCCCTCTTATCCCAACTTCCACATTGTCCTGACCCAAACACTAAATAAAATCAGGACTAGAAGCACTTTCTCTGAAATGCATCTGCCCTTGCTACTTGCCACGAGAAGTCAGGAAAGCCTCTCATGAATAGGCCGACTGCTTTCAGTTCCTCAGCGCGACTGTAACTACTCAGCTTTCACTGGCCAGCATTAAAAACTCCCTCCTCGTCTTTGGTCATTCTAGCGAAAGAGGAAGGATCAAAGCATGGGTTGAGTGTAGGCAGTGTCTCTCTTATTGCAGAGGGAACTGCAGAGTACACAACTTCTCACCCTATTGTCCCTTCTGAGGAGCCTGTGAAGCATGCTGACACATCCAGGATTTCAACACAATTAAATTGTAAATTAGTCTTGTCCTTCACAAAAGGCTCATGACACACAATGATCTCCAACGAGCTACGCTGACCTGCTAAATTCTCTATTGGTCTCCTGGGGGTTTCCAGGACCTCCCTGTACATCATTCCCTAAAGCCAAACAGCTGCACTTACCCACTGAAAGAACGCATGGATTGGGCAATGGTAGGGGTCGCTTTCCTACACACAGCTCTTGATTGCCAGCTGTACTAGTAGTGCACTATCAGCCCCAGGAAAAGGTCCAAGCACTTAAAAATTCAGAGAAGGAGCCTAAGAGTAGTTGGACTTTAAAGCATTCCTGTAATCATTTCAGTAGCAGAGATTTCAGAGATAGATGTGAGCAAATTAAATCTTCATACAAACACTGAAAATTATTTAGGCCGTGGGCAGCAGCACTTGCATGCTAAGGATGAGACCACCATATGGTATGTGGCATTTCTTGCCACACACATGGCTCAAAAAGGACAAGAACAATTAAGTGTAAGTTCTGGATGCCAAGAGAGAGCTGAACAGTTATTGCTGTAAACTTCCAGGTGTACTTGGGTGGATGGCAGCCTCATGCTGGGGCTGTCTCCTGCAGAATGGAGCTAAACTGGCAAAAGAGCAATGTTGCTGAAACGTGCATGAAAGGTTATCTTGTAACTGTAGAATTTCTACCAAGAGTCCGGTGAAATAAGGCACAGAAAGAATCCTTCTGAATTCTAAAAATATCCCCTTTCTCAGTTGGTTATCCTCTGCTATGTGAGTGTTGTTTTTTAGTCCCTTGCTCATTCAAAACACACTTTAACATCAGACCAAGTCTGAAGACAGTACAACAGTACTCGTGTTTAAATAGCTGGAGCTTCAAGTGGGGTCAAGGCCATGCTGTTTAAGGTATTCAGCCTTGAAAAGCACTTATAAAAGAACTGAGCCAGCAGAGACTAGAGCTAAATTCAGCTCTTACCCTAGTTTTAAACTGCTTCAACTCCTTTGTTTTCAGTGCAGTCACTTTCAACTGCTACTCCTGTAAAGGAAAGTGGGCTCACATAACCTGACATTCATCTGATGTCAACTAGACAACCCCAAGGAACATAAGTGGGGCTCTCGGTCAAAGCCAGCTCTACTCTTTGCTACAGATGTCACTTACATGATACCTTCAGCAGACCAAGTGTTCCATCAAGTGATACGGCTGTAAATAATTCACCAGCAACCCCATAACACTTGATTAAAACCTACTGAAAGAAGATCTAATTAAATTGTCTTTTAAAGAACAGACATAATATGACGACTGTGTGAAGGGCAGATGGCAGGCAGAAGCTCATTGGAACATGAGAAAATCTTTGGAGGACAGTACTTGGTAGCCAATACTATAAGCTTTGCAAGGCTGTTGGCTTTACAGCTGTGTATCTGCTGTGCTGTGAAATATATGTCTTATTGATTAAATAATAGTTGGACAATACGTTATAGGAATGTAACAGCTACCTTGCTGGAAATGATACGTGCTTTAAGATAAAGCACCACAGCTCACAGAAGGTTTTCCATGTCTTTCAGCTTCTGAGGAATAAAAGAGCTTTATTTCATACCTCAAATCTAAGAAGAAATATGAACATAAAACTCACATCAGAGCTCAAGTATAAATCTAAAGTAGTCTCAAAGTTCAAATGTGCTATCACCCAGTTCAAAGTTTTGCATGAAAATAAGAATTTACTGAAGAAAACGCAGACTTTTGTCCTCTGTATAATGAAGTCCATCCCAGTTGGGGGAAGAGAATCTACTGCTCAGAGACAGGCTTTCAAAGTAATTAAATGTGATCCTGGTGCAGCTACCTGAGATCAAAGCAAAGCTGTGCCATGGTACCCACCCTGACCTCCCAGAAGCTACAGTCCATTTGCAGTCAGTCAGTCATCTTGGAGGAAAAGCTCCCAAAATTATTTTTCCCAAATAAATGAGTGTTTCTTACTGATACATTTCAAATCTCCCATGCATCAGGGTGGCTCTCCAACTTCCTCCCCACTGTCTCTCCCAGAGTTTGAGGTTAGATAAATCTCAGAGCCACAGCTACTTGCATGAAGAGGCTGAAGGCTCAGCACTTAGAAGAACTCTTAAAGAATTCTAGCAATGCAGAGATTTGCAGAGCTCACTGATGCTGTTCCCACACCACTGAGGCTCTGTGAGGGAAGCTGAGAGACCATGGTGCTAACCCACCCTGTAAAACACAGCCAGAATGTGGAGACTTTATTCTTTGCAGTACGAAGGGGCCATGCCTGCAGTGGCAGCGAGCTCACAGCAGGCTCCTCGTGTCAGCAGTACAGGAAGACTGAAAGGGCTGAGCCAGCCTATTCATGTGGAGGATCCACGAGGAGTGAAAGGGAGAGGCAGGGATCAGACCATGCATTTCCTCACGTGTTTCCCCTTCCCCTCTGCACCTTGGCTTTACAGCTGCAGGAAAGATCAAGGCAGAGGTGTGAAAATTGCTGAGTCAGGCCATGTCTGTGGGGCCTCAGAGAAGCTGTCACAGCACCAGGGCCAGAGGACAAAACCTTGTGCTGAGGCAGAGCTGAGCACACGCTGCAGGGGGGGACAGGCAGGACACAGCCACGGCAGGCACAGGCAGGAGGCACGGGCAGCAGGACATCACAGAGCCCTGCCTAGCAAAGGTGAAGAACCAGAAGCATTTTGCATTAAGAGAACTGTGGAAAGTTTCAGTTTTGCTCATAAAGACAAAAGGCCTGAAGTCTTTTGCTTGGCAGATAAAGAACAGTTTTTAAGGAGACATCTAAAAGAGTCAGGAAGTTTTAAAAAACAAAATCTCCCCACTTCAGCTTATTTCAGAGGAACTATGTAACTGTATTTCAAAGCAGGATTTAATCCTCTAGCTTACTCTAGAAATAAAAGGGGAAAACTGCTCTGGAAGAAGAAAAATGTTGCTAGAAAATTGGTAGGAACCAGGTGTGGAGAGGTTCTCCAAGAGCACTGTAGGCAGCACAAGGGGCATGGACACACATCTCCCCATGAGTGCACCTATTGACAAACCCATCACCTCCCCTAGCAGTGTCTTTTACTGCTGATGGCCAAAAATCAGTGTGCAGTTCTCAATCTGTAAAACCTACTAATTATTTCTTCTCTTCAGTTAATAACTAAAACCTCACACTGGAACCTGCAGGCCTCAACAACAACCCATACACGACAACGAGGAGCTCAAGACTTCCTTTCCAAATTTAGGTTGCTTCAAACAGAAGTGAAAGTTCTTTGATAAATCAACAAACGCACGTTTTAGAAGCACGTAAGGGGAGCAGAACTGGACAGGAAGGTACTACACTCATTGCAAAAAGCTTCTGAAGATTTCCAAGGCCTCAACCCTGAGGCTCCTGGCTGCATGCTGAACACTGGGGTCAATGACCTGTTCTGGCAGCATCAGATCAGACCAGATCAGAGCCTGGATCTGCTGCATCCCAGCTGCATTCCTCAGTGCCATGTTAATTACTGCTCTAAAGAGAGCTCACAGGCTCTACTATTAGAGCTCTTCCATGTGGGATAACTACTAATCATCCTATCAGGGGCACTCCATACCCCGACCAAAGCGTGATTCCTGACTCTGTGCTTAAGTGTCCTGTGACCCTTCCCTGCTTGCCCAAGATGCACACAGAACCAGCTGGATGTTCTCACTAGGCATAAGAGGAACGAGAGACCTGGCCTCTGCTCACTTTAGAATATATACACAAATGATAACTGTACTGACTTTACCTTTAAAGACAGATTTTGAACAGTCTTGAGCTCAGGTGTGTAAGTCCAATGAGATTTGGATCTTCCATCTGCCTCCAGCCCCAACAGCTCAGACTTCAGCCCTCTGTGCTGCACTTAGAGCGGGATAAACACCAGACACCGATGATCAGCCTGGGCTGTGATTCCCTCAAACCCAAGAGCAGGGCCTAAGCAAAGGCTTGAGATTCCACTCAGGAATGCTCCAGGGTTCATTTTAAACAGGTCACGCAAAAAGCAGGTTTCCAAGGAGGGCAGGGAGCCGAGCACAGAACAGGTGACTGTCACCTAGCACAGGGGCCAGTGAACACCACAGCTGCAGCAGTGGTTACCTCGTGTCCTTGGAGGTGTGCAGCGGGAGCAGGGCTGGCTGGGACACGCCTCTGCCATCTGTAGGTGCCACAGGGGCTCTGTGCAGCTCTGGCTTAAGGCAAAAGGCCTCTCTGACCACCTGTAAACTTTGGTGCTTCCCAGCTGTCCTCCCACAAGCAAGGCAGAGTTTATCTAGTTTAAGTGGGGACTGATCCTGTCCTACATTCCAAGGGCTATGCCAATGAGCACTGGTGCTAAGCCAGAATGCCAAACTGTTTCCTAATCATGTGCTAGTCTGACTAGGTGCATCCCTCCAAAGCAGGAATGCCCACGACACTTCCATGTACAACTGCTCACAAGTCATGTGCTGGAAGAAGTCCCCGTTTCTTTTGGAGCAGGTGTGTTTCCAGATTCAGAGAACTTCTGCTCCCTATACTTGCCTGCTGTGGCAACTCTGTGCTGCTGGTAGTGTCAACTGTGTGGGATTGCTCCACAGGAGTGAGAAATGAGCAGGGAGGGAAGTCTGAGAGCTGGCTGAGTCAGGATCATCCATACATCACTCTGTGCCTTTCACCACAGCAGTAATCCAGCCAATGCATTCCCCAACGCCCTAACAGTGGAGATAGCCAGGCTTGCTTCCAGCATCATTTTCCTTTTATTAAGGAGGAAAAAAAAAAGAAAAAAAAAAAAAAGGAATCCCTCTAAGCTGAAAATGAGGGTAAGAAATATTAATCTTAAAAGAAAGGTGAGGGTTTATCCCTCAAGCATCTGATAGATTACACTTAGTTGGAAATATTGTAACAGACACTATTCCTTAAATAATTTGGTATGTCACCTGACTTCTTTGTTAAGTGTTCCTATTTATGACCAAAGCAGGTGATAAATTTGTGTACCCAGTGCTGACTCATTGCTGTACATCTGTCTCTAGCATGCAGCTGGAACAGTGACTGGGGCTTTCCTTGGGTGAAATGCAGTTCACAGCATTGGAAATGGAGCAGCAGCCCAAGGTCTGGGCAGGTGGGATCTGGGCAAGCTTGGTCACAACCAGGAGTTCAGCTGGACACAGCTGGGGCCCAGCTTGGCTACTTCCCTGATTAGATCAGCTCTGTGTTAGAAGCTGTGTGCAGAGACTGAGGCCAGTGTGGCAGCACAGGCTGTGGGTTCCTGTGGCTGTGTTCAGGCACAGACAGACAGACAGACAGACAGAGCTCCCAGCCAGGCTCTGCTGGGCTCCTGCCCCGCAGCTCCAGGGCTGCAGGAGGCTGAGCAGGAATAATGCTGTGTTACCAGTGACCACACAGGCAGCCCTAGAAAGGCCAAGGCAGCACAGAGCCTTACTCTGACACTTCCTTTCTTGTTTCTCAATCAGTGCACCATAGAATGCAACACAAGGCAAGGAGTACACAGAGCCTGACAGAAAAGTGAAGAGTCCCTTGTACTGTCTTCATACTGATGAAAACCTGCTCACCAGAGCTTGTCCTGGGAACTGCAGGTAAGTGAAAACACTGCTGCTGAGTTTTTGTGTCAACATTTATATAAAATCTTGTAAGAGATGTGCTAAATTCCATTATGATGTGGAAATTCTGATCATAACTGTTACAAAGGAAAGATGATGACTGCAGACTAGATGATAATATGTGTGATTCCCTTCTTCCAACTCAAATAGAATCTCTGTTGAAGACTATCTTGTACAAGAAGTGCATAAATTTTAGAAAAGAGAAAGAGTCCTAAAAAAACAAAAGACCCTTTAAGAAAAACAAATGTGTTGCATATATGCAAAAAGTAAGATGAAGTAAGACACTTTCTTCTTCTCTTACATAAGACCTGCCGGGAAAGGAAGTCTTTTCAGCTGAACAAAGCTCATAAACATGTGGCTACAGGTTGCAGTTTGGCCTGAAAAATTCACTACTCCCACTGCTTCCAATTTACAAACCCAGTTGTCCTTCCCTTACGCATGCCCAACTTCCAATTTGCAAGTGAGGACTATTACAATCCTTCTTCCTCTTCTCTCATGCCTCCCCCCATTTTCAAATAGTTGTTTCTGTTCAGAGATTGCTTGGCAAGATAAGCCTTTTCTAGACAAATTGCCAAATGAATTGAGATAATGCCAAAGCAAGTTCAAACAGATTTAATGCACAGGTACCGTTCAGCACTGAACGGCTGATTTGTGGAGAGCAGACTGACTTTGTGAGACAGCCCAGCTGGAGTCAGGCTTTCTGATCTGTGCTCTGTTTGCTGAAGGTGTCAAACAGAAGACATTCCCGAGGAAGAGGCCAAACTGATCTTTGCACACAGGGCCAGGAGTGTCTCTACCATGGATCTAGTCTGGCCAGAGAGCCAGGACAGTTTTCTGAAAGAGCAGGCAGACCTCAGAATGTGTGCTACTGCCTCACCCCGACACTCCCACCATAACCAGTTTGATGCAGCTGCCATGCCAGAGCCACTGCAGTCAGCTCTTCTGAGGCAAGAGCCCAGCTAGAAAGAAAATACATCTGCAGTCTAAATCCACTCCAGGTCTCACAGTTCAGCCTTCCTCTCTCATCTTCGCTGCAGTCAAAACTGGGGGGTGCTGGGGGAAGGTGTCCCTCTAGTCTCACACAGCTCACCAAAGCAGCTGTTTCCAGCTGAGAAACCACAGGAACCTTTCCTGCTGCCAGCACCTGCGACTGCGTTCTCCTGCTCACCTCCAGCAGACTGGCTTGAGCTGCAGTTGGAAGTTGGATGTGCTTCACCACAGATGTCTAGTCCCACCAGCAGTTTCCCAGCCAGGGAAATGAATCCAGAAAGATACTGCCTTCACAAAGAAATACAGCTAAAAATAATATGCTTCTAACTTTGCAAAACCAATTTGAGTCATACAAGGGATTAGTGTAAGGACAGAGGTAAAGACTGACAGAGCTATTTCTTTCCAAGGATGCTTGGAAACACACTGGATGCTCACTACATGGCACACATTTTTTGCTCTTACATATGGGTTAAAATTACCATTATTTTCCATTTCAGTTTTGCAGTCAACTTGAGAAGTGAGTAAACATGCTAGGACAGAACTGAAAGCACAGACCAGCACTGGGTAAAAAGAAAAACACTCAAGCACTTATTGGGCAGAAGATATAAAGCTTAAAAAAAACCCAGACCTTGTGGCATCAAAGAACCCAGTCTGCTAATAACCAAACTAACAGAACCTACTTTCCACCACAGGGAAACTCCCTGCCCTTCTAAGAAATGGCCTTCCTACCCTGAAACAGGGTCAGCTCATACAACACATTACACTCGACACATCCCTTGCAAGCAATTCCCACAGCCCTTTCTTTCCTCTCCTTCCTGTACCTCAGTTTTCCCTGAACTCTTCCGAGCCTCTGTGAGTGCTTATCTGTACCTGCCAAGGTCCAGTTTGAAATCCTTATCTACTGTGTGTTTTATTTTGAGAACACCTTACATGCAAGAGGAATGAGGAAGGAATTAAAGCATTGCAGTAAATGGGGAGCGAGCTGAGCTTGAGCCCAAGTGCCCTTGGTTAGGTTGGTGTTCTTTACCTGGCGACTACACATCACTACACAGTGTACCAATTATATTAATGGAACTAAGTTTTCACAATTCTTTTTCCTCTGAAGTCTTTGCAGAAGAAAAGCCCTGTGAGCATTCAGCCCTAGCCTAGACAAGCTCCCAGTTCAGGACCAGTAATATGCATAGTACAGATGTGGATGTATAGCACAGATGTGGCTCACAGCACTGCACCACCAGCAGACACTAATCATGACCCACAGAGCCATTTGGTGACTCATGGAGGCCACCAGGAAAGCACAGCAGGCCCTGGAGAACTCCAAGCTCCCAGTTGCACTCTGGACTCTTCAGGAGCTGCCTGCAGAGTCCACCCAGCAGTAATACCCAGCTCCCTGCAGGATCAGAGCTCATGTCTGTGCTGGCACGACCCCACAGGCAGAGGCACACTGCCTCAGTGGCACTGCTGGCACAGGAATCAGGGCACAGGAACTCCAGCTGGTACCTGAGACAGCTCTAGGCCCACCTCCCTCAGGGGCACCACAAGCAATGACAGCCTGGGGAAGCAAACACAACCCCTGAGCTCCTGCAGTCTGGCTCTGTGACTGCAGCCTGGCACAGTCAAGCACAAGACTCAGGCTATGCCTGACATGTATTTTGGTACAGGCAGCCCAACAGTGCAAAGAACACGGAGTCTGTACCCATGCCCACAGCTCCATGTGTGGGCAGAGATCCAGCACTTGGTTGAACTCCCAGAGAAATCACACACTGGACTGTACATCGAAGAGATTTCTTCTGAACATAAATTTTATGATCATTGGTGAATGTGGCACCCATTTGTTTAAACAGATAAATGCTGAAGAGGATTGTGTGCACACACTCAACAACTATCACCAGAAACAGCTTTCGTTGCTTTAAGAAGAGCCTCAAGATCATAAAAGGCCTTTACACTTTGTGAATAAGGTTTGCTTTTAGACAGGTCCACAAGCAAAATAGTGATGATCATTTTCCAAAATGATGCTGATTGACATTGTTTGGGCATCAAAAAGGCTCTTAAGTAGGGCTGCCAAAAGGCTCTACAAATATTTTTTCACAGAGAATAGCCTTTGGGATGCTATTTGGAGGTGACAGGAGGAAGAACAGCGCTATAAATTTTTGGGGAAAAAGAACCAACCAAAACAAAACACCCCACAAAACAAACCAACCAATCAGCCAAATGTACAAAAAAGTCAGACAAAAAATAAAGGAAGAATGATAGATTTCCAGGAGACTGTGCCAAAAGCTACCTACCACCTATTGTTTCATGGTTTTCTTCCCAACCTTCATTTCTCATGCGATGGATTTTTCTTCATGTAGGTTTATTACAGTTACAGTGTTGTGATGATCCTTACTTCCTAAAAAGCCTAAAGCTCTATTTAGCTCCACTGTCTCCAGTACCAGGTAAAGAAGAGGAGCATTAGCATTTGTATCAAACTTAAATCAAAGAAGGGAACAGGAGGGTATTGCTTGCTTAAAGCAAAACTACCTGCCAAGAAGATAAAAGGAAATGTTATTTAAGTTTCTAAAGGTCAAATTAACTAAGGAAAAATACATCCTATGCACTTATACAGACTTTTATACAGATACAGCTCTTCTCTGAGAGCACCACAGCAGCGCATGTTTTGTATTTGAAGAATTTCATATAATCTTTCTACACAGCAGAACATCTCTCCAGCCCGGTCCATGATGCCGTTTGAGCCACAGCAACAGAGGGAAAGGGAGGATCAGATTAGATCAGTGAAACTGAGCCAGGGATAGAGAGACAGGCCTGGAGCAGAGGGCAGGAAGCATCAGGAGCAAACACCGAGGACCTGAGGCAAAGGGGAGTTTTCCCAGCACGCCAGGACAGCGGTGTGGGGACACACCTCCTGCCAGCGAGCCCGGAGTCACCTTTGCTCCGCGCCTCACATCGCATCCCGCTCCACAGGGACACGGGAGCCCGGCCCAGGCCCCGGGGCGCGGCGGGGCGGCCGCACGCTGCCTCACGGAGCTGCCGCGCATCCGCCCGACAGCCCGGGGCACCCGAGGGGCTGCCCCGCACCTGTCCGCGCTCCGCCGGCACCGCGCTCCGCTCCGCGGCTTCCCCGGGCGGCGGGCCCCGCGCCGGGAGCGCCGAGCCCCCTGACAGCTCCGCGGCGGGGCCGCTGTCCCCGCCAACAGCGCTCGGCCCGCGGGAGAACGAGCGGGCGCGGCGCGGCCCCGGTGCCGAGGGGACAGGGCGGCGGGCAGCGGCAGGCCCCGGCCGCAGCCCCGGCCGTGCGGGGCAGAGGCGGCAGCGCGGCCCCGCTGCGGCGCCCGCGGCTGCCAGCCCGCGCCGTACCTCCAGCGTGCGGATCTCCTGCTGCGTGAGGTCGTTGGACGCGGCACACTTGGTGCGGAGCCCGCGCAGGTTGGAGAGCGAGATGTCGATGAGGTCCTGCAGCAGCCCGCACTGCTGCAGCGTGGTCCGCACGGCCGGCAAGCCCCGCGGCCCCGCCGCCTCGCCGCCGCTCCGCTCCTTCCTCTCCAGCATGCCGGCGGCTCGCAGGGCAGCCGCTCTATCCATCCCTCGGCATCAGGGAGGCCGGGAGGCGAGGCGGCGGCGGGGGTGCGGCGGAGGGAGGGAGGAAAGAAGGGAGGGAGGCGGGCGGGAGGCGGCCCGGCCCGGCTCGGCCCGCCCCGCTGCGCTCGCCGGGCAATCACCGCGCGGTACATGCGCGCCCGCGGTACAGGCCCGCTCCGCCCCTGCCACCGCCCTCAGCTCCCGCCACCGCCCCGGGGCGCTCTCCTCAGCGCGTCCCTCACCCCTCCGTGCCCGCCTCACCCCTCAGCGTATCCCTCGCCCTTCATTTCCCGCCTCACCCCTCAGTGCCCGCCTCACCCCTCAGCGTATCCTTCATTTCCCGCCTCAGCCCTCAGCGCGTCCCCGACCCCTCAGCACGTCCCTCAGCCCTCAGTGCCCACCGTGTCCCTCAGCCCTCATTTCCCGCCTCAGCCCTCAGCGAATCCCTCACCCCTCAGAGCCCGCCTCGCCCCTCAGTTCCCGCTTCGCTGTCTCTCTTCCCTCTTCGCGCCCGCCCCAGCCCCTCAGCGTTCCCTCAGGTATGTCAGGGCTCGCAGCTCGCTCCGATGAGCCTGCGGTCGGCTCCGCTCCCCTCGGCGCCCGTGGAGGAAGCAGGGTCGGGCAGGGGCGGCCTGCCCAGAACAGGGGAGGTGTGAGCAGGCATTAGGATAAATGTGTTTTAGTGAATATAAGCTTTGCGATAGGTGTGTGGGTTCATCCCTATCACGAGTAGGAGGGAACTTCATGATTCCTTGTGGAATCGCTGTGGTTTCAGTTTTCATAATGGAGACGTGAGAAAAATACTCCAGGTAACTGCATTACATTTGGTTTCATATCCAGCCTGTCTAATGGACTTGCACAGAGCTGAGCTGTCACTGCAGGAACCACTCATCTCCCAATTATTAGAATTGGGACTGTTCATCTGACATGAGGGATCCAGAGAGGCAGTTAGGTTGTACCTTGCTGACAGAAGACAGCCTCCTTAATTTGCACTAAATTGATACCAGGTTTTAAAAGCTTAAATGACATCTGAAAAAAAAATACAAACCTGAATTTAGGACATGAGGCAGTGGAGCAGGGCAAAGCAGCTGACACTGAGCTGTTTTTCTCATGGTTAAATAAATACTGGTATCCACATTAGTTTGTGTGGATTTGCATCAAGTAGTGTGGCATATGCTGTTTAGTAATTTTCTTAAGAATGTGGGTCAGGTTAAGTATTTGATTTCATTGTCATTATTCACATGCTGTAAATTTCATACGCAATAAGGGCTTTGCTGGATTAGGGTTTAATTAGTTTGCCATCTGATGAGTCTGTGGTTTTGGGAAAGTAACTTTGCTTATTACCTCCATATTTCTGACCTTGTGAAAAAGCCTTTATCTATCCTGTCTGTGCTCAGGAGCACTGGAAATTTAGTACCAGAAATTTTTGTTTCTAGGACTCTGACAGGTTGAAATCCTCAAATATAGGTGACTGTGGAACTTGGAAATGTTATTGACAGGATATTGTTCTCGTAGATATTCTCTGCTGTGCACCCACCTGAGAATATCCATTTGCTTACAGACAAGAGGCCGAGCGCATTGCATAAGAAAGCAACCTAGGAAACTTGTGGGCCGTGCATCACAGGATACTTGGCATTCCCTGCAGTGTTTGTGTGCTGGGAGTGCCGGCCTCATTACCCGGCTGCCATCCGTGGGCAGCATTCCAGCCCCAGCACAGGGCTGCCCTTGGGCCTGCGGGAAGAATGTGCTGACTAAACACTGCCTCTGCGTCCATCCCTGCTCAGCACCGCTCAGCATCGCAGCTTGTGGGGCTGGCGCCTTCCCAGGAGCTCAGGCTGCTCTTCCACCACACACCTGGTGTGCACTCCTGGTAGTTTAAGTTGTCTGGAACCACAGCTTTCTGTCTATAAGGAGATGGGGTAAAAGCACTGCTTATCTGAGGGTTTGCAAAGAGAAATACCGTGGCTGGGCCGTGCTAGAAGGACCATGTGAGCACACTGAATGAGCTCTTTTCCCAGAGATTTCAGGAAGTGACATATTTCATGTTGTACTTTACACATGTGTTGGTGCACCTGTTAGGATTTTTCTTTTAATGTACAGTTTATGTAGGGTGGACATAAGAACTGCATTCTCTAGACTAAAACAACTGTTTTTTCTTGAATTGAGTGAACCGTACCCACATCGTCAACTTCATTGTACAGTGGCCTTTTTTGCCACCCTGTCAAAAGCCAATAGTTTTGAAAACAGTAAAATGTGGAATGCCTGAACTAGATTGGAGAAAACCTAAAAGTCCTTGGTTAAGCCACTGGCCTACACATGGAGGGGATTTCTCTTCCCCACTGCCCCCATCTCTCTTGCCCACACAGATCAGGTTGTAGCTACCTCAATAAAACCCAAACCTTGCTAAGCACCCCTGGAAATCCTGGACCATAGCAATGGTCTTCGACTCAGTAAAATAAGCTCACTGGGGAAAAATACCTTTTTTTTGTTCCTGGAGAAAGAAAAGCACAGATGCATTTCACAGGCTGCCTGTATGAAAAGCCTATATTACCTTTTTAGCTATCTTGCCCCAATTTCATTCAGCTATCACAACACTGAATTTAGATGATGAGACTGAATTGCTCTATTTGATGTGTTTAACACATAATAGAGACCTGTTTTAAGAAAATGCAGTGTTGGGATTTGAAGAGCTGAAATGTTAGGTATTTCAGATAAAAGAGGCCTTTATTATCGGTGATTTTCCCCTCAAAGGCTTCCTCCTACACAGCCATAGGAGTATTCCTCTCCCCGGCACAGCACAGGAATACACAGTAGCTCTGGCATGCTCCTCTGCTGGGAAGCTGAGAAACTTAAGTCCTATTTTTAGACATGCTGCTGGATATTCTTGTTAGGATATACAGAGAAAGTGAGGATGGTGAGATGGTGTTCCCGGAACAAATCCTCACCATTCCCCAGTTTAGATATCTCCGTGGCTTGCAACTGAGCCAAACCAGCTCACACAAGTATAAGATACGACCTTCACCTTTAGGAAAAAAATTAGTCTAAGTCGGCTTCTTCCATGGATTTTTTCCTTCTCAGCTGTCTGTGCCGAATGGCACAGTCAAATGTCAGGGATGGACCAGCAAATCCACAGCTTTGGCAGTGGTGGATCCCAGTGAGTCAGGGATAGATACAGGAAACTGAACTGTGTGCTGACAGTCATGGGGGGAACGATGTGAAAATTAAACACTACTCCTTTTCTTAAAAATAATTGTCATGGATGGGGAAAACAGTTGTGTTTGGGCAATCTTGAAGGAATTTCTGCCCCACAAGTAGAAGGCAAAAGAAACTGCTCTGTAGCTTCACTCAGTGTTTTCTGTGGACAGGTGTCGTGGTTTAACCCCAGCTGGCAGCTGAGCACCACCAACCCCCTGCTCACTTCCCCTGCAACAGAAAGAAACTTTGAGATGGGACTGGGAGGAGGAGGACTGAAGTGATGTGTTCATCTTACCTTCTGGAGTCACGTGAGTAAACAAGCATTGCAGCTGTTACAGCAACCAGAAACTTTCTAGCTTTAAGAACATAAGAATTTTAGTTGTCTATAAAACAAATAAAACCCCCAACATTTATTTTTAGAGTAATCTCATGGGTTTTGCAGTCTTTCTTTAGCATCAGCTGTGTTGCAATAGTGCTGCCTTTTTGTCTGCTATTTATCACCAGTAAAATAAACTGTTTGGGCAGGAAGAGTCTTTTACTCTCTGCTTGCACGGCAACGCCTGAATCTCAGCGAGAAGCCTCTGAGCTCTGCTGTAATATAAATACTCAATAATTACAGGCCCAGAGGCTTTAGCCCCCACCCCACTTGGAGCCCTGCCAGCCTGTGGGGTTCCTTCTAGCAGCAGACATGCCAACAGTGAAAAGTGACAAATTTTGTTGGCGAAAGATATTCATAGGTCTAACAAGGATAAGAAACACCCGCCTTTAGAAACAGAGGCTTATGTCTCTCCAAGGATAAACACACCCTGGATTGACTCATGCTGGCATAATCCCCTTGTGCAATTTGTATATTGGCATTAGATATGTGTGTGAGGCAAAAAGACAAATATTTGGTTAATGAAACAACACAGGGATAATAAAAAATAATTAGACAGCTTTACCTCTCAGAACAATGCAGCAGGTGAGCTGCTGCTCTTCCCCTCAGACAGGCATATCCCTGCAAGCAGAGCTTCCTGATGTTTGTTTTATTTGCAGCAAAATTACCTGTTTATTTTGTTAAATGCTCTCAGAGTAAAAATAATTAATAAATAATTAAATGAATCAAGTCCAGTGAGGGAGGGGGCATATACTGTGGTGGAAAAAGCAGGCTCATATTCCACAAGAGAGCTTTGTCAAGTGTATTGCATAAGGAGATTACAGGCCTGAGTCTGAAACAGGCTGAAGGTTTTAGTTGTGTTTGTCATTAGCACGCTGTGAACTGCAGCACAACAGCCCCTCTTTCATCTGGGTGAGAAAAGGCTCCAGGTCCATCATTATGATTCTGGAGCTGGGACTCCACATGGCTATTAGCTTCATTCCCCAGAGCCCTTTCTTGGTGTTTAAATAAAGGAGAGGAGCTGGGCGGGTTAATCATCTGCTGCCATTCTTCCCGTGCGGGATCCGTTTGATGTGATCCCTCTGGGAGGGCCCCGGCCCAGGCTCTGCTCTGCAGCCCCGCTGAGCCTTGTCCTGTGCTCCTCGGCTTTGCCAACCGAGTTATGTTGATTAGCAAAATGAGAACAAACTCCTCCCACCCCCGTGCCCTGTGCCTGTTGGCAGCTCTGAATCAATGCCAGTTTTTCTGGTGAAAGGAAAAAAACCCCAACTTCTCCTGATGCAGCCACTTCTGTGGGGAGATTTTACCACCAGCTCTTGTCCTGCTCTGTGGGAGGCTCCTTTCCAGTTCTGCAACCCTTCCTCCGCAGCTGTGTGTGCAGTGCCTCACAAGTGGGCTGACCACAGCCATTTCTCAAGCACCACATTATGTCTCTCATTACATACCTAGCAGGAATGCTGTCCTGGGTTCATCAGGGTCTGCTGGATAATCCACATCCCTGCCCGTGGGAGGAGCAGCACCACAAAGACCACTAGATCAAATATCCACATTCTTCCCAAGATCCACCTGCACGTTTGATGTAGCTGTATCCCTCTGCTGTGCATGATGGCACCTGGGAGGATCTATTGCCATCTTCCACCTGTGAAACATCCAGGAAATATCTTTTTGTGAAGCATTCTGGTGCATGTCTTGTAGGTCTCAGTTATGTAGTGGTCCCTGGGGAGAGCTTGCATGCACTGACAGCTCTGTTTTGGAAGAGCTGCAAGAACTCTGCCATAGAGAAAACGGAAGGAGCTGAGTTCTATAGGTTTCTAAACATGGAGACACTGTAAAAGAGGCTGGGCCAAATGAAATGAGTGGAGGGACTGCCCTGATGCATCTGATGCATTGCCTGTGGCATTCCTTCATTGGAGATGGAATTCTGTGTGCAACTGCCTGTGTGTTCTGCTGTTCCTCCTGGCCTCACAGCCTGATCCTGCTCTACTGAGTCAGGCTCTTGGAAACCAGGCCTGTGAAAAGCCTGCAGACAGTCTAAAGAGAGCTTACAACATTCCGGAGAATATTTAGAAACGTAAACCTGTCTGCTGCAAAAAAAAAAAAAAAAAAGGCTCAGCAGGAAGTCCTTAGAGTATGATAATAGAAAGGACATTTCATGCAACTATCAATCATTCTCACCCTTGATGAGTTGAGAATTAATCTGCAGAAGGAAAAACAAACACAGATCTTTTGTTCCTTCCAATTCAAAGTCCTTTGAAATCAGTGTCTTCCCAGCCAGTAAGTTTTGGATTAAGTTCTTGTTCCACCCTCCTTTCCCCTATCCCTACAGTACCATGAAAATTCAGGCTGTTTCTCTTTACTTCCTTCCTCTTCATAAAATGTCTAATAATCAGCCATCTGGTGTCCAAGATGCCTTGAGTATTAGGGCATTTCCTTTATCCAGGGGAGGCTTGTGAGAAGGAAGATAAATGTGTCCATGACCCATCCCTGCTGTGTGCTGATTAGAGTCTGGCAGTTTTTCTTTGTTCACAGTGATTACAGTAGTGCTAAGTTGTTTAGGGGAGAAACATATTTAAAGGGAAAATCTTGGTTCCTGATCTACTAGATTTCATGACATTACTTAATTATGCTTTATGAGAATTCTGTAGAGCCGTATAATACTGGTAATATATGTTAAAGACAGAGCGGGATTTTGAAGGGAAGATGCAAAATGAGATTTATAGAAAACACTATGGATCCTAAAGAACTGCAGTCTGGATTCATTCTCATTTTAATTCTGTCTCACAGTGGCACCCTATTTTTCAGAACTAGCTAAAAAACTTAACCCCTTCCTTTCATTTTGTATTGCAGAGACCACAGCTGCAAGACAAGCTGTGCTCAGAGCTCTGTTCAAGTCAATGTCTGTCCCCAGGAACAAGAGTTCTGTGTGCCATGCTGTGTAGAACTGGGTCAGGTCTCAAAGTAGCCAATGGCTTGAAATTCAGGTTTAGGAGGAAAATACTGAAGGGCACAGAGAAGCTGTGACTGAGCTTCCACTGGACAATTGCAGTTTTTTAAAACAAAGCCTGGTGGGACAGGGCAAGTCAGACTACAATGAAAACAAAAGCAGCAGGAAGAATCTGCAGTCTTAGCTCTGAAGTTAAAGAGAAAAACCTACTCCCTATTATTCTGTGACAATTTGTAGGCCAAATTCATGACATGAAGGAGGTTTGTGTCTTGATTTGTGAGCCCTTGAGAGCTGCAAATTCCTGCTGCTTTGACTGTGGTGGTGTGAAGAGATGCCAGCAAGGTTCTGTTTGTATTCACAGAATGATGCTCCCATTCCATTAGGGTGTGAACAGTCACTAGACATTTGTACCAGGAGTCTTCACTTGATGGTATGTTTAAATAGTAAACGATTTTGGTCCTGCTGGAGTTTGTCAGGTGAAAGAGACATAAAAAGAGATGTCCTTAAAATACCTTTAGGCTGTTTCTGTATACCTTGGTTCTCAGCAAATAAATATTTCTGACTTACTTTTTTCTGTTGAAAGTCACCTCACCTTTAAGGGCATTTACTGCCCTAATCCCTGCTTGAACTCTGTGTACAGTTCAGGCTGTGGATTATGGCACCCATACAATACATAAGCTATTTAGTGCACCCATTAATTAACCAGCTAATAGCACGCATAGCTGGAGTGTGAGGAGTATGGTAGCCCAAACTTGCTGTGCAGGACTGTGCAAATCTTCCTCTAAATGGGGGCTCAGAGCTTCATGCATATGCTTATCTTCTCACAGAGGAGATAGATGCTGCCCAAACTACCCACCAAGAACAAACATACAAGCAGATAAACCTTTTTCTGATGATGCCAGAGAAAACAGTGAGCCACATACTTGCAGTTTACTCAAACACAGTGAAAGTCTTTGTCAAATCAAATGGGCATAAGTTTTACGTTAACTGTTGACTTGGGTTTCTCATTCTGAAAGGAGAAACTGTCAGTAACTGCCAGCTTGCTGGGGCTCTGCTGCCCCAGTTCTGCACGAGTGCACACCCTGATCTTGTTGAGAGTGTCTGAGGAGAGAATGGTCTTGGCTGGTTCTTGTGAGCATTTGAATTCAGTCTCCTGATTTTCTGCTCACTCTTCTTCCTCAGTTTCCATCACAGTCATTGACTTTCTCAATAGCACCATCTCTGGAAATAGTTTGCACCGGAAGCAAGATAAGAGAACTTGAATGCTGGCAGGAGCTGAGCCAAAGTTTTGAAAATTCTGGCTCTTACCCCACAGCACCAAATAGGAAACCTTCTGCATTCATGGTGGACAAATGGGCAGGAAAGAACAAAGTAAACCCTTACCACTTTCCCTCATATTTGAGTTTAGTTTTCTCTGATCCAGGAGCTTGTATGTTTTACCCCTGCTCTGAGTGCAGAATGGGAGAATTCAGCAGCTAAGGGAAAGGCAGCTGTCCCTGGCTGCTGCTTCTGCCACACAAAGGGTGCAGGTCCCAGTGGTTCTGAGGGGGAATATGGCCTGGCAAGACCACAGTGTTTGATCATAGTAAGGACAGAAGGCTCAGTGCAGGAAAGTGGTTGTATTCAGAATGTTGCATAAGCACAGAGTTAGTTTGACGTCCATATCCATACTTCAGTGCATGATTGCAGAAACCATTTCAAGGCAGGGAATGATGACCCTGTGGTTGAGACACTGAGACTGGACCAGTCTGGTTCAGTTCCTGGCTCTTTCAGAAAGTATAGCCATGGGCAAATCATCCCATCTGTCTGCCTCCCCCCTGAACCAGAGATGAGAATGTTTCCTCTGTCTGACATGTCTATTTAAACCTTGGAGAGCACTGAGGAATTAAACTCAGAAGATGAAAGGGGTCGATGTGATCCGCATCTGTGCTTCCCAGAACCCTTTTCAAAAGGTCAGATTTTGCCCATTACAGTGGGCAAAATAAAACATGAATCCATGGGTTTAGTGGGGTTACTCCACATATTCACTGAGCTTAGTGAAGTCAGAACTCAGAATACTGCACTTTAATGCTTCATTGTGGTGTTCCTTTGATGAGACTGTGGTCAGGGCATTTGATAGAATGCTTCTAGCTCCCATCCATCCATGAACCCCCATTGCAAACTCCTCCAAATTCAAGAGCCTTGTTCAATTGTATTGCCTGTCTTTTACCAAAACATGAAACAAAGCATCTCTCCTCAAACCATAAACACTGTAATTTACCCCCAGAAATTCACTTTTAAGATAGAAAATCAGAAATATCAAACCCACAAGCATCCAAGTATTTTCATGAAGGATAATCAGGATTTTAAGAGTTGCTAATAATTGTATGTAGGTGTTCAAGCTATGAAAGAACCCATGTGGTCCTTTTCCATTCTGCATTTCTGTTAACAAGTGAGACATCTGTAGAATTTTAGCAGTTGTTGGTCCTAGATGTCATGCTGATCACCTGTGCTGTGAGGCTGGGCATTTTAGCTCAGCCAATGCTCCCTGTGGTCCCTCCACATCCTGATGCCTCTGGCACCCTTCAAACCGGGACAGTTCTGCCATCCCCAGTTGTCAGAGGGATTTGCCCGGCTGGGCTCGTCAGCCGTGGCACACGTGGCAAACAGCAGCCCCGGGGCTGCAGGTGCCCTTGTGCTCCCATCTCCCCTCTGCCACAGGGCAGAGCTGTTGGCAGCCCCCGGTGGGGTTTGCCTCTGCCCTCTGCAAAGAATTCCAGCCCAAAGGTGGGTGCCAGCCCCGAGCCTCCCAGCCCAGCAGGACGGTGCATTTGTGCTAATGCTCAGTGTGCTCCCAGGATTGCATCATTCAGTGCTGCCAGCTCCCTCTCCTCACACAATGTGGTTCAGATATTGGCTGCACAGGAGGTCAGCTTGTGCTAGGAGAACAAACTGCTGCTTGGCTTGGTGCAGCAGTGGGGAAGGCTGGCAATAGCCTCTGACAGGAGACATTTTGCCTTGTTAAGTGTTGTTACTGTGATGTGGTCAAAGCATTTTGACCCAGCTTTAGTGGGCCAGGCTTAATGTACTTCTTTTTCCACACAGTGATGTGTAAAGGGACTAATCCAGATTGGCTTGTGATTGCTTTAGTCATTCCACAGACAGCTCCCAGTCCAAACCAGTGACTGTCCTGGGGCATGAGGTGTGCAGGTAGGGGTGGGCAGCTGTGCTCTCAGCACGGAGCTGGGGCACACAGAGTTCTGCTCCACATGCTGTGCTGGCTGCCTGTAGGAAAGTACTGGGTACAGCAAGGCAGCTTGTGTGACTCCCTAATAAACTATTTATTTATTTCAAACAAATGTCATAGAAGGGTAAAGGTATTAGTGATAATTAAATCCCTGCCTGATTGGGGAAAATAGTCTTACGATGGAGGTGCCAAGTGGTATTGTGAACTCATTGCTGATTAGACACCACAGAAAGGTTCTCAGCAACGTCTTTCCCGTTAAAAATGCATTGTTTGGAGTTTGTTACCTCAGTCAGGTTATCCAGGCTCTTGCAGTCAGCACAATCTGACATTCCCAATCACAGTAGCTTTGCTCCCAGAGAATCAATTGGGAATTAAAGAAGGGAAGGCAAAGTAAAGCTCTGCATTAGCAGCTGAGCTGAGAAAAGAACACAGAGGGTTGCATTTGGGCAAGTCAAAAATCCCCACATGGACTGCAGTGTGCTGGGTGTGCCAGGGTCTTTTGTGCCTTCCAGAATATTCCCAAGGGTCCCAAGTGTACATGGGGTTTTTTCCTAAATGGATGGAGTTAGAATGACACAGCCTTGCCTCCCTGGGGGCACTAGAAAAGCAACCAAGAAGTGCCTAATTAAGGCATAATTTATTTTTCTCTTCTGCAGCAGCTATTGCTATTCAGTTAGACAGATAAAGCAGCACATTAGGAAGGCACATAAACTGTGCTGCCAGGGAAACCTGACTTTGGTTCTTGTTTCCTTTCTTTCTTTAATCCCACATATGGTATCCCTGCTGAGAGCAGACTGGCAGGAGCTTGTGAATAATGGAGAGGGGTAATACTGAGCAAAGTCATCCCAATGCACATCTGCTGCACACACTGTTTCTGTTTAACCCTTTCTTTTTAACAGGTGCTTCTAAGGTATATGGATGTATAGAAATTGAAAATATACCACAAGAAGAAATAGTAAGACTACTAGGAGAGGTAGAAATAGTAAACACTTGCTAGGTTTGGATTTTTTCCCCCAGGGCATCATTTTCTAGAATGAAGTGGTCACCCTAGACAGCCCCAGCAAGATGCAAGGCAGGGTTAGTACGTGGTGCAGCAGACTGGAACAAGGGTGGGCCCCTCAGAGACCAGTGCAGCTCAGGTGCCTCTTCCTGCACGTTAAAGAAGAAAAGCTGCCATGTAGAAAGCTGAAGAAAAGAGGGCTCTGAGGAGAGGCTGTGCTGCCAAAGGCTGGGTTTGGAGGCAGCATGCTGTGGAGAGGACAGCAGAGGAGAGGAAGGCAGAGCTGGCTGCCTCCTCCTCGTGTGCCACATGTAGCTCTGGGCACATCTCACAGGTGATCCTTTGATCTCCTTGTATCTGGGGCTGATAGATCTTACCTAACTGTCTCTTTCACAAGGTTTTGGAGAAGGTTGGTTATTTTATTAGAGGTAATTTATCATGATGACTGCTATGTAGAGTACTTTTTGGAGGCAAGCCCTTGGAGGCAAGCCCTAAACTTGCCTTTAGACACGAGTGCTGTTCAAAGTCCTGCAGGACCTGGGAAAGGCAGGGAGGAAAGTGTCTGCCTGAATCTGTGGCAGAACTGAAAAGTGGACTGCAGCTGTTTTATCTGGGAAATGCTCTGTAAGTGTGGAATGATATAAGAAATTGTTGACCCTGAAAATCAGGAAACAGGCTGGACTGGCTCATCCCTCACGTGACTGGACACTCCCTTCTGATTATTACCTGGGGCTGTGATAGCAAAGAACAGGAATGCAGTCAAGGTGTCACAGAAGGCTCTGACCTGGCTCTCCAGATGTGTGCTGGCTGGTCTCAACACCTCCCTGCTGCTCTTGAGAGCTGCAAACACTGACATGAAAGGCAGAGTATCGTGCTGCAGCTCCAGCAGAAGCTTATCTGCACACAGGAACAGTGCTTGTAGGTCAGCTCTTCATACCAGTTTTGTGATTGAAAGTATTTGGCAAAGAGGAAAAAACCAAGTGATTATACACGTTAAATCCTCCTGAGCTGGGCTGTGGAAGATGTGTTTAGGTTGGTAACTTCTAATGCCCTCACCGTGGAAGTGAGACTTGCAAACTGGGGCTGTACAAAAGTCCCAAGGGCAGTACAGATTCCCAACCACTTGTGGAAGCAGTTGTGATCACTGTACTTTCCCTCACACACTGAGCAACCTCAGAGAGCTTATACATAAAGATAGGAGAAACAAAAAGCCGCTGGCAAAAAGAGACAACAAAAGCCTTCAGGAGACACTCTCTTATCTGCAGTTTGCACTCAAATAACCCCAAATGGCTGCTTATCTGTAGCAACAATGGAGTTCTGACCGATTTAAAAGTGGGAAAAATAAACCCCAACAACCCAGCCCTGGAGGGCTTTTCGAGTTACTCAGAAAACTGTTCTGCAATGATGTCAGGAAGAGAGCAATGATGAGGTCATAGAGAAAATGCAGTGCTTTTCTGTCACTGGGAATGAAGGATCATCTTTGCTAAACTGAGGTGAAAATCTGAAATATTGACATGTTTGGGTTGTGCAGGGCTGAGATCTCAGCACTTGGAAATCACAGTAAAATGGTCACAAATATTGGCACAGAATGGGGCTGTTTGAAGGTGCTGGGATAAAGGAGTGTGAACACTGCTGTAATAGGAGTTTCAGAGCTTGCCAGCTCGCACTGAGGGCTGCAGACAAGGAGCGCTGATGTTACAGTAGTGCTTATTTCCTGTTCCCTGAGGAACATCCAGTGCCTCAAAGTCTTGCAAAAGCTCCCAGCTGACTTTGTCTAAACCAATGCTGTTTCTGCCCAAAGCAAGGCGTGGTTTTTATGCCATTCTTCCCCAGTTATGTGCAGAGCGTGCTCCCGTGAGCCAGGGAGGGACACAGACTCGCTGAATTTATCAAAAGCCAAAGGATATGGTCTCAGCATTTTATGTCACTTTTAGTGACATCCCCTGTGCCTTGAAGTGACACAAGAGGGAGAAAACAGCTGCCCAGGAACATTGTGCAATTCTGCATTTTCTCCCAGTCCGGGAAATTACTTAAGTAAGAAACGGAGCCGGTTGGGCCAATGTGTTTATTGCTACTTGTTTTGGCGTGCAGCCAGTACCCAGATGAAGCCGCTCCCCCGGGGCTGTAAATCCCTGCTCTCCGCCTGGCACAGCGGCCGCGGCCCGGGTTCCGCAGCGGCGGCAGCGGTGCCAGATGGTGCTGAGGTAACCGAGGGGGGCTGCCCCGGCAGGCTCGGGGTGTCCGTCCCACCCTGGGGGCTCCTCCGGGGCAGGCTCTGTGTCCCTGTCACACACTGGGGGCTGCCCGGCGCTCTCGGGGCGCTGCGGGGACCCTGGGCTGTGCCTTGTCTGTCCCTCGTCTGTCCCTCGTCTGTCCCTTGTCCCCCCGCAGCCCGGGCTGCAGCCGCACCTGCCCGGCGCTCTGGTGCCCTCTGCAGCCGCTGGGCCGGGGCTCCTGCGGGAGCTGCGGAGCAATGAAAATCGGTAATCCTGCCGGAGACAGCTGTTTTCGGTAGATTAATTTTCGGTAGATTAACTTCACACGCTGGTGCTCCCCCGGCCCGAGCCGCCTGTCAAAGCGAGGGAGGGAATCGTGCAGCCACGGACGTGATTCCTGTAAAGCAGCCTGGAGACACATCCTCCTGCCCAGATAAGGGACTCGCATGCTTTGATGGACGTCAATCAAGAGCAGTCCTGCAGAATAACAGCAGCATGACCGCGCTGAGAGCCGGTGCTCCCTGTCCTCTTGCCCCATCTGTGCAGAGGCTGTTTCATGCACGAGGAACACTTACAGTGGGGACAAATGCAAGCTGCTCCCCTCACAGAGTCCTGCTTACACAAGCCTCTTGCATCTCCTGTGGGCCTATCATTTACGAACCTAAATATTGTGCTCTTCATTGTGCTATGCATTTATTCATGGCTTTGCCGTGGGAGCCTCAGTTGTGGTCTGCCTCCCCACTGTTTGAATCACTAAGGAATATAGTTAGGGACGGATCCAGAATAAGAAAATTATTATTGCCCCAAAACATTTAAAACCCATCCTTGTGTGTGTTATAAAATAGCAGAGGTGTGTATAATTTCTTAACAGACTCACTGCATAAATCTTTGTCAAATCTACTTTCTCTCACAGCCTGTGAGAGTGTATGGTTTCTGGTTGTGGGCAAGATGAAATGAAATACATTCCTAGTGATTGAGAGCAACCTGAAGGGAACGGTGCCTATCCTTCCACCTACCCAGTCCACCCCTACGGAGAGCTGAACTGGGGAGGTGAATGTGGGGAGTGACCTCAGACCATCTCAACTACACAGTACCAATGCCATTGAGATACTGTTTCAGGTGGCTGTTTTGTGGAATTGGGTCTTACCGCTGGAGTCTTGTGCAGTAACATAGTCTCTGTTGGAGAACTTTCGTTTCAGGTCTTTCCCTTCCTTGTTTTCCTGTCGTTGAAGTTGTTATTTTTATTTTAAATGTAGTTCTTCTAAAATCATTGCTAATGTCCTGCATTGCAGTATCCTACTTTCCTCAAAGGTTCAGTTGCCAGTAGGAATTGACTTTGATGTTGGTGGTTCAGCTTTGTCTGGAGCCCCTGTTGTGTAGGTCCCAGCATCTCTGTTCTGGAAAAGGAGCTCGTGGGGGTGGCTGCTGCTAAAGCCCAGGTGTTGTTGGAGGAAGAGGATGTTGGATCTCTTGGGCCCAGCTCTGCTCTTTGAAGTCACTTCAGGCTGGTGGCCAGCTGTCAGGGCTCTGCAGCAGTCTGTCTGTAGCAGGCAGATTCAGCAGCCACAATGCACACTTGTCCTGTGCCCCCAGGCACTCCTGGCATCCCCCCTTTCCTGTGGAGCCACAGCTTTGTGGGGACCCTGCAGCCAAACCCCCTCTGTGCCAGTGCTGGGGAATCCTGACGGGGAGATTCTTCCTGCAGTGCTCTGAGCACTGCTTGAACAGAGCCTCTGCTGAGCCTCAGGCTGAGCAGGACGCTCCTGCTTCTGCCAGAGCATGGAAACAGCTCCTGGTGCCTGCTGGGTGTGGGGGATGTGGAGCCACCCCCTGGGCTGGACAAGGTCTGTGCTGAGTTCAGCCCCGACAGTGCTGGGGACAGCTCAGGGCTGGGAGGGGAGCACAGCAGCCAGCAAGGAGCCAGGCATTTTACTGCAAACTGAAACTTCAGGGCAGTTTTGCAATGCAAGAACACTGACCCTGCTTAGCCATGAGGAGATTTCGTGCCCTGTAATCCCACATTGATCTGGATTACTTTTTTATTTAAAGAAACTGACCTCCAGTAGACACAGCAAGTCTCTCTGGCCCAGCAAGCAAGTCCTGAGCACAAGAACAGAAACAAAAGTTCTAAGTAATAAAAAATATGGTGGAGACCACTCTTGTGCCTCAATAAAAAGGCCAAGGAGAGAAGTGTCTTCCATAGGTCTTGACATTTTATTATTTGACTAGTTTAGCTAGTCTTGTTAATTCTTTTTCTGAATTAATAAATTCATAGTTACCAAATACTCAGCACATTTGCTGAGAAAGAGGGCATCATTAAAATGCTGCCTTCTCTTTCTAGCAGGCATCCTCATTGCTTTTGGAGAACCTCCATAATGGAGTTTGAACCAAGCAAAGTTGTGCTTGCATCTCTGGTGTGACACTCCATGTGTGACTCTGGGTAAGGTACCTAGCTCCTCTGTGTTTCAAACATATTCCAGAACTTCTCCATCTCCCAGAGGTGTTCTGGTGTCCAAGCAGGTGATGCTCAGGGGTGTAATGAGCGAGGCCATGAGGGTCACGACATGCAGGAGCAAATGGGAGGTGGGAATGTCCAAGGCACAGTTGTTCTGAAGCTGGAAGCCTCTGAAGTGGTGACTGGCAGCTTTATTGTGTTTGGGACAGTTTCAGAAAGCAATTCTTCATTACTTGCTTGAAAGTAGTTTTTGCACTCTTCCTTAAGCCAGGAATCAGTCTGGTCTTCCCAGAAGTGATGAGAATAAGCAGGTTTAGCTGGACCTGTGCTGACACTCCCCGGGGAAAGGACTGTGCAGTGCAGCCCCACAGAGAGCTGCAGGACTGTTCCCAGGCCCAGGGGAGCAGGGCTGCAGATTCACGTCAGCAGCTCCAGAGGGAAGCCAGTGCTGATGGATGCCAGGGTGCAGCCACTGCTGTCACGCTCTGTGACTCACACCAGTGGATCAAGACAGGCCTGGAAAGCCGAGCTAATTTGTCACTTCCTTCCTCTTCCTCTCCCAGGGCAGCAGGTCACAGGGGCCCCTCTGACCTTTGGCCTCTGAAGGGATGAGAGACTGAAGAGCTGACAGAGGTGTGTGTTCAAGGGAAGAAAGCATCAAAGGCTTACATTTGTTTGCTTTTCTGGCACTCCTTGTGTTTCATGCATTGGCTCTTTTCTAATTAAAGCAGGAGGAACAAAAGAAGTCCGAGGTTTGTCTCCCAGCCTTGGCAGAACTCCTTCATGCTCGGTGCTGCTGTTTGCAGCGAACTCTGATGAGAGCACAGCACCGTGATGAGACAAATTCCCACCCAGCTCATTTTCTGTCTCTAACGCTGACAAATTCCACCTGCAGCAGGAAGCAAGGCACCGATATGACTCAGAGGAATCTCCCCTCCAAACCCGGGCCAAGCTGCGAATCCCCCTGCAGACAGCCCCGTGGGGGTCATTGCAGGCTGGAGGAGCCGCTTTGCTCCTGCTCTTTGCAGGACACGGGGAGCCAGCGGTGAGCACCACGGGCGGCTGCCCGGAGCCGGGAGCCACCGGGACCGAGATCGGGATCGGGATCCGGGCGCGTGCCCAGGTGCGCAGAACCGCGCGTGCCCCGGTGCGCAGAACCGCGCATGCCCAGGTGTGCAGAACGGCGCATGCCCAGGTGCGCAGAACTGCGCGTGCCCAGGTGCGCAGAACCGCCCATACCCAGGTGCGCAGAGCCGCGCCTGCCCAGGTGTGCAGAACTGCGCGTGCCCAGGTGCGCAGAACCGCCCATACCCAGGTGCGCAGAACCGCGCATGCCCAGGTGCGCAGAGCCGCGCGTGCCCAGGTGCGCAGAACTGCGCATGTCCAGGTGCGCAGAACTGCGCATGTCCAGGTGCGCAGAGCCGCGCATACTCAGGTGCGCAGAACTGCGCGTGCCCAGGTGCGCAGAACTGCGCATACTCAGGTGCGCAGAGCCGCGCGCGCCCAGGTGCGCAGAGCCGCGCGTGCCCACGTGCGCAGAGCCGCGCCTGCCCAGGTGCGCAGAACTGCGCGTGCCCAGGTGCGCAGAACTGCGCATACTCAGGTGCGCAGAGCCGCGCCTGCCCAGGTGCGCAGAGCCGCGCCTGCCCAGGTGCGCAGTGCCGCGCATGCCCAGGTGCGCAGAACTGCGCATGCCCAGGTGCGCAGAACTGCGCGTGCCCAGGTGCGCAGTGCCGCGCATGCCCAGGTGCGCAGAACTGCGCGTGCCCAGGTGCGCAGAGCCGCGCATACTCAGGTGCGCAGAACTGCGCGTGCCCACGTGCGCAGTGCCGCGCGTGGCCGGCAGAGGGCGCCGCACACCCGGCCGGTGCCCGCACGGTCCCGGAGCCCTTCCCGGGATTTGGGGCCGGTGAAGAATTTGGGATTTGAGGAAGGGGTTTGGATTTCCTCCCCCTGCTGCCCTCCCAGGCCTTTCTCTCCAGGCACGAGGGTACAGCAACAAGCCAGACCAATCTCAGCTTTCCAGGAGGAAAGAACAGAACTAATTAGAGATCTTGTTCTCAAACATTTTTCTAGAAATACAACAGAATTTTCTTGCTCAAGGCTTCTCTTGCCTTGAGAAGGGATTCAGCTCAGATCACTTTGCTCTGGAAATTGAACATTTAAGAGCATTGGTACTTGGTGTGAGACCACAAGACCAGAGTTTGAAAGGGCAGAGAAAATGGAGGCAGCAGCAGAACAGCATCTGTGCTGAATGAGGGCAAGCCTCTGGAGCAGGCCCTGCACTCTGACCGTCAGGAGCTGCGTTTACATTTGGCATTTGTTTGGAAAGCGTGATAGGCCTGTGCCAAAGGGACTGTCTGACCACATCAGGGAGGAAAACCAGATTCTGAGGTTGGCCACAGTTTTCTTTAGAATCCCTTTCTGTGCCTCATTTTACTTCTAAGTGAGTGATTATGTTTTCTGCTCCCAACTTTGTCTCTTTTCTGTTTAACTTAGGAGTTGTTTGGATTAGAGAGACTTCTTTATTAAAGGCTTGGATGCTACTGTAGTGCACGAATGAAGATAATTCAAACATTTCCATGTTCCCATAAATACTCCAAATGTTATTATCCTTACATTTCTCCATAAGTGCTACTGAGTTATGTTTTGTTTAAAGTGTGATTTAAGATAATTGGTGAGTCAGAATACTGGTTTGTTTCTGAATAATAAGTAGTTAATAATATCTGCTGTTGAAGCCAAGAACTATTATAGATTCCAGAAAAGAATATGCTAAAAAAAATCCTCAACATCATATTTCTTCTGAATTACTAGATGGAAGTGATACTAAAAAGAGGAAACCCTTGTCACCACAGCACAGTGCACAGAATAATGTCTTCCCAGGCAATGCATGAGGATCCCTGTTCAGGGGGGTTTCCTTGGGCAAAGAGCTCCACAGGAAAAGTGTCATTTCAGAAGTTCTCCAGGCACACAGATGGACATCTTGGGGTCCAGCAGAAGCTGCAACACTTGTGTTGGCCACATGCCACCCTGGCAGCTCTTCACCAAACACAAAGCTGTGAGCAGGTCAGTCCACTTCCAGCTGCTCTAGTGTCTCATGATGCAGGGGACGCAATCAATAAACCTGGGGATGCCAAGGGGCCTTTGCACCTTCCCCCAGGAGGTGAATGCCCTCCCAGTCACTGCCTGCCCAGTGCAGTGTTGTCACTGTGCAAGCACCGAGCTTTTCCCAGGCTCCAGAGTGACCCCTGGCAGGAGTTACACCGTGTGTGAGTTACACACAGGCACACCTGGATGGAGGCACTCACCCCCACATCGACCCACAGAGATGTACATGTGTGTATCTCAGACTTCCCCGGCTTTATTGCACGCCTCTGCTATGAATATGCTTTATTAGAGCCTGGTCAGTTGTTGCAGATGATTGCCATGGTGGAATCTGTTTAATTAGATTTTTATTTGTAATGCTGTGCTGGAGTAGAGTCAGGAGAGGATTCTCTAGGCAGCAGATCAAATTCATCTATGAGAGCACTGAGGTCAGAGAAATGGCAAAGTGCAGCCAGATTTGGTGCTGATTTATACAGTCCCAGAGGCAGCATGCCACCCCTAGTTCCTGTCTGTTCTCAGAGCCTGCCAGCTGGAGGTGCTTCACCTGAGGATCAGAGCTATCTGAACTTCTGGCATCGGCCTGAAGGAAAGCACTGGCAGGTTCACACCTGCCTTGGAGGCCGGGCGGCCTTGGGGCTGTGGCACAGACCTGCTGGAAGGCAGGGAGGGGCTTGCTCAGCTGCTCCTTTTCCTCCCGTGCCAGCGAGCTCACAGAAACCAGCACAGCTCTCTGGACTGGGCAGCAGCAAAGCCCCGTCCCAGTCTTGTGACATGCCACATCAGGACCAAAGTTCTGCCCAAACTCTTCTCACTGCTCTTATCTGCAATGGACCTTGGAATTTTTTTTTGGTTTTTTCCTTTCCTCTGATGCAATTAAGATGAAGCAATATTTTAAGTCTTTCTTCTGGGCTTGTTCCTTCTGCAGTGACCACAAGGAGCTGGTCATAATAAATATCATCAAACACCCTAATAGCTTGTGGGCAGTTGCCCCAGGTTTGAATTACACTGTTAGTAATGCATACTGATAGATTTTTCCCCATCTAATTTCAGTTGAAGTTTTCCATCCTGGCATTTATTCTGGTACAAGAGTTTTACTACGATTGCTGTTATATCAGGAAGCAGATTGAGATAGTCTTCCCAAAGAAGTGCTTGCCTTTTGAAGCAGGAGGGGAGAGGAGCACCTGAAGAAGTGGGCAGAACTCTCCAGTTAAATGGGAGAAGTTCCTCCTGTTAGTGTGCAGGGGGCAGCAGGAGTTTGTGTAGGCTGAGAAGTGAACTCAGAGAGGGAGAGGGATTATGATTTCTGTCAGGGAACCCCAGCATAGCAACTCTTATTAGAGCCCATAAATAAATATTTTTCTCCTCGATGCAACAAAGCACTCAGCCAGCTGTAATAGAAGTGAGCATTCAGGAGCTTCTAATCTCATGTTAGAAATAAATCATATCTGCCTCAGAACTTCTGTCTGGATTAGCTGGTTACACAAGGCATAACCTTGCTGATAACTACCAGTGTTATCATGACTTATCTGAAGTTTACTCTGGCTTTCTTTTGGTTCTAGTACATCAATAATTAGGGCTGTTCTGATCCAGCTCATTGCAGTGGGATTTGGGTGTGGAGCAATGTTTATAAAACAAACTCGTCCTTGTGCAGAAGCCAGCATCCCACAGAAACCCTCTGCCTGCCTTACTCAGGTGGTTCTGATCTGAAATAATTACTTGGATCAACAGTTTCTGCCTGACACCTCTACCAGATTTCCCATGGGATCTTACATAACCCCTGTCCTTTATGAGACTATTGTAATATATAAGGAAAAGGTCACGGGATTCATCCACCCTGTTTCTAAAGAGCTCCAATGGAAGTCCTCATCCAGCACTGAAACAACAAACCCCACACAATACTTAGCAGGGTTATTCACTCATGATTCAACTAAAATGCCATATGTGAATGTGGAAAATAGAGCTTTCAGAGCACTCCAGAGCAAACTGGAGCTTCAGCCAGCAGGAAGTTTCTCCATGTGTTGTCCTTTGCTTGTTCCCTTTCCCCCAACAGTGGTTTCTGAACGCAGCTGGGAGGAGCCGTGTGCCTCACCCTGCTGAGGGCCCAGCTCTGTGCTGTGCTCACAGCTGGGGATGCTGCGGATCAGGCCTCACCTTGTGGTGTCCCACCATGGCAGGAGGAGGCTTGTAAGCGTGGTACATGATTATAAATAGCCGCACTAATGAGGAAAGCTTGTGTACTTGGTCTAACGCTATCATTTGTGTCCTGGGAGAAAGGTTAGAGCAAACAGAGGAACTCCTGCAGGCAGAAGCAGCTTTCAGAGGTGGTGAAAGGCAGAGCTGGGATGTTGTTTTCTTCCTCCACTTGCATAAATCAGAGCTTTTGGTGAACACAACCTGAGGGGTCCTTTCAGTAAGGCTCTCCTGCAAGACCCCCCTATTGCTGTTCCAAGGCTGGAACTGTGATCTGGCAGAAACAGGCTCATGGCAAGGCTAGCTTTTAGCTCAGCTCATGAAGGGGGTTAAATAGGCAGATTTGCAGCTCACACATGCCTATAACACTATCATGGCTTTAGAGAGCTCTGTAAGCACCTGTCTGGGAGCACAAACCAGGCCTCACCAGCTCAGCCTGGAACGCTGCAGCCAGACAGTGCTGATAAATCAGTCACCACATGAGACACCAAAAAACTTTTATACAAGTTTTTAATACAAAATTCAACAAAAATATATATAATCAGGCATTTTATGCAATGCATACATTCTTTATATCTGCAGGTACAGATAAATAACAGAAGGCAAAACCAAGTATTTTGCTTATCTTTGGCCATTAACCAATAATCACCCCCAAACAGATATTACAGGGTTAAAGGATAATAAACTGAGTCTGCAAATGTCTCTCATTACAGACACAGTATCAGGCAAAAATACAGTAGTCAGATTTTCAGAAATGTAAGGAAATAGTTCTCTAACACTGCCCAATACAGAAATTTCACCTGGTTTGCTGCTATGGAGCATAAGGCCTTCAGCTGACTCAGGCATGGTCCTGGGTTACATCAGATACACTGCACCCCTATTAACCTCCTGCCCTTCCCCACACACTGCTCTCTACAAAGCTGTATCTCTCACAAATAAACTAGCACAAAGTCTCACCTGGGGGCAGCTTTCTGCACCCCAACCAACGTACAGAAGGAAGCTTAACTGCTGTGTAAGTCAATAGTTTTCCTACCTCAGTGTGCCAGAACAGCTGTCCTTCCACTTACAGCTCAGATGCATCATGGCTCTACCAAAGCAATATATACATGAGACACACGAAAAATCATACAAGCAATTTTTAAAGGTACACTGATAACATGTAGCAGCTTATGTCTATATATGTACATGTTTTCACAGTTACATTTTAGAAAATTGAGAACATCAGAATACTTCTACTGTGTTGTCTATAAATAGTAAAAAAAATTACCTGTCAGGCATTTTGATAAAATAGTATTTAGGTTATCACTTTAAATAGCTCTTGAAAACCTGTAGAGTTTTAAGCTTAAAGGCTGTACAGTTTGAGGATTCTGTAAAGTGTTTGTAGCCAGTTTCAGCAGCTGGGCCACCTCCCAGTTGTTGGTTTCATTTGCTTGTTTTCTTCTCAAATAACTCAGATCTGGTAACAAAGGAACTCCACCACTTTGCCCGGGATAGGCAAGTTCTTGACCTGACTGGTGGGCATCACCCTGCGGATGGCCATGCGGCACAGGTGCTGCAGGCTGGACACCTGGCTCGGGGTCGCCCAGAAGAACAGGCTGCCATCCTGGGTCCTGCACAAAACCACAACAGCCTCCAGGTTATTCCACAGGAACCAGCTCAGCCTGCTACCAACACACACACACACACATCACTAGGTAGGGGACTTGCTGGTGCTCAGTTCCAGCTGCTCCAGGATCCTGATTTACTCCAGTTCCTATTGTAAGCTGCAGCAGCACAATAAGCAACTTCTCTGTGTTGGGAACAGATCTCCCAGCAGCTACTGCTGTGCCACCTAACACACAACAACTGCCCTCAGCTATCTGATGGGCTTCTTCCAATCCTCATGTTCTGGGTCTCTCACATATTTATTTTTAAAGATAAGAAATGAGTTTATCAGCTGATTGATTTTACTGCTATTCCAGGCATGTTTAAACAAACAGTACCAGTCAGAAGCACCAGGCTGCAAGTCACAACTGAAGATTTTCAGAACACTGAGCCACTGTTTTCAATCTCTTGTGTTACCTTCATATTTTAGAAAGGAAAAGAAGTCTGTACTTGCCCTGCAGCCAGAACACTGCCATCGGTAGAGAAAGTACAGCAGAGTCCATTGTTCAGAGGTGCAACTTGTACAGGGTATTCTTCATCAATTCTCCAGAACCTCACCATTCTGAGGGGGAAGGACAACACAGGAAGTTATCAGAGCGGGTTTTTAACTGTGCTAGGTGTTTTCTGTGCCAGTGCTGAGGGGCTCCCGCGGCAGGGCGGAAGGCAGGGGGGCAGCAGCCCCGTGCTACACTCACTTGTCATCGGCCAGGCTGGCCACGTGCAGCCCGTCGTGGCTGAAGCACACCGAGCGCACCCAGCGGTCGTTGGCGCCGCCCGCGAAGATGGGCGTGGGCGGGGGGAACAGGTGCCTGCGGACAGACGGACAGACACACGCTCAGGGACAGGACAGCAGAGCTCAGCGCTCACAAACACACAGCGCTGGATGGCTTCACTGCGGATTCAGCGGGGACTGAACTGCCGCGTGCTCTTCAGTGTAATTCAAACCTTCAAACACCAGTGCTGTGAATTCACTCTCAGATGGAAGAGCAACCTCTAGCCTCTGCCACTTTACGACTTCCATCAGCCACTGCTCATTTCCAAGCCCACTCTGCGAGATAGTTCCCAGATCTGAGCGCTTTACTTACCCAAATTCCCTAAGGATCACTCCAATATGTGGATCCCAGAGATAGACTCGAGTATCGTAAGATGCAGTAGCCAGTAACGCTCCGTCAGGAGAGAACTCACAAGCTACAACATCATTGTGATGCCCTTCCAGTTTCCGTAGCATGGAGTATTTATCCATATCCCAGAGGAAAACCTGCAATTAAATCAGCTGATGTTATAGCTCTGCTCAGAGAGGCAGTGAAGCATTTAATTTGTTTTTTTAAGTAGAGCTAGTCTTATTTAGGATTACACTAAAATCAGGTATTATGAATTACTACAATTAAGAAATATGCTCAGTGTCATATTCAGATTAAAATCAAGTTTTTTTAAAAAATAATTAAAGCAGACATGCAAGTTCTAACTCAAATTTGTTAAATGTTATTAACAAAATAAGCCAAAATATAAGATAAAGGCAACACAGTTTAACCATGTAGCTTACTGAAATTCATATATTACAAAACTATTTTATTAAAATATTCAGAAATAAATAGGGTTAAACTCTACAGTCCCCTCTTTTCAGTAACTACCAAAATTTTAAGAAATATACAGACAGAAAATGTAAGGTTAACATATTGTTACTCCAGTGGCATCCCTTTGAGTTTAAGATCACTTGTTTACAATTGCTTGGATCACCAACGTCAGCCTAGGAAGAGAAACAGATACTGCAAGCAAAAAGAATTTTCACAGCCAAAAGTTATGTCTGTGGCAAAACAACAGGGAAGTCTAACCACATTATTAGAAAGAATTTAGTCATTTAAAATCAAGTCAACAGTAACAAACAACATTAATATTACAATTTACCCAACTAATTGCACAGTGTATTGTAAAAATTCATGAAATATTACAGTATTTTACATGCAGTTGTATATTAGATATTATCAAAACAAGGACTGTGCAGAATGACTTAATAGGAACTATCCATGCACTGCAGCATGGTTTTACAGGAATATAAGTCTTTAGCAAAGGCTATTATGTCCCTCAAAGAGCTCACTAGCGGCCTTGATTTTACCCTTGACAGTTTTACTGCACAGGTTAAATTCTGACAACTTGGACAAATTTATGTTTGACCAAAACAAACTCAGCCTTAGTGCCTCCCATACCGCCTAACTCTGAACCATTTTACAATCAGTTATAAACACTAATAGTTCACTAATTTTTCCAAGGAGACCCCAACGTTCTATGAAACTGGAAACTAAGTTTGAGGAGTCAGCGTGTTTCACTGCTGTGAAAATTATTAAAAAAAAAAAAAAACAACAACAAAAAAAAAGCAAGCAAGCAAGCAGACAGTGGACATGGAGCAGCACCTGCGTACGTACAGGACCCCTTGCAGCCGAGGGCAAGGTTACTTCGTCCTACGGTACAGACGGTACAGCTCGCCGGGCTGGCGGCCAGAGCTGCCACTCTCTGCCCGCCAACACCACTGTGCTCCTCAGAGTGGTGCCAGCTTAACTCAATCACACCAATATTGCTGCCACCACCTGTGACAGGGAAAGCAAGAAGCTTATGGAAAACACACAGCCTCCAGACAGCAATGTACACATCCCCCTCTGCTCCACTAGAGCCAAACCCCAGAGCTCGGCTGTGCTCACCGCTGTGGACAATGCCTCTGAGCACTCCCACAGGAGCGATGGCCAGTGCCTCAGCTGGGCCTCTGAGGCTGCACTACACTGCCTACAGAGCCCCTGGAACCAGGCTGAACTCCCTTTCTGGTCTGCCCTAACTCTTCAGTGCCAGGAGTAGCTTATGGCATACATGCACTACCTGCACTGCTTTCAGTTCTCTAGCAGGGCATTAGGATGGAAGCAAAACCAGTGTGCTCCTCTTCCCTCTAACTCTCAGGTACTACTGCCATTGGTAGGAGAGAAATGTTTTTGTTCAGCAGGAGATGCCCTGACTGGCTACAACTTTGGGAAGTCTTTCTCATTGAGCACGAAATAGAAGGACAAAATCAAAACCGAAATAGTTTTATGCATTAATCTAAGTATCTTTTAACACTGGCAGCTTTAGTGGTCTTTGTTTTATGCCATGACCCTGTGCAGACCTATTTCTCCACACTTACAGCCTCCTCAACTAAAAGCAGTGCAAGTTCCATTCACAAATCAGGGTCTCAATGCACCATTTGCCAGTTTAATTTCATGCACTTTCACATCATCATCAAACATTAGAAGTTCATGACACCGAGCACAAGCTTAATGTTACTTAGATTTAAAATGATTATGCACACAATTCAGGAGAATGAAGGAACAAGAAACTCTGACACATACTGCTTTACTAGCTCCAACAGAACAGAGGATGGAGGAGTCTGGAGAGAATGCACAGCCATACACCCAGTTCGGATGGCCTCTCAGCACCTTCATCATGTTTCCTAAACAGAAAGGCATTGCTGTAAGGATTGGTCAATTACAAAACTCAGATGGGAAATCTTTTACAAGTTAGTTATTTCTTTGCAAAATTTTGTATTATTTTCCCAAACTTCTTGCAGAGTCATTCTACACAGAAATAAAACCCCTGGGATGCAGCCTTTACTTCCATGTCCCTATTCAGAAAGGTCACGTCATGCACTCTTAGCCAAAACCTTCTTCTGCCTCCAGGCTTCAGACAGATAAGGAATTCCAAGGGGCTGCAGAGTGAGTGACTAAAGAATTCCAAGTGCACAGTGAGTGACTAACTGAACACGAAGTTTTTAAGCAATCCTGACTAAACTGAGTCTAGAGCAATAAAAGAGGTGAGTACATGGGTGCTTCTCTTGGGTACTGGAGCAGATAAAGTCCAGACATTACCATCATCTTTCAGGTCCCACACTCGCAGGGTTTTGTCTCTGGATGCAGACACAAGAATCAGGCTGCCATCAGGGGCAAAGGTTAAATCTCTGACAACTTCTGTGTGGTCCATCAGGTTAAGGAGGAGTTTTCCTGTTACATGAGAACACCACAATTTAACATGAAGGACTACTGCACTTAAATAAAATGCTTTATGGATACAAGTACTGAATATAAAATTACTGCATGTAAAGACAATTTTCTTTGTAGAAATGCTCCCTACAATGAGCAGCACATGGATCCTTTCACTCTCCTGTATCAAGAGGTAACTCCTGGAAAAGCTACAAAATGTATATACTAGAACCTCAGAAATAAGACTTGTCTTTTGATGGACATACCTGTTCCAAGCTTCAATTTACAAGGACAGATTAGTCAAGAGTCATTATTTTTCTTAACTGTGTTTTCTCCAACCGAACAGCTGTGCTACCAGCAAAACTGAAAGTCCCTAAGTTCAGATTCAGTCTTTTTAAGTCATTCATTTTCTTTTTTAAAAAAATAAAGGTCCTTATCAATATAAACCAGCAATTTCATGCTTTTAAAGTTTGGCAAAACTAGGAAGACTATTGAGTAAAGAACCAATGTATGCATGCACACATTTAATTATTTTGCATCTTCCATCTCTCACATCTCAAAGCATGACGTGCCTCTCTTGTTCCTTTGGCAGTTTCTTGTTACTTCTAGTTGCAGGAGCTCATGCTTTTAAAATATTTTAAATTTGTATTGCAGGTTCAGTTCCCAGTTACAATTCTATAACCGACTCCTGGTGTGTGCCAACAATATTATCACTGCAAGAAGTGTGAGCTGGCACCTGAGCGTGACACGGAGCGCCTGGACAAGGCTCTGAGGGACACGGCGGCAGGGCTGGGGTGTCCTGGGGCAGGCCAGGAGCCGCGCTGGGCGCTCCCCGCGTGTCCCTGAGCTCGGGATGCCCGCTGTGCCCTCAGCTCCTCCGCACTCACCCGTGTACACATCCCAGATCTTGATGCGGCCGTTGTTGAGGCCGGTGGCGAGGAGCAGCTGGTCCTGCCCGAACTTGAAGCGGTGCCACTCGATGTTGACGCAGCGGCTCTGCTTCTCGGGCACCGAGGAGCCGAAGGCCAGGCTCCACACGATGTCCCCGCAGTCGATGACGTGCTCGCAGGGCTTGTTCTTCTGGCTGCCCTCGCCGCTGTGCCGCGGCAGCCGCGTGCCGGCCGCGTTCGCGCCATTCTTGGTGCCGTGCAGCAGGCTGAAACACAGCACAAAGCACGCTGCAGCACGAGGTACAGCCAAAAACTGACCTTGCTTCTAATGAAACCTGGGAGGCGTCATCATGTACATCTCAAAGCGCAAAACGGTGCATCTTTACTTTAAAATTATAAATGTGGCTTTTTCTGGTAACTGAGAAAAACAACCAGCACCTGGAAACCTTCCAACACAAAATAATACTAATACTGTGTATACAGTTTTACCTCCATGGAGAGCAAGATACTAACTTAACCTACTGCAAAACCAAACAGTTCTGAACAATTTACAGAAAAACAAGCCACAAAATTTCTAGGATTTTCTGCTAAAGAGTTACTAAGTGTCCAGCACATGGAAAACAATTAACCACCCTCAAAAGGGGGAAAAAAATGGGTCAGAGAAATGTAACCAGCTACAAAACTGCAGTGGCCAGCTACCAACTTCACTAACATGCAACCTGCATGTGTCAATAAAATGTGTGTTTTGGAACTCCACTTGCATTCGAACAAGGATGATAAGGAAAGAGATCTGCCTTTAAGTAAATTCCTAAAAGGTAAAGCCAAACAGCGTTGTGATAGGAAGTGTAAAGGGCCAGATCTCCCTATGTCTCTAAATTCCCTTTTCATTTGAACTTCCCCTTATTTTAGAGTGTGTGAATCGATTAACAAGTCACTCCTCCACGGGCTTTGTGAGGTTGCAATAGTTTTTCCTCTTGCTGGCCACATAGGAAGAGACAGAACAGCTGTTATTTTAAGGAATTCATTCCTCCCCAAGGTGTTAAAGCCTAGAAGACCAATACATGCGTTTTAATCGATCTGAAGCCATCTCTTGTTTTCCAGGTGCACCGAAAGCCATAGCGGTTTGTCTTACAAGTTGTTGAGGCACTGTGCCCAGGGGACCAGCTTCACTATGCGATGTCCCTGTGACCACGCCAGGTACGAGCCATCGGGAGCGAACGCGACCGTCCAGTTCTCCCTGCCGCACTTCTTGTCAAAGGGAGACGTGGGGGCCAGGAGCTCTCCTACCGTGCGCGACCGAGCTGGGGGGACAGAGGAGATCCGTGAGGGGAGAGCCGTGAGGGGAGAGCCGCGAGGGGAGATCCGCGAGGGGAGAGCCGCGAGGGGAGAGCCGCGAGGGGAGAGCCGTGAGGGGAGAGCCGCGAGGGGAGAGCCGCGAGGGGAGAGCCGCGAGGGGAGAGCCGCGAGGGGAGATCCGTGAGGGGAGAGCCGTGAGGGGAGAGCCGCGAGGGGAGAGCCGTGAGGGGAGAGCCGCGAGGGGAGAGCCGTGCCGCGCCTTGCACCGGCTGCACGGGCACCCGCGCGTCACCCCGCTTTGTTTCACGGCGATTACCGCCATCGGGAGGGGGCCGTGTCACCGAATAGCCCAGCAGGGCTGAGCCCCCGCAGGGAGACACGCGGCGCTGACCGAGCTGGGCGCGATGCCGCAGCCGGTACGGTACGGGCGATGCCGCCAGGCCCGCGCATCGGGCCCGCGAGGACGGGCCGGCGGCCGGGAACGGCTCCGTGTGCCGGCAAGGGCTCCGTGTGCCGGGAACGGCTCCGTGTGCCGGCAAGGGCTCCGTTGCCGGGATCCCGCCCGTTCCCCGCGGGCAGCCCCGAGCGCGCTGCCGTGCTGCGGGATGGGCTGAGCGCCCGCCCGCCCCGCCCGAGCCTGGGCCCAGCCTGAGCCCGGCCGCGCTGCCCCTGCGCGTTCCCCCTCTCACCGATGAGCTTCTCGTTGACACTCGGAGGAAAGCTGGCCATGGACGGGCGGCCTGAGGAGCTGCGGGGCTGCCACGGAGCGGGACGGGCGGGCGCGGGCTGGGCAAGATGGCGGCGGCGGGCGGCGGGGCGGGGCGGGGCGGGGAGCGGAGCGCTGGCGGGGCCGGGCCGGGCTGCGGGGGAGCGGCTCTGCCCGCCCTACCCTGCTCGGTCCTGCTCTGCTCTACCCGCCCTGCTCGGCTCTGCCCGCCCTGCTCGGCTCTGCCCGCCCTGCCCGGCTCGGTCCTGCTCTGCTCGGCCCTGCCCTGCTCTACCCGCCCTGCTCGGCTCTGCCCGCCCTGCCCGGCTCGGTCCTGCTCTGCTCTGCCCTGCCCGGCCTCTCGGGACCCTGCCCTGCCCACCCGCAGCCGTTCGCGCTCCTGCCCCGCTCCGCTGCCCGTCTCGGCCGTGCCGCTGTGCCCGGTTCGCAGCCCAGCCCCGTCCTCCCGCTGTGCGCCTCCCTGGTTCAGGGGCTGGAGGAGTCTCCTGCTCTGTAATGTTACTTTCTATATGAGTGTAGTTCAGCGTTCTAATCCAGCAGCGTCTGGTTTGTGATAAAATTTCGCTGTACATGAAGTTGTTCACAAGGAACTTGGGGAAAGAAACCCTGAGAGCCTCTTGCTCTCTGTGATTTTGTATAACATCTCTATACATCCCTCTCTCCTTCCATTACCTCTTTTCTCCTTTTGCATATCTAAATTCTGCCCCTCTTCTCAACGAAATGACTCTTCCTTGCTCTGCCTATGGACTCCAGAGAAGCATGCAGCAGGATAATTAACTGCAGATAATAACTGTGATTTCATTCCAAAGCAGTGGCCTCACTGGCAGGCACGTTGCAATAGCCATGGGATCAGCTATTCAGCTGTAGCAAGAGCCAGGAATTACCCCAGCGTGAGCTGGGCCAGCAAAGCATTTTTTTAAATTATGCAGTGATACAATGTCAAAGAAAGGAGCAGGGAGAAGTTGGGCATGTTCTTGGTGATGTGAGCCCCAGCATGGATTAGTGCTGGTTTGTATAAATTCCCCTAGCACATCCTAGCACTTATTTGAAACAGCACAATCCTGTTCCTGCTCTGTCCGTTCCCCACTGCCAGCTGAGGGAAGAGCCCTGAGCAGCTCTCTGCAGCTGATCCCTGGACAACTCCTTGGAGCACGGCAGACTTGAAGCCAGTGAATATTGTGAAATGCTGCTTGGAATTGCTCATGGGTTGTGGATGTTTGAGCCAGGCCAGCCCAGAGCTGAGCTGACTCACGTAAGGATTCTCTGGAGGGTTTGAGCTTCGCTCAGAGCCAGCACACGCTGCTGACCCTGGGGGCTCTTACAGCCAGCAAACTGCAGCTTTGGCTTACTCAGCTTCACTGCGGTGTTACCACCCTGCTGCCTTTCTCACTTCTTTTTCTCCAGTCCACATTTTGTGCATTATGGACACAAAGGCAGAAAGGGATATGTAAAACCCCAGGGGTTTGCAAGCGTGTTAGGAATTGTTTGTTGTCACAGGCTGTCCTGGGGACCTTGGTAGCACCTTCTCTGTTTGGGCAGGGCTGGAAGGGCTTGTGCTTGTGTCTGAAGCCAGAGAGGGAGGGGTGAAAAGCTGTGCTCTGTCTGCAAGCTGCCAACTCATCCGCTCTGCTCAGTAAAATGTATCTGTCCGAAATGCAGTCTAAACTTGAGGAGATAAAGAAACCACACTTTCCTTCCTGGGGACTTGCTGTGTTTATTTTCCTGGCAAGTGGCATATGCAGGGTGATTTTTCAGTTCTTCCTGGGTGAGGTGTGGCTGTGGGATCCAGGCTGTCACACACTGCCAGGGCCTGCAGCGGGTGGCTCAGGCTGATTTATGGCTTTTCCATTATCTTCCTTTAGGGATGCAGCTGCCAAGCCTCCACAGGGCTGCTCAGCTGGGAAGGTCACAAACTTGGTGCCATCTTTCTCCATCAAGTGTTTGCTCACTGCAATAAGCTTTGACAAGTGAAGGGGCTTTTGTCCTTTTCGCCTGTCCTGGAAATACCTTCAGGGTTCCAGGCTATGGAGCTTTCCCCAGGCTGCTGGAGCACCAGGATCTGCTGGTTTCACACTCCTGTATTCTGACATGGTGAATTCAGTTCTACACGTTTTCTTTGCGCTGTCTTGTCTTTTTCAGGCCCACAAGTGATGTTCCTTCTCCTCACAGCTGTCATTCTATAAAGCACTCCTGGCAAATTAGTAACAGGTCCAGTCACACTTAAATCCAAGGTAGCTCATCTGTGCAATAGTGCTTGCCATTAAAAATTATGCTATTTTTAGTCTACACTGTTAATTATTCACAAGCTCCTGTTTGAGAACCTCTTGGGGATGGAGGAAGTTCAGCCTCAGGCCAGGGAGGCAGAAGAGAAGGTGAAAGGAAAACACAGAATGGAAGAAAGAAGGAGATGGCAAAGAAGGTTGAGAAGGAAAAGGGCTCGCAATGAAGTGAATGGTGAGCAGCAGAGGACTGAGACAGGAAAGTGCTGCCAGGAGCTGAACTTCAATGATCCTTGTGGGTTCCTTCCAGTTCAGGACATTCTGGGGTTCTGTGATCCTAGTCCAAGTGACAGCTGCCCCCAAGCTGAAGGGTTAAAATCTCAACATGCAAGTAAAGCAACAGCCCAGCCCTGCAAGGAGCTGTTAGAGTGCATGGGACCTTGCACACGAGGCTTTGCCAGCTCTTGGTCTGTAAATGCATTTTCAAAACTCTCAGCAGGTTCTGCCCTGAGTGTCTCCTGCCCCCCTTGTGCAGCAGTGCCCTGAGGTGCTGGCACCAAGCTGTTGCTCCATTTCCCCTCCGTGCTGTTCTGTGCCTGCTGACTGTGAGCAGTGTTGGCACCACCGTGGCCCTGGAGAGTTTGCAGTCTAAACAGACAAGGCAAACATCAGCTGGGAGGAGGAACACGGGGATGAGGCCACTTTCTCAGGGTCATCATGGAGCAATCAGGAGCATAACTGTGTGATTTTCCCACAGGCACCAGATAAGGCTGCCTCCCTTCCTGGAATTCTGGGCTGTCATTTCTCTCTCCCCTTTTGTCCATTGCTCTGTGATCTCTTTACCATTGCTTCTTGTGAAGAATTTTAGGTGATTCTAAATTGATGTACATCTGGTACTTAAGGGTTAATTTCAAAGGTCTGCTGGAAGAGTGTGCAGTGGAAAAGTTGCACAGATGGAATATCAGACCATGGGAATTTTTTCTCTATTTTTTTTGGTCTCGTTGGGATTTTACAATTTTTGGAGCACATCTTTGGATATAATAAATAGAGCAGATGGCTCAGTGTATGCGGGGAATTCAGTGCTTCCACGACGAGTAGCTGCACTGAAATAACACAGACAGAAGTTTGGGGTTATTCCTTTTAGATTCAAACCATCCCTTCTCTGTAAGCCAGCCACGGGTGCCTTGTAAGGGAGCTGCTTGCAGAAATATCTGTGCTAAATTTACCCTCTGAGGGTACAAGAGGTCTTATCCCAGATGGCTGAAGTGACACTGAGAGTTTTGAGCTGTCCTAAAGAAGGGCAGGGGCAAAGGAAGCTCTGCAAGTGCTGAGGAGCCGGGTGCTCAGTTCTCCTGGGCCTGTCAGGCATTGGCCAGAATAGACTGGGACAGGGAAGCTGGTGTAAGACCAGAGGAATTCAAAGCAGTCACATAACAAGTTAGAAAAAGGGCTGTGTCCTGGCCAGCTCTGAGTGTACAGATCACAAGGCAGCAGAGAATGTTCTGAATTGTTCCAAACCCAAATGCTTTTGTGTTAATATGAAATATTTACCTTTTTTTAAAATATCTGACCCAAGGCAGAACTCTACAGTGGTTGCTGCTAACCGGGGATGCAAGCAGTAATAAACTGCTGAACATGTTCACAATGGAAGGGAAAGATTATTTTTGGCTGTTGGTTTTTTGGGGTTTTTTTTTAATGCTTTGGCATTGAACTATCAGGATTGCGCAAACAGAAGGAAAATCAATGGCATGGAGGGTGTAAATGTCAATAAATCATCTATAAAGTCAATTTATAGGAAACCAGGTTGTGTTTAATAGGAAGAACAAGTGGGATAGACTCCCTACATTCTGTAGAGCAGCTCAATCAAATAGCCAGGACAGAAGTCAGCTTGTTGGGAATTGCAGGGCTGTGTGCGACAGCCTCTGCCTGGAAACAGCCGAGGCTGCATTCCTGCTGCGGGCAGTTGGGAAAGAGCAGGTTGCTTATAGATAAAGAGTGTTTGCTCACAGATCAAACAGCTCGAGGTGGGCCTGAGCTGGTGTTGAACTGAGCTTGAAAATATTTGGGTGGCTTGTGTGCAGCCCTGTTGCTACAGGGAACACAGGCAGAGGGCTACAGAAGAGGTACAGAATCTGAGAGAAATGGACATTCTTTGAAAGTGGAGGTTGGACAAGCAATTTTCTCCTAGTCCCCATTTGTGGGCTGTCAAAATGCTGTAAATAGGAGTAAGAGGAGAGAACACAGAGCCTTCCCTTCTGTGGTACCCTGAGAAGGGTGGCTGTGCTTGCCCGTGGGCGCAGGTAAGGCTGGCTGGTGTCACCCTTGCACAGACACACAGGAGGGAGCTGCCAGCAGAGCTGGCCGTGCTGTACCTTTCAGTGACACCTTCCAGTGATGCCTCTCAGGTCTGGCTGAGCCCAGCTCGCTGTTCCTCACACTGCTGTGCAGTGCTGCTCTGCTCACAGCTCTCTGGGGCTGCCAGAACCTCTGGGAAGAGGCACAGTCAAACTCATACTGCAAATGGAGCCGTGACCATGTGCATGTGCCTTAAGAGAGCACAGCCCATTCCACAGGGTAAAGGAATAAGCCACAGCCCCACAGATCCCACTGTCTGGCTGCCCCACACCACAGCACAGGCTTTGTTTCTTTATGTGTGTTCCTGAGCAGCCCTGCCTGCAGAGGCTGTGCCTGTGGAATTCACCTCCTGCATCACCTTTCTCTGCTCTGCTCAGCCAGCCAGGGTCACTCCAGTCAGCCTGAGAGCTCTTAAGGGAAGGCCCTGCCCTCTGCATTAACGTAATTGCAGGTTATTTGTGAGATTCCTTCCATGGCTTACTTCCTGAAGGTCTGGCACAGAAATCCGGTTTTGTAATTTGAGCTCTAACGAGTGGCTGGATGTGATTATGGGCTCCATTATCCCAGCAGCCTCTGTAGCATGGAAAGTAAAAGCTCAGTGTTGCCACTAGCACTGAAAATGCAGCAGTTGGCAGCTAATAATTGCCTTGTGCAAGCAGTCTGTGGGCAGTGTGTACACAGGTAGGACCCAGGTTCTCTGGGGCTGTTTGTAAATGCTTCCCAAAAGAAGCTGAGAGGTTTCTGGTTACACTCTCATTGTATCTCTCCTGAAGGCACAGATTGCACACAAAATGTGTAACAAGTAAGATTAATAGGCTCCCCATTAAAGCAAAGCAGGATTTGGGGGGCACAATGAACCTTTCTGCCAGGTGTCATAAATGGGGGATGAGCTGGGCCTATGGACACAGGGATCAGCTGCAGAATGAGGAGCTCATGGCTGGCTGAGCACTGGGAATGCTCTGGGAATGCTCTGGTCACTGGGAAAAGGCTACTGAGAGCTAAAGACATGGGCAGAGAGCACGTTCCTGCCAGGCCTGACGTGTAAGGCAATCTGCTCCCACATGGCTCAATCCAGGCCCTTTTTTGGGCTGCATTTGAAAGCTGTGCGGCCATGACTCTGTCAAAAAAATGGTGAAATTTTCTTTTTTAAATTTGAGATCCATATATGGAAGTAAAAGATGAATTGACCACTTGAATCCTGCCAGTCTAACACAAGAAAATATTTTAAATGCAATTCCATTGCACGATTTAGCTGGAGGAAGCTCGTGTGCTACACAGGTGTAACCTTTTCCTTTCCTTCCTTACTGAGCCTGGAAGTGTTGCCCTCTTGCCTTTCTTTCTGTTGGAGCTGGCTTTTCCTGTCACACTGCATACTCTGAGAGAGCTTGGCATTTTTCCCTGCCCTCTGCAGCTCTGGAATGCTTTCTTGCTGTTTCTTAATGCCTGTTATGACTGCAAGTAAGGCAGAGGGTGTGCCTTTGTTTCACTGCTGCTTTTGAGTCACATGCTGATATTTGGGGAATCCGTGGACCTGCAGCACTGCAAAATCACACCCACAATGAGCAACGAGTCCAAAAATGCAGAGCAGGTTAATGAGCCCTTACAGGGTCAGGGTCAGGGGCAAGGACAGTTATTAAATGGCCAGCAGTGTGAGTCTTCAACATTGTCATTGCCCATGTGGCCAGAGAATTAAAAATATAAATACAAGGACTGGATCTGTGTGTGGATACCAGCTGGGAGCTCAGCAGGACAGTGCAAATGTAACCATGGTGTTCACACGAGCTGCATGGCCCTGGGGTAAGATTTATCCCCAGTTTCCAGCTCCTTTTATCAGCAGCTCAAGGACACCATGACCAAGGCCTCTGTGCTGCTCAGCATTATGTGGAAGCCCAGCAAAGCAGCACATGTTTTATCCAAAGGATATTGCCATGTACCATCCATCCAAACCTCTGGATATCTACTGCAAGTAAGCTCTTTTAAGGTTTTATTTTAGAAAAGCTTGTGTGGGCTTAAGCAGTAGTTGCAATTAAACAGGGCAGCATCAGCTAATGGCATGAGTCATGGGGAGGAAACTGAGCAGCGGTTGGGGAAAACTCTTCAGTAACAAAGAGTCTTTATATTCATAAATTCATACAGGCTGACACAAGGCTTACACAGAGGTTGTTTAAGAAGCAGAAAATTCAATTCTGGTCTTGACATTTTCCCAATTCTTAAAGACTTACCTTTCCATCAGACAATTCCTTTCCCTCATCAGTCCCTCCCCTGAGTACTTCAGGAGACAGAGAAGGAGGGAAGGCAGTCTCTGATGGCCAGGCTGCTCTGGTGGCTCTTCTCCCAGTGCACTGCACCCGTGTTTAAGGTAGGTTAAAATGAAGTCCAGGTGTCCCATGTGTGAACCTGCAGGTCTTTGCTAAGCACTGACTCCAGCTGTGCCAGCAAATCCCATTTCTGCCCCAGCCCCTCGGTCAGGGTGAACTGGCAGGAGCAGTGCTGTGGTGCCACCAACAAAGGCCATGCCTGATGGGTGTGCTGATGGTACTGAACCCAAATCCTGGCTCCCAGACTGTGATTATGGTCTAAAATCAGCCGATCTGACTGAGAAATCATGCCTCTGAACTGAATGGGACTTGCACAGGTTTTTACACCGTGCCAGGGGGACGAGTGTCAGGCCCAGTTCCATATTGTACAAACTGAGACTGGTTTTAATTCCAGGGGTCCCCAGGTGATGGGCGTTCCCTGGGGCTCCTTGGGTGGGTCTGCTTGGGGCTGAGCAGCCTTGGGAGCTGATCTCCAGGCACTGGAAGGCTTTCTGGAGACACGTTTAATGTCATTTTAGGAGAGTTCTGCATTCCTTGCAGTGATACCACTGTAGGATGCAGAGGGGACAGGGGCTAAGAACAAGCTGAAAGCTCCTCTTGCTGACCCTGTGGTGTGATAAACAAGAAAGGAAACGAAATGTCAGGCAGAGGAAGTGATAACCTCGAATTATCCTTTGGGGCAATGTTCTAATCTAGGCTGAACTGATTAGTCATCCAGAACAATTAAAACACTGCTTTACAATATTTAAGTAACTTAACCTCTGCAATGACTGTCGTATGTGGGGATGGCATTACTCACTAGGGAAGGGAAAAGTAGATACACAAAATGATCTCATTCTGCTGAAGTCTTTAGAACATGAACACATACACTGGGAGTGATTGTGATCAAACAAACTTCAACTGGGACTCGACAAAGAGCTTGTTTCTAGCTCCCAGGCAAATGGGCAGACACTAACGGGGCTGTGTTCCTTTGCCGTGCAGGCATCAGCCTCCATTTCAGAAAAGATACTGCTCCATTAAGTGCAATTAGAATATCTGAGCTCTTAGATTGTGTCTTTTATCAGATCAAGTACCAGGGATTAAACTCCTGGTGTTTTGCATCCAAATGAGATTTCTACTGGAACAGAAATATTTGCTTTTAGAATTGATTGTGTGAAACATCGTGCTACAATTTGAATGATCCCTTGATGACTGGACTTTCTGGGACAGAAGTTTCAATGTGAGTGTTTTTTACAGAATCCCTAAATAGATCATTTGCTGACACTGCTCTTGTTTAACAGATCCTGTCGCGGTCAGGAAGGAACTGGGAAGCAGAGAGCACAAAGGAAAACCTGTGGTTTTCTCTTAAAAAAAGGTTTCTTCACGTTTTGCTGCGTATTCACGCGTGCGGGGTGAGTCCGTGCCACAGCTCACGGCAGAGCAGGAGCTCACAGTCGGCAGGCAGCCCGGACCCGAGGTATTTCAGCGGCCTCTAATGCCCTCTGATGGACGAACGGCGGGGAGCTCCCTCCGGGCTGTCCCGGGGCTGCAGCTCCGCTCGGGACCTGCTCGGGACCTGCCCGGGTTCCGCTCGGGACCTGCCCGGGTTCCGCTCGGGACCTGCCCCGGGCTCCGCTCGGGACCTGCCCGGGTTCCGCTCGGGACCTGCCCCGGGTTCCGCTCGGGACCTGCCCGGGTTCCGCTCGGGACCTGCCCGCTCCGCCTTAAACCCGCGGGGTTCGAGGGCTTTGGAGCTAGGAAGGTTAAATCACCTCTGACTAAAACCTGGCAGATCCTTTCCTTCCTCCCTTACTCAGGTTGGTTTGTTTGGCTTCTCTCAAGAACAGGAAATATTTTTGGATGGCAGATTTGGCCCGGTTCCCCCCCAGTAATACCCCGTCCATCAGGAATGGTATCAAACCTGTGCTTTACAGAGGGATGCTTCCAGAATGGAGCTTTCTGGACCAAAGCAGACAAATAGAAATTGAAAAGTATCATTCTTCATGTTTGAGCCACTGCTGCAGTGTTTGGAAAATGCCAGTGAAAATGAGAAACTGGGATGGGAGGAATGGAGAGAAAAAATCAAAGGATGAAACAGCCTTCAGGAGGTCAGAAGGAAAAAAGGTTAATAAATAATTTGAGTTAAAACACAAAATAAGGAAAGTGGAAGATGTGAGAAAGGAAAAATTCTATATTCTCTGGCAAGAAGCCAAGTGTCACCTCCAAGAGGCAGTTCAGGTGTAATGCCAGAGAGGCTCAGATCTCCTGGGTACAGTGTGGGTGACATTCAATAAATTAACTGAATCTGAAAGGGTAAATGCACCAGAAAGGAAGGAAATGCTGCAGAGCTTCTGCCTTTGAAGGGGACTTTATTGGAGGTGGGGCTGTTAACTGACAGTATCTGTGACACAGGATCAGCACCTTCACTCCCAGCGAGGACAAAGGGTGACCTGAGAGCTCCCTGAGGCTTTCCTGCAGGCCTGGCCAGGTCATTTCCCATGTATGCCTCGATCTTCTCCTCTGCCTCCTCACCCTCTAGCTCAGGCAAAAAGCAGAAGTGCCAGAATACCTCCAAGGAAGTGATTCAAGGGGCGTTTTTGGCTGGATTGAAAACATCCGTGACTGGAAATTTCACAAGGGGGACTCTTCCCACGTGGATAAATTTCCAACTCACACTTTATGGCTTGGCTGCTCAGGCTCTAAACCTCTGCTGAGGGGGAACAGAGACATGGCAGGGACTTCCCTGTGCCAAGAGACTCCTACCACTAGTGCCACTCTGACAGCCACTCTGGGAGAGTCTTGGTGAGGAAAAGCCATTGGCATTCATAGCAGAACCTGACAACACTCTGTGGATGCCTTAGGCTGCAATTCCTTATTTTAGTTCACATGGAAGCTTAAGCAAGTGCATAAAAAAGCTCTTGCTAAAGTGTCCTTAAAAATCCACAAGCGGGAGTTTGTGAAGAGCTGCAGAAGAAACGGTGCCACCCCTCAGAGTTCTCAGGAGCTGGGGAACTTGGAAAGGCTCATTCTCCAACAATTCCCAGCTGGCAGTCACAGACTATCCTGTCTCTGCCTGGGGAGGGCACAATCAGGGGGGCTCTGGCACAAAAATCAATAGAAGAGCTGTTGTGGGGCTCTGGGGACAGCAGAATGGGTCTCCAGTACTGGCTGGAATTTTTCACGGAGTTTGGGGGAACACTGTGAGAATTTCCGACATTGCCATTCTACCCCTGTGTCTAAAATCTGGAAATACTGCAGCAAATCTTGTTTGCTTTTAGATTTACTATGGGAAAAGCACTGCCAGAAGCAGGAAGAAGCACTGTTTGTTTTGTTTGGTACGTTTTGAAGGGAAGAAATAGCCTGCCCTTTTCTACCTCAGTCAGGAGTTCCCAGGGTGCTTCTCTCTTATCTAATCATATCACCCTGATTTCTTTCTGGCATTTAGGGACGTGTTTTTCATAACCATATCAGTCAGCTGAAGCCCTTCCCTGCCCCTACACGAATTATTATTGTTTAGATTTTGGCAGAACGCAGAGATCCCTGTGAAGATTTGGCTGGATTGCCTTCAGTGGGGATAATTCCAGCCTGGCTGCTGTGGGACACTGAGGGCTCAAATCAGAGACAGCTGGAAAAGGAGACGTCACCAGGAGGGCCCAGTGGGGTCGGCTCTGCCCCAGCAGGGAGAGCCAGCCCTCGGCTTTAATGTGAATTAATAAACCTTGCTGGGCAAGGGCTCTGCTCCACTGAACCCTTGGGGTTTTGTGTTCATCTCTGCACCTTCAGTGTTGGTGTTTTGTGTTCTCTGCCTTTGCACTACTCCCTGGGACAAAGCCTTATTCTTCAACCAATTAATTGGGCTTTTTTTTCCCCCTTAAATTAAATATTTGCAATTGATTTTTGTCTTTTTATAAAACATCTGCCCTTCAAAAATTTGCTGTCACCCAGATTCCTGGATTTGATGCTGGAATTCAATGGAACTGCTTGTCCTGTAAATCCGAATTACAGGATTTTTATTGCTCATTATTTACAGGGAAAGTTAACTCAGGATAAATTTGATATTGCTGTTGCTGGTAATAATTCCTGTGTGCTCTGATAACAGCAAGAGTCTCTGAGTCACATCAAGGCCCTGACTGAGTGGGGGGGACAGAAATTTCGTTTGATTCTCCAGTCCTGCCAATTTTAAATCCACTGTTCCAGAGCCCTCACCTCAAGCTGCGTCTTTATTTATATCATCAGAATTTCAACGTGACTCTGGTATGAAAGAACATTATTTTGTGTTTCTGTCTACACAGAAGGAAAACAAATTAACATTCCCAAGAAGGAAAGTGGAAGTGGATGTTTATTTGTGTGCATCCTCCTTTTCTGAGTCACCGAGTAAAGAGTTGGCAGGGGCTGGTGTGACCAGGCTCGGATCTGAAGTTAGTGCCAGAGTGAAGACTCGGAATGTAACAGAATAAGTGAATTTATGGAAATACCCTGTTTATGTTGGAGGGTAAGATACAGCTGTGCATCCCAGAGCCAGCGAACCTGCGGGGGATGTGTCACGCACAGCGCTCGGAGATGGCCCCGCAGGGGGAACACGGCCCCAGCCGAGGCGCGGTGTGCAGGGAGCGGCCACGGTCCGGCAGGGGCGCGCACACGCGGAGGGCCGCGGGGAGGGATGGCTACCCTGTATCCCGAGGGCGGGGTGTGTCCGTCCCGAAAGGCTGTGTGTCCGTTGTGCCCGTTCCCCAGGGCTGTGTGTCCGTCCCGGTCCCCCGTCCCCCGCCATGGCTCCTCCGGTCCCGCCCACGGCGGCCCCGCCCCGCCAGGCCCCGCCCCGCCCGACCCCGCCCTCGTCGGGCCCCGCCCCGTCCCCGCCCAGCCCCTCCTCTGCGCAGGCGCAGCGCAGGCGCAGGAGCGCTCGAGCGCGGGCGGGGGCGGTGCGCAGGCGCAGTGAGGGGCTCGGTGTGCCCCTGGCGCGGCGGGCGCGGCGGCGGGGGCGGCGCGCGCTCCCGCTTCCGGTGAGGTGTCATGGCGGGCCCCGCGCGCTGAGGGCCCGCGACACCGGCACCGCCCGCGCGCACCCGCCGCTCCCCGGGCGGGCGGCGGCGGCGGGACATGGCGGCGCACAAGCCCGTGGAGTGGGTGCAGGCCGTGGTGAACCGCTTCGACGAGCAGGTAGCGGGGGCGGCGGCGCGTCCCCCTCCCCGGGCCGCGGGGAGGGCCGGGGGCGCGCGGCGGGGGAGCGGCCCCGCTCCCCGGGATGGGGCGGCCGTGGCAGCGCCGCTCCTGCCGCCCCCCGCCCGTGCCGGGGCCGAGGCCCGGGGCCCCGGCGCCCTTTGTGCCGGGCGGGCCCGGGGCGGGGCCGCGCTGCCCTCGCAGCCCCTCAGAGCCCGGCGCTCCCGCCGCTCGGGGTCCCGCCGCTGCCGGGCCGGCCGCTCCAGGTGCGGCGCATCCGTCCTTGTGCCGGCAGCGGCCGTGAGGAGGGGCCTGGCTCCCCTCGCCGCTGCTCCCCCGCCTCTCCCGGAGTGTCCCTGCTCTCCGTGGACAGTGCTGTGAAATTCGCGTCCTGGCTTTGCATCATCTGCCTCTCCCGAGGGGAGCCGGCCTCAGAGCGGGGTTAGGAGCGCTGGAGGCGCTGCCCGTGCCCCCGGTGCAGGGCGATGTCGGTGTGCAGCCCCAGCCCCTGAGGCGTCACGAGGGGGTTCCGGCCCCTGGTTTCCATTGCAGGGATGGGTATTTGCATCTCCTTGCAAAAGTCAGCGCTAGTAGTTCCGAGAAGGATTTTCTGAATGGAAGGAAGAGGGATTTGTTGGCCTTAGACTTTATATTTCTCTGATCCACCAGCAGGAACTGCTTACCGGGATTAGGTGGGTGACTCCCCGTGGGGCTAAGCTCGGAGCTTACACTCCTTCCCTGCTCCCAAGGTGCTTTCCTGACTGAGGTAGCTCCCCTGAGGCTCAGTGATCAGTTCCTGTGGTGTTTGTCTTATTTTGCCACACTGCGAGTGCAGCCCTTGTGTCACAGTAGTCCCAGCTCTGTGAGACCCTGCTTGCTGTAAATCCATCAAAAACGTGGAGCTGTTCCTCCAGACTGAGCCTTGTTCTGTGCTGCATCTGTCCGTCAGTGCTGCTGGGCTTCAGCACCCTGCAGAAAGATGTGGCCTGGTGCAAGAAAAACAAGCTGTTTCTTTTCACATTTATATGAACTTTATTTTGAAGAGGAAAATATCAAACTTTATCTTTTGACATTATAATGAGGCAAATTTTTGCAATATATTATAGACACATTTGCATAGTTACCTTATTCTCCTCCTTGAGTCATAGATCATTTTTTCCATAAGCTTAGAAAACATAGGATTGATTATGTTCTCAATAATGCAAGAAAATATTTCTTGATGTACTGGTGTTTAAAGGAGCTGGGCTTTCTCCTCTTCTTTGTTGTGTATATTGTGGAATTGGGCTTGACAGCATCTATTAGGAGTTACAAACTTAGAACAGAATTTTTCTGTACTTTTTGTGGCATGGTTATGGATAATGTAGGGGAGGAGTCCTCTCTGGGTAGTAAGAAAGCTGAGATGCTGAAATAGTGGAATTACAGTGATAATATGCATCAAGTGCATCGTTGTCAGTCACAGTTGTGGTGTCTTATCCAAATACACTGAATATATGCAGATTATTTCAGTGGTTCATGCAGCTGTGAGGGTTTGCATCCTGTGTGTGCCTGAAAGCAGGACCTGTGGGTTCAGCACCAGGAGCAGCTTGGCATGCCAGAGTGGGTTTGAGTGAGGAGGGGGAGAGGGGCAGCTCAGCTCCGTTGTGTTTTGGTTTTCCTGCCCAGGAGAAGACAAACTTTTCCAGGGTTTCTTCCTTCCTTTGCAAAGAAGGAAAGTGTAACCATCTTTCCTCCCAATTTACAGATGTAGACAGGCTTTTCATTCATTTGCTGAGTGCTTGAATTCATTTTAGGAAAGATGAAGCAGCAAGCTGAGAGGATGCTAATCGGTATTGAAAACAAGGGAAATCAGGGCAAACCAGTCTGCTCTGGTCTGCTCTTGTTTATTGTTAAAAATGCTGCTTTAACCAAAATGTGCTTTTGTGTGTACAATTCTGTGGGCCTGCAGTGACTGGCAGGCAGAGTTTTGTGAATTAACCAGTGCCTGGCTCACAGAAAAAATCCTGGAGCTCCTGCCAGTCCTGCCCTGTGCTCCACTGAGCCCTCACCTGCTGCAGGTCAGACCTGTGGGACCAGACCACGCTGCCAGAGAGCGTGGGGAGACTCAGCAGGGCCTGCCCTTAGTACTGGTTACTGCATTTTTCAAAACTTGGGGTGAACAGGATAAAATTAGACTGCAGTAGCACAAAGAGCCTGGAAATTCATGGAATTCCCTGTGATTTCAGACATAGTCAGAGCTTTGGGAAATAAAATTGTCTCTGTTTTTCCTATGGAAATACTCACTTCCAGTTTTATGTTTTGTGTTTTCCTAGTGCTTGAAGTGTGTTACAATGTGAAGTCACAGGAAGGCTGGCACTGCACTGGAGTAGTTGTGGGCATAGTTGGAGGAGTCTGACTGCCCAAACCATTTATATCTAGATTGGTTTAAAACTATCAGATGTAATAAAAACTATTAATCCTTTATAAACTTGTGGCCATGTAAGTGGTTGTTGTGGTGGGGTGCCCATCCCTGGAAGTGTTCAAGGAATGACTGGATGTGGCACTCAGTGCTCTGGGCTGTGCCAAGGTGGGGATCAGTCACAGGTTGGACTCAGCCATCTCAGAGGTCTCTTCCACCATTAATGATCTGTGATTCTGATATGCTTTAAAGAAAGAAGACTTCTGTTATGTGGGTTTTGGTTTAGGCTTCCTATTTGCAGTTCATGAGGTGTGATGGCTGTCAGTTAAGTGCATAAAAACTGGAAGTCAGTAGTAATGTTCCATTCTCCCTTTAATTAAAAGGCATTGAATTAAAGCAAATATTCCCTCCTCCTGTTGATTTTTCTGCACAGTGTTTGAAATCTGTGCAGAATCGGAGACCTGCAAAGCAGTGGTTGCAGGTCCCAGCTGTGGTTTTCCTCGTGGCTTGTTAGGGCATCCCTGATAGTAATGGGGTGTGCTGTGAGGTGTTTGCTGTGCCCCCAGGGCTGTCCTGTGCTGGGAGGTGAGGCTGGGCTGGGCTCAGCTGCTGGGTGTGGGGCAGAACGGCCCAGGGGCTGGGGCTGAGCCAGGCTGGAGCCCTGCCTGCAGCACAAGGTGTGCTGGTCCATCTTCCTGGAGCAGAACCTGCTGTGGCTCTGGTGTGATGGCTCTCAGGGTGTGTGCAGGGATCTGCCTGAGGTGCTGCTCTGCCCAGGGGCAGCAGGGAGATGCCCAGTGCCACAGGTGTGCCCTGGCTGCATGGGGAGCTGCTCTGCCCAAGGGCAGCAGGGAGATGCCCAGTGCCACAGGTGTGCCCTGGCTGCACTGAGGTGCTGCTCTGCCCAAGGGCAGCAGGGAGATGCCCAGTGCCACAGGTGTGCCCTGGCTGCACTGAGGTGCTGCTCTGCCCAGGGGCAGCAGGGAGATGCCCAGTGCCACAGGTGTGCCCTGGCTGCACTGAGGTGCTGCTCTGCCCAGGGGCAGCAGGGAGATGCCCAGTGCCACAGGTGTGCCCTGGCTGCATGGGGAGCTGCTCAAAGTGTCCAGGTGAGCCACGGCCCTTCCTCACCTGGCACAGTGTTTGTGTTGGCAGGATGGGGAAATACGGGATTGGTCACAGCACCGACTTCCAGTTCACTTTCTGACAATGCTTTATCTTTAGAGCATCGTATTTAGAAACTTCTGAAAGTTTTGAAACTTGAGAAGGCTGGGCTGTGAGGCTCTTTTCAGGGATAGTGCCCCTTTAGCAGGTGTGTGTTCATAGAGGGAGGAAGGTGCCTGTTGATTTAGAGAGATTTGTGTCTGGCTGTGACAGTGCTGGTACTGAGGAGGGCTGCTGCTGTGGGGATTTTCTGTCACCAGTACGTGTGTGTGTTATGTTCTGCTGAAAAGTTCCAAGAGATTGTTTGGAAGGGTGAACTGAGGTGGGTTTTGGGTCTGTTAAGGATAGCAGTAGGGATTTTTTCCTAGATATTGTGTGTTTCTCCAGACTATTAAGTACCAACTAACTAGAGTTGATTTAACTTTGTGTTCATTAATTACAAGTGATAAAGCAAAATCCATGGCTCAGTGTCGTTTTTCTCAACAGCCTGAGTGCACAACTTAGAGACACTCAGGCCTGTCAGTGATCGTGGTTCCAAACCAACGTCCATCTTCATATAACAAAAGATTGGACCTTCTTGCATCAGACTAGAGAATCAAAAGTCAATGAAAGTAAAATTTCAGCTTTCTCCCACCCCCAATGTTTAGATTAATGGATATTTGTAGAGAAATAAAATAGATTCTCTCTAGTTGCTCAGCGCTGTTGCTGCATTCTGTGAGGGGAAATAAAATGTTCCAGCATGTCAGAGTGCACAAAGAAAAGAGCTGAGAAATAAAAAACCCCAAAATAACAGTGCTAATATTTCCTTTTTGTATAGTTTCCTTTTTTAAATGATAGTATAAAAAGCAGTTTTACTTCTAGGTGACCTTGTTGTAGTGGCTGTTGTGGCAGGAAGCTCCAGAAGCGTGTAATGTGATGTTTCTCTGGCATGGGAGCACACAGAACTAGATCTATGACACAGTTTCTTTGAGAAGCTCTTCTCAAGTGTTTTAGCACTCAGTGGTATTGAGCTTTGCTGCTGCTGTCAGCACAGAGACTTGAAAATTCAAATAAAAAGTACTAGCAAACTAGTGAAATTTTAAATTAAATGTATCTATCATCCTCCAATGACTTCCAGAAATGTATTGTAGAAATAACATCTGACAGTGAAAACAAAGCTTGAGTCATAAATGCTGTTTATTCTGCTTTTGCAGGGGTGAGGGAGCACACTGGAGCGCCTCACGCTGCTGTGAAGCCTGCAGCCCAAGCTGCCCGGAGTCACAGCTGCCCGTGGGCATCAGCTGGGCTGCCCATGGGTGTTTGCTGTGGGTGCCTGCAGGCAGAGTCTCAGCCCTCACCTTGGAGGTGCCCATTTGGGGCTGCTGCTCCAGGCTCTTTGGTCTGATCTGGAGTGCCAGGAGCATCTTTCTCCTTCATTGACAGTCAGCCATTCCCTTAGGAAAGACCCAGCCATGTCCATAGGGCTCCTAGTCCATGGTACAGAAGAACTGAGCTTGAAGCCACACCGAAGCTCAGCACATACAGAGAGGGAGTCACCCATGGCATCAGAGCAGGACGGTGTGTCAGGGCCCGGTTCCCTCCCAGGGGAGGCTGGCTCAGGCACGCTGCATTCACAGCTGCTGGACAAAGGTGCTCCAGGCTGGGGCTCTGCAGTGCCATTCATCTTGCACTTCCATTCTGGGCATCTGGACCTTCCCCAGCAGGAGGTGGTGCCAGGGGGCAGTGGGGAGGGTGCCCTTCCAGAGCCCCCGGCCTGGCAGGGGCCTCCCTAGGCACTTCGCAGCTGTAAAGCTGATTGTAATTCCTTGGAATCCTTCTTTTACCTACTCTGAAATTCTCTCTCTCTCCGATAATCTTTTCTAATGCACAAATATTACACATGGCCTTTCCATTGAGCTATTGCTGTCTTTCAGAATATACCTTTGTTCACAATTCTGGTCCAAATTGGTTAAAACTTTTAGTGGCAATTCAAGCTCCTATGGATAGGGAATTCCAAGGTCACACTTTCAAATACAAATGGCATAAATGTTCCTATATTAGTTTGCTTTTAAAAAAATATAAATCCTGAGTATAGGGATTGTTTTTGAAGAGTGGCGGTTGGGAGCAGGCAGGGGGAGTGGGTGTGTGCCTGGGAAGTGACTTGTGTGTGACCCCTGAAGAATTTGGGTAGAGAGGAAACAAAGTACCCAGTGTTCACACAGCAGCAGGAACATCTCAGGCCGTGCGGTGGCTCTGAATCTTCTCTTTCTGGGCAAAGATGGATTTCAGGTGTAGTTGTTAGCACTGGCTGTTGGGCAGGGACAGGTAACGTGTGGCTCACAGGTGCTGCCATTCAGCACCGGGCTGTTTGTGGGGGACCCCAGAGGTCCCACGGCCATGGGGGCTGCGGGGCCAGCGCCGGCTCCTCCTTGGCCAGTCCTGCCCTGGGATGGAGCAGGGCACCCGCATGGAGCAGCTGCTGCCTTCCAGCTCCCCTGCTCTGGGACCTGCTGGGGTTTCCCTCCCCTCAGGTCCCAAGATGCATTTTCTTCTCAGAAGGTTTTTGGTCTTTATTAAGCCCATTTTTAAAATAAAGACTCTTTTCTTAGAATTCTGTCTTATATTTTTCTGCTCCTTTTGATTGCTTTGACATCCAGGTTGTAGAAAATTTATCACAAAATATTCTCAGTTTCAGTTGAGAAAAAGGAACAGGTGAGCTTAGGTGTTTTGCTTTATAGATAACAAATGGAAAGATGAATGTAGAGAAGATGAAATAATGTGTTTGCTGTTATCTCTTGTTGAATGTTTTTCAAGGTGGCTTCTGGTGTGTCACAAGTTTTTAACCCATCTTTAAAGCTGTCAATTTCAGTGTGAAAAAGCTTATAGCAGTTCTCTCTTGCAGCTTCCAATCAAGGCTTGCCAGCAGAATACCCACACCAAAGTCAGCACGGAGCACAACAAGGAATGTCTCATCAACATTTCCAAGTACAAGTTTTCCCTGGTCATCAGTGGTCTCACCAATATATTAAAAAATGTTAATAACATGGTAAGTTTTCTAATTTTGCATTGTTTGGTGATTTTTTAAAAATAGTTCTTTATTTCTGTTGTAAAATCTGCAGAGAATTACTTGAAATTTAGTCAGATTGTAGCTTGCCTTTTACACATACTTATTTTCTGTTCTGGAGTTCACCAGCAGCATCCATCAGAGCCATGTGCCACAGAAAGGGCATTGGGATTTTGGGGCAGGGAAGGGATTTAAAACTTGAGCTATTTGAATTTTCCAGGCTGCTTAGGTCTTTCACTGTGTGTCTGTGTATATGTAAAATAGCTGTATTTTTTAGCAGCCAGATGAGTTTCAGTCAGAACCTTTGCCATGAGAAAAGTTTAGTTCATTGAGTTCTGGATCAGTGTAATTTGGGATCATTTGGAATCTCCCCAGACAGGCAACAGAACTGGCCAGGCTCTGGCAGTACTTTCTTTATGATTTTAGAGACATTATTTGGAGTGAGCCCTTGGCTGTCAGTTGTACAGGGATGTGCATCTGCTGGAACTGCAGAGGACTGATAAAATGAGAAAATAGGTTGCCCTGCTGCTAGGGATTTTAGGCTGCTTAAAGCTACCTGTAATCCCTTTGGAGAGAGAATTTATTTTAATTAAACTCTACAGGCATGAGGGAGCATGTTGATGTGCAAGGGGATTGGCTGATAAATGAGAGAACTGTACAGTTTAAAGAAGTTTCTCTATGTGATACACAGAGTTTGAGAGGAAAGACCTAGCTGAAAGTGTCAATTAAAAGGTTTGCCCTGAGGAGCAAGTCTGAGTGTTTGTCACATGTGGTGGTGTGAGCTTCTGTGGGAATCAGCAATAACTGGGGAGGGTTTCTGTGGCTGGAACAGACCAGGCCAAGAGACACTCAGTCACAGCACTCAGAAAGAGTGTCAGCTGAAACCTGGGGGTTTCCTGAGGTGAGCCATCCCTGCCCTGGGGTAAGGAAACTTCTCTGGGTGCTCTGACAGGTGCTCTGTCTGTGGTTTTGGTTGAGTCTTACCTACTTTATTTTGCTGTTTGAATGTTGCTGGAGGCAGTGCCTGTTGTTGGCACAGGGCTGGTGCAGGCTGGAGCACCCCAGGGAGCCCTGCCTGTGTCTGCAGTGGGGCATCCTGTGCAGAGCTGCCAAGGAGCCAGCACTGATGGATACCTGACCAGGTTCTGGAAGGTGCCCCCACACCTGTGAGCAGCCAGTGGGCCTGGGGAGGTGAGGGGCTGCAGGGCACCTCCACTCTTCCTTTGCAGGGGCTGTTGGTTCCTTATTGCTTTTGGCATTGCAGACTTGACAAAGATATTTCTTTAGTGATAAGGTTTTACTTCCTATTTTAATTTGACTTTTGCTGGCTTTATGTCTAAACTCCAAACCAGAGCAATAATGGAGCCATAATTTACTGTGCCACTTTGCTGCTTGCTTTTTATTACATCACAAGTCAAAGATCTGTGTCTCAGATGAATCCATTCTTCTTCTAGAGAATATTTGGAGAAACTGCTGAAAAGAATTTATATCTATCTCAGCTGATTATCTTGGATACACTGGAAAAATGTCTGGCAGGGGTGAGTAGGCTTGCTTAAGTAATTCTAACTTGGAATCCAATGGGTTGGAGAATACAGGTCAAATGCTTGTGTGTCTGTTATTACTGGTACTAAAAACTCATCAGATTTAGAGCAAAATAGGATTAATGCAATTTAAAAACACTAAAACTTCCTATAAATGCAAGTAGTTGATGTAACCGATGCATTAACGATTTGGAGGGTGCTTTACATTGCCTAAAATTAATGGTCTTTTTTCCTGTTAAAAGTAACAGAGGATTCAGCGCAAGTTTTTCATTTTGTGCTACTTAGTTCTCTGCATACAGGGCTGAGATTTTTTTTAATGTCTTAAAACTTTCATTTGTTGAAGTAATTTTCCATGTGCTTTTATACAGAGCAGAACCTTTGCTGCCACGACTCTAGAGATGGTTTCTGCAGGTGTTTCCTAGATTACATTAGCTAACCATGTCCAAATCTCCGCTGGGAGTGCAGGCCTGAGCTTTCCAGTCAGAGCTGCTGCGAGGCAGTTTGCTGGTCCCTTTGGGAGGAGAGTGCTGCTGCTTGTACAGCTTACTGTGCCGAGCCAAACTTCGCTGAGAGTGAGATTTGCAGTGGTTTATTCTTTTAACAAGAACAGATTTTATTTTTAAGCTGTATTTGGTTTCCAGCTTTTACAGCTGAGGAAAGCACCCCTTTTTGGCACTTTGTGTCTTTGATGTGTTGAGTCAAAAGAACAATTTGAGTCAAAGAACCAGAATTTTATCTTCAGAATTTGGTTATTTTTAAATATTTCTACTATGCATAATATTTGAAACTGTGGTTTTCCTTAATAGATCATCATATTTAAATAGCCTAAAATTGTGCTGAATCTTTCTTGCTCTGTCACTTGAAATGAGAGCAGTTTGAGGCAGAATATGTTAAATCAGAGTGAGCCAAAGCTCTGTACAAAGCATGTTGTGTTCTGTGGTATCTTCAGATGGATTTCTTGCTCAATGTTTCATCAAGTTCTCATGGCAACAGGACGCAGGTCAGCTAAGTGGGAGTCTCTGAAACTTCCCAATTCCCTATGGAAAACTCATTGGTAGAATTTTAGAAAGCTTTAGTGCTGACCCTTCTGTTAAAACTTGCTCTTAGTAGAGCAAAGTTTCACTTTGAATTCTTCTGTAAATAGTTTCCTTATGTCTCACACTGTGCAAACTGGCAAAAATTAGATTTTTCTTTTGCAGGGAAATTAAGCCATTTTTGACTCATATAGAGCAATTCCCAGAAGGAACGAGGGAGAAGCACCTCTTTTTGGTTCATTTTTAATATAAAATACTCACTGTTAAAATATGGCCAGCAAGCACTTACCCCAAGGGAAGTGAGGGTGGGCTTTGCTCTTTAGCCCTCAGGGGGAGCCGAGGCAGGCAGTGCTGTCCTGATCCTCACCCAGAGCAGCAGGGCACGTCAGTCAGGGCAAAGCATGGATTGCTGCAGAGCCTGGTTTGATGTTTGCCTGGGGCCCGGTGGGATCCATCAGCCTGGTGTTCAATGGGATCCATCAGCCTGGTGTTCAGTGGGATCCATCAGCCTGGTGTTCAGTGGGATCCATCAGCCTGGTGTTCAATGGGATCCATCAGCCTGGTGTTCAGTGGGATCCATCAGCCTGGTGTTCAATGGGATCCATCAGCCTGGGGCCCAATGGGATCCATCAGCCTGGGGCTCAGTGGGATCCATCAGCCTGGTGTTCAGTGGGATCCATCAGCCTGGGGCTCAGTGGGATCCATCAGCCTGGTGTTCAGTGGGATCCATCAGCCTGGGGCCCGGTTGGATCCATCAGCCTGGTGTTCAGTGGGATCCATCAGCCTGGGGCCCAGTGGGATCCATCAGCCTGGTGTTCAGTGGGATCCATCAGCCTGGTGTTCAATGGGATCCATCAGCCTGGGGCTGCTCAGTGGGATCCATCAGCCTGGGGCCCGGTGGGATCCATCAGCCTGGGGCCCAGTGGGATCCATCAGCCTGGGGCCCAGTGGGATCCATCAGCCTGGTGTTCAATGGGATCCATCAGCCTGGTGTTCATTGGGATCCATCAGCGTGGTGTTCAGTGGGATCCATCAGCCTGGGGCCGCTCAGTGGGATCCATCAGCCTGGTGTTCAGTGGGATCCATCAGCCTGGTGCTGCTCAGTGGGATCCATCAGCCTGGGGCCCAGTGGGATCCATCAGCCTGGTGTTCAATGGGATCCATCAGCCTGGTGTTCAATGGGATCCATCAGCCTGGTGTCCTAGGCTGGAGCTGTGGGGGGTTTGGCTGTGCTGGGCCAGGAGCCTCTCTGTGCAGGTTGGAGGTGGGTCCAGGCTTTGCCTCCCGAGCAGAGCTCAGGGGCCGCTGTCTGTCCGCAGCAACCGAAGGACACCATGCGCCTGGACGAGACCATGCTGGTGAAGCAGCTGCTGCCCGAGATCTGCCACTTCATCCACACCTACCGCGAGGGCAACCAGCACGCGGCCGAGCTGCGCAGCTCCGCCTCGGGCGTGCTCTTCTCGCTCAGCTGCAACAACTTCAACGCCGTCTTCAGCCGCATCTCCACCAGGTACGGACTGCTGGCATCTGCACTGCTGTGTGCCTGCAGCCCCCTAGGGAGGGACAGCATCTGCACTGCTGTGTGCAGCCAGCCCCCTAGGGAGGGACAGCATCATAGCATCTGCACTGCTGTGTGCAGCCCCATAGGGCGGGACAGCATCACAGCATCTGCACTGTGCCTGCAGCTCTAGGGAGGGACAGCATCTGCGCTGCTGTGTGCAGCCAGCCCCCTGGGGTGGGACAGCATCACAGCATCTGCACTGCTGTGTGCAGCCAGCCCCCTGGGGCGGGACAGCATGTGCACTGTGCCTGCAGCCCTGGGGCGGGACAGCATCTGCACTGCTGTGTGCAGCCAGCCCCCTAGGGAGGGACAGCATCACAGCATCTGCACTGTGCCTGCAGCCCCCTGGGGTAGGACAGCATCTGCACTGCTGTGTGCTGCCAGCTCCCTAGGGAGGGACAGCATCACAGCATCTGCACTGCTGTGTGCAGCCCTGGGGTGGGACAGCATCTGCACTGCTGTGTGCAGCCAGCCCCCTGGGGCGGGACAGCATCACAGCATCTGCACTGCTGTGTGCAACCCTGGGGTGGGACAGCATCACAGCATCTGCACTGCTGTGTGCAGCCAGGCCCCTAGGGAGGGACAGCATCTGCACTGTGCCTGCAGCTCTAGGGAGGGACAGCATCTGCACTGTGCCTGCAGCCTCTGTCTGCCACCAGCTGTTCAGAGGATCCAACGCTTTAAATACTCTTTAATGGGGTAGTTCTCAAGTGGAATGCCCTCAACCTTTCACTGGGCAGAGTAAAAGGTTTACTTGGGTTTCAGGTTATGAAATGAACCCATTTCAACCCCATCCTGGGTTACTGCTGGCTGCATTTATTGCTTTTTTTTAATCTGCTTTCAAAAGTACCACTGAAAATAGCGAGTGAAGATAATGCAGCAGAAGTGAAGTTATTGTGGGTGCAAGGTGTCTTGGAAAAAAAAAGAATGCCGAAGCTAATGGTTGTATCCATTTACTTACGAATTTGGAATGAAAACTGGTGATTGTCCACAACTCTGCTGGAGCCCCATGATTGTTTTCCTGCTAGGAAGCTTTTGTGTTAAATCTGTCTTATGCCTGAAGGGGACAAACAGCTGGGCTGTTTGTTACTTGTTGGAAAAGACCCATTTGTCTTCTGATTTGAGTTTCACAGCACATCTACTGTAAAAATAACTGAATTTTCTGCTTTTCTAAGTAAGAAGAGAGACAGGCCCAAAATTTCCATCTATTGTCTCTTTTTGCTCTGTTCCAGATCCTTCTGATGCTTCAGCATTTGTCAGTCCACTAGAGTGGTGTGCTAAGCTTTTTATTACTGAAGTACTTTGATATTTTTGAAAGGTGCTTGAAGTAGCTGAGCTCTTGTCACACAGTGTTACAGTTGACATCATTCTTGAATTATTAGAAACGGAGCCTGGGCAGCCTTACATGGTCACATAGCAATGAGCGAGCCAATTTAATTGAAACAAAGATTTATATTTTCCTCATATGTTTATATATTTCTTTGGAAAATGTTTGTGTTTTAGAATTCAGTCTAAAATGATTGAGTAATTTGAAATTTAAAGTATTTTCTAAGTTGTTACAGAACCTTTAATAACTTTATTTCAAGAACATAGACTTGGCAGCTAGCATGGGGAATGTTGTTTTATTCTGTAGGTTGATAGTGTTTTGTTGCTTATGGAAATGGAAACAATTTCTTTTGCTCCTTCTATTGGAAGCATTTTTCGGTTGAAACTTTTTGATAATCCTTGAATCTAGTGGTTGGATCTGTGTGTATTTGTGTGGCTGTAGCATGGTTTGTTCCCCTGCTCCAGAGCCCCCCTCAGCATCCCTTTGAGCTGGAGCAGAGTGCTTCTCCCCTAACCTGTTTGCCCTTGCACGTGGCTTGTACAGCAACAGTTAAATGTTTGACCAGTTGTTGCTGGTCTCCACAGGGGTCAGCCTGCTGCCAGTCAGCACTGCTGATCCCTGACCTGGGTTTCCTGTTTAGGCATATTTCTGGGCCTTGCACAGCAGCTGGGGGATTTTTGGCATGAAAAGCACAGCAGTGGGGACCTTCCCATTCCCAGCGAGGGCTGTTAAGTTTCCTTGGCGCTGAAGACATGAAGAACTGCTTTTGTGTTTAGTACTAGAAATCACATTCCGTGTCTGAAACACATCTGTAGCCTTGGAAGGAGCCGTGGCACTCCGAGTTTGTGGGAACAGATGCTGCAGTGATCAGTGCCTTGGTGTCTGGGAGATGCTGAGCAAATTCCCTGGGACAGCAGTGTGAAAAGATGCTGTTGTGTTTAAACTGGTGTGATTAAACTTCATCCTGTGTGCTCAGGCCAGAGAAGCGTGGAGCAAGAATGGTTGTAGCTCACTGCAGTGATACCCAGTGGTACCCTCAGTCCCTGCTGTGCTCTGAGGTCTCACCTGGGCCAGGACCTGCTGGGAAGGAGCAGCAGCCTCAAGGTGCCAGGAGCCCATGACCTCAGGGTGTAGTTGAAAGGATGACAAGGTTACTGCCACAGGAGGGTGGATAACAGGAGCATTTAGGCAAATCTTGGGCACAGTCAATCCACAGAAGGTACTGGCGTCTTGTAAGATCATCACTGGTTTTCTAGCTCCATTTTCAGTATGAGGATGGCACAAGACTGTAATATTAAGTCTTAATCGTGCAAGATCTTTTATTTCTAAATCTGGAAATGTTCATCTGAGATGATGGAACATTCTCCTGCTATTGAAATGTATAATCTCACAGGTGTGTTCGTACCTGTCTGGCAGGATCTGGTGGAAAAGTTTGCTTACTTTGTGTATTTTTAGATTGCAGGAACTGACTGTTTGTTCAGAGGATAATGCTGATGTTCATGATATTGAACTTTTACAGTACATCAGTGTGGATTGTTCAAAACTCAAGCGACTCTTGCAAGGTATGGTCTGAGCCTGTGTTTTGAAATATTTCTATTTTAATCTGATTAGTCAGAGATGACACAGTACAATTGGTATATCTGGGTTTATTGCTCTGTTTTACTCCAAGCAGTCATGTATTTACTGAAGTATTTAAGAGTAGTTAAGTACTGTTAAAATATTGATTTGAAAATTGCTTTGTGCTTCAAATATCTTGTATAACCTGTGGTGTTTTTAGAACAAGTTTCTGTTCTAAATGCAGAAATATTTTATCTTTACAGAGACTGTATTCAAGTTTAAAGCTCTAAAGAAAGTAGCTCAGTTAGCTGTTATCAACAGTCTTGAGAAGGTAAGTGTTCAGTACTTCTGTTTCATTGCTTATTTGTAGACTTTCTTCTAGTTTAGCAATAGTTGCAATTCAGTAATTTACTATAAAATAAAAATTGCTGCCTCCCTTTGATGCAAATATGTTTTGCAAGAAATTTTGTGTTTAGAATTAAGAATAAAACCTCTCTTTGTTTAAATGTGTAATTTAGTAAAATTCTTGAAGCTCTGGAATGTGAAGGTGTTTCCCATTATCTGCAGGCATTTTGGAACTGGGTGGAAAACTATCCTGATGAATTCACAAAGCTGTACCAAACCCCGCAGACTGACATGGCTGGTAAGGCATAACACATGGCAGTGTTCGAGGCTGGTTTCTCAGATATCACCAAATGCATTCACTTGCATTTTGTGCCCTCTTTGCTCCTTGTGCAGCCTGCAAATAAACAAATTTCTGTCAGCCTTTGTCAGGGCAGGCAAGAGTATGTTCCTGTCTGTTTTCTTTCCTGACTCCCCTCTTAAACGAGATTCATTTTGTGCTTCACAACACAAAGAAATAAACCCCAAAAGATGGAGACTCTTTAAATTTATATTTTTCATCTTGATACAGGGTAAAACTTAGAGAACATCACCTTTACTTGTCTCTAGTGAAAAAGAGAGGAGAATTTATATTTTCAGGTAAACTATGTCTTTAACTGGGTTGAGACCATTTGATCCCCAGTAGCATGTCAGTATTGTGCAGACCAGAACTTTCCTTCTGTGTAGGTGGAACCATCCCTCTGCTCTTTTATACCTGTTCTTTACCTCTTCATAGTTAAAACTGGTATTGGACTTGGGCTTATGTTTTATGCAGATTGTGCTGAGAAGTTGTTTGATTTAGTGGATGGCTTTGCTGAAAGCACAAAGCGTAAAGCAGCAGTGTGGCCACTGCAGATCATCCTCCTGGTCCTGTGTCCAGAGATAATCCAAGATATAGCAAAGGATGTGGTAGAGGAAACTAAAATGAACAAGGTAAGAGAATGAATTCTGGCTCTGGTTTTTAGAGTTGGCTTGGTTTTGCTGATTCTGTATTTCAAAGATGTTTAATTTTGTCTTTCCTCCTTCAAGAGCACATTACAATTCCATATGTAAATTTATGCACTCTTTTTAAGTTCTCACCTTACGTACGTTCTTTTACTGTCAGTAATTCATACAGATAGTATGTCCCAAACAAAGTTATTTCAGAACTTTGCATTTCCTTGGAGATTTGAATCTCTGTGCTGTGATTTCCTCTGCCTCCACCCGCAGCAAATGGCTGTGCTGAGGGTCTGGGGTCTGCAGGGGGCTGTGAGCCCCACAGGTGCTGGGTTTGATGTGGCTGCAGCATGAGGGCTCTTGTGCCATTCTGATTGCCCCAGCTCTGTCAAAGGGAATGTCTTTAATAATGACAGGATTTCTCCAGGGTGCTGCATCCAGTGGGTTTCTGCCATCACAGTGTCTGGTTATAACTGTCCCTGCTTGGAATTCTGCAGAAGCTGTTCCTGGACAATCTCAGGAAGGCCCTGGCAGGACACAGTGGGAGCAGGCAGCTGACTGAAAGTGCTGCTATTGCTTGTGTTAAACTGTGCAAAGCATCTACGTACATCAACTGGGAAGATAATTCTGTCATTTTCCTGCTAGTGCAGTCCATGGTAGTAGATCTTAAGGTAAGAATGTCTATTTCCTAATTGCAGTGAAGAAATTTGAAATAATGAAGTTAATTTTGAATTTCTTAATTGAATACCAGTGGTTTTCAGTTGAAAGTTTTGTATTAAAAGTAGCCAAGAATAATAATGGTATCTGATTTATATATTTATATCTTTCTGAATTATATAGAATTTGCTGTTTAACCCAAGCAAACCTTTTTCAAGAGGCAATCAGAATGCAGATGTAGACCTGATGATTGACTGCTTGGTTTCCTGCTTCCGCATTAATCCTCACAATAACCAACACTTCAAGGTAAGAACACTGCTTATGGTAAGTCATTCTCTACATACTATTGACAATCTGTCAGTTATAAAAGCTGTGCTAACAGCAGCTTGAAGCTCATAAATGAGTTCAACTGTATAAATATCCCTTAGTAATAAATCCCTGCATGTTTTGATAAATCTTTTCACAGCTGATTAGGCTTCTCTTGTTCAGATTTGACAGCTTTGTCAATTTAATAAAAAGGCTCCAGAATGTTTTTCAGGATGATAAGAAAGATGGCAAAGACAAAGATATTCCTAAGTGGCTTTTATGTATTTTGATTGTAGATCTGCTTGGCACAGAATTCCCCATCAACATTTCATTATGTGCTGGTAAATTCACTCCACCGAATCATCACAAACGTAAGTTCTGGCAGTATTTTATCAGTGTCTGGGGCTTCTGTTCAGATCAATATCTGCTTAGTAAATACCATTTGGATAGCAGGCTAGATCTTGTGAGTGCAGAACATCTCAGGGTTGGTGCCTGTTCAGGAGGCAGAGTGTTGTAGCGAGCAGCTAGGTCGGAATCGTTGCTTCAGCTGCAGCCTGTTTAAAGTTACAGGTTTGATAATGGGCAAGCAGGATGACTGGGCATACTGGTACAATGCACAGGGAATTTGGGGCGAGGGCTGGGGTGCGGGGTTGAGAGCCATGGCTCAGGGTCAGCGCTGCCCTTGCCTTGCAGTCGGCGCTGGACTGGTGGCCGCGGATCGACGCCGTGTACTGCCACGCCGTGGAGCTGCGCAGCATGTTCAGTGACACGCTGCACCGCGCCATGCAGGGCTGCGGGGCGCACCCTGCCATCCGCATGACCCCGGTAAGCCTGGGGCGGCTGGCCCGGCGTGGGGCAGCGGGCCCTGCCTGTGGCACCCAGCCCTGCCTGGGGCAGCGGGCCCTGCTGGGGCACCCAGCCCTGCGTGGGGCAGCGGGCCCTGCGTGGGGCAGCGGGCCCGGCCTGGGGCAGCCGGCCCTGCGTGGGGCAGCCGGCCCTGCGTGGGGCAGCCAGCCCTGCGTGGGGCAGCCGGCCCTGCCTGTGGCACCCAGCCTTGCGTGGGGCAGCTGGCCCTGCGTGGGGCAGCCGGCCCTGCGTGGGGCAGCCAGCCCTGCGTGGGGCAGCCGGCCCTGCCTGTGGCACCCAGCCCTGCCTGTGGCAGCCAGCCCTGCCCTCCTCTTCAGCGCTTTGCGCTGGACACCAGAGGGGGGAAGAACAGAGCAGCAGGGAGCCACACGTGCTCTGTAGCCCTGCAGTGATGGGGGATTGGCTGTGCCTAGTTCAATGTCTCTCTGTTTTCCTGGTGCTTTTAAACTGGCTACATACAAGTATTTGTCCTCTAACTGTCCTCTGTGGCTAACTGTCCATTTTAAGCTTTCTGGCTCTGTGAATAGCCAGCTAACATGTCCATCCTTGCTTAATGTGGAAAAACCAAAGCATTCTGTATGTGAAGGCAATCACTGAAAACTGTGATACTTTTACCATGATTGGCATCTTCATTTGTCTTGCTTTATGTTGAGCAAGTTGACTGTTTGGTCTTTGTGACAGCAACAAAGTAAAAGATTTTTCAGCCATTATGAAATAAAGTTAATATTCTTGGCTGTCTTGGAGAAAGTCTTGAGTAAATTCAGATTTGTAGTTCGTCCAAATTCTTCCAGTAAGTCCACACACAGCTGTGTTGCTGCATTCTCCTCTGAACATTCCTTGAGGACTTCTGCTGTGGCAAGTGGTCTTGGTAGGTTGGTTTAGAGAGCCTAAAATGAGACATAAAAATATTCCTGTTGGGCTTCTCAAAGGAGAGCAAATGAGCACAATGCTTTTGGTTGAAAGCTACTCCATGTTTAACTTGCTTTTCACCTGTGTGTATTCATCTGTTGGAGAATAGTTGCCCTGACAATACCCCTGCTCTGACTGGTGGTGCTTTGTCTTCTGCTTCTCACTTTCCCTCTGCCTGGCTGCTGTTGCCCACGTGCTCAGACGCCCGCCAGCCCCTGCTTTGCATGGCCCTGGGCCTCTGCTGCTGTAAGTATGACCCGTAACTACCGCAGAAAAGCCCTTCCTTGCGCTGACTTTTCTGTGCATAGTTACCGCAGAGCCCGCCAGCCCCGGGCAGCGCCAGCCGAGCTCCTGCCCCACGAGGGCACCGTTGCTTCTGTGCCCAGCACGCTGCTCTTGCCCCGTGCCCCTGCTCTGCTTTAGAGCTGGTTCCCCATTTCCAGCCTGAACTCACTGATGCTGAACTCCTCCACGTCTGTCCTTGTGCCGTGCTGTCTGTCAGTGTCCTGCTGCTGTTGGTCCCTTGTGCACTGCACAGAGCCTGGCCTGGCTTTCTCACTGACACCCTTCACTTTGGATTGTGGAGACATTAATGCTTTCACAGAAACACATTTGCTTTTGTCACGTGCCTCTCCTAGAAATCCCTGAGCTGTGGCAAACCAAGGCTTAGCGCAGAGTTAGCTGCCTCTACCACTGGGCAATCAATTTCTTGATCAGATGCTTTATGTGGTAGCTTTTATTCCATATATTTGCACAATAACTAATTATTGAAATAACATGAAGACCTAATTTCTTGTAGAAGTTAATCATACCATGTCATAGCTCATCATTTACCTTGAATGGTAAAGGCTTTCTCCTTTTGTTCAAAACTTACAAGTAGTTCACTGGTTTTTCAGCTGAGGGCAGATTATTTTTATATTTAAGTGATGCCCTGTGTGCCTTTCAGAATTGAAAGGTTCATTTTCCAGAGGCTGTTGAGGTGAACATGCAAGCATCTGGCCTGGGGCTGTAGCAGAAAATAACGACATTACTTTGCCTTTAGAAAGAATTCCCTCTCATGTACTCAGAACAAGTTGGAAACATTTATTTTTATTTCTGTCTCAGACCAGAGACATAACCAGTAATTCCTTTTGGTACTTTTTCCACTTTTCTTTCGCCACAGTTTATCTCTTTTGCAAAAAATTTTCTTATGTCTTCGTGCAGCTTACTGAAACAATTGTTAAGGGAACTTTAAAGATACAGTAGTGATTGCCTGTGGGAGGGGATTTTGAACTAGAAGGCTATGTGACTATACTTGAGTTTTGTGTACTTTTAAACTTCTTCTTGAATTACAGATGATAAAGGCAATACATTTCATAATATGTTTAATTGTAAGTGTTAGGTTTGACTACTTTCCTGATGAAGACTGTGATTTCTTTTTCCTTCTATCAGAGCCTTACATTTAAGGAGAAAATGACAAGCCTTAAATTTAAAGAAAAACCTACTGATTTGGAAACCAGAAGCTACAAGTTCTTGCTGTTGTCCTTGGTGAAACTGATCCACGCAGATCCAAAACTTTTGCTGTGTGTAAGTAAATCCTACCGTCATGCTGTTCAGTCATAGTGGAATTTACTTTTGAAGCTACTAAATGAGTAAGAATTAATGGTCACCTGACCATCTAGGACACTTCCTACTCATCTTTTTCTCTGGTTATGATGCTCCTGTGGTTTTGAAGGAAAAAGAAACTGTAAGAGACTTTACAGAATCAGAGCAACACAATGAGGGGGAGCATGAAGTTCTGTGACTCTGAAGGGGAAGGTGGGGGAAGGAGAGGGGAATAGAAGAAAATTAAAATAAGGGGGTTGGAAATTAGTCATCATTTCAATGAGTACTGTCTTAGATCTTCCATTTTCTCAGGCCTGTGATGGTTTAATATAAAAATATTCCAGTTCTGTCAGAGACATGATATGCAAGGTGTGTTATGGATTAAGAATAAAATAACAGATTCTCTGGAGGATCCCCAAATGCCCCTAGTTCAGCAGCAGGAGTGCTGCAGGAGCTGTCAGCAGTGTGGTCAAGCAGGGAAGCTTTGCAGCTGAGCCTGTGTTGTGTTTCCATGCAGAACCCCAGGAAGCAGGGCCCCGACTCGCAGGGCAGCACGGCCGAGCTGATCACGGGGCTGGTGCAGCTGGTGCCGCAGTCCAGCATGCCCGACATCGCCCAGGAGGCCATGGAGGTGAGGGCACAGCCCTGCTGGGCTCCCTGCATGGGCACTGCTGCTGCCAGGGCCTCTCCTGCAGAAACAGAGTCTGTGTGTGTGTGTACAGCATGGCTGGGGACAGAGATAGCTGGGAAAACCTCTGCGTCTGCAGTGTGAGCGTGGAGTAATGACTGAAGTGAAATGCTGTGGGCACTGACTAACAACGAACTCCTGCTGTTCTATGGAAAATGCCTTTTATATCTTTTGTTGTTCTTAAAGCAGTTATGAATATGACTGTTTCTTTGCCTGTGCTCAGGTACTCTGTAAAGTTCTGTATTTAAGTGAAACTCTCTTTGGCTTTAGGCCTTGCTGGTTCTGCACCAGTTGGATAGCATTGACTTGTGGAATCCTGATGCTCCTATAGAAACATTCTGGGAGATCAGGTATGTAAATTACTTATATAAATGAGAGAAATAGCTGTTTTGATTTGTCTTCTCTTTTGAAATAGCTGTGAGTATTTTGGGAAAGCTTTGCAACAGCAGGGAGTTCACGGTCTCTTCGGGCGGGGGGAAAACCCGTCACACTTGACACTAATTTGGACCCTTTGGCAGTTTTAACAGAGAGTGTGAGGCCTGACGGGATGTGAAGAAGGAACATCCCTAGATGTGTTCCTTCCAGAGCAGAGTTGACACGTTGTCAGAGCAGTGTAGGTAACTCGTGCTGCCCTGTCTGTGCTGTCTCTGTCCCGGGCAGAGCTGGAGCTCCAGGCCGGGCTGCCTGCGGGGCTTGAGCCGCTCCAGGCCGCGGGCGCTGGGAAGGGTCCCAGGGGAGCTTGGCCTGTCCATGCACACTCTCACCTCTCTGTTGTACTGCTGGAAGCCCAGGGTAGTGTTTGCACAGGGTGTTCATGCTAAGTGCCTATTTCTATGTGAAACGTAGTGTAATACCTTCAGAAGCGTTGGTGTTCCATCAGAAGGCTGATGCTGAATTTCATTTTGCTGCAGTTCACAAATGCTTTTTTATATCTGCAAGAAGCTCACAAGTCATCAGATGCTCAGCAGTACAGAAATCCTCAAGTGGCTGCGAGAGATTCTCATCTGTAGGAATAAATTTCTGCTAAAAAACAAAGTAAGTGAATATTACCATCTCCCTGTTAGGATCATTAACATGAATTGTTCCCTGTTGGTGTCCCTTTATTTACCAGGTTATTTTTGATTGGAAAAGATTTAGTAGCTACTCCTACATGTTCTGTTCTCTGATTTCCTCTCTGCTTTGTGAGGCAGCTTGATTAGAATGGGTAACTAAAGTGGGGTTTGGGATGGTTTTTTTCCTCTTTGGCTGCACAGGTTGCTGTACTTGGCTAGAAAAGGAATGTTTCACAGAAATATGTGCCTTGTGCCTCTTTGCCTAATACAGGGAAATAGTCCCCAAGGTGAGAGAAAGGGAAGGTAGTTAATGGTAAAATACACATGCTTATGGATGGAGGAAGTTTCCTTTTGCATCTCAGATTCTTCTGAGTCCCAGAATTCTGACTTGCTTCTTTCTGATATTCTTAAAGTATCAAATAATGTATTTCTTTTGGGGAAATATCAGTCTAGGATACCATTAACACAAGTAACTTGATAACACCCTGAGAGCAGCAGTGGAAAAAGTACTGTGTAAATGTCCAAGAGCTTTTTACCTTCCTCAGATCTATGCTTTTTACTCTTTTAAAGTATCAATTGATATATTCTTTTCCTCCCCTCTCTTTATAGCAATCAGATAGGAGTTCCTGCCACTTCCTTTTCCTTTATGATGTCTCTGGAAGTGGAACTAGTCAAATTTCTCTTGACCATGAGGAAATGATGCGCTGTGCACCAGGGGCTACCCTGAGGAAAGCCAAGGGGAATTCTTCCATAGTAAGTAATACATGTTTATAGTTAATTTTAACATTTGAGAAAAACCCTGTGGGCAAGTAGAAATTAAATTACCTTTAGAGTTAATGTGCTGGTTAACAATGATGTTTCAGACTTTACAAAGTAACATTTTTTCAGTTTAACTGTTGGTGCATATTTTTTGATTACAATTACAAACAGCATTGTGACAGCATATATGAGCTCTGATCCTTTTTAGGGTGTCTTATTCCTACTAGAACAACAGCAGTTTCAAACGCAGTGTGGCCAGGGCTGAGTGTTCACAAGCAGTGTTCCCCACTGGGAATTGTGTGTTTGCCAGGAGAGCACTGCCGGCTGCAGCGGAACCCCGATCTGCCGCCAAGCCCAGACCAAGCTGGAAGTGGCCTTATACATGTTCCTGTGGAGCCCCGATATCGAGGCAGTCCTGGTGGCCATGTCCTGCTTCCGTCACCTCTGTGAGGAGGCCGACATCAGATGTGGAGTAGATGAGGTCTCAGTGCATAATTTTTTGCCAAACTACAACACTTTCATGGAGTTTGCATCTGTGAGCAACATGATGTCAACAGGTGAGAGTCATGAGTCAGTTAAAGTAATTTTGTACCTGAACAAAAGGCTGTTACTTGTGCTTGAGTTCTTTAAACAGGTTGAAGTTCTTGATTTCATGCTGCTCTGGCCTTTCCTGGAATGTCTTAGTTATTAGAATTGCTAGAAAGTGTGAGGAATTTGGGTGACTGAGCTCAGGAGGATTTTACAATTGTGTAACAAGAAGCTACCTTTCTAAAGACTTTAAGGGGGATATGTTCCTCTTAATTCAATAATTATTTTCAAAGATCACAAATATGATGTAGGTAGATTTTCAAAAACTTAGTTCAGTGTTCTGTGCCCTTTGCAGGGAGAGCAGCTCTTCAGAAGAGAGTGATGGCGTTACTGAGGCGCATTGAACACCCCACTGCAGGCAACACAGAGGTGAACTCATGTGCACGTTAGAAAAACAAATACAGAAATATTGTTGTTACAAGTAGTTTTGAAGTTAAGTCTTGATATATCTTATTTTCTTTCAGGCCTGGGAGGATACACATGCAAAATGGGAACAAGCTACAAAACTAATCCTTAACTATCCAAAGACCAAAATGGAAGACGGGCAGGTGACTATGAATTTTTCCATTGGTTCAACATTTAGAAATTCAAGCCAAGTCTTTAGGCTTATATATTTTAAGGCATTTGAGTTTTAACTCAGCCAACGACCTCTGTGTGCAGGTGACCGAGAGCCTGCACAAGACGATCGTGAAGCGGCGCATGTCGCACGTCAGCGGCGGCGGCTCCATCGACCTGTCGGACACGGAGTCGCTGCAGGAGTGGATCAACATGACGGGGTTCCTGTGTGCCCTGGGCGGGGTGTGCCTGCAGCACCGCAGCAGCGCGGGGCTGGCCACCTACAGCCCCCCCATGGGCCCCCTCAACGAGCGCAAGGGCTCCATGATCTCCATGGTCTCCACCGAGGGCAGCGTGGAGACCCCGGTCAGCAAATTCATCGACCGCCTGCTCACCCTCATGGTCTGCAACCACGAGAAGGTGGGGCTGCAGATCCGCACCAACATCAAAGACCTGGTGGGGCTGGAGCTCAGTCCTGCGCTCTACCCGATGCTCTTCAACAAACTGAAGAATACCATCAGCAAGTTCTTTGATTCCCAAGGACAGGTGATTCACAGTTGTGTGATATTATTCACATTTGTGTCAGTCCCGTCTTTCCCCCGGGTGACTGAAATGGATCCCTGATTGTGTTCTGTGCACACCCCCTGTGAGCAGAGTGATCATCACAGCACATGTTAATGATTATTGTGATTGTGATTCCAGGCTGTATTTAACATTCTTGAATAGTGAACTTTTGAGTGCAGAATCTGTGAGATTGTTTGTGGAATCCTTATGGCTGGCAGTGTTCACATATTGAATTGTGACATGTATTGGAATTCAGTTGGCTTGGTGGTAACTAGAAAAATGCTTGTCCATGGGATTTTTGAAATGTTGCAGTATATTTGGCAAATACTCTTTCTTTGGTTTTATGTGTCAAAAATTAACCAGAAATTGTCATCCTGCAGGTCTTGTTAACTGACACCAACACACAATTTGTAGAGCAAACCATTGCTATAATGAAGAATTTGCTTGACAATCACACAGAAGGGAGCTCAGAACACCTTGGCCAAGCAAGCATTGAGACAATGATGCTGAATCTGGTTAGGTAAGGAGCCCTCTTGACCTTCTTATACATAGTCATTATGTTTAAGAAGTGAGTTGGAGCCTTCTAGTTTATATCTTTTTGCATTTTCTGATCCTCCTTATGGTTCTGACAGCTGCAGTAATTGTGGAAGGTGTGTAGCATAAAGTGCATTGCTGAAGAGTGGCTGTTTTGTTTTTTAGAGCTGACCATTCCATAGCTTGGCCCTACTGCCATAGGCATTCCTGGTTACTTTTCTGTACATTGATGTTAGTGGTTAAAAACCAGCTGAAGGTCAGGTTTTGGTTCACTATTACACTGATAGAAAGTTTTGGCCAGAAGAAATTTTCTACTGATGCAGGGGTTTACTTGGAGCAGAGGAAGTGAAGTAGTATGAAGTATTTAATGAATCTTTTTTGCTTTTTTCTTCAGGTATGTGCGTGTGCTTGGAAATCTGGTACATGCCATTCAAATAAAAACAAAGCTCTGTCAGTTGGTAGAAGTAATGATGGAGAGGAGAGATGACCTTTCATTTTGTCAAGAAATGAAATTTAGGTAAGGATGGCATTACCTAACTGATAGGGCAGAGTACTGTGGGCAAGTGTAGTTTTCTCTGGTTAGGTGGTTAAAAAAGAACCTGAAGCCCTGGCACAGCAGTGTTCCTGGTACAGGGAGAGTTCCCTTGTCTCTCTTCAGAATGATTATGAGCCTGGTGCTGCATCTCAGTATTACTTAGTTTGTGGTGATACTGAACACTTGTAACAATTTACTGTGTGATGCAGACTGGTAGAAAGACCCCAACAAAGCTTAAACAATCTGTTTATGTGTAACAGGAACAAAATGGTGGAATATTTGACAGACTGGGTAATGGGAACTTCTAATCAAGCAACAGATGAGGATGTGAAATGCTTGACAAGGTAAGGGGCACTCTTCACTGTAACAGCATTTGATTGCAGGTAGAGCTATAAGTAAAAGTGACTTATATTTATTAAATTTTCTTTTTCAGAGATTTGGACCAGGCGAGTATGGAAGCAGTGGTCTCTCTTCTTGCTGGGCTTCCACTCCAGCCTGAAGAAGGAGATGGTGTTGAGTTGATGGAAGCAAAATCTCAATTATTTCTCAAGTAAGTAGTGACTTTTAAATGTTTCTCTATATAATTATTTTGAAGAGAAGCCCTATATGACCTTTATTACAAACTGTGCTTTTCTTCCAGCAGAAATAATTTTATTATCCCAATAGGAATTACCTCTTTGGCGCATTTCAAAATCTCTGCTTTGTAGGTTTATGGAAACATTTTCATTTAAAAATAATTAGAAAATTTGATTTTGTTTTTGCTTAATGCAGATGTGTGTGTTTCAGTCATGGCAAGGATTAGCTCAATTTGATACTGTATTTTATTTGTTTTTATGCACAAAACCTAAACTCTCTTTGAAGATATTTATTGATAGAGGCACACCAGTGTTGGGGAGAATGGGCACACCAGATTTGGGACAAAGGGAGGTGGTTGGAGCACAGTTAAAGTTTGGGCTGTGCCTTGAGGCTGCCTGGGGAGGGGATGAGGTTTGGGGGGGTTTGTTGTGTGATTGCTGCTGTGGGTGAGGTTTGGGGGGGTTTGTTGTGCATTGGATGCCATGGGTGAGGATATGGGAGTTGTTGTGTGTGTGCTGCCATGGGTGAAGTTTGGGAGGTTTGTTGTGCATTGGCTCCCATGGGTGAGGATATGGGAGTTGTTGGGTGTGTGCTGCCATGGAGGAGGATCTGGGGGGTTGGTTAGCTCCCATAGGTGAGGATTTGGGAGGTTTGTTAGCACCCAGGGGTGAGGTTTGGAGGTTATTGAGCATTGGCTCCCATGGGTGAGGATTTGGGAGGTTTGTTGTACATTGGCTGCCATGGGTGAGGATTTGTGGGGGGTTATTGTGCATTGGCTCCCATGGGTGAGGATTTGGGGTTGCTGTGCGTTGGCTCCCATGGGTGAGGATTTGGGGTTGCTGTGTGTTGGCTCCCATGGGTGGTGGGGATTTGGGAGGTTTGCTGTGCATTGGTTCCCATGGGTGAGGATTTGGGAGGTTTGTTGTACATTGGCTGCCATGGGTGAGGATTTGGGAGGTTTGTCGTACATTGGCTCCCATGGGTGAGGATTTGGGGTTGCTGTGCGTTGGCTGCCATGGGTGAGGATTTGGGGTTGCTGTGCATTGGTTCCCATGGGTGAGGATTTGGGAGGTTTGTTGTACATTGGCTGCCATGGGTGAGGATTTGGGAGGTTTGTCGTACATTGGCTCCCATGGGTGGGGATTTGGGGTTGCTGTGCACTGGCTCCCATGGGTGAGGATTTGGGGGGTTATTGTGCATTGGCTCCCATGGGTGAGGATTTGGGGTTGCTGTGCGTTGGCTGCCATGGGTGAGGATTTGGGGTTGCTGTGCGTTGGCTCCCATGGGCGGCAGGGCACCTGTGACCCTGAGGGCTGTCCCCAGGTACTTCACGCTGTTCATGAACCTGCTGAACGACTGCAGCGAGGCGGAGGAGGAGGGCGCGGCGGCGGGCGGGCGCAAGCGCGGCATGTCGCGCCGGCTGGCGTCGCTGCGGCACTGCACCGTGCTGGCCATGTCCAACCTGCTCAACGCCAACGTGGACAGCGGCCTCATGCACTCCATAGGTAACGCCCCGCCTGCCCGGTGCCCGCCCCCTGCCCCTGCGCCCCCTCACTGCTGCTACCTCTCTCCGCAGGCTTGGGCTATCATAAAGACCTCCAGACCAGAGCCACCTTCATGGAAGTCCTCACCAAGATCCTGCAGCAGGGGACGGAGTTTGATACCTTGGCAGAAACAGTGCTAGCAGATCGCTTTGAGAGATTGGTGGAGCTGGTTACGATGATGGGTGATCAGGGGGAGCTTCCCATTGCTATGGCTTTAGCCAATGTGGTGCCTTGTTCTCAGTGGGTAAGTGAGTTTTATTTCCTACATTATGTTAAAATAATAAGGCGTGAAATAAAAAGTGCCGCAACAGTCTGGTACAGAGTGAATAGAGCTGCCGCTGACAATAGCTAGCCTTTCTTAGTGTGTTCTTAATAATGTACTGAATCTGAGTTCAGATCTTGGTGATAAACTGCGTTTTAGTTAACGTCTGGGAACAATTTATATACAGTTATTATAATAAATGCATCTGGGCTGGTTATTTATTACGGGTGGTGTGTGCTGTGATGCAGACACACAGAATTGTGTTTGCTCTTCTAGGTTTTAGCAAGATGAGTTGGGCTTTGTTACACAGCGGAGTAACAGCTTGTCTGTCTGGATAACCATTATGAACTTGTAAGGCTGGATATCCTGAGGCAGATTTTGAGACAAGCAGTAGCATAGGAAACGTTTGCAGAGAGATTGTTTTTGTGTAATTTGATATTTACCTGCCAGAGCCCATAGCAGACATAAAGCTTTATTGCAAACTGCTCGGTGGTTTTGTCTTAGTGCTGGCGTTTCATACTTGGCTCCCTGCGAGTCAGATTAACTCTTCCTCCTCCCTTTAAGGATGAGCTGGCTCGTGTCCTGGTCACACTCTTTGACTCCCGGCACCTGCTCTACCAGCTCCTCTGGAATATGTTCTCAAAGGAGGTCGAGTTGGCAGACTCCATGCAAACACTCTTCCGAGGAAACAGCTTAGCCAGTAAAATAATGACTTTCTGTTTTAAGGTACATAATCTCTTTTTTTTTTCCCTCTGGTACAGATCTCTTCAAGAGCAGGAAAACTTTTTGTGTTTTAACACTTCATGAAGTGAATCTTGTAGAACACTTATGCTCAGGCCCTTGAAAAGTAGGTATCCATCCCTCTGGCACTAAACTTTTGCCTTTCTGACTGGTTCAATTGTATGAGTGATTCTGGGCCAGTGCCAGCTGGAGGACTCTTCCTGCTGAATTCTGAGGTCTTGTTTGTGCTCCCATTTCAGTTCAAAAAGTTGCGTGCAAACAGAGGTGAAGTGTGGAGTCAGTGCTCTAAGAAAGAGTGTCTGCTGGTTAATGCAGTTGTTATTTTTTTCTAATTGGAAATGAATTAAAATAGTGGTAGAAATTGATCTTGGTTGTGTTCCAGAGGTGAGACTATAATATACAAACCCGAGTTTTACAGAATTTGGCTTATGTCAAAGCAGCCCAAGTGTTTTCAGGCTGTTGAAAGCTTCCAGAACTTGCAGGTTCGTGTGTCAATCTGGGCTCTGTCCTTGTTTCCCCTGCACACAGGTCTATGGTGCTACATATTTGCAGAAGCTGTTGGAACCCTTGCTGCGGACTGTGATCACATCCCCTGAGTGGCAGCACGTCAGCTTTGAGGTGGATCCAACAAGGTTTGAGATTCAGGGCAGCAGAGCAGCAGTTGTATTTATTTGTAAACATGATTCCCACTCATTCTCTGTAATAGCATTGCTTTTTCCCTGTTGCAGATATTTCTCTTATGCTTTCATACTGTTGTACCTCTCACTTTTCCAGACACATTGTCTCTGCAGCCCTCTTGCTCTGTTGCTTTAAATTATGTCTAACTCTTAGAAAAATCAAAATTATTTCTAACTCTTAAACCATCATGAACTGATAATGCAGTTATCAGTTGGAATTGTGCATGCACATGTTTGTATAAAATGGTCTGAGAGAATGCCACCTATATCTGTCTGTTCATTGCTGAGTTTTACATGGCCTTTTATTTGTTCCTTATGTGGTTTAAAATAATGATGGAAACTTTTGTGTAAAAGATCACAGGTATTTCCGTAAGAAAAAGGGGAAATGAGGTTCTTACCAAGGATGTAAGTGCAGCTTGTGTTGTGTTTGATTGCTGGTCATACATGTGTGGGTCTGTTTCAGGCTGGAGCCCACAGAGAGCCTTGAAGAGAACCAGAGGAGTCTCTTGCAAATGACAGACAAGTTTTTTCAGGCAATCATTAATTCCTCCTCGGAGTTCCCACCCCAGCTGCGCAGTGTGTGCCATTGTTTATACCAGGTATGCCTGCAGTGCTTGCCTGCCCCTAAGCTTTGGGGTTGGTGTGTGAAATTCCAGCAGTTTGGAGCTTGGTGCTAGACACAGGGGCATCTCTAAAGGCTCTTCTCAGATGTTTGATACGTAACACCAGTCTGATCACTGGGGCTAGGGGTGTTTTAAGGCTTGTGTTTGCAGCCAGCAGGTGACTGAAGGTACCCAGGTTCCCTGACCTCCATCCCCAGCTCCTCTGCTCTGTCCTGTGGCTGCTGAGCCCAGTGTCCTGTTGGATCTCCTTGTGTGTTTCTGATGGATTCAGCTGCTGCTAAAAATCTGAGTAGCAGTTCCCTTGAGGCTCACTGGGAATACAGTTTCCAGTCCAGTTGGAGCATGTCACAGAAATGCTGTGCCTGGTGGAATGTTGGAGCTGTGGTCTCAGTGAGGTGCTCTGAAAGAGCTATTTCTGCCTTTTCAGCCAAAGTCTGTATTCAGGTCTAAAGCAAAGCCAAGCAAATGGATTTTCTGACCTGTGTGAAATAATGATGAGTAACAAAAATCCTGTCACATTTGCACAGGACTGCTGGGGTGATAGGACAGCTGCTGCAATGCCCAGAGCTTGGGAGTGAGAGCAGGGAATGTGTGTTGGGACTGTTGTGGTCTGGGGCTGTTCCTGTGAGCCCTTGCCCTGGAGCAGGTGTGCAGATGCTGAGCCTTGTTCCTGACTGAGAGCTCTGTAAAAGCCTCTGAAGGCTTTTGGTTTCTCTTCCTGACAGTGGCTGTGTTTGGGTTGGTGGCAAAGTGACTTTGGGGTTTTTTGATTTGTTTGGGTTTTGTAATCAGGAAATGAAGCGGGCAGATTGGTCTCCTTCATGGCCACAGTGTCACAGACATAACTAGAAGAATATTTGAGTGTTCCTGAAAGTATCACGCACAGCCTTGGTTGTTCCTTCTGTTATTGGATGTTACATTCTCCCACACCTCATCCCAGAACTCGGTTTATAGGCTGTTTCCAGGATATGTCAGATTATTGCCATTTCAGTGCTCCATTGGTAGCAATTATTTCTGTGCAAACCATTGATAATTCCTTCATGAAATGGAATTTTAAAAATGTGCTCACCAGCAGGCATTCCCACAGATTCTTCTATGGAAGCCTTTCCAAGTGTGTTGGCTTTATTCTTGCCTTTACTGTCTGTGGTAATAAGGGTAATTTGTTCCCAAAAGAGAATATTTACTGGCAGATATACAAGTGGTATTAACTAATATTTAGCTTCAATATTTACTACTTTAACTGTTTCTAGTAACAACTAGATTTCTGTACAAGTGTTTGACTAACACTATTTGTGATGAACATTCTGTACTTAAAATTTCAGGGAGTTTTGAGGTCTAGCCTTTATCTGAAAGAAAGTACAACCAGGATCTGATTTGGGGCATTAATCCATTTTTATTGTATGAACCAAATAGGTGATTTTTATAAGATAACTTCCCTTTTAAAAAGGTGAACATGTTCCATCCCAAGCTCTAGTGTGAGAATACATTATTCCGAATTTTGTGGTGGTTTTTTCATGCTTAGAGTGTTAAAGTAACTGTGCAAAAAATGCTCACCAGATGTGTTCTGTAAATGATTAGTAGCTAGTTTTAATCGCTGTAGCTACCTCACAGAAACGGTGTCTTTGGTTGGATATTGGTGGCTTTGCTGGCTGGTGTTTCTGTTTGGGAACAGAGCCCAGTGAGTGTTTTCCTTTGGAAACATCAATAGCTGGCTGCTGGGACAGATTCACCTGGCTCCTTGCAGGTAATGTATGTTCAGGAGTGTGATGTGGGAGCAGGCATGCTCACAGAACCTCCTCAGAGCAGCTGTGCTGCCTCTTCCATCAAGTCCCCACCCATGCATGGGTGTTCTTGTGAAAGGAGGGTGGAAACTGCTCTCACTGCAGCATCCCAGTGAGTAGGGTGTGTGTGCAGCTGCTCCAGGAGCCACTCATGGCAGTTTCACAGGGCAGGTTGGCAGAGGTGCCACTGGTTAAATGCTCGTAGGTCCTGCGCAGGTTTCAGTTCAGCTGGCTTAGCAGAGGGTTTTCCTGGCTGCTTTGGGTTGGGTGTTTGCTTTTCATCCTGTTCCATCGTGGACGTGTGGGAGCTCTCAGTGCCAGGGTGACCCTCTGGGGGTGCTGGGTGCCGCTGCAGGGTGCCAGGGGTGCCCAGCCCTGCCCCAGCTCCCAGCACTGTTGATGCCTCTGCCCGGGGAGCAGGGCACGAGGGCTGGGGCTTTGCTCAGGTGCTGCTGGAAGTAAAACAGAGCTGGGGCCTTTGTGGTGGGTCCCTTTGCATCTCACTGAAATGCAGAAATAAGCACAATAAGTCAGATCTCTTGACTTGGAAATCTCTAATAAATTAACTGTAGGCTGTAGCTTCTTTCTTCCTTTGTCCAGAGAGTGTTTTATGGCAGTTGCCTCTCACAGTGTAATAACCCTGATGGTTCACAGGTCTAACCAAATTGAAGGACACACAGAGAAACATTGGGAAGATTTAAAACTCTAAATTTAATTTTAAAAGCAATATGTGTTTCAAAGGTATAACACTACTATTTGTACTGTTAAAATTATTTGGGGATGGTAAAATACATTTGAAAGCTGAATACACCATTTGAGGCCCAAGATTGTGTATCATGAGCACATTGATGTGGTTTGACTTTTAATCTAGCCAGAAATAGTAGAAATGATTGAAATTCAACATTTGCTTGTTTTGTATTTAGTGCTTTGTAAATAAGATGTAATAAAACCGTGGAATAAAAACTCCATCATCAGTCTTTAGTTTATATATTTCATTTTCTGTTGGTTATGTTTGTTACATTTTACTGTGTAATTTATGTACAAGTCAACATTGGTTTTTTGTTGCTGTATGTAGTTGGTGCTGTGACTTGTTTGTGCTCATCTCTGTTCTGTAGGCAACTTGCCACTCTCTACTGAATAAAGCTACCGTAAAAGAAAAAAAGGAAAACAAAAAATCAGTAAGTTTGGAGACCTTTTTATTAGCCATTTCTTTCAAAGCACAACAGAAATCTTTTGCTGTTTGTTCAAAATATCTTCACTTCAGTCTATTTGACCTCACTGTAAAATCATTCTACTAATTCTGGCACAAAATAGCTTTCATTTCAATTAACACTGGAATTAAGTTAGATTTAAAATATTCTCTGTGTGCCTATTTGAGTAAATGAGACATTTTTAACATTACTGCTTAGTATTTAATATTCTGACTCTTCTAGTCTTGCCACCATCTTCAAATTAAAAAATTGTGGAAGAAAAATGTTTCCTTTGGTTTTGAGAAAAATCTGGGTCTGTTGAGCTGCTTTAACACTCTGGCAGATAACCTGAGCTTGCATCCTGGGCAAAGAACACTTCATATTTGTGGGGTACTCGGAAGAGGCTCGTGGGACTTGTTTCTGACACGTTGTCTTCTGTTTCCTTTGTGATGAAATGAGAAAACTCCAGTTTTAGCCCTTGTATTATTTCCCGAGAAAAACAAATTTTCCATTTTAAGTAACTTGCTGTGTTAGGGTTTAGATCTGTGGGTTGCTTTAGAGCATTGTCTTTAAAAGTTCAGACTTACTCTTTTCTTTGGCAGTGACCTCAAAATACAAAGTATGAAGCAACCAGAATGGAAATCTAGACTTTTATTAAATACTGTTATTTTTGCTGTAACTGAGCAGAATAGTAATCATGTTTAAAATGCAAAAGTTGTGGGCAAACCAGTATTTTACAAGAAAATATCAGTAATTGCATCACAAGGTAACTGACTGGAGTTGCTAATGAACCAAAGTGATTTTTGGTGTATTTCGTACTAATGGCTTTGTCTGGTTTGAGCAGCATGATTTGAGATTGCATTAGTAATGTTTTGAAGTATTTTACTAAACTGGGATTTGTTTGGAGTTTTTTTATTTTAAACTATACAGGATAATATCAAGTTTGCTAGTTTATTCTGTGGAAAGGAAGAATCTGACTCCTTTTGATTAACCATTGTTACTTGTCACAGTATACAGATAAGGACAGTGATGTTTTATAGAACCACATGTTGAATATCTAAGAACTTCATTTTTGTCAGGAAGCTTTGTCTTTAACTTTTCAAAGTTAAATCAGAGACATCCAAAGAACAACTCTCCTCTTAGTAATGCATAGTTGATTTCCTAAAAGAAAAGAGATTTCTTGGGAATTATTTTTTTCCTGGATGGCAAAGGACAATATTTTAAATCTGCTCAGTGGTTTTATGCAGTGTATGTGTAGGCAGAGGAGTGCAGTGGCCACTCAGCTCTGGCTCCTTCTGTCCCGCTGTGGACAGATGATGGTTCTGAAGGGCATTTCTGCAAACAGCTCCTCCTCACAAATGGAAAATGGCTCCTGGAGCTGTAGAGCACAGTGTTGTTGTTGGAGAGGCTCGTGGCTCAGTGTGCAGTTACAAACACACAGATCAAAGACCCAGTAGGTGGAAGGTGTTCCTGCACACCTGAGGCACCTGCGGGGTCCCTCCAGGGGCAGGGCCCTGCGTGGGGCCGGCTCTGAGACACGGCCAGGAGCTGTGGCAGCCGTGTCCCTGCCACGGGAGCTGTGCAGCAGCTGAGGGAGAGCCGGCTGCTGTGTGAGAGCCCCGCTCCTCCTTTCCCTCTTGTTCTGCTTCTCTGGGATGCAAGAGAGTGCCGCTCCAAGGTGCTGCGCATGGTCGGTGTGGAAGGAATGCTTGGCTTGGCTTCACGCAGGGCTTGTGGCAGCCCCTGGCCGCTGCTAAGTGCAGGCCTGTTGTGTGTGCTTGTCCGTGCACAGGTGGTGAGCCAGCGCTTCCCCCAGAACAGCATCGGCGCCGTGGGCAGCGCCATGTTCCTGCGCTTCATCAACCCCGCCATCGTGTCCCCGTACGAGGCGGGCATCCTGGACAAGAAACCGCCGCCCCGCATCGAGCGCGGCCTCAAGCTCATGTCCAAGGTGAACCCACCCCCTGCCTGCTGCAGTGCTGCTCTTTCACCAGTGTGAGAAAAGGGGGGAATGTGGGTTTTGTAGCAGCCAGCGCATTTATTGAAGGTGCGGTGTCTCTGCTGTGTTTATGCATCGCGGCGTTGCTCGAGTTCTCAGCAGTGTAAGGCTGGGGATGAGCACTTGGCCAAAAGGATGGATAAGAGAGTGCAATTCCAGCCCTTCACTCGAACTTCTCATTTGGGTAACAAAGAGACCGATGTTCCTGTGAGCACAGTGAGGGTAGCAGTGCCAGCATTTATTGAGTTCATCCCATTGCTATAGAAGGGATTTTTCCTGTCTTTTATCTTATTTGGTCATATTTCTTGTAAAAAAAATTTAAAAATATTTAATGAGGGCACACAAATTCTGTGGTCTGTCTATATTATCCATTGTAAGTGTTGGGAAATCGTATTTTTCTTAAGATGTGCTACTGCTTTTGCTTACCTGCCTTAAGTTCCAGGAGAAATACTTAATAACTTACTGGTGGTTTGAAAGATGATTTATTTTCCTAGTTTAAAGTTCATAAAAAAGTGAAATGGTTTTTAGTGTTTAAAAGTATGAGAAAGAAAAAACTTTGAAAGTGAGTGTATTTTAAGTTACTTGACTTACTGGCTTTTTGTTGTAACACCTCAAGACAGCAAGTGAAAATAAACTGTTTGTGCCAGTTTAACTTCACTGGCAGAAATGTTTGTGTCATTGCTGTAACAGTAATGCATTAAACCTCTGTGTGTCCCTGCCGTGGTTTTCCCTTTAGATCCTTCAGAGCATTGCCAACCACGTGCTGTTCACGAAGGAGGAGCACATGCGGCCTTTCAATGACTTTGTGAAGAGCAATTTTGATGCGGCGCGCAGGTACGGCAGCAGCGGGGGGCAGCAGGCGGGCAGTGCTGTGTGCAGGGAGGGCTGGGCTGGCCCTGCAGGACAGCCCTGACGCGTGCCTGGCTGCCCATTGCAGGTTCTTCCTGGACATCGCGTCCGACTGCCCGGCCAGCGACACCGTCAACCACAGCCTGTCGTTCATCAGCGACGGCAACGTGCTGGCCCTGCACCGCCTGCTCTGGAACAACCAGGAGAAAATCGGCCAGTACCTGTCCAGCAACAGGTGAGCCTGCAGCCCTGCGTGGGTGTGTGCTCAGGGAGAGCCAGCACAGCCCTGGAGTGCCTTGTGTGGGAAGGAGCTGTAAGGCTGGTCCCAGCCATGGGCAGGGACACCTTCCACCCTCCCAGCGTGCTCCAAGCCCTGTCCAGCCTGCCCTGGGACACTTCAGGGATGGGGCAGCCACAGCTTCTCTGGCAGCCTGTGCCAGGGCCTGCCCACCCTCACAGGGAAGGATTTCTGCCTAATATCCAATCTGAATCTCCCCACCTTCAGCTGAAAGCTGTTAAAAGTTGGAAATACTCCCTTCTGTTGCTTCTGTTATTACTGAGAAGAATATCAGTAATCATTGAAGATTTCTCATAATTACTTTAAAAAAGAAAATCCAGCTTGTTCCAGTTGAGGAAGGACAGTGGGCGTTGCTGAGTAAAGGAGGAGTTTCCTGACAGAGAACATGTTGTTTGTAGGGACCACAAGGCTGTTGGACGACGACCTTTTGACAAGATGGCAACGCTTCTTGCCTACCTGGGGCCTCCTGAGCACAAACCTGTGGCAGATACACATTGGTCCAGCTTAAATCTCACTAGTTCCAAGTTTGAAGAGTTTATGACAAGGTAATGAGATTATTGTGGTGGGGCCACACAATGTAGGTTTCTAGACTTTTTATCATGTGAGGATATATCAGTAGTTCTTAAGACTCTCTGCAATCAAGACTGTTTTAAAGGAGAATTTAAAAAGCTGAGTCTACACAAACCTTTTAGGTTTCTGAGTAGATTTTAATTTAAAAAACTAAACCGAGTATGAGAAATGGTGGTAATATATGTGATTTAAGGAAGACTCAAGATTGTGTAAACTTAATACTTTTGTTCAGAGATGGAAGTAAAGAGGGTTTGGGATTTTTAAAATTTGTTTGAAAGGCAGTTGTGAAAGTTGATGTCAATGTATTGCTTTTTAGGCATCAGGTGCATGAGAAAGAGGAGTTCAAAGCACTGAAAACATTAAATATTTTCTACCAAGCTGGGACATCCAAAGTTGGCAATCCTGTTTTCTACTACATCGCTCGGCGGTAAGAAACCTTTCACCTTCCCAGTTTGAAGTGAACCTGTCACTCAGAGGTGTCAAGTGTATGTAAGAGACACCAGCTTGGTAACAAACAAGAGTCTGAAAATAGCTTATTTGTTAATATTTGCTGACGGTATTTTTGAGTTGTTTCCTAAAGCAAGATTGTCATTTCAAAGTAATTGCACTCGTGACAGGAGTCGTTCCTGGAGGTGTTGAGGGAAGGGAGATCCCTGTGCTCACCCCAGGTGTGGTCAGGGGCAGCTGAGGGTCGGCTGAGCTGCTGAGGCTGCTCCCTGTGCTGAGGTGCTGCTGCTGGGGCTGTGCTCCAGCCCTGGGGAGGCTGCTTTGGCCTGGGGGCCGTGGCAGCGCTGCCAGGGCTGGGATTTCTCCACTTTGGGCACTTTGGGGTGCTGGCACAGCCCCTGGGCTGTTCGTGCTCTGGTCATTGCAGTCATTTTGTGCCTCTGGGAGCAGAGCCCTGCCTGGGGCTGCTGGGGTTGCTCTGTGGTTTGTGCAGTGGCTCTGGGGGGCACTTGCAGTGTTGGCATGAGAGGATCTCATCAGTGGTGGTTCTTTGGATGGAGTGAAAGAACACAAGATGAGGAGCATCATTTTTTTAAGCAAGATCCCTAATGTTTAATCCCCTTACATGCACAGAGTTAGAATCAAAGGCAGTCTTTTGAATCCTCTTTAAAAAACTCTGTTCGCTTGCCACACTTTCCTTCTCCATTTTGTTCCATTAGACACAGTCTTATTTCATGTCAAGTAAAACAAAATGCCTGCATTGTTATCCTGCCTTGTTCAGACAAGAAATTAGGCATACAAATGCAGAGAGTAGTGATAACCCATCTTAAAAAGTGACTGTGCCTGGCAGTGATCCGAGGCATCCTTATGTATTCTGTGCAGACCTGACATGCAGTGTTTCCTTGTTTGCAGAGCAAGAAATGGTTATTTCATCTGCAGAGAAAGAGTTTCTGGAAGTAAATCAAAACAAAAGTTTGCACCACATGTTTGCTAGGCCTAGCTCATCTCCCTGTTCTTTAAAAGCAGAAAGATTAATTTATCCAAAGATGCCTCACTGGGCAAAACTGTCATGGTCCAGTCAGCCAAGCATTCCTGCCTTCAGAGAGGGTGGGCAGGAGCAGATTTCTGAACATTTTATCCAGGTATGGGATATTCCTGAAAATAAGGTTGGGCTGCAACATGGGCCTTGCTGCCAGGTGAGTTATTACCTGTGTCTTCAGCAGCTGCACAGTTCAGGAATCCCGGCAGGGCTGCCTGTCAAAGCAGCAGGAAGGGCTTTGCTCTGGGACGATGCTCTGGCATCATCTCTTCTCACTGGGATGTGGCTAAGTGGAGCTTATTTGGGGTGTTTGTCTTCTGGTTCTGAGACAGGTGTTGTGTTTGTTTTCAAGGTGTGAAATGTGGAAGAATTGTTTAGATTGGAGCTGCCAGGCTATTTGAGGGCTTGTAGCAGGCTGGGGTTTTTTTGGGTTGTTTTTTTCCCCTTTTTTTTCTTTTTTTTTTTTTTGTAGTTGAAGATCTTGTTGCTAAGGCATTGTTGAGTCATTTTACTGATATATCTGGATCAGTTATGTCCTCCTTGTGCTGTGAAATTTAATTCCTTCTGTCATCTATCTTCACATTTTGTTTCCTGGGCAACAACCCAGCTTCTGGAGCCAGTGCTCTTCTGTTTTTAATCCCTATCCAGTTACAAAAATGATCCATAAATCAATGAATATTGATCCTGAACTACTGCCATTACGTTTTTAGGCTGGTCCCAAACTAATTAATAGGAATAAAAGCTCTGAGTTATTGCTGCAGACCGCAGCATTCCCCACAGCAATTTTACCCTTTCCAGAGCGAGTACCCAGCTATTAGGGGTGTGCCAGGGCTTTTCTGGGTATTTTGAATATTGCCCTGAAACGCTGAATGGTTGTTTTGGATAGCAATTTCAGCGGGAATAGGTTATTCTGTGTTTCTGGAGGCCTGAGTGCACAGGGTGTTTACAAACCAGGCCCCCAGCTCAGCTCAGAGTGGCTGCGCAGTTGCCCAGCAACAAGTGCTCGACTCCCACACTGCTGCCTCCTCCCTGAGCCTTATCGACTCATTCGTATTCCAGAAAAATACCAGGCAGCCTCCATTCCAGTCTGCCTTGCTGAAAGCAGTCTGAGCAGGGTTTGGGAGGGAGCAGAGCCCTGGAGCGCCGTGCTCCAGCTCACTCCGCACCCAGCTGTGGGTCTGCATCCTGCTCCCCAGTCCTGCCTGTGCTTTTGGGAAACCCCAGAGCCCCATTTCCCTTCCAGGCTTTTCTTAGCCTGCTGAGCAGTCTGAAGGCTGAATAGCATGTCCTTCAGGGTGGGGGCTTGCAGTTTGCCCCAGATAACCTCTGGAAAGCAGTGTTTCCTGTTGCTGGTCATCACGTTGTCTCATTATGAGTGAAACATTCTCAGAGCCTTAAAGTCAATTCCCTGTAGGTTTTTTAATGCAATAGAATTTAGCATCCTGTACTGATTCTGCAGCAAAGACACGTGCAGTATTTCCTGTAATTTCCTCAAATCAAGCAGTTTAGCCACAGCACCTCATTTTGTAATGAGTCCTGCCTTGCAAGCCCAGCTGCTCCCACTGTGTGGGATGAGGCCAGAGAACGATGCAGTTCTGGGAATTGCTGAGTTCTGAGCTTGGGATATAGGTTGGTGCTGTGCTACAGTCACTCAACACTTAGCAAACCCAGGGACTGTGGCAGCAGGGACTTCTTCAGTGTTTCTAAGTTCTAAAGAGTAGGAAGGGGAAGGATAGTCACAGTGTTGTGTCATCAGCTTATTGCTAAACAATATTAGAGATACATCAGTATCTAAATAGTGCAATTTAATATAACCATAATTTCCCCCCATAAGACTGCTTCAAACAGGTTTGTATAATACAATGCTATCTATTTATTCGTTTTACTCTGCTTATTAGAAAAGAAGCACAGTCACTAGTTCAGTTCAATACAAACATAACTTTATTTTTACTTAAATGCCAATGAAATAACTGTACAAATCCATTGTGTAACATTTACTGTTAGAAATTAAAACACGTATCCGGTTATAGAAATACTGTTCACAATTGGAAAGTTGTCATTTCTCTGATACCAGTAGTTGTAAATGATCTACAGCCCCCATTGACACCTTAGGAGAAACAGGTAGAGGACTCCAGTCTTGGTTGTGAGGTTTTCTGGGTTTTGCAGCACCTTCATGCTACAATAACTGGAAAATAAATGGCCTGGAATGAATGGAAAACATTGTATAACATCTGTAATATTAAGTGGATAATACTTTTTCAATTAACTTGTTCTTCAGTTTTCATTTCATGCTGTTTGCAAAACTTCATCTGTAGTATATCAGGTACCTTTGCCATAATTTAAATAGTTTTCCTAGAGTGGACAGAACCATGCGTGCAGCTATTTCTACTGGCTGGCGGAGCAGATGTCGAGGAGAAGAGCATCCATGCTCGCCCTTAGAAAGCAGGGATTTGGGCATGTTCAGTGCCATGGCCTGCATTCCTTCTCTTTGGAGCCACAAGAGTCAGGAGTGTTTCAGTGACAGCTCACCAGCTAACTGCTTCATTGATTTGTTACATGACTTGTGTTAGAAATCAGCTGATGTTTCGTTTTACTGATAGTAGTTTGCTACGTTCTGGCTGATTTGTGGTATTCTTTTAAGCAGAACATATTAACATTTCAGGATGTCACTTGACATAAAGTCAAGGAGTTCCAGGTCATTAATTTGGGTAGATAACTCCTTGGTGTTTGACAGTGTCATGGCATTGAACATCTGGCATTTTTCGCTACTTTTATCTCTTTTTTTTCTTCTTTTTTTTCTTTTTTAATATGGAGAGAGCAATAACTTGCCTGAGGTCTCTAAGTCAAGCCAGAGCAGAAGGATACTGGCCCCTACCACTGTCCCATGCTGAAGTTGGACCATGTTGCCATCTCGGTTTACACCCTCTTAGCAGACATCATGGCATTGTCATATTTAATTCCTAAATTCAAAACTGTTGTTCTTCATATTTAAAATGCTCTAATACATATGAAGCAAACGTAGATATACATGCTAGCGATTTTGCTCAGGAATAACTTCTGATTAGTGAAACAGTTCGGTTTAGTTCCTTTATTTTTTCCCTTTCTTTTGCATGTCATCATAACTTACAAAGAATCTGTGCTGCTATATTACAGGAATTGCTCACTGGCAAGTCAAGCAAGACAATGCAGATATGATACAGGCCTTCTGTTTTTTTCCAGTTGTTCAATGACAAAATCATACGTAAAATCAGTACCTAAAATTCTGATGTGTTTATTCTGTGCAAGTAAAATGAAAAATTTAAATACAAAATAAGCACATTTTTAAAAACAAAATAATAGATTAGTTGTACTCAATTAAGACATATGAAAATAAGTAGCAGCTTAGTATCAAGACATTAGTGTGCGCGTCTTTAAGAACTGTTACTTTCTTTAGATCAGAGTCGGGACTTTGAATTTCTTTCATCCATTGTTTCAGCTGGATGTGTTAACTCCAGCTGTCATCCCAGGAATAACCCCAGTAATTTCCACGGGGTGCGAGCCCTTAGTCCATAGCCAGGGCCAGGGCGTGCAGCAGCGCCAGGCAGAGCAGCCCCGTCGGCCAGCGGCTGGCGCGGGAGGGCACGGCTGGCGTGGCCTCCTCCTTCCTTAAGGTAGCGGTTGTGCTTTGAGGCATCTTGGAGTAGTTTGTTGGCATTCCACTGGTGATGCTTAAAGTCATGGGAGTGGTGGAGGATCCCGTGGCCGGGGCCAGGCTGGCGTTGCCCTGGGTGGAGTCCTGCACGAGGATTGTGCGGGTGGCCGCGGCCTCCTGCGGGCCGTCGGGGGAGTCCGTGCCGGGGAACAGGGCCGGGGGGCTTTGGCTCCCCAGGGGAGGGACTTCCTTGGCTTTCAGTTGTTTGTGTGTTTTGGTCACTTTGGTGGGCTCGGGCGCCGCGGCAGAGGCCTCCCTGTCGGCTGCCTTGGTGCCTTTGATCATGGGGCTGGAGTCCAGGGCCGGCCCGGGGCTCGCCCAGGGCTGCTCAGCACAGGGGGCCCCCAGCACGCGGGCGGCTGTGCCCTGCACCCACTGCAGCACGTAAGGGATGGTTTGGTTATCGCTGCACGACCAGGGGTTGTTGTACAGAGTTATTACCTGCAGCTGGGAGAGCTGGTCAAAGGCTTTGTCAGGAATGTATGAGAACTTGTTGTTGTGCAGGTAGAGGCTTGTGAGGTGTTGCAGTCTCACCAGTGTTCCTGGGAGTATCTGGGACAAGAAGTTATTGGATAGATCCACTGTCTCTATGTTGTAGGGCATATTGGTTGGAACTGTCCAAAGTTTGTTGCTGCTGAGATTGAGAAACTTGAGACTGCTCAGTGTGTTGTTGATCAGGACAGCTCTTTCCACCATATTCCTGGAAATATCGAGCACTCTAAGATTCCACTGGTAAGCTGTATCAAGTTTCTGAAGAACTTTAATGTTGTTGTTTGTGGCATATAATTCCCATAAGGACTTGGGCAGATGAGCAGGAACGTTCTTAAGCCAATTATTTGAAATATCAAGGGTCCTCAGATTGGTGAACCTCGTTAGCTGATGATCGAGATCTACAAACTGGTTAAAGGACAGGTTTAAATATGTAAGGTTGTCTTGAAGTCCCTGGGGCAGTACAGTTAAGTTTCTGCCTGAACAGTCCACATTCCTGTCGTTTCCTGAGCACTTACAGCTAGAAGGACAGATACCCAAACCAGCGGGTATGAAAATCAGAAGGACCAGCAGACAGGTAGATGTTTTCAATGTCTGGTATTCCATTGTTGCCTGGAAATAAATATACCAAAATGACACCCTTTAAATCCATGTAATACATTTTATCTCCGTATAAGGGTTGTCTTGGCAATGGCCACTTGCAGGAGAAATTAAGTAAAAATATCAATAACCCCCTTTGTGGCACGGTCCTTTTTAGAATTGTTCAAGAGAGACTTCACAAAGCATCCCTTCAGCCTGTCATGTTGTCTGGCAGAATGAGACTTGTTTTTTTCATCTCCCTTTCCCCCTCCAGCTCAAATGAGGGCTTTCTTCCGAAAACGCAAGTCTCTTCCAAACGTTATACAATGTCTGCTTCTTGTTTTTAGTGATTTCAAGCCTATATTATGTTTGGAATAATGTGTTCATTTATAGAGGATGAAAAAATGGCTGTCAACTGGATCTTCACAAATCTCTGCAGTAATGTAGCAGTCCCCCCCATCCAGGCATGCTGTTTGCTTAAGTAAATTGCTTAAAATACATCGTAGGAATTTAGCTTGAACCCCAAATTCCAGTGTTCATGCTAACATGCACTGTAGCATTTTTTCCTCCTTACAACGTTAATTACGATCTCAAAGCTGGAAACACATGTTTAGAACCCGAGTTACCGTTAGTAAGAAATCCCAGACACTGCAGCAAATTTCTGGTGCAAGCATCTGTCATCAGCTCCTAATTCCATTCCCGTTTCCTTCTCTGATTTGGTAGTAGGATTTTGTGAGTAAAATCAAAAAGCACAAACTTACCGTGGTGTCCTGCAGTATCAGCACATCGTTTCTGTGATGGATTGGAGCTTAGAGGTCGCCTTGTTCTGGAGAGCAGCTCCAGAGGCTGCCGGGGGCTGTGCTTGTCTCAGCTGCATCGTACGGCTGCGCCCGGCTCCGCAACCACCTGATCCTGTGGGCACTGCAGAGCCGGCCCCGAGCCCTGCCAGGGACCTGCTGGGGCAGGGAGTGCCCGGCTCCCCCGAGCCCTGCCAGGGAGTGCCCGGCTGCCCCGAGCCCTGCCAGGGAGTGCCTGGCTCCCCCCAGCCCTGGCAGGAGTGCCCGGCTCCCCCAGCCCTGCCAGGGAGTGCCCGGCTGCCCCCAGCCCTGCAGGGACCTGCCGGGGCAGGCAGTGCCAGCAGGAGCTCCCCAGCCCTGCTGTGCTGCTGCTGCTCCCTCCCAGCCGGGGCTGCCGCACACTGGGCTCCCCCCGCAGGCTCAGGCTGCCACCCCGCTGCACGTTTCTGTTTGAAATGGCAGGTTAGCTTGGCTTCTTTTTGCCCTCTGTTAACCTCTCCTCCTGTGATAGAGGTTAATGTGAATTTAGGCTTTCTAGCTTAAGCTTTTCTAAGCTATGCTGCCAGAATGTAGTCATAATTTTAAAATACTGTTTTCTGCTCCTCGGATCAGGCAATTGTTGCGTTGTCAGGTATATTATAGCTCAGCTCGTAGGATTTTACAGATTTCCACAGGAAATCTTGATCTGATTTTCTCAAAGCAATATGAGAGTGAGAGTGTTTATAATGTTTTGTTTATAGTGCTGTTAATTTTAACAGGATGTCATGTGAACGAGCCTTGCAAAAGTCTTTGTATAATTGTAATGCTATTCTTTAGGCATACTCAATCATACAGCTTATGTAAACAGTAAAGAAAATCGAAAATATATTTTCCTATGGCCATTGTATACACAGCAGCCTGGAATTGCATTTGGATAATGTACTACTCTTTAGTAGTGATAGTTTGAAAATTCTGAAGTTTATTGTGTGCAAGTCTTAGTTCTGTGCTCCATCCATAAACCTATTCCCTCCTCAAGCAAGCTGCAAACTCTACCATTTTGCAGAGCTCTCATGGGAAGCTAGCTTCAGCATCTAGCAGCTTCTTTATATGTATTCAATACTGGTAAAAAACAAATCTGCTTCTGATACCAGCCTGCTGCTGCCCAGCCAAGGCTGCTGTGGGGGAGATGAGCTGTGCTGGTACTCAGGGCCCAGAGAGGGGACACCAGGAGCTCCAAGGAGTGTAGCATCCATGAACCACTAAATGAGTTTGGATTAGTGACTGAGTGCATGCTGTATCTAAGCAAATATTTAGGTGAGCTTTAAGTGACCAAAACGTCTTTGACTGAGAAAGCTTTATTGAAGTGTCCTGGAAGTGATTGCACTCACTTGCACAGCCCAGGGGAGCAAACCCAGGTGGAAAGCCGAGTCCCTGTGATGCTGGGCTGTCTGTGACATCTCCACGTGTGTGTTACCTGTGTCTGGCTGTGCTGGCACACACAGCTGTGTACTCTGCTTTCTGGAATCTCTGGTTGCAGGTGATGACTGGGCACAATTTGTTTTGTAGTCAGAAATTTGCTTCAGGCAGAAGCAGGTTGTTCTCTCTTGTGAAAGCTGAAGTTGGGAAACACCAGGGAAATGTGAAGGAAATGCTGGGGCCTCACCATTCTTGCCTGTGTCAACTTCTCCTTTTTTACTTTATTGAAAATTACTCGGTTTAAGAAAGATATAAAGTATTCTGGAAATGAATTTGGCAGTCTACAAAGGGTGTTCAGGCTGGGGCAGTGTTTCGTGGATCTCCTGCATCAGTGGCTCAGGTGGTGAGGGCTGTGGTTCCTCTGCTTCCGAGTGCAGTGCCGAGTGCGTGCTGGGCTCTGAGCTGGGCTCCTCGGCGGGGTCCCTGAGCCAGTCGGGGGGTGGTGGCAGGTCGGAGCACTCGGGGGGAGGGTCTGGGGGAGGGCAGCACTCAGCGGCACTGCTGGCTGGCTCCTGCTCTGGGGCAGGGGCAGGGGCAGGGGCAGGGCTGGCTCCGGAGCAGCCCGCGGCCGGCGGAGGCGGCTGCCCGTTGCCAGCACTGCTGCTGTGCTGGGGTGGGTTCTCTGAGACACTCGGGTCCTCCTGCAAGTTTGTGCCTTGTTTCGGTCTCCAAGGCAGCATAAATAGGACAGAAGAGCGCTTGGTGCCGGGCTCAGAGTCCATGCAGAGGTCCGAGGTGTCCCCATCGGCGAAGGGGGAGCGGCCTGCCCAGTGGGACTGGGCCTGGGGAGGCCTCAGGCAGCATTTCCACAGGAGAATCACCGTAACTGCCAGCGCCATCCCAATCAGAATGCTGCCGAGGATCAGCGCTGCCACCCAGCTGCCGTCCCCAGCCTCCTCCTGCCCTGGGAAGGCCTGGGGCTCCGTGGCAGCCTGCTGGAGGCTGGGCACAGTGGCTTGCAGGTGGTGCAGGAGGAGGCTGTGGGCCCTGCGGCTCGTGTGGCTCTCAGTCCTGGCGGTGTGCTGAGGTGCTGCTGCAGGCAGGGAGCTCCAGACCTCCCCACAGAGCACAGCCAGCATCACCTGCTGTCTGGCCATTTCCCTCCAGCCTCTTTACCAGGGTCCTCTGCTGTTGCAGGGAAGAAGTAGAACATGGTAACTTGTACACTGAATATCTGCACTTTACTGCCACCAGACATTCTGTGTTAATACCATCAGGCTGAAAATAACAGTCTCCCCAATATTTCACATTTCAAGCCTGTTCCTATCTGCATGATCAGTGGGTTTGGCACTGACTTTACAAATAACAGCAGATTTTCAGCATTATGGATCATATTAATAAAGTGGCTTGTTTGAAGGTAATGGCTTATTATCATCTTGTTTCACCTTATCAGAAAAAGGCATTGGCAGAGCAGTCCTCACAAGGTTTCAAAATAACATTTAACTATCATGTAATTGTTTATGCACCTGGAACGAACTCTGCAGACAGGACTGTCAGAAGTGAAGCAGTGACTTGTTGTGATATAAGCTGAGACAGAAGTAAAAGGCTTTTTACAGTTCTCTTAAACTTTTATTTCCTGTTCTCATATTTGTTCAGCATAGCAAAATATTTAAAAGTTTTCCAAGTACTTATGCTGTAATGACACAGCATTCTAATGGTAAAGTATTTTATAAATAAATTCCTGCGTGCAGATTGTGCAAATGTTGAGTTGTTGGCATGAAACAGACTTTTTTTCCCCTGTACTGATTAGAGTTCAGCTCTCTAAATGTCTTCATATGAAATAAATTATATAAAAATTCATCCCCTACACAGCTCTTTTCCTTCTAAAGTCACTTTCATGCAATTTGAGCTAATTCATTAGTTACTATAGTGCTAGTCCTGTGAAGCTATTTCTGGGAAATTAATATGCATGAGTCTTTATGGGTTTACAAATACACAAAATTAAATTTTAAATGCAGCAGTGTAAACACACATGAGCAGTAAGTTAATGACTAGAGAACGTCCTGATGTAAACTCTGACAGATTTGTAATGGGTTAAAATGATTCTGTTCAGTTTTTATCCTGCTCCCCTCTTCTCAGAATAGGCTCAGTACTTGAATGTGATCCTTACCTGCACATTTATCTTCTCTGAAGCAGGCAGCGTCTGCCTGTGTTGTTTGGAGGCTCGGGAGGGCTGTGTGTGCTCGGAGTCAGGCAGGGGAAAATGGCTCTTTTCATGCAGAACCTTGTGCAAGAGGGAGGAAGTTGCCAGCCCGGCAGGAAGCGTCTGCGCCAGCAGCTCGGGGCTCCTATCTCACATCAGATCCTGTGGCCCCTGTCCCACGGGCAAACTTCTGATCTGCCCGCCCTGGCTTCTGCAGAAAGGTGTTTGTGGCTCCTGCCACATCAGGCACCTCTGTCTATTGATGTGGAAATTCTCAAATACCTGTTTGCCTGTCTTTGTAGAAAATAGTTACGGTTTCTTCTGTGGGAATCAAAAACTCGGCGAGTTTGGGCTGGATTGGAGTGGCTGATGTAATTCAGTGGTGGGTTTGCTGTGCTCTCAGGGTTATTAGTGGGAAACCACCGCTGGGTTCCTTGGTGAGTCATGGAAAGCTCTGTGGTCATGGGATGCTGGCTGCTTGCACATCCTCCCTTGTGTGGCTGCAATGAGAGGCAGAGGGCAAAATCTGATTTCACCCTCAGCCTGTCCCTACTTGCTTGGTTGTTTTTCTGTGTGGACAGGGTTGTGACCAGCTGCCCTCGCTGGTGGAGGGCTGTGCTCGGAGCAGCTGCTTCCCCTGTCTGTCCCTGTCCATACCCTGGAGTGTAACCCAAGCTGCTCTCTTGGGTCTCTGTGAGCATTTTTGCCTGGAAAGGCTGCGTGGCGGAAAGAAACCCACTCCAAATATGTCTCATGGCACTTTGCAATTGTGTTCTGCCATAGCTACTGACAGATTCCTCTGCAGCCCTTCCTGTTGTGCCTCTCTGACCGCACTGCCCCTCTCTCTGACACTCTGCCTGCTCCTGCAGCACACACACATCCTGATCCCATCCTCACACTAACCCGGTGTTTCTGTCTGGTTTCTTTGTCTCCTCCCCATTCTCTCCAGCCCCCACAGCTGATTCCCAGTTCTAGGCTAAGCATGCAGACTCCTTCCAGCTTTGTTTTCCTCACCACACAGCCCACCTTTGAGCCTGGCATTTGCATTTTTGAGCTCTGTCTCTGTCCTGGCTGCCACAGTGCTGTGGTCCTGCTGCTGCTCTATCTGCCCTGCCAGCCAAGCTAATGGGTGATCCAGTGGAACTGGGGTGGGGGATTCAGTCATCCTGGTCCTCTCAAACTCGTCCAGCCATCTTATGTGTCACAGCTGTTGGTTACAGCTGCACAGGATGTTTGGAGCTTTGGCCCTGTGCAGCCTCAGCACTTGTAACCGCAGTGCAACAGAGCTTCTTCAGCCCGAGGGGCAGCCTGTGGAAAGCTTCTCACGTTTCCTTAAAAGAGCAAAGCTCTGCTGCAGGACAGCAGCCACAGGCACCTCCCTGGCACTGTGGCAAGGTCAGCTCTCTGAGAATAAAGAAACTAAAAGTTGTTGTGGTTGAAAGGAATTCCTGACGTGTTCTGTTTGGTGTCAGGAGAAAGTGGAGTGTGTTTCCATGATGCAGGAAATCACAGCGAGTCATCAGAGACCTTTCCTGAGCCAGCCAATGTTACAGCAATAAAACACTCCAAGATGCCTGGTCATAGTTTTTTCTAACATCTGACTTAGAGAAATAGTATCATGCAAGCAATTAAAAAACTCATACTACAAGTTTATTGAAGATAACAAATTGAACAAGTTCTCATATTCTAGCAAATACTACAAACTTTATTTATTCATAGTCAGTGTGGAAACACAATAATTACGGTTCCAATCAGTCTGCTTCAAAAGTAACTAAGCTGGTTTAAGAAGTTCTTGATGGAAAATCCAAAAGGGCATTTTGAGAGGGACTAGATCCTGGGTTAGTGGTTGAATCAGAGTTGTGACTAATGTATGGTTTCCTTTGAAAAGCAACTCGGTTATGCCTGTGCAGCATCTTAGTGTTCAGAGTGTTGATCAGACTGACAGTCTGTTCCTTGTTCCCCTCTGTGCTCTTGGAGCATGGGCAGATTCTGTCCTTTAGGTTTATCCTGTTCAGCTCCTGTCACCCTGACTTCTGGTCAAAGGAGTAAAACCAGTCCTGACACTACTTACAGAAAGCTATTTAACACAGTGTTGCTGCCTTCTGGATCCACACATGGCTGCAGCATTCCCACTGGCATAAACGGAAAACCTCTAAAATCTGGATTTAGCTTTCCAGATTTTTTGCTGTTACTTGAAATACAAGATTTTGCCTTACATTAATGGTGTAACAAAGGCAAAAGATGGATTTTTACCTGAGTGTGAATTAAATCTCAACTACAAAATTGGTTAAGATGGGTTTGTGTGACTGGGATGGTTCTTTGCTTTCTTGTTCATTATCTGCTGCTTTGGTGAGTTTCTCAGTAGTTTCATCCTCAGTTTTCCTTTGGTTCACAGCATCCCTCCCTGATACCAGCTCCTGCATTATCAGCTCAGTTCCACTTGTCTCCTTGGGCATCCTCTGCCACGTTCCTGCTGCTGTGGGCCACAGGCTGTTGGTGGCCAGGAGGTCCCCATTGCTCCTGGGCCTGCGTTTGCCCTGCTGGGCTCTTTTGAGATAGGAGATTTTGTTGGCTGCTATGACTGTGGACAGAAACAGGGAGATGCAGATGAGCACAAGAACTGCAATGATAATGAAGCAAATCAGTATGAGAGACTTGTTGTCTTCACAGGTTTCTTTGGTCATTGGGCTCTTGGGTTTGCTGCTTTTCTCTAATCCTCCTGTGGTGGAAACTGCACTTGGGGCAGGGGAAATCAAATTTTGAGTCGTTGTGGAGGAGAAGGAGGGCAGGGTACTTCGTGTTTTGGCTTGGGAAGATGTTGGATTTTGGGCCATTGTGGAGGACGAGGATGGCAGGGTACTTTGCATTTCAGAAGGAGTTGTTTGGCTGCTGAAATTGAGGCTCAGAGGAGAATTTGTGCTTGCTTCTGTCCTGTTCTGACTCTCACTGAGGTTTTGGCTGATGGGACTCCAGGTTTCTTCTCGGAGGTGAGGGTAGCCTGTGTGGTTTGCACTCGTTTGCAGCCACAGGGAGAAGATGATCATGACAGGAAAGGCCAGGCCTGGGTTGCTGCCTCTCGTTGTCTGCATCTTCCTGTTGAGTCCCCTGCAAAAATACAATTTGGGGTGCTAGTTTAGCAGGTGCTGCTTCTTAGAGATTTGGATTGGACTTCTCAGGGGATAGCAGGATTCCTGGTGAAAAATACATGGCCTCATTTTGGGGGATGTAGGAGGGCAAGTTCAAGTGCCCAGATTGTGAAGGAATAGATTGTCTCAAACTTCTGACAGTTTGAGGTTACAGAAAACTTACAAAGATCAAAAAAGAACATGGAGAGAAAAAGAGAAGTGTTTCCTGCTGGGGGCTCCGTGATGTCAGGGCAGACTGGGGGAGTTCCTTCTCTCTGGAGCTGCCCACGTTACCCCGGTCATCACTTCTGCTTTACACAAAGGCCCTGTGGAGGTTACACATCCCTGGCTGCTTCTCACTCCCTGAGTTCCCCTGGGCCAGGCAGGGGAACCCTGCAGGGAACAGATGGGCAGGGAAAAACCTGAACCCAAAATGTTCCTGTAAGTGACAGCAATAGCTTAATGTGAACTGTGTGTAGTTCCTACACAGCTGTCTGGGGTACTTTAAAATGCCCGGGAAAATCTTTGTTCTCTTGTTTTTCTGCTTTTTTGTACAAAAAGCTCTTCATCACAAATGTACTTCTTGTATTTTTCTCCCAAACATTCTGCAGATTGTGACATTTTCTGTAAAACGCCACCGATAAGCATGCAAATGAGAGTAACCATTCATATGTTCTGTTTCACATTTGTGTGGCATTCAAATCTGTACCTGAACTTTTCTGGCGGGTAGGAATGTGAGAGTGGGGTTGGTCTGATACGAAGATAATATTAATTATCTCAGATTAGCAGTGACAAATCAGCCAAGCTGTGACCCAGGGCAAGGCTGTGTCCCACCAGAGGCTTTCTTCTGGCTCTGGTACCAGACCAAAGCGTTTCCCGTGAGTGTTCCACACTCTGTGTAGTGCAAATTGAAATGCTACAGGGAGTGACTAAAAGTAACATTGTTAATTTTATGGTTGTTCTTGAAAAAATGTGGTTGTTGCCTGTAAGGGTAACAAAGTGTATTTGTGTGTGGGTAAATATGAAACATCAGAGAAGTGATGTTCCTGTGTGTGAGCAGGTGAAGGGAAGGCAGGGATACACCTGGTGTGTAAGGGGATCTCTCCTTGCACAACAAGCAAGCAACAAAAGATCTGTCTGTAACTTTGCAGTTCACCCATAACATAAAATTGTTCTCCATCCTGAGATTAATCCTGTTTGTTCCGTTTGAACTGGAAACCATCTTGGTCATAAGCGACAGCTCAGGTAGGATTTTGTGTGTGTATGGTGGTGACCTGGGTGATTCCTTGTAGCATACTTTGGCAAGGAGAAGGAAAGCAAACCCAGCAAAGCTTGGGGTTTGTAACTTTCCAGCTGTTTGGAGCAGGACAGGCAGGGCCAGCCCAGTGTTCCTGTCCCTGCCCAGGGTGCAGCTCCAGCTCTGCCCCAGCACACTGAGCCCAGTGTTCACTGTGGGCTCCCACCCCAGATGTGCTTTTCTTACAAATCAGCGGGCTCGGCTGTGAGGGGCTGCTCTTGAAACCACAAGAGCAAAGGAACTGATCTTTAAAGAGCTGGTTTTCTTTTTAGTTCAACCCTTTGTGTCTGGGTATTGACAGGGTCTCAGTACCCAGCAAGATCTGCACTGCAAGGACAACAGAGCCAAGTAGTGACTGTCACTGTTAATTCCTCGGTCTGACTGTGAATAACCTTTAACGTGATGAAAAATTCAGTATATCAGCTTCCCTGATTCAGTTGGAGATACTGTGTCTACAGTTTGTTGCTATTTTTTAATTACTCAAATTTCTGTAAAAATACCTTTTCATGTATTTTTCTACAAAATGTAAGAAACTCTTAAGTACAACTTAAAATAGGAGAAGGAAAATGTGTACTTACCTTGCCAAGATGCAGTCGACAGAACATGGATGTTTCAGATATTTAGTCCTTTGGCAATAAGATTTCTTTGTGCATAGATTTGCTCCTGGGATGCAGGCAGCCATCAGTGTACAGCAGGGAGATTTGGGCAGTGCTGATGTTTTTAGGCAAACCTGTAACTGCAATGACATGTGGCTCTAAGTGGGGAACTAAAACCCACAGCTATGACACACTTCCTTTGGTAACAGCTCTACCATGACATGTTGGGGAAAAACACCACTTGCCCAACTTAGCTCTCAGAACCACCGGAGGTAACGTGGGGGTGGAAATCTCTTGTGCAGATGAGTTTTCTGTGTTCTGTCTCCTGACTTGTCCTGCACTCAGGTGCTATCAAGAGAAGTGTCCCAAAAGCCTTAAAGCTACACCTGTGCTCAGAGCATTTATCAGCTCTTCTGTAGCCTGTCGTTTGCCTTGGAAGAGTTGAGTTAATGACAGCTCAGAACAGTGACAGGTATTTAAAAAACTTTAAAATTTCACAAGCTGCTGCTGAAGTCATTTTTAATTAATTCTTACTAGAATTCAGTCTGCTGTGTGAACCCTGGAGATGTCGTTTAGGCAAATGCATTGCCCAGGCTCAAAATTCAGAGAACTTTTAAGTGAGAAAAAATATTCTCAATTATGTGAATGTTGTTGAAAAGAGGTATTTTTTTAGGCAAGTCCTCTGTCCTCCTCAGAGGACTGACCATTCTTAGAAACACCCCCAAGCATTGGAGTGCTGCAGGATAGAGTAACTGGAGTGGCTCCGGACCCTCTGAAAAAGTTGGGGTGTGGATGTTGGATGATTAAGACTCCTGAGACAAATATATTTTTCCACATACAAGTATAGATGTGATTTGAATGTCTAAGGCTGTTACAGAGTTAGAGGTTGTGGGGCACTTGAGGATGAAGGTGGGTTGGATCCAGGCCCCCTCATCGTGGGCACTAAAGGTGCCCAGAGCTGAGGCCGCTGTGCTGTCCCTGCTGTGGCCCAGGGCTGTTGGCAGGACTGGCACCGGGGTCACTCTGCCTCAGGGCAGGACTGGGGTGCTCCTGGTGTGCCTGGGCACCCGGGGTTTGTGCTCTGGGCCTCAGGCATGACCCAGCCGTGTCTGTCCTGTCTTGCAGGTTCAAGACTGGTCAGATCAACGGGGATTTGCTGATCTACCACGTGCTGCTGACCCTGAAGCCATACTATGCAAAGCCATATGAAATTGTGGTGGACCTCACACATGCTGGCCCCAGTAATCGCTTTAAAACAGACTTTCTTTCTAAATGGTTTGTAGTTTTTCCAGGCTTTGCTTATGAAAATGTTGCAGCAGTTTTTATTTATAACTGTAACTCTTGGGTCAGAGAATACACCAAATACCATGAAAGGCTCTTGACAGGTTTGAAAGGGAGCAAAAGGCTTGTTTTCATAGACTCTCCAGGGAAGCTGGCAGAGCACATCGAACACGACCAGCAGAAACTCCCAGCAGCTACCTTGGCTTTGGAGGAGGACTTGAAAGTGTTTCACAATGCTCTCAAACTGGCTCATAAAGACACCAAAGTTTCTATTAAAGTAAGTGCTTTTAATGCCTTTCCTAGTGATCAGTTATATTTGTTTAGGGATTGGAATATGATTTTACTGTCTCTTAATTCTCCTCCCTTGTCTTGAGGAGAAATCACAGCTTTCTAGTACACCCCATTAGGAAGCACAAAATTTCATACATTCATCTTTGCTAAAAGTAGGAGTGTGAGTGTTTTCTCTGTGTGGTTACCCAGAGGTGCTGCAGCAGTTTTCTGTTGTGTCCCCAAGGTTGGCTCAACCGCGGTGCAGGTGACGTCGGCGGAGCGCACGCGGGTGCTGGGCCAGACCGTGTTCCTCAACGACATCTACTACGCCTCTGAGATCGAGGAGATCTGCCTGGTGGATGAGAACCAGTTCACGCTGACCATTGCCAACCAGGGCACCCCGCTGACCTTCATGCACCAGGAGTGCGAGGCCATCGTCAGGTCCATCATCCACATCCGCACGCGCTGGGAGCTGTCGCAGCCCGACTCCATCCCCCAGCACACCAAGATCCGCCCCAAGGACGTGCCCGGGACGCTGCTCAACATCGCCCTGCTCAACCTGGGCAGCTCCGACCCCAGCCTGCGGTAACAGCTCTGCTCTGCTGCTCCTCTGCTCCTCAGGGGCTCCTCGGGCTGCTCCACTGCTGGAGAGCCCCTTGAGCAAAGCCACAGCTCCGTACAATGCAGGTCTCAGTAAATAAAGATTGAGTTCCTGTGAGTGAAGAAGGGCGCACACTGTCAGAGGAAGTGAAGGAAACTTAATTTCTCTTTATGAGAAGCAGTAGTTCTGCTTTGCACTCTGTGTTTATTGGTACATACCATTTCCATGGTGTTGAGCTTCGTGTTTAAGAGCATGGGAGCTGTACCCCTTCGAGCAGCTTGTGATTTGTGTCAGAACAGGCTCCCCCAGGCTTGGTGCTGAGCAGGGGCACCCCTGGGCTTTGGGCAGGCTCTCTCCCAGCAGCTTAGGTACACCTGGAGAGATTTAGAATTTCCTGGAACTCCATGGTGTTCTGGGAAACCCAACACAAAGCCCTTCAAACATACTCTGTAACCTTATCAGCAATTGTTCAGAGCAAGTGGAGGAGTCATTTCTTCTATTTCTCCAAGGAAGTTCTTTTTTGCTCCAAATTGTAGCCTGTCCAGGGGAAAACATTTGGGAATTTAGATGTAATTTCTATTATAGCAGTATTGAATTGATTTTGGAAATGTCAGTACTGTGATGTATAATATGTATATGTTCAGAAGTACAGGAAAGCTCTTACAAATCACATTGTTTGCTTTGTTACAGGTCTGCTGCCTATAATCTTCTATGTGCCTTAACCTGTACCTTTAATTTAAAGATTGAGGGCCAGTTACTGGAAACTTCAGGTCTGTGTATTCCTGCCAACAACACACTATTTATTGTATCTATCAGTAAGACTCTTGCAGCAAATGAGCCACACCTCACCTTGGAGTTCTTGGAGGAGTGTATTTCAGGATTCAGCAAATCCAGTAAGTAACTCCAGTGTGGTTAGTGCCAGCCATGAATTTGAAAAGATACTAATCTCTAAAAGGATTTTAGATCTTGTTTAGTCAACTGAGCTTCCTCCCTGGCTCTGTTGCTCTCTCCTTTCGCCATGCCTCTTTGAAGGCTCTCTGTTGGCCCAGTGTTCTTTGCTCAGCCGGGACAGTAATTGTTTCAGGCACTAAAACTGAAGGAGGAGTTATTTATGAGGGGGGCAGTGCTGGCCGTGTGTGATGAGCATTTTATTGCAGGCATTGAGCTGAAGCACCTGTGCCTGGAGTACATGACCCCCTGGCTGTCCAACCTGGTGCGCTTCTGCAAGCACAACGATGACGCCAAGCGCCAGCGCGTCACCGCCATCCTGGACAAGCTCATCACCATGACCATCAACGAGAAGCAGATGTACCCTTCCATTCAGGCCAAGATATGGGGCAGCCTGGGACAGGTACTGCTTCTGCATCCTCTGTAAACAAACACTGCACATCAGGTTTCTTCTTCCTGGTCAGCATTTTATAAAGAGTTAAAGTGGAAAATGAAATAAAATAGTGCTAAATTTAGTTTCTAGTTCTGAATCACTAGTAGTAAAACCTAATGGAATTCAGCTTTATGCTTCTAAAATTTACATGGGGCTTTTTGCCAGAAGGGTAATGTGTCCCTAACATGGATGGTTCAGTTTGTGACAGTTGTGCATCTTCAGCTGAAGAAATGAATTACTGCTATTCAAAGGGTCGTTCATGGTGCAAAAGTCAAGTTAATCTGACTCTTTTTCTCTGTCAGATAACAGATCTCCTGGATGTAGTATTGGACAGTTTCATCAAAACCAGTGCCACGGGGGGCTTGGGCTCCATCAAAGCTGAGGTGATGGCAGACACAGCTGTAGCACTGGCTTCTGGCAATGTCAAACTGGTGTCAAGCAAAGTGAGTTCTCTCTTTGCCTTCATTTCCTTTTAGAGAATTTCTAGTTATTTACTAATGTGACACTGAGATGCTTTCTGATAACTCAGGACAGGCAACAATGCAAAAGCCATGATAAAATAGATTCCAAGCAGTAGAGCGTTGATGGTTTTTATTGAAATTCTGAGCTGTGCTCCCTGTTTGAGTAGAACAGAACGGTTGCTCTCTTTTCAGGTGATTGGGAGGATGTGTAAAATCATTGACAAGACCTGTCTGTCCCCCACGCCCACGCTGGAGCAGCACCTGATGTGGGATGACATTGCCATTCTGGCTCGGTACATGCTCATGCTCTCCTTCAACAACTCCCTGGACGTGGCTGCACACCTGCCCTACCTCTTCCACGTGGTGACTCTGCTGGTGGCCACGGGGCCCCTTTCCCTCAGAGCTTCCACTCACGGGCTCGTCATCAACATCATTCACTCCCTTTGCACTTGTTCACAGCTCCACTTCAGTGGTGAGCTTTTTTGGATTTCAATGAAGCTGATTGCTCCTTAATTTGTTTAACAAATATTTGAGTTGTCTTTCTCTGCAAACTATTCTGAGAGTTTGGGTTGTAGTTCAGCATGAATACAAATCAGAATGAGGATATGATCAACAAGAAATGAGTATGGAATTAAAAGATATCCTACTCAGAGCAGGTGCATAATGTAAATTGTTTGTATAATGGGTTTTAGAAAAAGAGAAGAAAGTACCAGTGATTTTCTGGTAAGGCAAAGGAGAAAATGCATCTGTGCTAAAACTGGCTCATGTACATCTTGTGAAGGGTTGCATAACATGGTAACAAAAATACCAATTACATAAGGGAATTGTGAATTTACAGTATTAAAACAAGTATTTTATCTACTGCTGTATTTTAGCAGTCCTAAAATAATTGATATTGGCAATTTGGCACTTCTTAGCCCAGAAGCACAATGTGAAACCAGGCTGAATTTTGTGCAGAAGAAAAATTCAAAGTTTATGTGATCGTGTCTGGTTTTTTATAGTGTCTCATTCTGTCTGTAGGTATCAGCAGGGAGCGAGGGTGTGCACACACACACAGAGGTGTCTGTGTGTCTGTGCTCTCATGCATGGGGTGCTGAGCCTCCTGCTCACACAGTGGGTTTGAAGTACACTGAAATCAACTGAAAGATCAGAACTGTACAGATAGTCAGTGCCAGAGCAGGGCCATAATTTTCTTCTGCTTTAAGTGTATTTCTTCATGTGAGTGCCAGAGCCAAAAGCAGAGTCTGCTGCAGTTTGAACTTCCAGTTCTGTCAGTATTTCAGAGCAGGAACACTCTGGGTTTCCATTTTCTGAATCACAGTGAGGAGAACAGATAGAGCCACATCTCTACACAAGTTGCTCTGTAGAGTCTCTAGAATCCAGTCCTCGTGGCTGGTCTCAGCAGTCAGGGCAGGAGAGCAGAGCTGCTGTGCCTGACCCGGGGCAGTGGCCAAGGGAGCGCTGCTGGAATGGGCACAGGGACCTTGGCTGTGTCCCTGGCGGGAAATGTGCATTTGAATGTCCCTGGAGTCAATATAAAATGTGCAACTTTGTTCTACAGAGGAGACCAAGCAAGTTTTAAGGCTGAGCTTGACTGAGTTCTCCCTGCCCAAGTTTTATTTGCTGTTTGGGATCAGCAAAGTGAAGTCGGCGGCGGTGATCGCGTTCCGCTCCAGCTACCGCGACCGCTCCTTCTCGCCCGGCTCCTACGAGCGAGAGACCTTCGCCCTCACCTCGCTGGAGACGGTCACCGAGGCCCTGCTGGAGATCATGGAGGTGTGTGGGGACAGGGGGAGCCCTGAGGGACAGGGCCTGCTGGAGATCATGGAGGTGTGTGGGGACAGGGGGAGCCCTGAGGGACAGGGCCTGCTGGAGATGATGGAGGTGTGTGGGGACAGGGGGAAGCCCTGAGGGACAGGGGGAGCCCTGAGGGACAGGGCCTGCTGGAGATCACGGAGGTGTGTGGGGACAGGGGGAGCCCTGAGGGACAGGGGGGAGCCCTGAGGGACAGGCAGCAGGGGCAGGGGATGTGCCTCCTCCCTGCTGAAAGTTAACAGCTGATTTCTGAGAGCCAAACCTCTGCAGATTCCCAGTTGTACAAATACATTTTCTCCACGTTACATCTATTCAAACAATCTAATTCTCTTTAGGCTTGTATGAGGGATATTCCAACATGCAAGTGGCTGGACCAGTGGACTGAACTAGCTCAAAAGTAAGTCAGATTGCAAACCCTGAGCCCTCCGTGCCTGTGCAGTACACCCAGAGTTCTCATCTTTTTGTTATGTATGTTTTGTTGTATGTGTGTTGTTTAATGCAATGTGCTCTGTTTCTTCACAGGTTTGCATTCCAGTACAACCCCTCCCTGCAGCCAAGAGCACTGGTTGTCTTTGGCTGTATAAGTAAACGAGTGTCTCATGGACAAATAAAACAAATAATCCGAATTCTCAGCAAGGTATATGGGTCTGTCTCTTTTCCTTTGTGACTCATAAAGTAGCTATTTTTAGCTTTATTTTCCCATCAAATATAGAATCTGGCATAATTATAGGATAAATGTTTTTTCTAGCATATTCTTGTGTAGAACTGATTGGAAATACACTTTCTGTAGGTCAAGCTTCTGAATTTAAATGGATTTGGTGGCTTCTGAATTTAAATTGAATGAGTTCCATCACTGCTGTGATTTCTAGAGTATCGATAGGTCTCAGTATTGAGTTTAAAACTCCCGACACAGGTAGATCCAGCAGTCGGTATTTGAATAAATGAGAAATTTTCTGTTGAGGCATTTATCAGCATGCACATGATGCATAGCTTCCTTTTTCTTAAAGGAAGTGAATGACCTCATGTGTGGTAGGTAAATATAGTAAAGAGCTGATTTATATCAGAAAACTTTGAAGCAGGTGCCTGGCCTGACAATGATGTTCCATCATTCTAAAGCAGGTTGTGTTCCACAGCAGGTTAAAAATGTACTAAATATGTGTCCTTTAAGCATTTCATTAGAGTTTTATAGACACAAACTTTAATTGAATCGTGTCTAAATGATAAAAGAGCTTTTCTACAGCTCTTACAACCCCCTGCAGCCCGACTGTTAGGGTACATTGTGCAGTCATACATTTATTTCTGCTGTCTAAATCTCCATTTGGAAAACTTCTTGAGAGTTGGTTTAAAATGAACTCAGGCTTTGTAAGTAATTGAGAAAAACAGTTATTGTGCAGATCTTTGATCTTCTTTTTACAAAGCAAAATGTAATTATGGTTGTATTTTTAATTACTCTCTTTTTTCAAACAGGGACTTGAGAGCTGTTTAAAAGGCCCTGATAATTATAATAGCCAAGTTCTAATAGAAGCCACAGTTATAGCCCTCACCAAGCTGCAGCCTCTTCTTAACAAGGTAAATCACCGCCCTTTGGAATAAACAGAGAATGTATTTTGTTAATTGTGATTATGGGTGTGATCTCAGAAATACAAGTTAAATGGTGGGGTTTCTGAAGTTCCCACTTCACTGTGATTCATGCGTGGAAGGAGCACATATGGGAAGTGTGGCAGATTGTGGGACCAGTGCAAAGGCTTGAGAAATGCTGGGAATGTTCTGTTCTGTTCTGTTCCCGGAGCGGGGCCCTGGCAGTTGGGCAGAGGCTGTGCCCAGGCTGTGCCCAGGCTGTGCCCAGGCTGTGCCCGTTCCTCCCACAGGCTCCCGTGCAGCTTGGGCTGGGAGTGCTGCTGCCCTGCCCGCCACGTGTGGGGGCTGCTCCTGCAGCCAGCCTGGGTCACTGCCAGGCTCTGCCTCAGGGCACGCGGGGGCACTGCAGGGACAAGCAGCTCCTGGTGTGAGTGGAACCTGCTCTGCAAACAGCTCTGCTCAGGGCACCCGGCGTGTGCTCAGTGCCAGTAACTCCTGTGTGTGGCTCTGGTGTGAGGAGGAGGTGCCTGGCCGGTGCTGTGTGCAGAGCTGCCGTCCATGTTCAGATGCAGAACCAGACCCGTTTCTGCTCAGGCTGGTGCACGGCAGGGTGGGTCTGACACTGAGCAAGGAAGGGATGGGGGTGAGCAGGAATGGCTTGGGAGTTGCAAACAAGGCTTGAAATTCATTTCCTTTCTACTGTTCACCTGTGAAGTGCATTAACAGGTCCATGAGAGCATCTGTTCCCTTGGAATGGGTGTGGCTGAGGACAAAACCTGCTACAAGGGGGACAAACCCTGCCCGCCATCCTGGCTGTTCCTTCACCTGCAGGAACTGGCTCTAAGGGGCAGGGGTGGCTCTTTCTCTCCCTGCAGGACTCCCCTATGCACAAGGCTCTGTTCTGGGTGGCCATGGCCGTGCTGCAGCTGGATGAGGTGAACCTGTACTCGGCAGGGACAGCCCTGCTGGAGCAGAACCTGCACACCCTGGACAGCCTGCGCGTGTTCAACGACAAGGTGAGCCCACAGCCTGCGCTCCTGCAGCCCTCAGAGCTGCAGAAAAGGGGAAAACCAGCTTTGTCCTTGTGAACTAAACCTGAATTTGCATTAGAAATTGTTACACTCGGGTCATATCCACAGATAAAGGTGTGCAGAGAAGTTGTCATTACTTGGTTGGAAACTGGAACAGAAATGTCCAGATGTGATCTGTGAGGAAGTGTTTGATATTTTCCTGTAGCCTCTGAAAGAACTGTTCTGCCACTTAAACAAAAAACACAACAAACTTGACATGTCCTGAGTAACTTCAACTAAGGTGCTTTTGTATTTTGTTTTTGTGGGTCAGAGCCCAGAAGAAGTGTTCATGGAGATCAGGAGACCACTCGAATGGCACTGCAAACAGATGGATCATTTTGTTGGGCTAAATTTCAACTCCAACTTTAACTTTGCACTAGTGGGACATCTCCTGAAAGGTAAGAGTGCATAATGCTCTTTGTTTGAGATAGCTCTTACTTCAGGAATAAAAACAAGTCAAGAGATAAAGGGGCCACATTGGGTGATGGATTTTGAGTAACTTGGATTACAGAGTAGGTACAGAATTAAACACTCTTGGATTAAAAGACTTCACCAGTTTTACTTTATATGTCTCCTGTGAAGGTCTTTAGTGCTGCTGCTAAAAGTTCTGAACTGTCACAGAGTGCAGAGCTTCGTTTGCTGCAGTCTTTTACTTCTTCCTCCAAGACTATCTCTCCCTGTTTGTCTGTGCTCAGGCTCACTGGGATTTTTAGAAGACTGATTTGTGAGATAACAGATATAATGTATGCACAGACATTTGAAATTATGCAGTTTTGAGGGAGGGGTAAAAAGAATTAGTCTTAAATGTGCCATTTCTGGTAGCACTGTGCTCTCTTACCCTTGAGATGGAATGTCTGAGAACGTGCTGGAAAATATTTATAAATGCTTTCAAAATATTAGTGCTTCATAAATATGGATTCAGAAGTTAAATACAATCTTTTGTTTCTTAGGGTACAGGCATCCTTCCCCTACCACTGTAGCAAGAACAGTGAGGATTTTGCACACACTCCTTGCTCTGGTTAACAAACACAGGAACTGTGACAAGTTCGAGGTGAACACCCAGAGCGTGGCTTACCTGGCAGGTAATGAGCCAAACCTCCTTTCCAGTCTGAGCTGACTGAAAAGGACTGGTTATTGTGGGATTCCTTCAGCTTGCTAAAATTGTACAGCACAAAGAAAACTCGTAATTGGTGGACAGGAGTGTGGTCAGGGTGGGCACATTGGGAAGGCTTTTTGGGGGCTGAGGGCTTTGCCAGCACAGCACATCCTCTACAGCTTTGGCACTTCTTCAGGGAGGCTGGAGGTTTCTTGGTGTAAATAATCCAGTGTATGCCTGACAGCCTTCAAGTTTCCAGTGGTCTGGACATAGAAATTATGAGCATGTGAGGGCAAATTTGTAAATCTTGTCATTGTAACTGGATGGGAAACAGAATTCTTTTTAAATTATCTGGTTTTAATCTGTACATTCCCTAAGGTGTAGCTGCAGCTCAGTGGTGTTGGTGTAAAGGTACGCTGATGCCTGTAAGAAATGCAGAGGGCTGGAATATTGTTTCCCTGCTGACTGTTCTGCTGTGAAAGCTTGCCTTGCCTTGCCTTGCCTTGCCTTGTGTGTGTTCGCAGCCCTGCTGACGGTGTCGGAGGAGGTGCGGAGCCGCTGCAGCCTCAAGCACAGGAAGTCTCTCTTGCTGACAGACGTGTCAATGGAAAATGTTCCCATGGACACATTCCCCATCCATCACAGTGACACTAGCTACAGGTTGGTTGTCTCACTTTTAGAACAGTTACCTGCATTGCAAAGCCTGGTTCCTGTAGTGAGTGAGCTGAGCCCCACTGATAGCGCTGAGTCCTTGGGCTCTGGGGGCTCCTGGGCAATTTCCTCCTTACACTGGGGTCAGCAGTCACAGAAATTTGGATGTGCAATTCATGCAGATTTAGTTTTCAGAGCTTAACTGCTCTGGAGGCTGTTACGCCTTTTGCTAAAATCTTTCTACGAGACCTGATTTAATCTCATTTATATTTTAGAGGAACATTTTGTTTGTCCTTTTAAGAGCTCCAGGGCATGGAGCTGTCTGTCCCACTGGGAAACCTTGACACCTTGTTACAGCCTGTGTGCCGCCAGAGAGATCAGCCAGGAAATCAACTGCAAGTGCCAAGGAGAGCCTGTGTCCTCAGCAGGGAGCACTTCACTCATGATCTCTCTTTTTAGCGCTGAGATTGGAGTGGCTGATGACAAAATATATTTCATCTTACCCCATAGGCTGATTTGCTTGTGTTCTTTTCATGGCTTTATTTTTTATCCCTTCAGCATCACATTTGCATCAGATTATTTGTTTTCAGTAGCCCAGACATCTTTGCAAGCAAAGTAATTGCTATTTGTTATGTGTTTTGGGGGAATTAACCAGGTAGGAAAGATGGGTTTAAGAAAGGATAGTTTGGCTGCTTGAAAAAGCTCTGCCTAAATAGCATAGTTTTAAGATTTTCTTAATTGAATTTCTCTGCACTTTCAGGACACTAAAGGAACACCAGCCCTGGTCATCCCCCAAGGGGTCAGACAGACACCTGGCTGCCAGTTACCCAACAGTGGGACAGATCAGCCCTCGCACCCGGAAATCCATGAGCTTGGACATGGGGCAGCCTTCACAAGCCAACACTAAAAAGCTTCTAGGTTATTAACATAACTAATTTATTGATCTGTCTACAGAATACCCTGGGAAGCGTTACTGGAGAAAAAATGTTCTTGTATTAGTTCTGGCTTTAAGGGCGTATTCCTGATTGAGAGGAATAAATGCAGTTTCTGCAAAATGCAAATTTCAGGGCACTGGACAGTTAAAGAGGACTCAGTTCTTTTGGCCATGATGGGGGAAGCAAGAGCGATGCTCAAGATGTGCATGTTGGAGTGGAGAAAACAAGATATTCCATTTCCCGAAGGTGCCTAGTGCCAGTTTTGTGCTCCAGCCCTTTCCAGCAAACCCAGGAGGTGGATTTTTAGCTGCTCCATTGAGTGCTCTGGTTGGGGCTGGAGGAGATGGTCCCAGAACATGGTAGATGTGTGTAAACAATGTGATTTGTACTCATGGCTTCTCAGTGCATCATGTTTACAACAAACTCATGTATCAGAGGAACAAGCTGAGTTGCTTTGCAGAACTTGTGGAAGCCCTTTGGCATTACACAGGTGGAAGAACAGGGGCATTTCCTTCATTCCAGCCCTTTCCTGCTTCCTTTTCAGTAACCACGTCCTGGCATGTGTATTCCGTGTGGGGGCCAGGAGTCCATGGCATGCCCCCCTGACTAATTGCATGCTCCCTCCTGTGTATTGTGAAGCACTCTGGAAGCTGTGATGGAGAGCGGCATGGTGTGATCGTATTTTCTGTCCCATCCCTGAAAATGGTGAAAAGGTCCACAGATTCCTGTCAACACATGATAGATAGGGGAGTAGCTTGGTCAGAAAATCAGAAAAAGTTAGAGTATGGATTTAGGTTTAATGTTTTTAATTGCTTGATAAATTGTTTTTAGGTACAAGGAAAAGTTTTGACCATTTGATATCGGACACAAAGGCTCCTAAAAGGCAAGACATGGAATCTGGAATCACAACGCCTCCCAAAATGAGGAGAGTAGCCGAAAATGATTATGAAATGGGTGAGACACAGGACTAACATTTTAAGAACAATACTAATTGCAAACGCTTTGTATATCTATACAAAGGGCTATTTCTAAATTCAGTGTTTACTTACCAAGGTTACTCCAAGGTAAGGGAGAAGCACTTTTCTTAGCAATGGCTTCTGCAGGGTGCAGCCTTCATATCTTTGGCAGCTGCACTGGAGCTGCTCAGTTTACAGGTGCAGAATCAGGGGCAGCTCTAAAGGACTGCATATAAGCGTGCAATGAAATAAATAGCATTTGGCCTTCTATAAGTTAATAACCCCAGCTGCAAATTCCTGCAGGAGATGGAACGTGAGCTGATGCCTGGAATGCCTCTCTTCATCTTCTCCCCCATCTGCTTCCTGTGCCCTCACCCCCAATTGCAATGCAAGACCAGGGTTCTTCTCTTGTATCTGCCTGACCCTAAATTTGGTACTTACACCCCTGGGCCTGTATTTCACTGAAGAGGAAATTGGGGTTTTTGTTTGCCATCTGATAACACATCCCATGTACGGTGCAGTGCTGCTGCCCTCCAGCGCAGTCGTTGCTTTGACCTTTGTGACGGGGCCGGCGAGCTCTGAGGTTTGCACATGACGGACTCCGGTGTGCAGAACCTGATTCTGTCTTGCTTTGGGTTTCTTTTGCTCTGGATGAATTGCTCTTTTTTATCTGGCAGAAACCCAGAGAATATCACCACAGCAGCACCCACACCTCCGGAAAGTTTCTGTTTCCGAGTCAAACGTCCTCCTGGATGAAGAAGTTCTGACTGACCCAAAAACTCAAGCTCTGCTGCTTACAGTTCTTGTAAGCTTTCTTCTGTGTGTTGTCTGCTATTTTCTGATGTCCTTTTAACTCCCAGCAAAACAAACATGTTCCTTGGAGTTTTTCCTGGCTAGTTTATGACAAACTATTTTGTATAACAAAAGGTTATTAATACATTATAGTTTAAAAGAAATGAGCATTATTGGAATCCCAGGATGATCTAGTTTAAAAGTCATTAACTAGTCAGAGGTGCAGACTGGTAGCACTTTCTTCAGCTGTACCACTGCAGTTCCCACTCCAGCTACGCTCAGTTGTGCAAAACACTGATGAGATATATTTATTGGCAAAAAACGAATTGTTGCCAACTGGTCCTGTTGTTTCTCAACAGAGACATAAATCAATCTTTTCTAGCACTGCTTTCTGGTAGTCAGAAATGTTGAGCCCTTTCAGCAAAGGCTGTAACACCCAGGGCACTAACAGCTCCTTCCCTGGCAGGCCACGCTGGTGAAATACACCACGGACGAGTTCGACCAGCGCATCCTCTACGAGTATCTAGCAGAGGCCAGCGTTGTCTTCCCAAAGGTCTTTCCTGTTGTGTGAGTACCTGAAGTTGTGGTTACAATAACTCCTCTTTTACAATGGCTTTTCTTTAGAGCTCTCTGGTCCAGGAGCACTAGCTCTACGAGGCACTAACTCACATGGAGGTTACAGGCTGCAGTCTCTCCATGCTGGTTGATTTGAATTTGTGCCCCGGGTGTTTCAAATCTGATTTAAAGCCTAGTGCAGGTGCTCTTTGGGTGTTTCTTTAGACACCTGTTGTAGTTTTGCTGGAGTGAATATGTGTAAAGGAAACCCAGCTGTCAGAGCAGGTGTTCACAAACCGACCTGAGCACATCATTAGAGTCCTCATGGAACAGAGTTGGGAATTGTGTTCTGAAATCACTGCTGGGGCAAAAATCCCACCTGAAGTGCTGGTTGCTAAAGTCAGTTGGGAACTGCAGGTTTATTTTATTTAATGACCAAAAACTAAGCCACTTTTCCTTTCCTCAGGCATAATTTATTGGATTCCAAGATCAATACCCTTTTATCGCTGTGCCAGGACCCAAACTTGTTGAATCCAATTCATGGGATTGTGCAGAGTGTTGTGTACCATGAGGAGTCTCCACCCCAATACCAAACATCCTATCTACAGAGTAAATATTTTTCCTGTTTTTTAAAAAAGTGCTGTACTGGGAGCACTCTCTGTTCTCTGCCAGGTGGGAGCTGGGCTTTCATGGTGGTGTTCCATTTGTTGTTGCAGGTTTTGGATTTAATGGGCTGTGGAGGTTTGCTGGCCCCTTCTCCAAGGTAAGAGCTCTGTGGGGTCTGGGCTGTTTGACCTTTCTGGGCACGTTGGCTGCAGCAAAGATGCTCATAAGGAGCATCATCCTCATATGAGTGAGGAGAGAGCATCAGGGCACCTCCAGGGCTACAACCAGCACTGGGCCTGCAGCAGGTGCTGTGATAGATAAGTTACCAAAGTGGGGTAAAAGCAGCCAGGTGTGTGAGTGCAGCTTTTCCTGCTCCCAGGGTCAGTTCATTACATTTATCTGGCAGGGTAGGGGTTAATTTAGTAAGAGTGATGATTCCAGGAGGCTAAATTTTGTGTTGGAGCAGAACCAGTGGAGCACTGCCCGTGTGTCCAGCCATCCCAAGGGAGGTGGCCCAGGTGTGGGGCTGGGGCAGGGGCTCTGCAGCCCCTTTTCCTGCCCTGGGCTCCCACACACTGAGGTCACACTGACACCTGGTCTGCAGTGTGGACAGTTAGATTGGTCTGGACAAGGCCACAAATTGAGTTTTTACTGGTACATCAAATGCTCTTGAAAATCTGCAGGCAAAACAGAGGGACTTGAGAGTGAGCTCTGGAGCAAAGCTCAAACTGACAGTGGAAGGAACAACTTCTTTTCCCCCTATCTCCCACAGCAAACCCAAATCCCAGACTATGCAGAACTCATCGTAAAGTTCCTGGATGCGTTGATTGACATCTATTTGCCTGGAATTGATGAGGAAACCAGTGAAGAATCTCTCCTGACCCCCACCTCTCCATATCCTCCAGCGGTGCAGAGCCAGCTCAGCATCACTGCAAACCTCAATCTCTCCAACTCCATGACCTCACTTGCCACTTCCCAGCACTCCCCAGGTCAGTGCCTCTTCTGGTTCCATCTGGGTGGGGGAAATGGGGAATTTCCTGCTTTAGGAGCTTCCTTGGCTCTTTGGATGTGTTAATGTGTCAAACATTGGTGCATTGTGGAGTCAAACGAATATTAAATAGTTCCTGAGCTGTTACCCTGTTGATTCAGATCCGGGATTGTCTGCCAGGTCACTCCATGTGAAGGGAAGAGAATTAAGGGCATCAGAACAGCAGCACCTATATTGGAACATGTGTCCTGCAGGGGATCCCTGGCTCACGGGCACTGAGATGGTTTGTTCAGGGTTCAGAGGAGCAGCAGGAGTAAGGCAAGGCTGTTGGGATTCTTTGGGAACGGGGGTTTCTTTGGGAACATACCTTGCAGTCAGTGTGGAAGGACATTCTGGGCAGCATCTTTCCGTTTGGAACACAGCCTCGGTGGCAGCTCCAGCAGTTCCTTTCCAGGGATGAGGTGGTGGTGCAGGATTGGGCTCTCTGCAAGGGAAAGAAGCATTTTGCTCTGCAAATGTCCTCCTTCCTTCTGCCCCACTTTCCATTCCCTCTTCCTTTACAAGCTGAGAGGAAGGAATTAATCCAACTCGTCAGACATTCCTTCCAAGTGCTGTGCAAACAGATGGCTTTTGTCAAAGGCTGGTTAAGAGTCTCCACAAACAGAGTTGGGAACTAGGGAACTTGTTCAGGTTAATAGTGAATCTGAAACAGCACACTGCTGGCACTCTGAGCACTGTTTGCTTGGAAATTAAATTTAAAACACCAGTGTGAAGGCCACGTGTTCAGCAGCACTTCGTTAAAAGAAACATTTTCAGCCAAGTGAGTTTTTTTTATTATGGCTACAAATACTAAGTTGCAGATACATGAAAAATTCATTTCTTGCATCTGGAAACAACTATGCAAGATCATTGTTTAGAAATGTTTTGTCTGTCACCATCTCTGTTCCTCTCCCTCCACTTCCCAGTCTCATGGACATTATTCACTTATGTTTATTTCTTTCATTCTGTGTCTGTGAAGCTTCTCTGCCTTGCTCTAAGTCTGCAGTTTTCATGCAGCTGCCTCATCCAGGTACTCTCTTCTTTCATCATATTTGCACGAAATGCTGCTTGAGCTGCGTCAGGGCCGGGCTGTGGCATGAGCAGCAGTTTCTGACACGGGAATGGCTTCAGCAAGTGCTAAGCTGGTGCATTTCTTGGGGGATGACAAAGTCACCCACAGCCTTGAGAATAAATCTGGCAACAAGAGGGATGCTTAATATGGAAATCACTCTGCTGCACGTGTGAAGCTGAAATGAACGGTTTGGTGTGAGCTCCTTAGGTTGGCCAGGACTCAGCTCTGACTGCAGGGACACTCGGGCAAACAGACACGAGTTTGGACTAAACTGCAGCAGACAGTGGGGCAGGAAATCAGGAGCTGCATGCTTCTGCATTTCTGCTTTGTGTGGAGAAGTAAGAAAAAGCTGCAGAAGAGGGGTTTTTGCTCGTGCCCATGGATTGTCCCTGTCCTCAGCATAGTTTGGGAGTTTTGTGCTGCCACCCACACCAGGAGAGGAAGGTGCAGGCTCTGGCCTGAGCCCTCACATTGTCCCCGTGCTGAGTGTGGAAGGTGTTCTTTGTTCTCACTAATGCCAACACCAGTTAATTTCTTGCACATAATTGTGAATATGTCACTTACAATAACAGAACTTTGTTCTAACCTTTCTATTTGCTGTCAGACATCCTAATTTTTGCTGCTGATATCCTCTTGCATAAAACCACCCATCGTGCTCTTCACTGCTGAGGTGTTGGTGAGCACTCCCCTGACAGACTCAGCGTGGCAGCTGCACGCAGGGGCTGCTGCAGGGTTAACTCCCAGCACAGTCTCAGGAGCAGCAATTGCTCAGGAGCAGCCTGAGCCAGCCCTGGGCTGTTGGGTGTGCAGTGACAGTGCCCAAAGCCACTGCTGAGGGCTCTAACGCTGGCGTTGGGTGGTGCTGTTGTGTCAGTGTGGGGTCTTCACTAAAGCACTTCAGTTTTGGGGTTTGTTTGATGGGAGACTTTTAGCAAAGCATAACAGAGTTTTGCTCTGAAGGACAAGGTCCTGCAGAGGACATGCAAAACTTCTCAGAAGGGTCTAAGTTTATGGGCACAAACCTGTCTGGTGCCATTCTCATCCTGAGCCCCACAAGTCTTCCTGCCACTGGTGGGGCTGAACTTGGCGCAGTTTTCATGAGGAGACCCAGCCTCAGTTTCTCTGTGCCTGTGTCCTTTCAAGACCCTCCTTAGGCAACTGTTTCTTTACTCATTAAGAGTCAGTTTGGTGGTTTGTGTTTTCCTCCTTCCTTCACTTAGGCAGACTTGTTTCCAGCCAGACCGCCAAGTTTTCTTGGTTTTACTCTCCCTTTGTCCCCTGCCGGCCGCACAGGCTGGAGGGCAGGAGCGGGCGGCTCTGCAGCCCTTCCCTGTCACCGATCTGTTTGGTTCTTTTGAAACTCGTCCCGGGGGAGGCGGGCGGAGCTCGGCGGGGTCGGGCGTCGGGGGGAGCGGCCCCTCCGGGATCCCCGGGGCTGCCGGCGGGCTCAGCTCAGCGCGGCGCTCGTGTCTCCGCAGGGATCGACAAGGAGAACGTGGAGCTCTCGCCCACCGCCGGCCACGCCAACAGCGGGAGGATGCGCCACGGCTCCGCCAGCCAAGTGCAGAAGCAGCGAAGCGCCGGCAGCTTCAAGCGTCACAGCATCAAAAAGATCGTGTGATTGTCGCCTTTTAATTTTATTTTTTTATTTTCGGACCTGACTGACACGCGCGGCCCCTCGCGAAGGGCCCTCCACCGGGTGTGATGCTGCACTTGACCTGTACAGTTCCCATCCAGCCGCGTTGCCAGATGATCAACTCCTGACCCACTGCCTGAGTTAACGCCTTCCTTCATCCCCTGCCGGGCTCCAGCCGTGTTCAGAGCCACGCCTGTGCCCCGGGCCAGGCTGCAGTTCGGTAGCGCTGCAGAGCCGCGTCCTGTTCCAGTCCAAAGCCATTCCCCAGCCCTGCCATGTCTGCTCTGGCCTCAGGTGTTCCTGCTAAGGGAAGTGTTGATCCTTAACCCCGTTTGCACGCCTCAAGGTAATAGTGGCTTCCTGAGCCAGGGAAGTTTCTCTAACCCTGGTTTTAATCCAAACTATAAGATTTTAGCTGTGTACTTTTTTTTTTACCACACTGAGAAGAAGTTCATGATAGCTGCAGTACAAGGAGCTTAACAGAAGTGGTGGATTAGGTTAAATTTCAGGTAATTAGCAATAAAGGGGAGAGGAAAAGGAGGCTGCAGGAGTCCCTCATTCCCCAGACCAAGCTTCACACACTTGGACTGTACATGGACCAGACTGGACAAACTGGCTTTTTTCCCAAAGCTTTTTTTTTTTTTTTTTTCTTTTTTGGCTGTACTTTATCTTCCCTGAGGAAGTTGTACAGGGGAAAATCCCTGGGAACTGAGCCTCGAGCTGTCATTGTAGCACCTGCTTTAGTTCTGCCCTTCCCAACAATGTGCACCTTCAAGAGCTCCTGGCAGAATATCCAGTGGGGAATGGAGGGAAAATGGGATGGATTCATACCCGGCTCTGGGGGATAGTGTGTGGCAAAGCTGCCCCTGTGCTGCCCGAGCAGGGACAGAAACAGCCACGTCCGCTCAAGGTACATGAATTTAAATTAACTGACACTGTGTCCGGTCCCAGGGAGGTGTGGCGGAGGCGCAGGCCCCTCCCGGGCGGGTTCAGGGCTCCCGCGGGGCCCACACAGACCTGAGGCTGCGGTGGCGGTCGGGAGCCGCCGGCTGGCGGGGCAGGAGCCGGTGCCTGGTGCCAGCGGTGCGCGGTGCCAGCAGTGCCCTGTGCCGGTGGTGCCCGGTGCCGGCGGTGCCCCGTGCCAGTGGTGCCTGGTGCCAGCAGTGCCCCGTGCCAGTGGTGCCTGGTGCCGGCGGTGCCCTGTGCCAGGGCTGGTCCCGCTGCGGGTGCCAGTGCCCCGCGGGCTGGAGTCCAGGCAGGGGCTGTGTCCCTGGGGCTCACACGGCTCCTGCTCAGAAACAGATCCGCTTCCCGGTTTCACATCCCTCTGCTGGGGTAGGAGTTAACAATCCTTCAATGGCTTTAAAGGAAAAAAAAGTATATCCATTAGATAAAAGCCAGTCCTCCAGTGCAATCGTTAGTGGCTTTCAGTAAATCAAACTCCACAGCTAAATTATTAGAGAATGGTACAATTAAGGGTTCCAATTTATTGCTATAGCACATAATTCCCATGTATCCACACAGTAACAATGTAACATTTATGTAAATAAAAATACCTTTATTGTATTGATTCATAAAATAACAATTTCTTTAATTTGTTTACAGTCCTGGAAAAACTATGAACACAAACTTCATATGCAAGTAGTTTGCCAAAACAAGAGGAAAACATAGAATTACAAGTCATGGAATAAACAGGCTAGAAAGGTGAACTGGTGCAATTACCCAGATCCCTCACTCGGGCGGTGCAGGCGCCAGGGCAGGAACGTGGTCGCTGGTGACACAGAGTGGGGTCTAAGCAGGGCCACGAGGCTGAGCTGGGCCCAGGGACAGAGCAGGGCCTCAAGCCTTGGGTTTGGGGTCCCCAGGTTAGAAACCATTGTCACCTCACAACTCAGATTGTGAGGAGCCACCCCTGGTGTCACTGGGGTTTGCACTGGGTTGTGCCCAGTCGAGCTGGTTTCAGCCCTTCCCGTTTTGCTGAGGACAAGGAATTGTAGAAGCCTGAGGATTTGTATGTAGGAGGAAAACAACCTCTTGTAAAGGTGGTGTGCTGTTTTCAGTTGTTTCTCATATGAGCAGGTCTCCTGCAAACAGGAACAGTAATTCCAGAGGAACTGCCTGACTGACTTTGTGTGGGCAGAGAGCAAGGCCTTCACTGTTGTGCATCGCCCATGTCAGAAGTGTCCCTCCATCAGAACTGCTGTGTTCTCTGCAGCACAGAGATGTGGCAGCAGAGGGGACAGGGATCAAAGTCACCTTCCCTGTGAGAACGACTCCAGCCTGTCAGTCCCAGCTGGAGAAAATGGTCTCTTCCTAAAGTCAGTGAACAAAATGAATTTCCTCTTTCCTGGAAGGAGTTGGTTGGAGTTTTCCCTGTGTGAGGGGTTCAGTGAGAGGGCCTGGACTCTGGCAGAGGTATCAGACACCCAGGTAATGGGTGAATTGGGGTGTAAGGACTGCTGCTGGCCAAGGTTGGCTTTGGGATCGTGGGCCCTGATAGACAGGAACCTTGTCTCCTAGTACTGGTGCTTGGGAAGCTTGTGCTTGGCTCCCAGGGAACCATGGCCTTTGTGTAATGATTAAACTCCCATCAGTAATTAGTTGTTGAGTGCCTTACTGTCAGTACATCGCTCTCCTGCTCCCTCCAGCAGCCACTGCTGGGATTTGCCTCTTTTTCTTTCTCACGTCCTCCTTCCTTTGTTCTTTCCCTGTTTGAGCACTCTCCATCCCATCCCATCCCATCCCTGGGAGCTCTGCTCCCATCCCGGGCTGCTCCATCCTTTCTCCACCTGCTGCTCTGTTCTCTGGTGAGCAGCAGCTTGTTGCTGGTGACAGTGTGGGTGTGAGCCCTGACCTGACAGGGAGCCCCATCCCAGGGTCCCCAGTGCCCCTCGCTCCGGGCAGCCCGCGGGCCACTGGCAGTGCCTGCTGCTCCAGGCTCTGCTGCTCCAGGCTCTGCTGAGGGCTGGAGCTGCAGCCCCAGAGTCCCTGTGCTCTGACATGAGAACTTACAATTCAGAAAAATCCCATTGGAACACGTGGACCATGGAACGCCCTCCCGGGAAGCGTGTGTGGCCCCCTGGCTCAGAGTCCTTCCCTGCCCCACACTGACCACAGCTCAGTACTGTAAGGACAATTAACATTCTGTTTGTGTTTGTATTTTCCCTGACTTAAAGATAACTCAGTAGTATTTGAATAGTGCATAACCTACCTGTAATGATGCCGACGTTTCTGCTTTCCCATGCATGAGGTTTCCCAGGACAGGGAACATTTCACTGAGTCTGAGGGCTGAGCCCCTGGCTCGTGCCAGGGCTGCCTCTGACCTGACCCGGGTTGTAGCTTTTAGGGCTTTTTCCGTTTCATTCTAAGGTTAATTTTTTCCGAAGTCACAAAGCACGTCCTATTGTTATGCAACAAACCACAGACAGTCACTCAGAGTGTTGGTCCCACCTTTTTTTTTATGCAGTATATTCACCTGTAAATAGGTTTTGTGTAAAATTTGACAGAAAAGTATATTTACTACACTGTAAATACATGTGACAATATATTGTATTATTTTGCTTTTTTTGTAAAGCAGTTAGTTGCTGTATATGTATAACATACAAATTTGATTATTCTAGTGTTAGTAACTGTTAACTACTCCTCTCCCTCCTGCTGGTGCATTCCATCATTTAAAGCAGAAGCTGTGTCCGACACACTCACCCTGTGTATGATCTCACTGCTTCCATCGGCCTCAGCTTCCCAGGGTTTCCATGATGCCAGTCCTGGCCGTGCTCACAAAGCCAGCCTGGAGAGCCTGCTGGCCCCAGGCTGCTGGGAGCTGTGGGTCACAGTGGTGGAAACCTGCTTTCAGATAATTATTGTTCACCCCATTCTCCCCTCATGTATGTATTCCTCCCTTTTTTTTTTGAAGTAAAATGTAAATTCAACCTGCTCCCAGTTGTTTGGAGGTCATTCCGGGGCTGCAGGGTGAAGGTGGTGGACACTGATGTCCTCTCTCTGTTGGAACAAGTTTGGGTGGGTTCTTTGGGGCTGAACCAAGGCACCCAGCCCAGTTACAGAGCCCAACACCCCACATTTCTGGGGAAATTCAGATTCCAGTTAAAATTGAGTGTCTGGGGTTTGTCTTCCCAGACTGGTGCTGCTCTGGGTGTGGGATCCTGCACAGATCTGAGATTGCCTGTGGTGACTGAGGAAGAAAAAAGCCCATTGTCATGAATTTCATGTCACTTTAATAAGATTATCATAACTGAATAATAAATCAGAATATTTCTTTTTAAAATGTAAATTTAATATTGTAATAAAACAGCTGCTTGGTCTTTAAAGAACAATTCAGTATAATTTGTCTATTTGAGCTTTTTTTGCCTAGAAGCTTGAGGTTTCAGCTGTCAGGCAACTTCTCTGACAAATGATTAATCACATCTATTTTTCTTTTAGGGGGATACATTACTTCCCCATTACAAGTGTATAAGTACTTATATTCTGACTTTGTGAATCGTAAAAGGATGTAAAGACACATTAAAGTGTGACTGCATTGACTTCTTCTGAGACATCTCATTGTTCCTGCACGGTGAACAGACAGACCTGCAGACACCTGGACAGGGGATTCCTGTTGTGCTGCTGCTGCCGGCCGGGGCTGCACCAGAGGAACAGCAGCAGTGTGTGAACTGTTAAATTTCATTTTCTTTACTTCAGAGGAAATGTTCCTCAGTTCTGAGTTGGACCTGGAGTGGGATCCAGGCAGGAGCCAGCTCCTGGGTAGCACGTGCTCAATCACTGCTGTCAAAAACGTTCCTAAAGTTCCTCTTTTGGACAGTGGAACCTCCCAGCTACTCCAGATCACAATTACACTGTAGCCACAGGGAAGGAATGAAAGGAGAGCCTTATTTTAGTTATGTATGCAGTTGGAAAAACTGTATTTAGGGGAAAATTGCACTGTTGGAGCAGGCAATTCTGTCTAAGGAAATAGCTTCAAAATCCCTACCTAGCTGATGCTGCTGAAATATTTTACAAAGGAAAATAATAAAGTAACAATGCAGAACTTACTTGAACTTGGGGAATGGATTCTGTTCTGGAGCTGAACACTGCACAAGGAGGAAAAGCAAGCTGTTGATGGCTGAGCCCAGGATGGCTCAGAGCTGCTGGTGAAGGTGCCCCAGCAGTGTCCCAGGTGAGATTCCCGTTCCCTTAGGCCCTTGTGTAGGACTGGATTCTGCTTGGTCACTTACACCATGACCAAATGTGAGTCTGTCCTCCCCTTGGGCCCCTCTAAGGCCAGGGACAGAACACCTGCACTCAGCTCTGAGTGAAGGATGAGCCACCTGTGTGACAGAACGAAGGGCCAGAGCCAAGCTCTGCAGCTGGGCCCCTCTCGGAGCAGGGACCTGCCTGTCCCCTAGCCGAGCTACAGCTCTCAGGTGTGAGTCCTTCGTGCCTTGCAACAGGGGCTCCTCAGCTGCCTGCTCCTCTGCTCAACCAGCTCTCAAACGAAAATCACTCCTAGGCTTGTGTGGGTGGAAAGGGTACAAAAACAACTCTCATGATGTGACTTGTTCAAATAAGTATGGGTTTGTTCTTCAAAGGAATCATGAAAAAACCTCTGATGACAGGATCTTTCGGGATATTTAAATAACAGTGCTATAAATAGCCAGGAGTAACTATATGCTCAAGAAAATCCCCCTGAACTATTAAATAGTATTTTAGGGTTTTTTTCTCAGAGCATACTGTCCTTCAGACAAACTGGAAATATCTGTTCTGCTGCTTCCACCCCCAGTTAGGTACTGGCAGAGCAAGGTCTGCCCAGGAGAGCTGGCTGTGCAGCAAGGCATGGTGCAAATGCTGAGGAGCTGCTCATCCAGCCCTCCTCCTCCTCCTCCTCGGGCTGTGAGGAATGAAGCCACAGGAGGTTCCAGCAGTTCTGGTCCCCGTGTGTGTGACACAGGCTGCAGCTGTGACCCTGACAGAGCCCTGTGTCTGACCACCAGGCACTGCACACGCTGGGATTGCCCAACGCTAACAGCCAAGGGTGCCTGTCCGTTGGGAACTCCTAACGGAAAAACTTCTGAGAGCCTCAGATTAGGGACATCAAAAGGGCAAAGTCCCAACACCGATGGATTTTTCCACTTCATGTGTGACACAATTTGGAGTTTTTAAATGGGTATTTAGTATTAATTCCCAACTGCTATGAACAAAAAGACAAGAGGCAAATCAGGAACTTTTCACAGAAAAATACTTGGACAAATCAGTGATTTAGGAAGGACAATCCTGCCCATGACTGTGGTTCCTCCAAGTTACTCATTTACACTCTCACATACCCACCGCCTGCTGCAGGCACGTGTCAATAAGAAACCGGCAGGTTTGAAGAGCATTGAATATTTCCCAGTCTCCTCCAAGTGCCCTGTCCAGAGCTGTCCTGGAATCAGCTGTCACACAGCCCACTGAGCGTGGCAGTGCCAGCACTGATCAGCCATGCTGCTCTACTGTGCATCCCGCCAAAACCTCAGAGCTTCCTTGGGACAGAGAAATCAGTCACACACACACTGGATCTTCTGCAAGGATGCCAAAAGCCCTGGGGGGAATGTCACAAGTCCCACACAATAACATGGAAAGTCTCTATTAATTCCAACTTGGTGCTGCTGCAGCTGAGCAATAACTTTGCCTGAACACAGATTTGCGTTTCTTATTCTAGTTCAGTCTTGCAGTTCCGATCTATTGCTGTAGCTTCTGGCTAATATTTGCTCACTAATATGTCACCACCGGCCAAACGTTTGTGTAAAACTCTGTCTAAAGCTCACATTCACCTGTTTGCGTGTGTGGCTGTGTTAGCAGGCGATGAGGTGCTCTGGCTCCGGGGCCGAGCCCGAAGGTGCCCGCACAACGCAGCAGAGGCGGGAGGCGCAGGGTGCTGTAGCGGCCTTGAGCAGCAGTGTCAGCAGCCATTCCCAGCGACTTGTGGAGGTGCCCAAGGCCCGACCGGGGCACCCGGCACAAACCCCGGGGCCAGGAGGGGAGCGGGGCTGCGGGGACCCGCAGGGCTGTGGGAATCAAACTCCTATGAGGGCAGGGGCCGGGAGAGGCCCGGGATGAGGGACATGGCGGGAGTGAGCCGGGCTGGGCCTCGGCGGCCCCACAGGGCCTGTCTGCGCCCGTCCCGCGACTACCACGGGAGAGAGAGGAGGGGAGGAAGGGGGCGCGTCCGGACTCTCCCCGAGCCTCGGCCCCAGGAGCGATCCCGGCCCCGGGAACAATCCCGGCCCGGTCCGACCCCGGCGCCGCCGCGACTCCGCTCCCTCAGGCCACGGGGCGGGGCTGCGCGCGTGCGCGGGGCAGTCTCGCGGGGCGCCGCGCTCTCGCGAGAGGGGCGTGGCGGGGCGGGGCGGTGTCGCTGCATGTCCGAGCCGGGCGGCCCGGCCGGGGCACGTGGGGCGGCACCGGCACCGCTCCGGACCGGGCCCGGCACCGCTCCGGGCTCCGCCGCCGCGCCGGAGCATCCGTAAGTACCACCCTGGGCCGCCGCCCGCCCGCTGGCGGAGTGGCGGGGCCCGCGGCCGCGGCTGTCAGCGGCGGCGCTGCGGGGCGCGCTGAGGGTGCTCCCGCTCCGCGCTCCCGGCCGTGCCTGCCCCGGTGCCGGCGCACGGGCCGGGGCGGGAGCGCTCCCGCGCCGCCCAAGGTCAGCGCTCCGGCCCCGCCGTGACCGCGGCCGTGGGCTGGGGGCGGCCGTGCCGCAGCGGGCGGGGGCCGTGTGTGTCGGGGTGCGGGGCAGCGAGCGGCCGGTGTGGGCCCCGCGGGGCAGCTCCGTGTCCTGCTCCCGGCATGGGGCGGTGAGGGGCCGGTCCGGGCCCTTCAGGGCAGCTCCGTGTTCCGCTCCCGGGATGGGGCTGTGAGCGGCTGGTCCGGGCCCTGCAGGGCCGCTCCGTGTTCCGCTCCCGGGATGCGGGCCGTTCGGAGCAGCTCCGTGTCCTGCTCCCGGGATGGGGCGGCAGCGGCCTCTCCGGGCCCTGCAGGGCCGCTCCGTGTTCTGCTCGCGGTCCCGGGCGGCAGCGGCCGGGGCGGTTCGCCCGTTCTGAGGGCAGCGCTGCGGCCGGGGCTGCCCGCCCGCCGTGAGGGCCGGCGGTGGCGCGGGCGGTGCGGAGTCGCGGTGAAGATTAAGGCACCTTGTGCTGTCTGGTCTGGCGAGCCTTGCCTGTGTTATGGTAATGGCCGTAGAAAGTGTTATTTGCAAAACTTCTGATGTGCTGTAGTGACTCCTTTTGTTCCGTAAGCCAGCATGGAATACAGGTGGGAGCAGAGGAATTAAATTATATTGCTACTGAGGAAGTGATGTTTGTAGTCTTGCTTTCCTGGGAGAATCCTTGTTTGCTCTCTCTTTTTCTTCTTCCCCCTAATTGAAGCAAGGGAGATCTAAGTAACTCCTGCTCCAGAAATGGTCAACTTGATCTGTGCCTGGCTGAGTTCTTTACTGCAGTCCTGTAATTCCATGAGGCAATGACCGCAGAATGGACAGGGATCTCAGCAAGGGCATCCTCTTCGTGGATGTTATCCATAGCAGCAGGAAATGGCACCAAAAGCTGCGTTTGGCTGCAGCCCACCTGTTGGGCAAGGCCAGGGGCTGTGGGATGGCAGAAGTCGGGCCTTCCCGTGTTGTGCTGCACCTGCCGAGCGTTATCGGGCCCTGTGGACTTTGTCTCAGTGAAAGGAATTGGCTGGTGCTGCGGAAGGTGTAGCGCTGGTGTAACGTTGAGGCTGTGAATGATCTACCGAGCACGTGGAGCGGGGAGTGCAGCACGGCTCCCCGGGAACCCAGGAACGGGGCTCTCCCTCCTCGGGAGCGCTGGGCCAGAGCTGCCAGAGCAGCTCAACAGAGCTGGCTCCTCTGCTGGGATCGCTGTGTGACCCACTTCGGGTCAATTAACCTCCTCATTCTTTAATGAGCTGCTTGTGTAAGGGCGAAGGGCTGTGCAGGCACCTGCTGACCTGCTGTACCTGTCACCTGGTGAAGGGCCTGTGATTCTGGAAAAGGGCAGCACAGCCTCACTGTGTCTCGTTCTGGTGTGCTTGCATGTGCTGCACAGTGCAAATGACCCGGAGGAAATGACAGCTCTCAAGTAAGTGAGGAGAGAGAAGTCTGTAGGGCTTGAGCAGTGCTTGAAGTAGGATGGAATGCACTGGAATCCATTCATGCCTTGATTTCACCTGACAGTCCTTCAGCTTCTGCTTAAGTTTCATTGAGCTCTTGAAGGACTTTTAAAAGCTCTCAGGGGTTTATGCAGGTCAGTCTCTCGCTGCAATTGTAGCAGTATCTTCTGCAACAGGCTGTTTGCTCTCAGACATGAAGCTAATGATGTGTTGGGGCTGCAGGGTCTGTGTGGATGGCGCTGCGGGAGCTCAGTTGTTGTGTGTTAGCAGCTGTTTTGTACTCGGGAGTGCGCTCCTTATTCAGCCTTGGTTTAGAAACCCATCCAAGGAACCAGATTCCTTCTTAAAGAATGCTGGAGATGCTTTGAGATCCTAATACTGGAAATTATAGACTGCCTAGGAAGCCTTGGCTTTAACCTAGACACTCCACAACGCCTGAAATGGGGGAAGAGGAATTCCCTCGCTGCCCAGGGTGTGAGGCGACAGGACTTGCGGCTCGGATCCACCACGATTTGTCTGTTCCCAAAGGCGCAGACTCTGTGGAGTTAACTGTGACAGGAGTTTGCTGCAGGAGTGCAGCCAGAGCTCTCTGAGCCAGCAGCAGTTGGATTTGTGATGGCTGAGACTCTCTCTTCACTTTGAAAACATTGCAGGCTGGCTGCAGGGGGATTGGAGAGCAAGTGCACTTCTGCAGGAGCAGTTATCTGAAGAGCATAATGCTTTTAAAGCAACATAGCCCACTTATCTGTGCCTCTCCTTGTTCATGTGCACTTAACTCATGTGAAAAAAACGATTTAAGGTATTTCTAGCGTCCAGGGAGCCTGTAATAGGATTGGGGCTGATATCCCAGTTGCCCCTAGCAACATCTAGAGCTAATAAAAAGCATTAATTGCAGCATTAATTACTTATAATTGTTTCATGTTTCAGATCTAATGATTAGCCTTTTTTAAATCCTGATTTCTAACTGCAGTGCTTCTGTGGAGCTCTTAATGCAAATGGCTGGTTAGACTTCATGAAATGATGATTAAGTTCAGGCAGCCACACTCAGATATTCAGAAAAAGCTATTTTATTCTTCAGGTGTTTAATATTTCCTGGAAATTGAAGCTGTTGCAGTTGTTTCTCATGGGGATTGCTAGAAGGGGAGATATTTGCATGTCCCAAACTTCTTTTTCAGGTGTTCTGTCTTCAGCTGCTTCACTGTACATTTTTTTTTATTGTCCACTCTGTGGATTCTGGTCCTGCATTTTGTCAGCTGGAAGCTAACTGGATTTTTGGGTCCTGTACATTACTACTAGCAGAGATGAATATTCCATAAAAGACCATTTAAAATAATTCTTGAGCAAACAAATCACTGCTGCAGACCTGTCCTGGTCGGGGTTGCTTTTGACCTCTGCTGCCACCTGGCACTGAGGATGAGAAACTTGCCATGTGCTGTGCCTGATTTTTGACTCTGGGTATAAATAGCAGCAGTTCCTGGCAAAAGTTCATAATTTTCATGTGCCTCTGGTATCAGAGGCCTTAGGTTTGCTTGAGGATGAACCTGGGAATGGGGAGCTTTGAGATCTGTGTGGTGAGGCTGGCGTGTGCTGTGCCGCTCCTCGTGGCCTTTGTTCATACAGGTGTCTTCCTGCTCCTTCCCGTGAGTGGCTCTCAGTGGAGCCTTTGCTGTTCCCTCCCAGCACGGGTGAATACAGGCCATCTCCTCACTGATTGCTGCCCTTCCTCTCTGAGTGCTTCTGCAGTTTCTCCTCCAGCCCAGCCTTGGCCACAAGGCTGCCAACCAGCCTGCAGTGCTTTTTGCTCTCTGCCTAGGCCCAGTGCAGCTCTTGTTTTGGGAAGCTGTTTGTCAAGGTCTCGTGGTGTGCCCAGCAAACATCCCGTGAGCAGAGCTGCTGCTGCTCCCCAGATACCTGGGGACCTGTTTGGTCTCTGCTGCTCCTGGCTCTTGCAGCCCTATCAGTGTGTTTGCTGGAAACCTCCCCGTCCTGTCTCCTTGAAAATTCCAGCTTGTTTTTGTCTCCTGTGCAGAGTGTATTGGAAGCCCTTGGTTAGTTTAGTCTGTGTTCTGTGGAAATTGATAGAGATGCCAGCCATCTGACTCAGGTGGCTGCTTTTAAATCTTCATTTATGAGCTGTGCATGTAGTGGCCACTACACTGTGTTACCCATAGCAAGGGCTGCGTTGGCTTCCTTACGTAGAAGCAAACACGAAAGGCTGATTATTGGATGTGTTTATTCTGAAACTCTGGAAAATAATCTGTTCTGTTCTCCAGCCTGAGTGAAAATGCAGAGAGAATGAAAGATAAAACTTTTCCCAGATGCAGACCTTTGTAATGTGTTGATAGGTTATAAAGAGAATAACAGCTGCTTTACCTGTGCTGTGGGGGTACAGGTAGAGTTATGCAGAAGTAGTTTTTGGTGCTTGCTGAAGTATCTGAAAGACTTTTTTGGGAAAGTGGAGAAAAAGCTCTCTGCAGTAGAGGATTCACAGGGAGACACTAACTTGGGTGAGGAAACTATAAATAATGAAACAACTGGAGCAGGGAGGTAATAAGATATCAAGAGCAGTATGGAGCTCAATAACCTAATAGGATTAATGTTAATTACAAACTGTTCATTCCTGCAGAGCAGGAGCACTCAAGGCCGTGCCTGAGTCCATGAGAGCAATGCTGAGGGTTGGTGTTTGTGTCCTTGTGAGCTGCTTAATTCCCAAAACATGTATTAAAAAACCCTACAGGTTGGCCCAGCTGATTCTTTTATTGTAAAGCTCTGAGTGTGGAAATAAATAGGAGTGTTCTGAGTCCTGCATTGGTGCAAAGGCTGCTGCAGGAGCTGTGCTGGGCCAGGGCTGGGTTGCTGAGTGGGGGAGAGCACAGAACCAACAATCAGTGTGGCAGCTCCAGCTGAGGGGGCTGAGCTCTTGTAGGAACAGCATTGATGCTGATTACACTGAGAGCAGTTTTTATCTCAGAGATAAAAGACAGCCTGGTGTTAATGGTGTTTCTTGTTCCAGAGCACTAGTTTAATTCTACATCAACCAGGTTTTTCGGCCTTTTACTTAAGTTGCAATTTATCCTTCTGCAAATAGGAGACTGCTGGTTCTTAAATATTCCAAGGTTGTGGAGTGGCTTCAGTGGTGGTTTCATTCAGAGAGGAGCCTGTTCCTTGGGCTCATAGCCCATGTTTACTGGGCTGTGAAAAGGTGGTGCTGCTTAAGGGCTATCTCTTGCTGTTCTAGTTTCTTGCTGTTTCAGTGCTACTGTTTGAAGCAGAAATTGCTGCACAGCACTTACCTTTAATTAGTTAAGTACAGAGAGACTTCCCTGTTGGCTTCTTTTAAACCAAGTGCCACCCAGTTTGAGATCTTGCTGGCCTGGCTCCTGCCTGTCTCTGGGTGTTGGTAGCTCCTGAGTCACGCAGTCTGAGCTCCTGGCTCTGGGTGCTCTTGGGTTTGCTGGGGGCACTCCAGGCTGGCTGCCCAGAGGGCTGGGGAGGCTGTGGGATCTGGTGGCCCAGGGACACCCTGGTGATGCAAGGGCTGGCAGGCTGCTGTGGCTTCACAGCTCCCTCCTGTAAGCTCAGGCCAGGGCTGCTGCTGACCTGCATGGGAGGAAAGCCCCTGTGCCCTGCAGCTGGAACAGCTGGGAGCATGTGCTGCAGCAGGGCTGGCAGGAGGGCCCTCTGGTGTGGATGTTCTGCCTCCTGCATCTTGTGTGAAGCACAAAGAAGCTGCAGTTAGATAATGCAGTGCCACGTGCCAGTTCAGCTTTCGATGAAAATATGCCTCATGCCAAGGGTGGGTTATGTAAGTCCTTACGTCTGTCTCAGTGCAGCAATTTTTCTTATTTTAATCTTAACAGTAGGGCCCCCAGTTCCTTAGGTTTTTGTTAACTCCTGTTCTTATGCCTCCTATAAGGCAGAGCATGTGCTACCAGTTATTTTTAGCATGGAAAAATTTAAGAGCCCACGTGGTCCCATTTAGTTTGAACCATGCCAGCCTGTCCAGTTCTCTTTCACCCAGATAGTATTTATTTCCCAAGTGCTGCTTCACTAACTGCAGGGTTTGTCAGGAGGCATCCTGGCCTTGCTGTTGAAGCTGCATTTCCAATTTGCTCTGTGATCCTTTAGGACGGGCTTTAATTCCAGCCTTGATTTCCACAGCTTTCAGGGTTTGGAAGCCTCTCAAGTGCAGGGCAGAGGGAATCGGAGGAGCCAGGACCGGCTGAGGGCACGTCCCTGCAGAGCATGGGGGCTCAGGCACTTGGGAGTCATCCTGGCCTCTCTCCTGGTGGAGACTCGAACCAGCTCGCCTTCAGAACGGACCTCCTTGTGTGTAGGAAGCCCTGAGATTCTGAGCAAGTGCTTGCTGAACTCCTCTCGGACCTGGAGAATGAATTATCTGGCGTCCCCGGGAGCCTCGTGCTGCGAACGTTTCTGACCTTATAAGGCTGTGAGTGCTGAGGGCTCTGTGTCCTGGCCAGGAGACAAGGTGGCTTAGAACTGCTCTGGGACCCTAATGTAAACGAGTAGAGTAAATTGGCTGTCCTTGACTTTTTTCTCAGGTAGGTAATATGTGCGTTCTTTCTTGTCCTCATCTCCTTGCTCTTTACCAGCAGTTTTCCATAAATCAAGTCGGGACACAGACTTGGAGAGCTGATGGAGCCCTCCTCTCCCCTTGGTGCCTTGATCCCATCCTGACATGTAGAGGGAATTACTTAGCAGTTTGGAGAAGTCTCATGGCCCAGCTGCAGCTCTCCAGCCCATGATAGGTGTGACATTTGGGCCGGATTCCCGGCGTGCCAGAGGGAAGGGGAAGTGGCTGGTGCTGGGCTGAGCGCATACAGTGCATGAGCTCTGCACTATTTATGGTGCAGGGCTGCTGGGGCCCTGCCTCTTGGGAATGGTGCTGGAGATGCAGTGTTTTCTGGGGGCTCTGGCTCCTGCAGGCTGCTCCTCTCCTGTCCGGAGCTGCTGCATTTCCCAGCTGGCTCCTCCTGCCCGGAGAGGGAGGGTGCAGGCCCTGCTGGGCCAGGCTCCCTCCCTCTTGGCACTGCTTGAGGGCATGTGATTTGACAAGTTGCCATTTGCTGTCCTGCTGCTGGCAGGAAAATCCCAGGCTTTCTTCCCCCAGTGTGTTAAAATGATCCCATTGCCACTGCAGTCCTGAGCTGGCTGTCAGATTGGCAGCGGGGGGATGGCTTGGTTGCTGTGGGACAGGTTGGGCAGTGGCTTTGGGGCAGAAGTGGACAAGGAGCAGTGTCCCAGCCCTTGGGATGAGCAGTTTGATCCGCTGTGACCAGCACGGCAAGATCTGCCCGAGCCTCCTGCCAGGTCTGTGTGAGGGGATGTTTGTTGGTGTTGAGCTGTTTCCCGGCCAACCCAGCACTCCGGGATGGCTGCTGGCATCTCGTGCACAGCCACTGCCTTTCAGCCTGCTCTAACTGATGGCAGGATGTGGCATTCCCATTTCACATGATCCTGGTAGTGATGCAGCTCTGGCTTTAATAAGAAATCAAAAACATGAAATCAAATGAGCATTGCAAGGAGCCATCGGCTAATCCAGCAGTCCCCACTCATCCAGGTATCATAGAGGAGTAAAGATCTGTGTCCTAAATGATGATAATGTTCAGAATGACTCACAGAACTGTTTTGTCTGCCAGACTTCAGGACAGGCTTGTCCCTCTGGGGCATCCTGCAACCGTCTCCCTGTGCTGCAGAGCTGCGTGGGGCTATGGTTTGGACAGTTGGTGCAACTTAGCAGGGAATCAGATAATAATAGGGCTGTCTGTTTAATTGGGAATGCTTGCTGGGAATGGGCTTATGTGAACTACTTTAATTTTGGTTTGTAGTGTGCCTGAGAGACAGCTTGTAGGGTAGTTCTGCATTAATTACAACAACTTGGGCACGCAGCAGATGAGTGCTCACAGCTCACAATGTGCCATTGTTCTGGGCAGCATAAAGGGGAACCTTTTGTCTTGGGGATGTAGAGGCTTCACCCTTTCCCTTTGCCAGCTTCCAAACACAGAACAGCCACAGTATTGCATAGGTTTGTTGGGTTTTTAATTCTAAGATCCCAGACGTTGCCATTAACAGAGGGCTCACCCTCTGCAGGGCTCCCTGACTGCATACAACCGGCTGGGAGTAACTGGGATTGAGTTACTTCGTAGTTACTTAGTTTATTTAATCAGATACAAATGTCTGGTGGACTTGCAAGTCTCTGTGCAGAACAACATAAATGCCTTATTTGTGATGTACTGGGAATATTACTGAACTTAAATCATCTCTGCTGCTGACCTTTAATTTGGGATTGAACAAGCAATTTTCTAGTCCCTGCCTTTGCCACGCTTTCATTTATTTGTGTGCCTCAGTGTCTGGGCCCTGCAGGAAGCAAGGCAGAGTCTGAGCTAGTGTGGGTGAAGTTGTGTGGATACTCCTGTGGAATGGAGAGTGTGGCTGGAGGAGGTGAGAAATCTGGGGTGAATATGAGATTATCTGAGACTCTGTCACTGGGTTTGAGCCCGAGGGAGGCATGGTTTTGTCGCTCAGCTAGAATGTCATCAGCTCCTTGTGGAGATTGTGGCCTGAAGGAGTGTTGCACTGGGAGCTGTGGCTGGGGTGTTAGTCCTGATAACAGAAGGGGTTTTTTGGTTGAGACTCACTGGGGCCGACTGCCTTGGTTGTCCTCTCTTGTCGTAGAAATATTATGCTTCTAAAGAGGAGCCAGATAATGCTCTTTTCCAGTGGGTGGCTCCCATTTCTAAGATTTTGCTATCTCCTGAAAACAATCTTTATTTTTGTTCCTTGCTGGCAAGAGTCTTGAGGGCTGTTTGGATTAAAGCCTGTCTGTGTAAGCACCCTCAGACACGTGGTGTTTTGCTTTAATTCCTGTGCAGTGAAAATATAAACTGTAAGTGCTTTGCAGCAAGGCTGTTTGGGATGTGGTAACAGTTTAGCTGTGCATTCCTGTTGCAGACATTCCTTAAGGAAAAGGGAAGGCATGGCAGCCCTGCCCCATGTGACTCAGGTGAGGCTTGCCAGTGAAGGAGCATGACTGGCTGTCCGGGTGGGAAGGAGGTCACAGGCCCTGCAGAGGAAAAGGGACAGCTGTCAGCTTTCAAGTCAGGGGAGTGGCAGCTGTCAGTGTAGTGAGTTTGGATGTAGAATAAACTTTGGAGCTGCATTCCTAAGGCTTCGTAGGAGTGTGTGTTGTCAGAGTCCAGAGCCCTCGGGAATGGGGTGCTGCCTTTCAAGGGAGAGCTGGGAAGCCCTGCTGTGTGCCAAGTCCCCGCCATGGAATGCTGTGGTCCCCTGGGCTGGGAGCCCAGCCTGGTGCTGGAGGAACCTGCTGTGCTGGAGGCTGTCCTGGGGGCAGGACTGAGCTCTGGAGGTGTGAGGCAGAGGAGGCAAGGGGAAATTAAGTGCAGAGGTGAGGAGGGGTGAAATCATTGAATATAATGATGAGACATGTCCAGATATCCCTAATCTTGGGTGAAGATCTTGTTCTGCGGAGTGCTGGTAGAGCAGAGATGTGAATTTCTGGAGCAGCTGGAAAACAAGCCTGACCATGCTAATAGCAGTACCTCAGGGCACCTCCTGCCACCTTCCCTGGGACTACTTTAATGCTATTTCTGTTTCTCCTAGGTGTAACTGCTGAAGCCCTGTAAGATGGCTTTACGCTTCCGCAATTTCGTCCCGTATGCCATTCCCGGAGTGCTGGCGCTTCTTGGCTGCTGGTGGATCTATTCCTGGAGAAAAAAGCACTCAGGCTATTGCAACAAACAAGCAATAGCCATTGCAAGGGAGAAGCAGGAGGAAGTATCAGAGAGTGATGCACGTCCCAAGGCAGAAGCATGTGTCCCTCGGAGAGTGCCTCTGTTGTCAGAAGAGGAGTGCCTGGAGCAGCCCGCCCCCAGCTCCCTGCTGCCCGTGGGGCTGACGATGCCCTCTCCCCTGCACCCAGCTCATGAGGGGCCAGAGCTCTCACGGGACCCCCCAGACCTGCCAGCCACAGCAGCTGGGCCCAGCCCCAAGGACGACAGCGAGCAGCTGGAATCGGTAGGATCTGGAGAGGGAAGCGGTGTCCCTGCTCGTGCCTCACTCCCTGTGCTGGCTGGGAGCTCAGAGTGTGACCAGAGTGTGGCACTGGGGCAAGGCTCGGGGACAAACCAAGGGCAGCAGCCACCCCTGACACGGGAATCTTTGGGAGTCACGGAGGACACCAGCAACACGGAGCAGTCGGATGAGTCTTCGTTTAAGCCCCCTAAGGAAAAGCAGATGCCAGGAATTGTGCAGTCAGCTCCTGGCTCTGTGACAGCCTGTTGCTTGGGATTGGAGAAAGAAGCCGGTGCCCCACAAGCCTTTCTGAATGAAGCTGAAGTATCAGGTCACGAGGATTCTGCAGTGAGCATGTTACCAGGGAGTTTGGAGTCTACCTGTCCAAAGCAGTCCAGGGAAGAAGAGATGTCCGAGTCAATCACTGGTACTGTACCAGTGTGTCAGAAGGACACACAGCCAAAAGGAGATGAGTTGGAAAGAGAGAAGATTGGAGGAGTGAGTTTGGACAAGGAAGTTGAGAAAATTGAGCAGGTAGCAATACAGATAATTTCCAAGGTCATTTTGGCAGCAACTGAGGAAGTGCTGTCAGGGTCTGCAGGCGATGCATCCCCTTGGCTCTGCCAGGCCCGCCGGGCTGAGGCTCCTCTGGGGATGGAGAGCGTTGCTGCCTCTGCTCAGGTGCCTGTGGAGGGAGCCACAGCAGCTGCTGAGGGTGTGGCTGCAGGGGAGCACAGTCAGGGTGTGACAGATTGTTCATCACACGGCTGTTGGGCCAGCCCTGTTCAGGGGAGCACAGAGGACTGTCAGGTGAAGAGCTGCGTGTGCAGGGAGTCCCAAGGAGTTGGTCGGACTCATGTGGAGAACTCTCTGGAAAAGTCACCCTTGTCCATGGAGGACTCTGGGTATGGCACACACACACCTGGAGGTGGGATGAGTGTGGAGGAGCTCCTGCAGAGCACAGTGCTGTCTGTCACATCAGAGCAGCACTCGGACTCACTGAGCACAGCGTCAGCCCCAGACACGTCTGCCGAGCAGAGCTTGGTACCAAGGGAGACCCCCTCTGCTGCGGGGCTGCCCGAGGGCAGCACGGTGCCCTACAGCAACGGGATCCCGAAAGAGGATGGGCCAGACCTGAGTCAGGAGTGTGGCAGTGCTCCAGGCACAGATGGAGATCACTCAGAAGGTAAGGGACTGCAAAATCCTCCTGCAGAAAATGCAGTGAACAAGCGTTGCTGGGGAGCACCTTGCAGGTGTGAGACCTCATTCCAGTGGTTTCTGGTGACCTCCGGGGCCCCCTGGGTGCTTACCCCTGTTTGTGGGCTGCTGCTGACAGGAAGGTGAGGCAGGTTCTGAGGTGCTGCTGGAGGAGCCAGAGCAGAGCTCTGATGAATTCTGATAGAATCAGCTGGTTGCAGAGCAATTACCCTGAAGCCTTTTTGTTTGCAGGGGCAGGTGCATGCCAAGAAATCCCAACAGGGATTCAATATTCATGGAGTTCCCCCATCTGTCTGTGCTGCTTTTCCCTTGTAGATGCTGGATGATGTGTGCCTGGCACAGTACATGCAAAGCTGTCTGAGCAAACATTAGCCTGTGTGACCTTGGGGAGGGATGTTAAAATCCTTTGTAGGACCCTGTGGTGCCAACAGCCCTTAATGACAGGGGATGTCTCTAGTAATTGCTACAAAGCAGTTGGAACGCTGCTTGTTGCAAGACATGGGGGTTGAGTTTGCCAGCAATGAAGGATTGAACCCACGGAATGTTTTCACTAGTGAGAGTAAGCCAGGAGGAGAAGGTATTGCCTTGTTGTGAGTGCTGGTGTGACAAGAAGCTCCAGGAGTGAGTTGTGGAGCCTGGTGGCACTGAGACACTGAGGTGGGGAGAGGGGAATGCAGCAGGTAAAGCTGATAAGGTGGCAGTGTTGGACAACAGGTCACCCAGCTGACCTTCACGTCCAGGCTGAGAGACTTAAATCTTCCCTTTGCCTACAAAGCCAATGCCAACAGCTGCACCCTTGGCCTTTCTCAGCCTCTGTGCTGTGTTACCCATTAAGATGTGGCAAATGTGAAGCAGCTCTTGGGTTCATTTTTCTCTTTGGTCTCACTGCATGGTCTGAATACTTGCAAGCAAGTGAAGATCTTCATGTTTCTGCTTGTTAATGGGAGGAAGGACCAAGCTCGTGTTACACTGGCTGTATCAGAGATCTGGGCAGGAGGAGGCTCTTGGAGTTTGTCCCTTTCCCAGGCAGAAGTGTTCCTGGTATCAGCTGATGGTTTAGGAGCAAAATGCACTTCAGCTCTTGCACCTTGTTTCTTCAAATATAGGGCAAATTTGGGCAAAAGGCAGCCCCCTACCATGTCTCACAGTGGGCACGCCTGGCCCTGGGATCACTCTGCAGCCCTTCCCTTTGGGGTGGCAATGTAACTGTGGGTCTTGGGGGCTGTCTGAATGCTTGTGTCTGTCTCATAGGTTCAGATGTAAATAGTGTGGATTTTGTGGACAGTGGCAGTGCCATGAGGAAGACGGTGGCTCGCCAGAACGCGAAGCTGGAAGGAGGATCCAGCAAGCCAGACTTCGTTATCTGGGAAATCGAGGTCCCAAAGGTAACCAGCTGCTGGCCTGCTCAGCATCCTGTCCTCCACAGCCACCTCCTGGTCCTCCTGGCCTGCTGCTGGCTCTGTGCCATCCCAGGGAGATCAGCAGCCAGTCCAGGACAGCTGGAGCATTCTGCTCCCGTTAGGACTCACAGGGGTGAGGAGCCAGTGCACAGCTGTAAACATGCAGCACTCCAGGGCTACACCCAGGGGAATGGTGCTGGTTGAACTTGTTATTCCCCATTATCTTCCATCCAGCCTGGAAGTCCAGTGCTTTGAAAGCATCCGGGAGGCTTTGAGGGTACACAAGTATTCAGAACAGGGGATTATCAAAACGAACTGTGCTTACTGGTCTGAGCTCATCCCAGACCCCCGAGCTCTGCACTGGTCCAGCACTGCCTTGTGTTTATTCTGCCTGTCATGGGGGAACTGAGGATGTGGGTGATGTAGCCAGAGAGAGCAGAGATGTTTGATCTGTGTTTCCCTTCCTGACTGTTGCTTTCTTTTCCCTTTCCTGAAGGAATTGGTTGGCCGCTTGATTGGCAAACAGGGGAGGTTTATGAGCTACCTGAGACAAGCGTCTGGTGCCAAGATTTATGTCTCAACACTACCTTATTTCCGTGACTCCCAAGTCTGTCACATCGAAGGTGAGTGGAATATGTCTCTATTCATGGTCTATTGGGGGACTTAATTAGATGAGCAAGGAATTTAAATGGATTTAGTGGCTTCTGAGTCCAGTGCTTTTCAAAACTCCTCTGGGCTACCTGTTAAAATTTACACTGTTGAGGTAGTGCAGGAGGATCCTGGCAGTTGTATTTCTTCAAGTGACAGGACTGGAGGTGTCCTCAGCATGCCCATGCTAGAGATTTCCCACGGGATTCTTGTCTTCCAGGGACCTCTCAGCAAGTGGAGAAAGTCCTGAGCCTAATTGGCAAGAAGTTCAAAGAGCTGTGTCTCACCAACATCTACACCCTCCCTCCGCCGATGCCGATGCCACTTCACTCCCTGCTCGTGTCCGCCTGGGTGAGTCCCTGCTCTGGCAGTGCTGGGGCTGGAGCTTGCATTGCCAGCAGCACTCACGACAGTTTTTCCTCCCCGTGGCAGCTGTTCCTCCCCGATGGAGTCACTGTGGAGGTGGTGGTGGCACACCAGGTGGACGCAGGGCACATGTTCCTGCAGCAGCACACGCACCCCACGTTCCACGTGCTGCGCAGCCTCGACCAGCAGATGTTCGCCTGCTACTCCCAGCCCGAAATCCCAACCCTGCCCACTCCAGTAGAAGGCAAGTCATGGATGCTCACACGTTGTTCTGTTGAGAAAGTTCTGGGCTCCTGTGCAAACCTGCTGTCCCCGAGTCAGGCATGGGAAGGTCTCAGTGGATGAGGATGTGATAGCTCACGTGTCATCTCATCTTTAGGCTGCTGCCAGAGTACAGATGTTGCTCTGCTCTCCCTTACCCTGCTCATCCCTGGAGTACCTCCCTAGCCACGTAGCTGCATGTTGAAATTCAAAGTGAGATCAAGCCTGTCTCAGCTTATTTCCAGTCAACCTGGCATCTGGGGTATTTCTGCTGGCAGAGTGTGGATCTGCTCCCTCACCTTCATAGTGTCGCTGTGTCCATGTCTGCAGCTGCTGTGAAGGGTGCATCCCATGGAAAGGGGTTGTGTATTCCTGTGTGGAGGCAGGAAGGGAGCTGGGTACCTGGGCAGAGCAGCTTGGTTGTGGCAGACAGAGCTGAGAGTAAAACCCACCAGTCCTTTGTCTCAGCTGCAGGCCTGGTGTGCTGGGGCTGTGGGGGATGTTGGAGGAAGATGGAAGCAGCCTAAGAAATGCTGTTGGTTCTCCATAGATAAATGAGCAGCACTGCTCATGGCTGAAGTACTGATTTTTGGAAATCCACTTATCCTGAGCCTTTCTTCTCTGCACTCTGGTGTTTTGCAGTTGGCATTATCTGTGCAGCTCCAGGCCTGGATGGGGCATGGCTCCGGGCTCAAGTCATCAGCTACTTCGAGGAGACCGATGAGGTGGAGCTCAAATACGTGGACTATGGAGGATATGATAAAGTGAAGGTTGACACACTCAGGCAAATCAGGTCTGTAGATCCTCTCCCATGGCCTGAGGCCATGTCTGCCTCAAATCCTAATCACAGGACTCTGTACAGTTTGAATTCTTAAAGGTTTTTCACAGCTGAGGTGGGAAATGGTGGAAAGGTTCAGCTCAGCAATGAGTGTGGGCTCTTGGGAGCACAGCAAGAGCCTTCAAGGCTTTTTTTGAAGGGAGGGGAGAGGAAATGGCAGCTTCTGCCACTTCAGTGTGGAAGCTGAGGAAAAGGATGCCTTCAGGAGACCTTGAAGTGTAATTGATTGAGCCAGGAATGAGCTCCTGATTCTCTGTGCTCCAGCCCCTCTGTCTGGGACAGCTGTGTTGGATCAGGGGTTTCTTACACAGGCCCATTAAATACTTGATTGTGCCCCAGAGCTGGCAGACAGGCAGCACAGCCTCCCTGGTGGAAGTGGGTTTTGCTTAGAGCCTGATCCAGCTTGGCATGTTAATCAGACAATTTATTGCTGCTCTTAGATTGCTGGGAGAATTGACTGATTTGTATTTTTTTGGTTTGACTGTCATTAATTTAAAACTGAATTCCTGTAAGACCAATTTGATTAATCAATGTCACATTGAAGAATGTAGGAGTGATTTAAAGCCCTGTTCTTACTCTGATCCTCTTTTCTTTAAGGTCTGATTTTTTAACACTACCTTTCCAAGGAGCAGAAGTTTTACTTGACAATGTGGTGCCGCTTCCAGGTAAATGGAGCTCTTGATGTACTGTTGGCCCTTCTCCTGCAGGTTTCCATGGATGCCAGATGTGTCCAAGCCATGATTCTGTCTAAACCTTCCACCTCCTATTGCCAGTGCAGCCTCTGATGTGACAAGAGGAAGGACTGGAAAAATTGTATTGTATTCTTCTAAATGTGCTAGCATGGCATAACCTGTCAGAATCCAGGGGAAAGATGATAAATGTTCACGCTTTTTCCTGCTTGGAGGAGACATTGAATTACTGTCCTAAGCAGCAAGTTGGCAGGACTGGCAGGGTGTAGGTGCAGTAGCTGTAGCTGCTCTAATTCTTCTGTCATAGAGCTGCTGTAAATGCAAACTTAGTTTTTAATCTGCACACAGATACCTGACATTTTCCTCCTGAAATGACTGATTTGTAGAGTTCTGTGTTCAAACTCCAGGCCTGCAAGCACTGGGAGAATGTCAGTCACTGCCTGGAAACACTTTGGTTTGCTTTTTTTGTCCTTGGCTCTGCTCAGGTGCTGGGCACCTGTGGTACTGACACTTTGGGTTCCCAGTGCCAGGGGTCAGCAAAGCCCTGAGGGACCTGAGCTTGGTTTATTGAGGATCAAAATGACAATGGCAGCTCCAAGGTGCTGCAGAAATGTACTTTGCTGTCTTTAAAGCCTCCTGATTCATCAGCTACTTGTTTACATGATTGTGGCTGGTGGCTGCAGGAAGCTCTTCATCCTTTCCTTTCCCTGCAGAACCAACAGCCCCAGGGATGGGATCAGCAGGCTGTGAGGGATCTCTCTCTCTAGGAGGACAGAGAACATTAGCTCAGTAGTCCTTTCTGGCCTGGGAAGTCTGTGCAGGACCTCATGGGTTTGCTCTGCTCTGCTTTTCCCACAGATGAGGATCACTTTTCCCCGGAAGCCGACACTGCTGTCAGTGAGATGACCAGAGGTGCTGTCCTCGTGGCACAGGTACAGCCCCTGTCTGGAGAAGCCTTGCTGCTGGTGGCACTGCTGGTGTCCTCTGCCCTGCACTGTGTGTTACATAAACCCACAGCCAGAGCCTGGCTCCTGGCGAGTGCTGGGGCTGGGAACTCCCATCAGCACTGCCTGGAACTGGAGGGGATGTGTTCCCTCTTGTTTGTGGTGCAGGCAGGGGGAAGGGAACCTGGATGTGGTTACAGAGCACAGCAGGGCCTGGTGTCCAGCAGGTCTGGGGTCCCCTGGGTGTGCACTGCTTCACCAGTCCTCCCTGGTTTTGCACCATGGACATGTGGCATCTGGCTGCAGCTGGCCAGAGGCAGCACAGTCTGATGACATCCCAGAGACTTGCAGGCAGCACCTGCTTGCAGTCCAGAAGTGCTCACCTCTTCTGAAGTGCTTCTGGTAGTGGCTGTGGCTGTCCATGTGAGGGACTTTGTACCAGAATTGCTGCACACTCATGTTTTTCTGTGTTTCCAGGTCACAAATTATGACAGTGTCACAGGGCTGCCACTGATACAGCTGTGGAACTTGATGGGAGATGAGGTGGGTATATGCTGAAAACTCTTTAATCATAAACCTTTTATTGTTGAGTAGGAATTTTCAGAACCACTGTTTGTTGCTGTGGCTTGTTCACTTATCTACTCTTTGGGTTTTTTCCCCCTCCCTTTAGGTGGTGTCAATAAACAGGACTCTGGTGGAAAGAGGGTTTGCTCGGTGGCTCGACTACTAGCAATGTCCTAGATGCCTTGACTACTCTTTCTGCAGAGAAAAAACAAAAGACAAAATCTTGTTTTGCACTGTTACAATTCGGTTTGGCAACTTCCCCCGAGGAGACCCGCTCACACCTGCCTGCGGAGTTTTGTGGTCCATTGAAACACGTTTTGCTCAACTGTTACCATTTCACTAGAACAGATACCTCATCTCCTGGAAGGGGGTGTTCAAAGCCATAATGACAGATACTGTAGCTTTAAAGCAAAAAGTCCTCCCTGGCCTCTGCTCAAATTTTAAATGGAAAAGATGTGAAAGCCTTGGGGGTGGCAGGAGGCAAAGCCCCCAGAACGGGAACCGCGCTTTGGTTCCGGCTGTGTCGCGCCCCGCGAACTCGGTGTCCGCTTTCCCCAAAAGTTACATCGGTTGTCCTCTTTTTAACAGGCCCTGCCTATGAAATTAATGAATGTTATTAAGGAATTTAATGTTCAGTTATGGATTTTTCTGTATTGTGCCAGTAACCTGCACAAACAGCATCCATCTTGTGTCTTCCTTGCGCCAGGAGGTGGAGGAGTTGTGTTCCTGTGTCTCACTGCAATCATGGATTTTAGGCTTGATCTGCTCTCCCTGCAGGGGCTTGGAGTGCAGGATGTTACCACTACAATTTTTGCTCTGAAATGTCATGTATTTAAAGAAAAGAAACTGCTTGCCAAGCCCAATTGTAGTTTATATTTTTCTAGCCGTGCAAGTCTGTAAATATATATTAAAAAAAATCATTGTAATATTTTGTACAAGAAAAACACTGGAAACAAAGGGAACTTTACAGAAACTTTTTCACACCAAAATGTCCTATATAGGTAGAACTGGTATGGAGTTCATTAGGGTAGCCAAATTATTTGGAGCATCTGAATGTTGGGAGTGTTTCAGCTCTGCTGTATGAGGATTAGTGTCCCCTTAGGTTGCTGTCTGGTTGAAATTGTGATCGCTGCATCCTTTGCTATGTTGCTGTACAGATCTGTTTAAAAAAAAAAAAGTAACAACTTGGCATTACTCTTGCAGTGGTGTTCTCTCTCAATTTTTTTTTTGTTGCTCCTTTTTAGATTTCTATTACGTATTTAAAATTTTGCTCAAGTAATTTAAGCTGACTTAAAGCTCTTAAAGACATGCCCTCTAATGTGTATCATTTTAGATATGGATTGAGCTGGGATTTATTGCTGGCAGAGAAGACACTTGCCAGAAATTGTTGATGTAGTCAGTCCTCAGAAGCTGCTTCAGGTGATTCAAGGATGTGCTCACATCCTGTGAGCTGACATGCCAGGGCATGGCACATGTGAACAGTGGCCTACAGCAGCCTTTAGCCCAATCCCCTGTGCTAGGGAATGGTTATATCCTTTCTTGGAGTTCTCTCCTAGTCGATGCTTTGATTTGATGTTCATGTTTGCAGTAACATCCAAGGAAAACTAAATTGGGTAACTCAGATCTATAAAAAATATATCCTTTTGGAATGTTTCTTTCCATTTCAATTAAAGCTCGAATTTTAAGCTGTCTTAGTGAAACTGTGATGACTTAAGAGCCTTCCTTTCCTGCCTCCATTAGAGCAGCCCTGGGCTCCTTGCTCTGCACCCATGGGGTGACTGTGTCACTGCTTATTGTTCATGGCAAAGTTTGACTTGTCTGAATGTTGGTGTTTTCTCTTCTTTGAGAGGTGTCAGAGTCAGGACTCTGCAGCAGGGATGGGGAGCTCTGCCAGCACCAGCTCCGTGTTTTCCTCTGGCTCTGCACTGTGGAAGAACATCCTGTTCCTATTTGTGTTGAGAGCTGCCTGGTTTTTAAACTGCAGTAAAATAGAACATTGCAGGGGGAGAGGAACTGAAATAAGGAGGTGTTGGCAGGTAACAGATACACAGCTCTTTCTTCTTTAAAATCACAACTCTCAGCCTATACAAGAGCATAAATACGGGGGCCATTTTAGGTTTGGGTTTTGTTTTGTATTATGGATAAAAGTGAGTGGATGTGCTGAGCTGGGGAAGGTTGTAGTTGAATATGGACTGCTTGGAAAAGGCACAAGTCCAGAAAGGCCTAGGGAGGTTGTGGCAGTGGTGCTTGGTGCCCTGTCAGACCTGGGGATGAGCTGTGCTGGGTTTGGAGCAGCTCCTGCTGCTCATAAATCCAGCAGTGGCCCCCAAGCAGCTCTGTAATCCTTGGCTCAGGCCTGAGGCTGAGCACAGCCCCACGGAGCTGAGCTGTCCCATGGGTGCTCTGACTGAAGCCCTTCAAAGGGGCTTTTCCCTTTGGAAAGTGGTAATTTTATTAGGGTGAAATGAATGAGGTCTCAGGAGCTGCCTCATTCATACGCTCCTGGAGAGCTTCCACGGGCTGCACAGCACATCCAGCACTGCCTGCCACGCAGCCCCTGCGTGCCCAGATCCCCTCTCCAGGCTCATCCATGGAGCAGAGGAGCTTCCTAGGAGGCCTCCTTGTGGCTGCTGGCCCTCGTCCTCCTGCCTGGGCTGGAGGATCAGGAGCCCATCCCTTCCTGCCAGAGCCTCTGCTGTGCCAGGGCTGATTTCCCTGTGGCACACGGGTTTGAGGGCTCCTCAGGGAGGAGGAGGGCAGAGTTTCTGGAGCAGCTGGAGGGTAAGGAAACCCCAGTCTGACACAAGGAGCAGCTCAGCTCCTCCCCTCCCAGAGCCACAGGTGCAGCCCAGAGCCTGGCTCAGCACATCCCTGGTGCTTCTCTGGCAGAGGTTTTATTCCCTAAAAAGAAAGGAAATGGAGGTGCAAGCTGTATTATCTGTTCCATTCTACTGCATCACACAGATCCATGGGGTCCCAGCTCGGGGCTGTCCCTGGGAAGCCAACATGTAGGAGACTGCTGAGCAAGAATTAGAAAACGTGTCTTGCCTTTAGTTCGTTGCCTCAGGGGCTGTGTTTTGGCTTCAGTCACCTCTGCTTCCTTCCCCACCCCGTTAAAAAAACAAAAAAAGGAAAGCCAGCAATGCTAGAGGAAAAAATCTGTCTGCATTGGGCAGCAGGGGTGAGGATGGCAGCTGGAGGAGGACTTGGGGCTCTTTGCCAGAGGAAGTGTCAGAGCAGTTTTGCCCTGACGCCCCTGGGTCCCAGCTCCTCAGCACTGCTGAGCCTGGTGTCTCACACAGCCCGTGCTTCATAGAGGAGCTCCCCTCTGAGGTGCTGCAAGGGCATTTGAGGCCATTTGTCCTCCTGACCTTCACAGCTCCCCGTGGCAGTGTGTCCCACAACTTAATTACCTGTGAGTGGGAAAAGTGCTTCCTGTTTCTTTTCTAAATTGTCTCAAAGCCTCCTCGGCTCATCCGTCATGCCAGTGCCCAGGAAGGTGAGTAATGGCCCTGCCCCCAGCTCACAGCCTCCTCTCCTGCCCTGCCTCAGGCTGAAGCTGCTGAGCTTTGCTCCACAGCCTGGAGCAGGGGTTGCTGAGCTCCCCGCAGACCCTGAGCCCTGCAGAGCCTTTGCTGAGTGAACACCTGCTGCAAGCTTTCTTCCTTTTGCTGAATCAAGTCTGTAAAGCTGCTGCACACGCCCGGCCGTGAGTATTGGTGTCTGAAAGCAGGTTTGGATGTTTCTTACAACGCTCTCAGTCCTTGTGGAAAGCAGGGGAAGGCAATGGGAGTTGTGCTGCAGCTGTCACTACACCAAGGTTTTAACCTCCCCCTGGGAAGAGGGATCAGAGGGACTCTGGGTTGTGCACTTCATGTCCCAGCTTCAAAACCCTGCGTGTTGCCTGGGGGATGTTACTCTTTTTTTGTGCCCTGACTCTGCAGTTTGGATTCAAGTACACTGAAGAGACATTTCATACTGTTTCAAGTGAGGTGCCCTCATTTCTGGATAGCAGCACTCTCACAGTAATCCCTGGCTCTGGGCTTCTCTGATGTCTGTTGTTCTCCAAGTGCACCTGAAGCACTTCTCTGGCCCTCAAGTACTGTTCTTGTTGGCAGCCATGAGTGGCAGCATGAGCATCTCCTGCTTCTGTCACATCCCCTGAGCTCTGCCTGGTGCAGGGACATTCCCTGGCTGCTCCACCATCTCCCAGTGTGGCTGCTGGGGCATCCAGCCTCCTGTTCTCCCCAGCTTTCCTGTCCCCAGGGTGGGGAGATGCTCAGGAGGGATTCCTGGGAACCCAGCCCTAAGGGAGATGCTTGTTCTTCACTGGACAAGTTGTTTTGTCAGAGCAGGAAGAAATGTTTGGCTGCCCTGTCAAGCCTGTAGCTCTAATTCTGATATGGACAGCTGCTTTTTTGTGGCACAAACCAGTGTTACACACTGTGAGGGGTGGCAGGGTGAACTGCTGCGGGTGCCCAGCCCTGTCTGGGGGACAGAAAGGCACCGCGCATGATGAGGAAAGAGTCGTAGTGGAGAAAAGTTGGTTTGCTGTTTTTGTATCTGCCCTGTGCCCCTCACACCCGCACCCCCGCCATCCATCCATGCATCCATCCATGCATCCATCCATCCCTCCCTCCCTGCCCCGCTCGGAGCGCGGCCGCCTCGCTGCCGTGCAGAGGCAGCAGCAGATGGCACTCGAGCACCGGCCCAGCCCCGCCGAGCGGCGCTCGCAGTCCTTGAGGGGAGATGGATCATGCCAGCTGTGCACTGCGTCTATAGGACCGCGATTTACATGCCTGGGGTGTTCCTCTGTGCTCGCAGGTCCAGATTGTATCTCTGCTTGTGCAGGTTTGTCCTTACACTGTGTCTGGATGTGAGATGATAAAGGGAGAGTGTTACTTTTCACTCACAGAGACAGACCCCTAATTTGCTTGGATGTGTTTTGTGGTCGTGGCGTGCCTTTCCCTCAGAGCTGCCTCAGTACACAGAAACAAGGTTATTTTTTCCTCAAATAAGATCATTTTGTCCCTCCAGCCAAAATTAAGTGAGCTTGTTGTCCTCCCACTGAAAATGGACTTGCAAGTGCAGGAAGTGAGAAGCAAAGTTCAGCATGATTGTTACAGAGGCAGCAGTCAGAGAGGTGTGAATGAGTCAGGGAAAATGTTCCAGTTGAGATGGTCACAGTGTGCGGGGATGCAGAGGGCTCCCCTGGCTGAGGAGCTCTGGCTCCCCTTGGAGTCCCAGCACTGCTGCTGCTCCTGGCAGAGCTGTCACATCCCAGGGCTGGCTGTCTGCAGGGACAGCTGAGCTTCCAAGCACACAAGCCCTGACCCCAGATTCAGACCATGCTCGTTCTCCTCTGGACCCTGGGACACTTGCCAGTGGCAGCTGAGATGGCACAAGCCCCCAGAGGTGCCCGTGTCAGGCTCTGTTTGCCCAGGTTTTGCCCTTGAACGGGGCAGGATGCTCAGGGTGGGTTTGCACAGGAATGGGGAGGAAGCGCTTCCCCCTGCATCTGCTGAGCACCCCAGCCCCAGGCTGAGTGTGCTGGACCCCACTATTGAAAATGGGGGGGAAAGCACTTGTGAGCCCCCAGCTCTCCCATGTGTGAGAGCCATACAAATCCAGGGGCTTTGTCAGCAGCTTGACCTCTCAGGCAGCGTTCTGGCTCTGCAGTGAAGAGGTGCCCTCGTTCTTCCCCTTGCCTGACTCCTCTGTAATGGAAGGGCTAAATGCTCATTACTTTTTCTGTAGCCTTTTCCACTTGCCAATCAAACGTGTCTGCTTGGGGTTTGTTTTGTTTCCGTGTTGCTGGGGCTGTGCAGGACGCTCCATCTCGCTGTAATTATGGTTCCATCATTGTCTTGGCACAGAAACATCTGCTGTCTCCCTGCGATCTCCACTTCCCTGTTTCTTTGGAGAATTTCGCGGGTCCCGATGACCTTCTATTTTCCACGGCATCTCAGTGTACGCAGCTGTTCCTCTTGCGTTCCTCTGTCTCCCCATCTACCTCTTTCTTTCCTATCAGCATCTCCAATGCATTTGGAGTTTCAGCTCATCTGCTTATCAAATCAATATCTCGCTGTCGCCTCTGCGCCGCGGCCGCTGGGAATGCAGCGCTGGCCCCCCACTGCTGGGCTCCTTCCCTCTGAGCACAGACATCCCAGCTCAATTCCCCTCATTTCCCCATTCCCCAGCTTAAAGTCCATTTTCTCAGGCTTTTTATTTTGATTGTGTTGTGCCCTTTGGCTGTCTGGGTCTGAGGCCCATCAGTGCTGCAGCGATGTGCTGTGGGATGGATGGATGGATGGATGGATGGATGGATGGATGGATGGATGGATGGATGGATGGATGGATGGTGTTGCCACTCAAGGTGATGCCACTGCTGGTTTCTAATGACAAACTGAGCAAAGCTGGAGTGTGTGAGGAGAGGAGCTGTGCTGGGGCAGTGAAGAGACTGGAAAATACAGGCTCAGCTGCTGATTTTGTGTGACCTTGTTGAAAGAGCGTGGGGTTCATGAGAGTGATGAACAGAGATACTTCAGGTTTTATTCTGTTCTGGCACCTTTTATTATTAGGACTTTTATTCATATACCTATTCTCTTAAAAATATTAATTAAAAAATCAGTCCTATAGCTGCTGCAAAATGACTAATAAAACACTGGGATATGACAGGACCTTAAATCTCTGCTTTGTTCTCTGTCTGAAAAGTACGTATCCTAATTCTCCACCTTCTCTTCTGTCTCACCTGCCTGCATGGCAGGACCCCAGCCTGGCACAGGGCACTCCATGAGACTGCAGCAAAATTAATCCTGAAAATATTAAAGGCACATGGATTTTTTATTATTTTAGTCCCCTTCAACCTATGGTCTGTGTACATCTGAGCTAAGAATATCCCATTCCTGAAAGGTTTTCCAGAAGTTTGGCACCTGGGAGGTGTGACAGAGGAGTGGGGAGCAGGTAGGGAACCGGTGGAGGTAAGGAATAACCTCATAGATGGATGGAAATAACACCATGTTTGCATCACAGCTTTTCCTCTTTCAGGGCTGTGTTTATGCAGAGCTGGGTTTTATACAGATCTGCATTTCATGTGGGTGCTTGTACCTAAGTAGGTCTGTGAAATCATGGATTAAGGGTTCTAGTCATCCAAAAGGAGGGATGTGGCAGTTGGAGTGGATAATGACTCCCTGATTGGGGAGGAGAAATGCTCCCATGGAGATGGGAAGCAGCAGGTTTGGTGAGGACTCAGCTCTGGATCCTCACCCAGGCAGAGCTGTCAGAGCATCACCAACAGCAATTCCTGTTCCCTGGGGCAAGGCCAGGGCACCTTTCCCTGGGCTTTTGCCCCTGTACAGGGACAGGTGCCCAGGAGGCACAGCAGCAGCCTGGCTCCAGCACAGGGCTCAGGTGTTGGGCCAAATGGGGATCTGGAATGGGCCAAATCAGAGCAAACTGAGTGGGAATTGCATAGGGAATAAGTGTTAGGGGGAATAATCTGCATCACTTAATGCTCCAACAACTCTGAAATAATTGGCTGTTTCCTGGGCATATCCAGAAGAGCTAAAGTGTTCTCCCTGTTGCCTTTTGCCTGGTGATCTTCCAGAGACCTGATTGTCTGCCTCTCCCTCACCCTCTACCTCCTGGGCCCCCCTCCCTCAAATTTCTCACAGAGTTTGTATTTTTCCCCCAACAATGTCTCTAAAGAATCTCAAATGTGTAACGTGTGTCCCAATGCCTGGGTTTTAATAACGTGCAGCAACCCCCATCAGCACAGGCAATTTCACATTCAACACATTATTGCTATTTAAAGCGCCGAGGTATAAAAATGATTGGCAATCCAGCTCTGCCAGCCCGCGCCGCCGCTGCCAGATTGTGATTTTTAATATTGGCTGCTCTGCGCAGTCGTTCCCTCACCTTTGACTTGCAGATTTCCCAGCGTCAAAATAGCAAAATCATTTTGGGTTGTAGCAGGCACATTGCTCGCTGCTGAAAAGAAGCAATTATCATTAAATATCCCCCTGGCTGGATGTACACAGACACACCCACACGGGCTGGGGCTGCTCCGCGTTTCCAGCCGAGCCTTGCTCCAGCTTTGCAAATATCCCTTACCTGAGCTGCTGGATTTTGTAGGGTGGGCTGTGCACTGTGGCATTAAACAGGGGCCTTCCTCTCTTCTGAAAATACCTTTTCCCTCTTGCTCCCCACAGCGGTGGAGATGTTATGCCAAATACACCTGCTCCAGGCAGCTTTTGGGACAGGAAGGAGGAGGTCTTGGGGAAATCCTGATGCCCTGTGCAGATGTGGAGTGAGCAAAGCCCTGGGAAAAGGCGGCCCCTGGAGCCAGGGAGCGGTGGCAGCACTTTGTCACCATATTTACACTTCCACTTGCCCAACGGGAGGCGTTTGGCTCTCCTCCACTGGCGGAAGGGATTAGCTACTTCATAACATCTCGACAAGATAATCTCTCCAATTTTGCTTGGAAGAAGTCCCTGACAAAGAGCAGCAAAGCAACAATAATACCAGATGAAACAGTAATTGAGTTTGCCTTCTTATTACTTTCTCAGCTAAGTTTGTGTTGGTTTGAATTTTTTTTGTTGTTGTTGTTGGTACAGAACAGCAAAACCATGTCCCTGAGCTGATTCAGACCAGCAGAGTCCCATCTGTGGTGAGCTGCAGCCACACAAGGAGGTGAGCAAAGAGGGGAGGGGGAATGACTGCAAGAAGTTCTGTGCAGTGTAAGTAATGCTACACACTCCATCCTCCCTGGAGCAGTGCTGCTCTGATGGTGCATCACAGCAATGCCCCACGAGAGCCACAGAGCCTTAGTGCTGCATCCATCCTAAATGGCCTCAGCCAGGAAGAACACATCCAGGAGCCTCTGCCCACTCCAGCTAGGTATTTTTCAGTTTCCCCAAGGTTTTCCTTCCCTTGAAAGAGCACCCTAGTATGAAATAGCAGGAAGAATAGCTGCTGGGCTCCTGAGGGCCTGCCGGCGTGGCTCCCCAATGATGCAGAGAGTTCCATTAGCAAAGGTGAAGCTGAGGTGCTCCCAAGTGCCAGCGAGGCAAATGTCACCTCTGGGCACGGCTGCTGCCTCAGCCCAGACAGCCCCAGCTCAGCACCTGCTCCTGCAAAACTGGGCAAGCAATGGTGCGTGCAGGAGGCGTTTGCTGGCACTGTGTTATCCCACTAATATTTCAAGGATAATGTGAGAGGCTGCTGTCAATCCTGGCCTCAAAGCAAAACGCATCATCCTTGTTTCCTGTCTCTGCTCACTAAATGATAGCCATGTATATTTTTAAGGGGATTGTCCTTTGGATTCTTTTTATTTGTCACCCAGTATCAAAGCTCTAAAGGTCACATTTTTCAAGTTCTTTCCTTGGAGCTTCAAAGACTATACATTTACTTTAAACAAAAACTAAAAACCTGGCGATTTTAGAAAACCACTCCACACCCAGGGACTCGGGAAAGCTCTAAATATCACTGCCAAAGCCCAGGGCTCTCAGCTCAGCTTAAGAGCAGTTTGCTTTTGCTTCATTATAACCAGTCTGTAAGTGTATTTACACTTAGAAATTGCACGTTTGTAATTGTGCCCGTTTGTAAGCAAGCTATGACAAACAGGTGTTGAGTGCCCAGTTCTTATTTCAGGCAGTTAAATGTTTGGTCCTGCTCGCCCCATCTCCAGGCTCTGACCCACTCTGGGAGCACAAAGGCTCCAGGTGGAGCAGGGATGCCACTCCAGGGCTGGGGCAGTCACTCAGAGCACACACAGGCACCAGTGCCAGTCTGACCTGGCTGGGTGCCACCTCCAGGACAACACGTGGTGCCCAATCTGGCACCGAGCAGAGGGGAGGGAGATGGTGCCTGACCCAGCTGAGAGCCTTCAGTGCAAAATTAACCCATCAATGTAATTTGGGTAAGTCTGAAGTGGCAGAGTGACTTCATTACAAGGCAGAGCTCCATGTATGATCCCAGCCCTTCTTCCTTCTGTGTCTGGAGCCTGGAAGCCACTTCTGCTGGGCCTCACACAGGCTTTCGTACAGTTCCCAGTGTGAGCCTTAGGCAGGTGGATGAGCCTGGAAGGGAAATGAAGGACCTAAAGATCTGGGTCCTGCTCAGAAGGAAGGAGGGGAGCATTGTTACAGATCTGTCACCCAAAATCTCTTTTGGATCTTACTTTCCTGACAAAGCTTTTTCTAATTATTTGCATTGCTTGATCTTGACATCAATGGAAATTCCAGCTGAATTTTGGCCAAGAAAGGACGGGTATGTCAGGGCCAGTTGCTTAATTATGTTTACAACTAAATTGCTGCAGTACATCTTCACTTCCTCGAAAGTCATTTTCCTCTGCTCTTTAATTTCATAGAACAATATGAAAGACATGAATCTTCATGAAACTCCTCTCCTAATGCAGCAGAGACTCCACAGTGTTTGCAGGCTTTGCTTTTCATCACAAGAGGTCCCAGGGGAGGTTCAAGGTAGGATCCTTGCCATCCCAGCTCAGCAATCACAGAAAGCCAAATAAATAAAGCAGGAAGTTGGCAAAGCCCTGATTCAGCAAAGGCAAATGCACAAGTTCAGCATTAACCTTTGCTTAAAATGATTTGGAACAGAAGAGTTAATCTCATGGCTGCCCAAAAGTCAGACCAGGGATCCAAGGCCTTGACAGTCAGTATATCAGCGCTTTAAATCTAGTGGGAGAGGGTGCTTAAAGCTGAGGAATCTCTTAAATATGGGAAAAGCACTTTCCCTGGAAGGAGGCTGTAACTCAAAGAATGGTTTCCAGTCCATGGCCAGCTGTAGTAGTTGGGTGTGACTGTGGCAAGGCACTGGTGCCCTGAGCGTGGTGATGTTGGATGGCAGCGGATGGGTGACCCCAGGGGAGGCTGCCATGGCCCCACCCCTCCCATGGGGAGGCCAGAGATCCCTGGGCAGTGGGGAAGGCTGGGCACTGGAGGGGTGTCAGGGCAGCAGCTCAGCCGGGGGCTCGGTGCTCCCCCTGCTCACCAGCACCGCCCTGGTGAAGCCTCTCGGGTGCGGAAGGACGGTGCAGGATGGGGGTAAGGGCCCGTGTGGATCAAAACACCCTCCCGGGGAGGGATGCAGGCTCTGCCTCTGGGCTGCAAGGGTGCCACTGGGTCGGAGCAGAGGCAGGGAGTGCAGGACGCCGCCTGCAGAGGTGAGTTTGCGGTATAAACGTGTGGGGCATCCCCGGAGGAGGGAGCGCGATGCTCCCCAAGCGCGGCGGGACGCGGCTCCCGCAGCCCGCACAGCCCGGCTCCCTCCTTCCGTGCTTATCTGATCTGCACCTCCGTAATGATGTGGTTAGAATTGAATTATGGTGCTTTAATGTAGTTACAGCTACATTTCCCAGGCACATTTCTTCCTGACGTACAATGCTGGAATTTAGGATGTGGCCAGAGGCTGAGTGTGACTCCTTGTCTCCCGGGCTCGCTGCAGCCTTGCCACGGGCTGTGCCAGGCCCTGGCCGGAAAGGCAAACCCAGGAGCTGGAGATGAAAATCAGCGAATGACATGGAAAGCCAGGGAACTGCATTAAAGGTAAGCCCAGGGTGAGAGCCCTGTGTGCAGGGAGTGAGGCTCCTGCCTGCGCATGGCCAGGCATGGCTGGACAACAGCTCCTGGTATGGACAGCGTCCCACAGCTGCGTCTGTTTTGTCCTGGTTTTCCAGCTGCAGGAAAATACCTTCAGAGATCCATGGAGGACGGGGTGCTCTTTAGCCAATACACGTGGTAGTGTGACTGTGAGGATTTTGTGCCCATTGAAGATCTGGGCCGAGATAGTCTAAAGCCCCGTGGAAACTTTCTTGCTCCGTGTGTCCTTTGATGCGAACATGGAATTTGCTGTATCAGCAATAAGAATCATTTGATTAACTGGAAAGGAGCAAAGTAGTTAACTCTAAAGTCAGACAGGAAATGATGGGTTTGCCATTTCCATCACGCCAGAGGTGCAGGAAAGCCCAAACTCCAAAATGTGAGGGATCCCCACAATCTCCGGAGTGGGAGCTTTGCTTATCAACCTCTCAGGGTGTTTTCATCAATTCTGATCTGCCTGTTGTTAATTTAGAGCGATGGTGTCCTCTGGGGAGTGACTTGTTTTTCCTACCCCTGATTCAGCTCCACACTTGTGAATTTTAAATGCATGTGCATATATAAATGAATGTCTGTATTTATCCAGATCCTGCCAGCACATGTTTTGCAATAATTCTCCTTGGATGCTCTTGCTTTCTCCCGCAGTCAATTTTTTTGAATGACATGGAACTGATAATGGATGTGGTTTCAGTGTGATCAGGCTGACTCGTCTCATTCCACCTCTCCTGCTTTTGAGCAAGAATGTGAGGACTTGCTGTGTCTATTTTAGATTCCGTCATGAAAGGAATAATTGAGATTGAGATTCTTAGTCACTCAATGCGGAAGGTCAGGGAATTAATGCTGTGTTACACCAGACCATTCATTTACTGGGCCTCCTTTTTTTTCCCCTTAACTGTCTGTAGAGGAAAACAAATGTGGCTCAGAGAAGGTAACGCATCTTCAACACCGTACACAGCCCCAGCCTCTGATAATACACACTGTTTATCTTTATTTTGGGGGTGTTCCAGGGTAGTTTTATCATCATAATTGATTAGTGGCGACAGGGAGAAAAAAATCCAAGAGTAGCAGGAAGAAATGATTCTGGTGAATCCATTGACTCAGTGGTAGCATTGATCTACTTCTGGGAATTATTTATAGGAGAAGATTCATGGTTAATAATATTAGTTTGGACTTTGGGAGCAGTTTATCAGAGGCTCTTAAAGGCCTTTGGTAAAAATTAATCAGGGAGAGAAATAAGGTAGACAGCCTGGTTTCAGGAGAGGGAAGGAAATGGGATTTCTGGCATAACTCTGTCCACCCCAGGGTGAGAGACAACACAAGGGGTAACTTGGGGTGCTTGGATCTGTCCAAGCACAGGAGTGAGAGGCTGGGTTTCCAGCTGCTCTATCAGACAGCAGAGCTGGGGAAGTCTTTGGCAAATTCCCCACCAACACCCTCCTCCAGGTGAAGCCAAGGTGCCCACAGGACAGTGACCCCCAGATCCAGCAGGGAGAGCTGCCCAGGGACAGCACAAACCCTGCTCTTCCCCTTCCTCTCCTCCCTGCTTTGTTTTTGGCTTTAACTTAATTGATCTGTATCCTGCAATCCTACCCGCAGGAGGAATGACACATCTGAAAAAAGCAGGAGGATTTGTTTAAAGTGAGCTGCTTGGGTTTTTCACTGTGTGTATATATAGAATTGCCTGGAAGTAGTAAATAGAATTAAACACTGTGGTTCTGAAAAACAGAATTCTCAGGGCTGTCTGTTGATTTCAAAGCTGACAAAAACAAAGCAGGCTTTGAAATCTTTCCTTGCAGAGCTTCCCCCTCCTCCCTTATCATATGAAAGATGGGCCTGATAATATTTGGGTTTTATTCTTCTTTTGAAACAGTTGAAAAAAACGCTGTTTTTTCAGTTATGATGAAAATCACGATGTTTTTAATAAGGTCAGTGTAATGTCTTCATTAGCAAATGCTGAAATAATTTGATGCAGATCTGGAACTTGACAGGGAAAAACTCCAGTGTCTACCCAAAATATAGAGCCACGTTTGCACCAGGTGTGAACCAGTAGTGCTTCCCTAAAATTACTGGTTCTGGGATAACCTATTCCTGTTTAGGGACTGGCTGCTGTGTTTTTAGGTCACTCCCTCCTGCACAGCCAGGCTCAGTGGTTTTTGGTTGTTTTCCTGCCTGGCCCTAGGCTGCTGAGAGCCCCAGGGCTGGGCAGTGCTCATGGGCGTTGGGTTTGGTGGTTTCCTTTCAGCTGATGCAGCAGGTGGAAACAGAGGGGCAGGCAACATGGGAAGAAGTGTAGAGCTCACACGAGGAAACACAGGTGATGTTAATGGATGGGCAGCCTAAAATGAAATAAAAAATATCCAACGCCCTAAGTCTGCACTCTGCTGAAATTTTGTCTACAGATATCACAACCAAAGCTGCTGAGTGCTGTGCAGCTAAAAGCCTGTCCTCTGTTGTGAATCCCAGGGACACAGAGGAAGTCTTTGCCCAGCTCTTTGGAGATGTGGATGGTACCCAGACAGCCCTAACCAGTCTGACACCCCAGAGCCTGATGACATCTCTTCCATGCCTTGTGCTGTGTCTCCTCCCTCCGAGGCAGGGCTGGCACAGCCCCTCTCCTGGTGCGGCTCTGTGGGTAACACCCGAGGCAGAGATGCACCAAGAACACCAATTGTTTGCAATGACATATTCTGCATTTTAAACGATCTCTGACTTCCTGGCAGCTCCCCAGCACATCACCCCCTGGAATTCTGTCTAAATAATGTTTGTCAGGTGAAGGCACAGCTGGGCAGCAGGCAGGGCCCTGCTCCTCACCGGGGACCTCGAAACCCACCGGCCGATCAATCTCCACAACCTGCTAAATGATAGATGGAATGTAATATAGGTCATTATTCCTTCCCTACGCGTGAAAATGAATTATTCAGTAAAGATTTAGATCCTTTTTATTATGACACTGAATTTATAGAGCATACAACACATAAATGCAGATTCCTGCAGCCCCAGATAGATGAACTCATTCTCCAGGCAGCGTGAGGTGGATGCAGCCCCTTGGCATTGCTGCACAGCAAAGACAGGATGTCCAAGGAACACACTGCAGCCTGGGAGATTGGGACCTGCCACCTTCCCTACCTGGAACAGCATTCCCAATCCATGCCCAGCTGGTTTAGGAGCCCAAGATCTCTTCGTTTCAGAAATCAGGCTCTCAGGGCCCATGTATCTCCAAGGAGATTTGGGGTCTCATGTCACTTTGGCCTTATAAATGCTGATCTTAACAAACTCTGCATCTCAGTCTCTGATATGAAACAGGAGTTGAAAAATTGAAAGGAAATTGTTGAGGCTAAAGCCTGCTAATGAGAGTAGGGACTACGTGAGTATGTGGACAGGTGTGATTGTCCCAAATTCCTGTGTCCTGCAGAGCCACCATGGAGGATCTGGGCTGGTTTGAATCAATAGCAGTAACTTTCCTTGTTATTGGACTAAATGCTTCAACTTTTAATTGTGCAGCTAGGGAGAATGTTATCCCTGGCCGGCAGTTACAGATTGCAGCTTTGCAGTTCATTAGCTACTTCCCAAATTCCGCTGGGATTTTGGATTTTTAGCATGAACATTAGAGGCTGGAGAGGAGGAGAGCAGAGGGCAAGCCTGCAGACTCTCAGTGGGCTAGAGGAAAATCCGGGATTGGGGCTGGAATAGCACCTTTGGGGCTGGGTGCTGTCGACAAAGGAGAAGGGCAGCAGCTCCTGGTTTGTCACCCCTGGGCTTCAGGTGCCCAGCGTGTCCCCAGAGCATCCCTGGTGCCGTGGGTTTGGCTTCTGCTGTGACAGCAGAGTGCTCAGAAAGAGCAAAACCAACTGAACAGATTGAAACTGCTCACATCCCTGAACCCAGCCTCAGCTCTGAGGGAGGTGGAGAGAGAATGTACTGATAAAGTCTTCCCAAAGCCGTTTGACCTGCAACGTTCACTGATGGAAGGGATAGCAGTGGAGATTTCCTTTTAATATATAGCAATCAAAATTTCTTTCTGAGCTATAAGCAGCTGCACTGAAGTTCCTTCTGTCCATCAGCACAATCTGTCTTGTGCTTGTTCATTCTGGAACCCCTTTAAAATTCTGCACTGCTGCCAGAGAGATTAAAGGGGTAATATAACCCCAGGAACCGCTCTCCTGACTAGTAATTTCCCGGTGATTATTACAAGAAATAGCTAAGATCTAAAGGAAGCTCAAAGGGGGAGAAAAAGACTGTTCTTTAATCCCCCCCATCCATTTCCTTTGCACATCGGTGCTGCTCACCCTGCTGGGGCAGGGCTGGGTCAGCCCCTTTTCCCTGCCCGCTCTGGAGGAGCAGAGCCTGCCCCACTGCTGGGCCAGAGTTCAACACTTCATGGCAAAACAAACCAAATAAAGGGAATTATATCCCGTTTTACAGTGGTCAGCATCACAGCGTGAAGAGAGGTGTTTCTCCAGTGGGCCTGACCTCCCAGCCCTGCACACATCCATTTATTCCCACCTTGTTCATTAGTCCCTGCTGGAAAGTACATCCACTTACTGCCCCCAGCCCCAGTGAAAATATTATAATCCCTGAGCTGGAAATAGTTGGCAATCCCAAAACAGCTCTTGCAGGCTTGGCTGCTGAGCTGGGAGGTCTTTGGGTGGGAGGCACTCGGTGCTGGACAGGTGGAGGAACTCCAAACCCACTGATGTCTCTGAAAATTTCCCGAGTCCCTAAAATTTAATTTTCCTCCCCTGGACACCCAGCAGGCACTTCCCAGGCCCTGGAATTGTCCCCTGACACCCGGCTGGGCTGTGTGGGGTGGGGAGCAGAGCAGGGGGCCAGCAGGAACAGCCAGTTTCAGCCAAAGGCCACCCCTCGTGAGGGTCGGGGGGCCTGGGCAGGGTGTGAGGGGCCCGGGGGTACAGTCCCATGAGGGGGAGACAGTCCCATGACGACAGTCTCGGGGTACAGTCCCGTGAGGACAGTCCCGGGGTCAGTCCCGTGAGGACAGTCCCATGAGGACAGTCCCGTGAGGACAGTCCCGGGGTACAATTCCGGGGTACAGTCCCGTGAGGACAGTCCCGGGGTCAGTCCCGTGAGGACAGTCCCATGAGGACAGTCCCGTGAGGACAGTCCCGGGGTACAATTCCGGGGTACAGTCCCGTGAGGACAGTCCCGGGGTACAATTCCGGGGTACAGTCCCGGGGTCAGTCCCATGAGGACAGTCCCGGGGTCAGTCCCGTGAGGACAGTCCCGTGAGGACAGTCCCGGGTGTCGCGGACACGAGTGAGGGACGGACGCGCGCGGGGGGGGGCGGGAGCTGCGCGGGGAGGGCGCGGTGACGTCACGGTGACGTCACAGAGGGCCACGCGCCGGCGGAGGCCCCGCCCCCGCGAGGGAGGGCGGGATGGAGGGAGGGGAGGATGGCGGCGGGGGGAGGGAGCGCCGGCGCGGCGCTGAGCTAAGCCGATCCCACGTGTGACGGATCTGGCTGCTGCCCCAGCGCCTCTCCAGTGAGATCCTCCGGTAGCGGAGGGAGGAGGAGGAGGAGGAGGAGGAGGAGGAGGAGGGGGGAACGGAAAAAGGGGCAAAGCAAGCGGAGCGAACCGAGCCGGAGCCGGGCCGGGGGGGGCGGGTTGGGCGGGCGGGGGGGGTTCTCTAAGGGGCTCTCGCTCGGCGCGGCCATGGAGGCGGACGGGAGCCAGGCTACCTCGGGGAGCCCCGGAGAGGCGCAGCACGACCCCGGGTAAGTCGGCGGGGCGGCGGGGGCGCGGAGCGCGGCGGCGAGGGGTGGTCAGGCGGGCCCGCCCCGCTCCGCGCCGCTCCGCTCCGCGCCCCTCCGCCCCGCCGGGAGCTGCCCCGTCAAAATGGCCGATCCCGCACCGGCGCTCAACTCCGCTCTGCTCTCTCCCTCCAGCAAGATGTTCATCGGCGGCCTCAGCTGGCAAACCTCACCAGGTAACCCCCGCCCGCCGCCCCCTCCCCACGCGTGTCCCGCCCCGCGTGGGCCGCGTCCCGCCGGCCGGGCCCTGCCCGCGCCCCCCCATCCCTGACCCTCCTCTCCCTCTCTGCTCTCTCTCCGCAGACAGCCTTAGAGACTATTTTAGTAAATTCGGAGAAATTAGGGAGTGTATGGTCATGCGGGACCCCACCACCAAGCGCTCCAGGTAAAACCGCCGCCCACCCCGCTCGGGCTGACAAACTTCGCGAGTTGCGGTCGGGGCGGGTGGACCCGCAGCCCCCGGTGCCGGCCCAGAAGCCCGGCCCGCATCCCCCCGCACGCGTGGGGCGCTGCGGGAGGGCTCTCCCCGCCCGCATCCCTCCAGCCCGGAGCAGGAAACAAAGCGGCCGGTGGAGCCGGAGAGGGGCCGGGGGTCGGAGCCGGCCGCCCCTGCTCCCGGAGGCTTCGGGGGAGGGCGGAGGAAGGAGGGGGACCCAGCGGTTTATTTTTATGACTTCTCCCTTTGGCTCTAATTCTCATCACCACCCCCCCCACCCCCCCGCCATCCCCTCGCTCTTTGTCTCTCGCAGAGGCTTCGGGTTCGTTACGTTCGCGGATCCGGCGAGTGTAGACAAAGTCCTGGCCCAGCCGCACCACGAGCTGGACTCCAAGACGGTAGGTGCTGCTGCGGGGGCTGCCCGCCGCCCTGCCCGCACCCGCGGCCGCGACCCGGCCGCTGCGAGCCCCGCTCGGGCCGGTGCCGCGGGCGGTGCCAGGCTGTCATTGAACCGGGACCTTGCGTGCCTCGGCTTTGCCTTTATATTTTTTATAGACTCTGCCTTTTAACTTGCCAAAAGCGGTAACTTTCTTTTTTTTTTTTTTTTTTTTTTTTTTTTTGAAATCGGAATTCACCCATACCGACCGCTGGCTCCTCCCCCGGCCTTATATTTTATTGAGCGGTGACATTGAAAAAGCTGTGGAGTAAAATCCAACTTTTTTTGGTGTTGGGCTGCGGCATGCTTTCTGCAGGGAACTTTGTGATTCTTTTGATTGATTATTTATGTATTGTTGAGCGCGTTTCAAGGTGGGAGTGACTTACTGTCAAACCGAGAAAGCTGCTGCTCGTGTCATTTCCCAAAGTCATTTTTTGGAGAGGTCCCCTCACCTGTGATGGCAGGGCCCCGGCGAAATGCACGCGGTAATTTATGGGAAGCTCTGCCAGAGCTGGAGAGTGGATGTGGTAGAGAAGCACAAGTCCTAATGTGTTGTTGTTTCTCCAGAGCTTTTTGCTGCGCTCGGTCTCCAGTGCATAATGTAAGGAAAAAAATGCTTGTGAGATGCAGCTGATTTTTTATTTTTTAAATCAACATTACATTTTTGGGTTTTTTTTAAACAAAAATTCCACACCTGAGTTTGCCCCCTGCCCCAATGTGGTGCTTTCAGTGTTGGGTCAAACAAAAGGTGTCGGGCAAGTGCAGCTCTGGGCCCTGTGTTCTCCCTGTGACCCAGGCCAAGCAAAAAGATGAAGTTTTGTGCCTCGTACTTGGTTGTAGTTTTGAGCCTGGGCAGAGCTGGGAGGGGAGGGGGGAAGGACACTGCTAGAGGTCATCAGTGCTCTGGTGCTGCTGGCTCGGAGGGGGCTGTGTTTGGGAAGGGAGCTGTCTGCAGAGACCTTCTGCTGGGCACACCGAGCGTGCTCCTTGCTGGCACTGGGGTTTGCAGGCGGCCTTCTGGGGCTTAAGGGGTTTATTTTAACCTGAGCCTGGTGTTGGGAGCAAGCCTGTCTCGGTGCTGCAACATCTCACGGGTGCCTGTGTGTGCGAGATTGTAGTTCAATGAAGAAAGGGAGAAGCAGGGAGCAAACGTGAGGATATGTTTTTTTTTTAAATGTAATTTATATGGAAACAAAAAGCTTAAAGCTCTTGTAGAAGCAGGTGGAATCTAGTGTTTTAATTCGACCTGCAGATTCTGCTGGGCTTGCCTGAACATGAAGCCCATGCTTTCACATGCCTTAATAATTTGATTTTAGGTTTAATCAGATATGGTAAGATAACTGATTCAGCCGTGCTCCTGAAATTAAACTCACCAGACTTTTCATGTACAGCTATATTCTCTATGTGTTTTTAAAGATAAATTTAGATAAGAAGAACAAAGGCAAACAGTATCTTGAACGAGAGTTAAAAAAAAAAAAATCATGGGAGGACACCCTGTCATATTTCTGACTATAATTAGGTCCTCCCCCAGCTTTTTTCTTGTATCACAGTCTAGTCCCTGCAATGTATTAATTTGCTCTTCTCTGGGGGAGGGGTGAAGAGCTTCACCGGGGCAAATCTGCCTCGGTGTTGGTTGTGTGATAATGACTGAATCAATCCAAATACAAAACTGACCTTAGAATCAGTAATTCAGCCTAAAAGTGAAGCCCAGAGCCCGGCAGGTCCTTTCAGGCGTGTATTTGTAGAGTATTGTAGTAACTGTTGTGCAGTATAACAAGGCATTTGACTCTGTTTCAACGTTCAGCACAGGAGGCAGATCGGTTGGGTATTGGCATGGAAACGTCGCTCTTGTTTACAGTTACGTTAAAAGCTTTGTTTAGGTAATGGCCATTCATATCAGAAATAGTATTATAGTCATTTCCTAGAGGACTTGTAGATACAGTAAGTAGAATTGTACCTAACTAACTAATTTTTTTTTTGGTAGAACTTTGGTTTTTTTGGTTTTTTTTTTTTTTTTTTTGTTTCCTTTTTGGTTGTTGTTTAAATAGTTGACAGGGTTATGCAAAAGGTATGGATTTGCCACATTCGTTGCTAGTGTTTGTTTTCAAAGGCTGGTGGTGTTTATGCAAAAGGTTGTGGGAAGGAAAATTCAGTTCTTTTAGAAAATCTGTCGCTGTGGTGCAAGGGACTCCATGCTCTTTGAACTGACCTTCAAAAATGAATGTGTTGCTTTGGAGTTTAATGGCTCTCCCAGCTTTTTACCAGCAGGACTTTGCAGTGATGTCCCTCTGGTGGGCCTGGTGTTCTTTGGTGGGAAAACCTGTAGTTTTGGAGCAAACATAGAAAAGTGCATATTTTTCCACCTTTGGATATTGCTGTGGAAAATCCGTACCTGTTGTATTTCCCCAGTAGACAAATGCCTAGTCAGTGCTGAATATATTTGTAGATAATGTTAATCTCTATGAAAAGGTTAGCTCTCTAGATAAATAATTTTACTCTTTATGCTTTTTGAACAATAAAATGGCATGTAATCGCTCATTTCTCAGGTGTGTCCTAAAAAAGGTACAATATTTGTATCTGATAGAGGCAAATCAGTTTATCAGTTGCACATCAAATGTCTGCGGTATTTCCCATTTTGACAAATTAATTGAGTAAAACTGCTTTTTAGGAGAGACCCGTGGTTATTTAGCAGTGACAGGAATATTTACCACCGCAGGAATAACAATACCAAATGCAAACATCTCCTTTTCCTCAGGGTTTGCTTGAGGGGGGAGAAACACAACAAAAGCCAGTCCCAAAGTCTACAAGAGCCCGTCCTTCTGAATGTGCTTAACGCTGCCGGCGCCAGTGGCATCCCTTGGTGGCACAGGCAAGGACAGCACCGAAAGCAGTTGCAGGTTGCACAGTCCAGGCAGGATCCAGTACTTCAGAAGATCCTTCTCCAGGCCCTTTTTGTGGAAGATGTCTGCGTGCAGGTGCTGCTGAGAGCCAGCAGTGAGGGCAGCAGCGCACGGGCGCTGTGTTGCGGTTTAGGGGAGCTGCTGTTGGAAGGGCTGATGGTTTTGTTTACATCCAGCCCTCAAACCCCACCGGGTGCCGTTCCTCTGTGCCTGCGGTGGTGCCTTTTTGGTTTCATGTAATTTTTGAATGGGAGAGAGGAGTCCCTTTTTAGAGATGACCCCGTGGAAGTTGTGTGAGGTTGCAGAATTAGCATTTTGGAATGCAGAGGGGACGTGCTAATTCATGCAGCGCAAGGGGAGCCAATGCTGCATCTTTAAACAGGCCAGGGGGGTAAAGCAAGGATTTTTTTCTTCCCCCTTTCTTTTTGTCTGTGGTGACGTGTATGAACATGGATAGTTTGAGTAACTCCGTAATGGAAAACCTTGTTTAGGAAGTTGTTTATTTTTGAGTTCACTGCGTGTATATTTCACACACATGAAACTCGTTTGTAACTTACTCCTCTCCCTTCCTGCCCCATCCCAGAAATGTCCCTTTCGAGTTTTCCATTGCTCACTTATTTTCTTTGAGAGTGAGTAAATCACATCAGTTGGGTATATTATTATGGAGGAGACTCTAGTCCTTCAAATGTTTCAGTTTTAATAATTGAAATGTGAATAATTTGACTTTGCTTTCCTTTTTTGTATGGTGTTGCTTGTCAGTTAGCAAAACAAAGCAGAAAAAAAGAAGTAACCCCAAACCCAAGTGCAGGAAGGGGCAGGTGTCAAAGCCACCAAGTTTAGACGTTGGTCAGGAGTGCTGGCCCTCTTTCTGTGCAACCTCTAGGGCATGAGGATAATCCTCAACATGCGGTTTTGGTGGTAGAGGCAGCACCCAGAGACTGATCCAGAGCTCCCTGAGCACCCATGGGGATTGCTGCCCGGAGGATGATGGAGGAGAAGTGCAGAGAGATGTTTTCTTCCTGTCCTCCCATCTCCCCACCCCTGCCAAACTCCCCAGACAAACCCAGACTGTGACCTGTCATTTCCAGAGTAGCTCTGGATGACCCGGTGTGCTGAATTGCAAGCCTGAGAAATGAGGGATTAATAATTCAGTGATTTAAAATCAAAATAATGTGAAATGACAACCAAAGCTACCCTGTTGATTTCCCCTTTCTTTTTCCTCAGATTGACCCTAAAGTTGCGTTTCCCCGACGAGCACAGCCCAAGGTAAGTAGGAGGATCGATAATAGGATTTCAGGCACACAGAGAATCATTGTTGCCAGGCAGTTCGGGTTTCAGCCGGGGAATTGGCAATGAAAGCTTTTAAAGCTGCTGCTGCTGGGGGGGTCAGTGTGTGTGCCTGGGGCCCAGGAGCTGCTCTGTGTCCCTGCAGAGCTGCTGGGTTGGGCTGGGCAGCAGGAATGGGCCGGCTCTGCCACAGCCCCGCGCCCGGGCGGTGCTCTGGGCACCGGGCTGGGTGCATGGGCACTGCTTGGATTGAGTGCAGCCTTCAGGCTTGTTTTGAGCTGAGCTTTCAGTTCTGTGCTTGTGATGGATGGGGATCTATCTCTGCCTTCATTGTTTGCAAATTTCCTTTTGTGTAACTCAAGAGATGTGCGTGGAGTTGTGCGTAAGGCTCGCATGGAGAGTTCCTGGTGAGGCTCTGGGGCTGCTGGCAGCTCCGTAGGAGCAGGGGAGCACAGAGCTGGGAGTGTCCAGCTGGGAGTGTCCAGCTGGTCAGGCTGGCCGGAGCGCTGGCCTGGCCGCCAGTCCTGGCAGTGGCACGGGGACCTGCAGGGACAGAGGCTCTTGTGCCCCTGCACTCCCTCCAAATGCCACTGGTGCCATTTCTCCTGCAGGAGCTGCCCATGGAATACGAGTGATTGTTGCTCTTTAGGTTGTGCCTAATGAAAACAAATCAGTTTCAAAGCCAGACTTGCAGCGTGTGAATTTTGAAAGCCAGAGGCCGAAAGAAAACTTTTGCAATTGACTTTTTTTTAATTTGTTTTTGAGAGTCTATTGGAAAAAACTTAATTTAACTGATGTATGGCACTTGTGTACACACTTGTCATCTTGGGTAACTTCAGTCTTCTGGTAAAAATGGGAGAAAAAGGCTGCAAAGTTGTACATGCAAGTCAATAAGGAAGAGGTGTTTAAAGTTGGTGGTGGGAAACTCCCTGACCTGCAGCCTGAACTGTTATTGCATACAGCTCCTCACGAAAGCAAGCAGTGTAACTGGGTGTGTTGAACCATGATGTTAAATATTGCACAAAATAGGCATCTAGGAAAAACCCTGTGTCATTTCAAACCCCCAGGCATGGCACAGGAGAGGTGCTGGGGAGCTCTTAAAAAAAAAAAGAACAAACCCCAACAGCCTACTCTCAGAATTTTAAACCAGACTAATGTAGGCAAATGTTTAGAGGTTCTTCTCTTCCTAGGACATATCTAATTACTAATTGGTGAATAATAGTGTGCCTGGCTTGCTTCTGCACTGAGCAAAGAGTTTATAGTGTGTGGGGCTTGTGGCTTCTGGATTATGTTGTTGGATTGATGCCATCTGTAATATACAGTTTAAAGTTAACAGAATTTTGATCATGAGCTTGATGGGCCTATCCTCCTTCCCAATACCTTTTAAAGGTTAATTTACATTTTAAACTGTCTTCAGTGCCAGTTATCTGTTTCTACAGTGTTATTTGGAGAAGTTTGTAATGGGCACAACAGAGCTGTTAAGCTGTCCCATGTGATTTCTTCTCTAACAATTAAAAAAACGAGGACATGTTTTGTGTCGAGCATATTAGTGAGTTAAATTTTTGTGTTAAAAAATGCAAAATCAGGTTGTATTGACAAAGGGGATTTTGTTTTTCTACACGTAGGGGTTTTTTCCCTTGGTTTTTGGTAACAGACATCTTTCAAGCGTGGGGCAAATGCTGGAATGGACATCAAATTCCACTCTTAGCAGGAGCTCGCTCTCTCTGGAGAGGTCAGCAGTGTCTGTTGCTGCTTTTTACAGTTGTCCTTTCTAAAGTGTTGGGATTTCTACGGGGCACTTGAAAAAAATCTGAAGATTGAAAACAGCCTGATTTGGAGACTGGGGAAAATCAGATGCAATAAAGAGCAGATTTTACATCAATTATGATGTATTATTCTGGCAAGCATTTCATAATCTGAATATTTTGTTTTCTGTTTTTTTAATTAGATACTGAATTAAGGTTTTGGACTTTAGTTGTTCATTTATCCCAGTTGAATAGCGAATGCTCAGCGTTAAAATGTGACTGTACTTTAGTCTAATTAACTAGCTAATGCTTGGGTCTGTGGAGATTAATGGCATTTAATGAAATGTCTCTGTCTCTCTAGGTGCAAGGAGAGAATTTGTTTTTTGTTTTGTTTTGGTTTTTTTTTTTTCCCTGAGTAATCTTGCTTCCTGGTACGTTTAGTAAAATGGGGATTTGTTTGGGTTTTTTTTTTCTTTTCCTGTGCTTTTCCTGGCAGTGATGGGGGCTGGGGGTGCATTCCCCCATCTTCTGCCTCCATCCCTCCATCCCTCCATCCCTCCATCCCTCCATCCCTGTCCTTACAGCTGATCTTTGCCCCTGCCTTTTCCAGCCCACACTCACTTGTTCCTCCCCTCCTGATCCACTGGAGCTGCCCAGCCCTGAGGCCCTTTCAAACCCCAGCCCAGTGAAACGCTTTATTTTATTTTGGGTTTTTAAACCGCATCTCGGCGGTTTGACGCCTCTCTGGTGGTGCAGATTGGCTCCCGAGCCGGCAGCACAGGTTATAACAGCCCAGCGTTCTTCCCTGGTTTCCTTAGAATGACCCTGCAGAAATCCTCCCGAGTGCCTCCCCTGGGTTACTGGATGTGGAATCCTGCTCTCCTTGGAGGGCCAGCGCCGCTTGAAGCTGTTGTTTCAGGAATTCTGCTGCAGGGTTTAGCTCCTTGGGCTGCTGGGGAATATATGTCTCCTTCCTTGAGGCTCTGTTCCGTGATAAAATCTGCCTTGCTCCCCGTGCTGGAAGGCACTGTGTAACAGGAGATCGTTTGTAACTCTGCTGACTTAACAAGTCCTTCAAACGCAGCACTGATGGGGTGCCAGTAGTTTTGTGCCCCCTTCTGAATATTGGAGACTACAATAATTGAGTTACTGTTACACATAGGCTGCCATTTCTGATGTTCCCTGCTCTGTTAGGTTGGAGAATATTCATCACAGGGGTTGGTGCAGGACTGTCCTGGCCCCTGTGCCCGTGGCCAGCTGGGTTTCCTGTCTGCCTGGGCACGGGGGCTCTGACCCTAACCCTAACCCTTGGGCACCTGTGGTGCCCCCCGGGCAGGAGCAGTGCCCGCAGCTCTCCTTTGGTGTGGGACTGCGAGCTGCCTGCTCCAGAGCAGCCAAAGGAGGGCATGGCCTCTGGGGATAACGCCCAGGCTAACCTGGGATTGTGTTTTAAAGCCAACCAGTGGATTTGGATGTCTGATTCCAATTAAGTTAGCTGTGGGTGGGGTGTCTGCGTCCCTTGGCTGTCTGATAAGCCTCAGCCAGAGTAGCAGGGAGAGATTTCATTCCAAAGCAAATGATGGACCTTGAAAATCAAGAGTTCTGTTTGTTTTCTCCCCTGCTTCTGCCTGTAAACTCCTTCAGGTTAGTCCTGCTACTTCACATCTTATTTTAGGTGTTTACTTTGAAGTTTCTTTTTTTTTTTTTTTTCCTCAAAAAAGTGACCTGGACACAGTAGCAGAACTCAGGATTCTTCCTTTCCTGCCACCCTTCCTTCCCCACCAGGCTGTAAAGAGCAGCAAGGTCAGACCTTTTCCAAATAATTTTTAAAAATTCCTTTTAGATTCCCCTGCATTTGCAGGTCTGGGTGGAGTAAGGGAGGAAGTATTTCCTGATCTTGGCATCAGGCATGGATGAGCAGCTCGATGATAATCATGGTACCATCTGTGTGCAGAGCATTGCGAAGTCCTTCCAGATGGACTGGGGGGTTTCTTTGGGTGGTCCATGGCCCCTGTTTGGGTGTCTTGTTCAGCCACCTCGATGTGGATCCCTGGTCCAGGGTAAGCTCCTGGAATCTGCTTCCCTCTGGCAGTGGATGGGCCAGTGGAAAAGTTCCAGAGTGTGAGTGAAGCCAGCCCAGGCAGTGGAGGGTCAGCGTTAGGAGCCCTTGTCTGTGGGTCTGTGCTCTGTGCTGTGGCTGAGCACAGGGTGAGCTCTGTCCTTGGGTGTCACAGCCACAGGAGCAGGGGCTGTGCAGGGCCTTCTGTCAGCAACAGGAGCTGAGCTGGATTTCTGTGACTGCTGTGTTTTGGAGATGTAAACATGTATTTCTTCTCCCCAATCACTCAGGTAGATTGTTCATGTTGTCCTGAATCCCCACAGACTGTCTTGTGCTTGTTAAAATGTCTGTATTTCCATTCTCATTGCCTAAGGATGTCTTTCATGTTAGGAATAGTCCTAATGTACTTTCCTTCCCTTTGACATGCTGCTAACTAAAAATTAAAATTGAACACTGTCTGACCTGGGATTTTTTTTAAAAAGGAGGTTCTACATTGCCTGTGTTTTCCTGAATTGTTGGATTATTTTTAATGGCATCTACCAGGTGACTTTTGTGCACTTGTAACTGCCAGGAAAGGTTCTGAGGTAGGGAGGTCAGGGAAATGGAAGGAGAGCAGCATGCTAACACCCCTGTGCGTCCCCTCTGCTTCCAGATTGAGTACATCTCCTCTGCAAAGTGCTGAGCCTTTATCAGCCCGGGGGTAGGTCTACTAATGACTGATCTAAAACCATCAAATTCATTTATTTGTCACTGCCAGTGACAGGCCAGTTAATGCTAATGGATTCTTTTTTTAGCCTGTTGACTCTGGTGATAGTCTCATAAATGTTGTGAAATCCAGAGCATTAAAGGCAACTTGGAACTTATTTTTAGAGGAGAGCCACTGAAGCAGGGCAAGGTGGGGTGTGTGCATCAAGATGTATGTTGTGCTGAGAAGGAGCCAAGAACAATTCTAGTTCATTAAGCTCTACCTTGGGTCTTGCTGTTCCTGATAGTTATTTGACTTTTCAGTTGTACTTAAGTGTTCTCTTCAAATGCATTTTGGGTCATGCTATAAAATGAGGAGAAGCTGTAAATAGTCAGTGATCTTAGGGAAAAACAGCTTGTTTCAGAAAATGGTTCATCTCAGGGCCTGAGTCTTCTCTGCCCCTATTGTGTGAAAGCACTTAAGCATATACTTAAGTTGGCATAGGCATGTGGGCAAGTGTTTTGCTGAATCAGCAGGGGCTCAAAGCACATTATTAAATGCTTTGTTGAACTGTGAAGCCCGTACCAGAAAAGATTAAAAGATTACTTTGTGTATTTGACAGTACTTTGTATATGGTCAGTTCCATCACTTCTCCTTCAGACAGGCAGTTTTATCTCTCATATTCCCCGCTCCACTGGAGGATCTCACTCACAAGAAAATACAATTCTGCTGTTTCCTCAAAAAACTGATTACAGGGTCAGTGTGGCATCAGACTTGAAAAAAAAAGGTCATTATTGAAGCTTAATTTAGTCTCTAGCCCTGAAATCACACGTTCTGTTTGCCTTAGTCACTGGAACAATTCTGTAAACTATGTGAGCAGTGTTCAACGTGGCCTATGATTTTTACGATATTACTGCTGCAGAAATTGTGGTTTGCTGAGTAATTTGAAAGTTACTGTGAAACTTTGTAGCCAGATCAGCATGCGGTATTAATAAGTTACTTCTAAACTTTGGCATTTTACTGCTCTCCTGTTGGAAGTATTTATTCTCTTTTTTGAGTGCAGAGAAAATCTGAAGAATGTTGGGAAGTTGTTCCCCCCTGCTCAGTCATTGCCTGTGCTGGGACATCTGCAGCTGGGTGTATTGTTGTGACTGAGTAGGCTTAAATGAAGATTGGGAACTTTTATAAAGAAGGACCCTGCTAAGGCTTATGCAATTCTGCACGTCAGGAATGGTCCCAGAGACCTCAGCGAGCACACTGAGATGCAGACAAGGCTCCTTAATATGATGGTGAAGTGTAGGTGGCAGGAAGGGCGAAGGAATAGAAGTATTGACAGCAGCAGAAAGTGCCTCTGCCCTGCCCTCCCCCAGCAAAGACTTGCATTAATTTCCCATTGACTCTGATGTACAATAGGGAAGAGGTTTCAAGCTGACTGAAGGGGCAAAGGTCCAAGAAAACTGCTGTAGCAAGAACTGATGCAGAGTGACAGTAATGAGGTGGCCTGGCAGGTGGGAGGGAAAAATGGCGGGGTGGGGGAAAGAAACTAATATCTGGTGAATTAAGTAGTTCCCAGGGTTGGAAGTTAAGTCCCCCTGGTTTTATTTTCCTTCGTGTGTGCCACACAACTGTGGGATGGGGCTGGGCAGGGCTCCTTGGGTGCTGGTGCAGCTCCAGCCCTCCTGGCTCAGGGCTGGGTCCCAGAGGGTGCACAATTCCTCTGTAGTGCTCCCAAACCTGTGCTGTGCTCTTTTAATCACTGTTTTGGTATTCCCGACTCAGAGCTCATCTTTACGTTGTTCTGTGGGTCAGTTTTGCATCAAAGAGAAGGTGAGGAGCACAGGGTGAAGAAGAGTTTTGAAGTTTGGATTTATTTAAAACAGGGACTGTGAAGTGCAGACAAGACTTTCAGCTTCTTGAATGCTGGTATAAAGAGAATGCCTGCTGGATAGAGAGTCTGGGGAGGCTTTAACCAGTTGCTGGATGAACACTGCTCAGGAATCTTCCCAAAGGGCAGTGTGGTGTGAAAGGAGCTTGCAAGGAGCTGGGTGTTTGTGCCAAGTCTCCGTGAATCCCACTGGACTGGGAGATGGTGCTCAAGGCAGGTTTATGGCAGAAGCTTGCCAGCTGCAAGCCCTCAGCACGGGCAGGTTTGGTGGTTGTTGCACTGCTGGAAGAAGGTGTTGATGAAGGGGATGTTGCCAGGGATTGCTCTGCAGTGCTTGCTGAACGAGTGAGGCTCCTGTTTTGTTATCCTTTTGGCTGTGTTATCAGTCAGTTCTGTTCAGAGCTGTGTTGGTGTGATTCCCTGCTCCAGCCCAAGCTGTGTGCAGGGCTCCATATGTACGTGGAGCATTTATACTTTTGCCAAAGGTTTGCAAAGTGTGTGAATGAGTGTAAAGATGTTTCTTTGCTGGTGAAATTCTCCTGCTTCTGCTGTTGTGTTTGGCAGACCTACAGAGCCTATATCAGCATGGTGTGTTCAATGACTTGTGGGAGGGAACAGAAAGCATTGAAAAGAAATCCAAAGGTGATGCTGAGATGGGAAATATGATAGGAATTTTCTGAGGATGGGGGTATTGCCCCACCTTTCGGGACTGCTCTCAGCCACTGTGTTGGGTGGTGTCAGGTCTTGTTCCGTGCCATGTCCTCAGGATCCTGAGAGATCTCTCCTGTGAGTACTGAGCAAGCCCTGAGACCACTACAGCAAAAACTCTTGGCTTCTTGCAGGAGTTTCCTGTCCTCACAAAGTCTCTACTGTCAAGTGCTTGGGGTTGTTTTGATTGATTTGCACCAACATCTCATCTTCCTCCCCATTCACTTTCTGTAGGTCAGCTCTGACACTCTGGCCCAGGATGGGTGGCCTGCTGAACACATACCACACGTTTAACTGTACCTTCTTCAAACACTGCCTGGTGAAAAAGCCCTTCTAAACCTGCTGTGGAAATGTCCCAGGCCCACTGTGGGCTGGGATTGTCCTGCTGTTGGCTGAGAGCTGAGGAAGCAGGGTCGCTGTTGCTCAGACTCTGGTGGTCCTGGCACAGCGTGTAGAGGCCCTGGTGGGCCTGGTACTGGTGCTGCCATTGAGATGGAGGGTCAGAGGAAGGATTGTGCAGAGATGTCAGCGTGGCACAGAGCTTCCTGCCCCGGTTTGGTGCGGCGCTGAACGGCTGCTCTGTCTGAGGGGATGTTGGCAGCGTCCCTGGGCTGGGGAGGAAGTGTGGGAGGCACAGCAGCGCTGTGCGCCGCCAGCTCTTTGTGCCACTTGTCTTTGAGGGGTTAACCTGGGTTTTTGTTGATTTTAACGGCTTTTGACTGTGACATTGGCGAGGGAGGCCCTGCCTGGAGTGGCAGTGCCCTGGTTCAGGCAGGGGCTGTAACTGCTGAGGTTCCTGCGTGCGCCGGCACTTCCGAGCTGCAGAGAGGGGAAGCAAGATAAGGATGCACAGCCACAGCACGTGAGAGGAGCTGTGAGTTATGGCTCATGCTGCTCTCGTGGCTGCAGAGCAGCCTGGGGGCTGGGGCACAGTGCTGGGGCCAGGGGGGAGCCTGCCAGAGGGCTGTGCTGGGCTCAGAGGGCTGCCCTCAGTAACAGAGGAGAGGGGAATCATGCTGAACTGCAGCTGTCCTGGGGGCCTCTGCCTCCAGATAAGCCTTGGCTGCTCTTCCCTGTGTCTGTGCTGGGTGCTCAGCCATGCCAGAGGCTCCTTTGTGCCACAGGCTGTGCCCGCTGCCCTCTGGGTGCCCATGGGAGGGATGATGCCATGGTGTCCCGGTCCTGTGCAGATGGGGATCCTGTCCTGGTGTGTTTGCAGAGCTCTGGGGACAGGCTGGCCCAGCATCCTGAGCCTCTGTCCCCCCCACCGTGCCTGCCTGGGGACATTTCCAGCCCGCATGGGACCCCAGGGGTGGGTGGCAGTGGGGATCTCCTGCCACAGCACCTTTTGTGCTCCAAACTCCTGCCTCACCTGATCCCAGGGACTGGGGTAGAAGCAGCAGGCTCTGTGTGACATGCCTGGCAATTTATGTATGAGGAGGGAATTGTGATCATCCTGTGCTTTATTTTTTCCCCTCTCTTTTTCATCTGGTCACAGCCACTATGTCATTGATCTTCCCAATCAAATACAATGATTATTGAAAGCCTTCTGCAGTTATGATTCCCCCAAAGTTTTGTGAGCGTGGCTTTGATTTTGTGACAGTCATAAGAAGTCAGTTTAGATTTGTGGACCTCTTTTTGTAGGTATTTCCAGTGGATATTTTAGTAGAGGCATTTGTCTTCTCTCTCGATTAAGCATGTGTATGCAGTAGGAAAAGAATAAAATAGGGAATAGAAAAAAATATTAAAACAATTCAGTTACCAGTCCAAAAGCCTTAGTGCTAAAGAGCCATGAAGAAGCTTTATTGGAACTATAATTGCAGACATAAGCAGTGATTATCTGTCTTGGTGCCTTTATAGTCCCCATCACTGTCATCTGAACGCATGAAGCTGTTGATAGTGTGAGCAGAGCATTATTCAGCTGGTGCTGTGTAATCCTGATCTCTTGCAGTGTGTGGAAAGTAGCAGAAAGAGTCAATTCACTTGAAAGTGGTGGGGAAAGAAGCAGGTAGGAGAGGACAAGTGTTGTTGCAGAGCACCTTACTCATGAATCTTATTTCAGCCTGGTTGCAGCTGAAGGAATGCAGGGGCAGGGTAAACTTCTTACATGGACATGGTCAGACAAATTTTGCTGCTTCTTAAATGTTCTTAGAGGTCTTGGGCAGGTGCAGCCCTTGGTCACTGAAGAGTGCCTTGGTGTGTTTCCTTGAAATGCTCTGAATTGGCTCCAGCTGAGAGAAGGGCAGCAGCACCTGCCTGTCTCGCATTCCTGAGAACTGGAGAGTGTTGGATCAAGGCAGACAAACGAAGCTGCCAAGCACTTCTTGAGGTGGAACAGAGATCAGAGAGCAAGTCCTGAGTTTCTTGGCTGAGTGTTGGTGCTGGTTATGCAGGTGAAATGTGCTCTGAGCTGTGGAGAGGTGATTGGGTGGCTGGGCAGCTGAAGCAGGGGCAGCAGCAGCGTGTGCAGTCTGGGTTTTTTGGGTGAGCCCAGATTGGGCACAGGTGATTTGAGTTAACCTGTCCGTTGCTCCCCTGCTGTGCTGCTGATTAGGCAGGTGTGTCCCTCACCTGCAAGCAATTATCAGCCCCAGGTTTGATTGCAGTCACGTGCTGTGCTGAGGGTATTTACTGGAGGAGGTGGTGGGAGCCAGAGCTGCTGTGGTCTCCTCAGGGACTGGCCACCATGGTCTGGAGCTGCTTTGAGCCACAAGAAGGTAATGCTTTGGGGGTGATTTGTGGGGTGGGGGAAGCATTTGTCTAATGGGAGACTGGTTATGCTGTTTTTTCTTTTTTTTCCTGAAGTTTTGAGGCAAAAGAGTTATTTTAAAGGAGGGCAATAGATGCAGGGTAATCCAAAACTTGTAAGCCTGCTTTTTTATTTACTCTTGCACTGCATTAGGACCAGGTGAAAATCAGACCTGGTCATGCATGTTTTTGATGGGCTTTGCTTCATTTCTTAGTAATGATTGTGTTTGTGTTGGAGTTAGCAGGACATATTCCCCTAACTTCTGTCAGAGCAGCTCAAAGCAAAGCTTCTAAGTTGCTTGGTATGCTCCAAGGGCATTTCAAAAACAAAGCCAGAAATCTGCTAGCAAAGTGCCTAGGTAGACAGAGAATAGGGAGTGCAGTTTTTGGGGGTGTGTGCCTGCCTGTCCACTATGTGAAAATAAAGTGAGATAGTGATGGTTTGAAAGTTTCTGGTCTTGAGCTGAGTGAGCTGTGAGTGAAAAACTGATTCTTGGAAAAGTTTTATTCAAGGGGTAGTTGATAGTCTGTGGTATGTACATTGCTGGAGACATCCCCATCCTACTTTCATGAAAGGCTTGTGTGCTGAAATGACTTAAACTAGTTTAAATGTGGCCCTTGTTCTTACCACACAGAGATGAGGTAAGTGATTGTGATTGTCATCACCCTTGTTTTATGGATGTGCTAAACAGAAGTGCTGCTCACGTGTTCTGCAATACTCGAAACAGGGAATTGCTGGTGCCTTAGAGGAGAGTTATTCCAAACCTGAGCTGTGCTGGGGCTGCACCTGCTTGCTGTGTGTTCCCAGGTGCAGGGGAGGGGGGGACAGGCAGGGTTGGGGGGCTGAGGTGTCCTGGCTGTGCTGTGGGCAGTGCTGGGTGAGGAGCTGCAGTCCCCACGAGTGGATGAGGCCGTGTGTGGAAATGGCCTGGGTGTTGCATCATTGGGATGGGAGTGAGTCAGTCATGAAACCCTCTGCAAAAGGCTTTTGTAACTGGTACTGACTGACTAGAAGCAGGTGTTGGGGATGGGCCTGGCTTTACTGGGTAGGTGAGGCCTCTTAAGAGTGGTGCAGGTGGTGCTCTGAGTGAATGGGGCACAGGCAGACACAGGGAAGGCTGTGAAATCCTGGTTCCAGGGCAGCAGGGACAGGCCCGGTTCCATCCCCAGAGTGCCCAGGGACCGTCCCGGTTCCATCCCCGCGGTGCCCAGGGACAGTCCCGGTTCCATCCCCACAGTGCCCAGGGACAGTCCCGGTTCCATCCCCGCAGTGCCAGGGCAGCAGGGACAGTCCCGGTTCCATCCCCGCAGTGCCCAGGGCAGCAGGGACAGGCCCGGTTCCATCCCCGCAGTGCCAGGGCAGCAGGGACAGTCCCGGTTCCATCCCCGCAGTGCCCAGGGACAGTCCCGGTTCCATCCCCGCAGTGCCCAGGGACAGTCCGGGTTCCATCCCCGCAGTGCCAGGGCAGCAGGGACAGTCCGGGTTCCATCCCCGCAGTGCCCAGGGACAGTCCCGGTTCCATCCCTGCAGTGCCAGGGCAGCAGGGACAGTCCCGGTTCCATCCCCGCAGTGCCCAGGGACAGTCCCGGTTCCATCCCCGCAGTGCCCAGGGACAGTCCCGGTTCCATCCCCGCAGTGCCCAGGGACAGTCCCGGTTCCATCCCCGCAGTGCCAGGGCAGCAGGGGCAGTCCCGGTTCCCTCCCCGCAGTACCAGGGCAGCAGGGACAGTCCCGGTTCCATCCCCGCAGTGCCCAGGGACAGTCCCGGTTCCATCCCCGCGGTGCCAGGGCAGCAGGGACAGTCCCGGTTCCATCCCCGCAGTGCCCAGGGACAGTCCCGGTTCCATCCCCGCAGTGCCAGGGCAGCAGGGACAGTCCCGGTTCCGTCCCCGCAGTGCCCGGGGACAGTCCCGGTTCCATCCCTGCAGTGCCAGGGCAGCAGGCACAGCCCCAGCCAGGCTCTGGTCCCCACGGTGGTTCTGCCGGATGCTCCCAGGCTTTGGGCTCCTCTGGCAGCAGCAGTGCTGCAGAAATGAGGAGTATCATTGTGTTTTATTGTGGCTTCTAAGAAACGCAGCGTGTTTGTGCTTCGGGGAGCCCCAGGGGCTTTGTTTTCCACCAGGCCTGAGCTATTCTTCAGCAGAGCCTTCCTGGAGCGTGAGCCAGCTCTGCCCATTAGGACCGAGAGACGGGCCTGACTGATTTCTGCTCCCTGCTGCATAATAAATCTGATACTAAAATTAGTGTTGGTCTCCCTAGGCCATAATTCTTGCTGAGATTATAGGGAATCGTGTGTGCAGAGAGGAACTGTGGTTATGTGTGTTTGGGTTTTTTTTATAACCTTGAGTGTCCAATTTCCAGGTTTTTTACTTAACCCCCCCATCTCTTTCCCCTTTTCCTCTCTTTTGGGAAGTGCTTAGCCTTTCTGTGTATTTTGGCTATTTAAGCCTCTGTCACTGCAGGCAGATGAGTTCCTTGGGAGCTCTTCTGAAGGTTTTGTAATTGAGTCTTTTACCACGGCGACAGGATATTATTAACCTTCAGTAAAGCAATTTATTTCATACTCCTTTGTGGGGATAAGCCTTTTTTCCCCCAGGAAAATATGTACGTGGAAAGGGTTTTGCGTACAGAGGTAGCTCAACTTGCAGCAGTGATTATGATTTTAGGAAAATTAATAATTTACACGAAAAACAGGCAGTTCTGTTTGCATCAATTTAAAAAAGAACCTTTGGTCCTGAATGATCACACTCCTGACCAGTGTTTTATTTTCAAGAACAGACTTTTTGCCTGTTGGTGGCTTTGAAAAGAGGTTGTATTTCATGTTAGAGCTCTTGATATTTAGCCTGTGTGAGCAGTAAACCATTTTGTTGTGGTCTTTCAGATGGCCTTAGGAACGACCTGAGGGCTGCAGGGAGGAGTTCCTCACGGGGGCTCCCTCTGGGCATGGCCTTTGCCCTGAAATCAAATGCAGACTAGTCCAGAAGTCGTTAAAGATTGGGTATTGCCAGAATAGCAATTTCCAGCCGGGGGGATGCTGGATAAGTGGGCAGCCTGGCTGAATCCCTTATGCTCTCTGTGGAGCATGGTGACAAAGGCACCGCTCTGGGATTTGGGGGAACCAGGCTTGGGTGTCACTGCAGCTCCCTGCACCCCGGCTTTTATTTTAAATAGAGGATCAGAATATTTCTGCATGTCTAGTTGGACTTTTTACTTCAGTATTCTGTTAACTTTAAAAATTAAATTTACAATGCACTTGGCCAGTTGTTCAAGATGCTTGAAAACTCTGTGCCGTTACAGCGCTGCTTTCGAGGGAGTTCAGCACACCTTGCAGGAGGAATGTGTTATTTTGGCAATTATATTGGATGAAGTAGGGGTATTATTGCCACATTACACAACGGAGCTTGGATGAGAGGCAGAGTGCTTTGTCCAGAGCTTTAGATTTATTAACACACTTGAATCTCTTGGCGCCGTGTGGAGGCTCTAATTGCAGAGTCATCATTTCCCCACTCTGCACTGGATGCTGCTGCCTTGGAGTGAGATGGGCATCCTGGGCAGGGCTGTGTCTGTGGGGCTTCTGGTGGCCTTGGGTAGGGCTGCCCAGCCCTCTGTGTACCCCTGCTCCTCCTGTGCTCAGCCAGGTGCTGCTTTGCTGTGTGTTGCAAACTCCCAGTGCCTCTGCTTCCAGCCTTTCCCACGAGATCAGAGTTTCCATCTGGGGCTGAGGTGTTCCTGTGGAGCTGGGCAGTGCAGGCTGCCCGTGGCAGGGGCTGCAGCTCGTCTGGGACTCAGGGGCAACGATGGGCTCACCTGGGCACTCTGGGGTGTCCTGGCTGGGAACAGGTCCTGCTGGGTGCCCGCTGTCCCTGGGTGCCCGCTGTCCTGTGCCAGGGGGTTCATAGGGGGTTCATGGAATGGACCTGTCCCTTCCTGGCAGCTCATGGATATTGCTGTGTTTTGTTGGTAGCAGTGAACTGAGACTTTAAATCCACAGATGAACACCACGGCTTTGCTTTTGTCCTGCAGCTCCCCATGCCTGGCTGTGCTGCAGGGGGACACAGGGGCTTCTCCAGAGCCCCGTGGGTGCCTGGCTGTGCTCAGCCCATGGGAAAGGACCCTTTGCTGGGTGGTCCTTCAGCCTCTCCTAAAATTCCAGAGACCCCTTACATGCGAGAAAATGTTTTTGTTACAGAAAGACTTCCTGGCCCCTTCGCACGCTGCTTTTGTAAAACTTTGCAGCTGGTGGATTTATTCGTAAATCTTCAACCAGAGAATCTTTCTATTTTAAAAATGCTTAAAATACACGTTCCCCCCTTTTTTGCTCCGTTGTTGTAAATGAGCCCCACAATCCGAATTTTTTTTTTTTCCTTTAAATCTTCCCCACCAGAGATTTAATTAAAATATTGTGAAAGGCAGTCATTGAAAATGAGAAACCTTTTGAGTGGAAGGCACCCTGATTTCCCTCTGCAGAGCTTTTTGTCACCATAGAGATGAAAAGAGAAGCTCAAAATTGCACTTTCCCCTTGTGTGTTGCTACTGAGGGGCCGTGGCTGCAGGTAGCAGCTGCACTAAGATCAGCAGGGCTGGCTGGGGCTGAGCTTTAACTCTTTGCAGGGCACGAGCTCTGGGTCAGGATCTCCTTCCCTGCTGGAGGCGTTTTTCTTAGTCTATTATTCTGTTTTAATTTCCTGTGCTTCGGGGCTGGAATTTATCTGGGTTTGTGGAGGGAAGGCACGCAGGGGCCCATCCCTTTGTCTCCAGAAAAGCAGAGCTCAGCACCTCTGAGCACAGCAGGGCCCTGCCGGTGTCCTGAGGTGTTTGTGCACTGGGGAATGTGTTGGAATCCCACTCGGCCTTTTTAATTTTCTTTCTTCAAAATTTTTTAAATGTAAAAATCATAATTCCTCTATAGGCTTCAATTTTATCTGATTCTCCCTTAAAATAGCTAAATGTTGGGCTTTTTTATTGGTTTTCTTTTTAAAATCAATGGGTGAATGGTATCTTTTTTTCCTTCCAGTAACCCCTCTGGAAGTGTAGGGATTACTAAATGAAAAATACATGCTGTGAGTGCTAAAACTGCTCTGCTGCAGTTTCAAAGACAGTCCCACAAATTGAAGATTATTGGAGGGGACATGACACTGGGCAGTGTTATGCTTTTAATCATTTTAAAAACAAATTTTTCTCCCTAATTGAGTGAAGAGCAGGCTCAAGTGGATTCTTGGCACAAACATCTCAGACAAATGAAAGTAAAATGTATATGGAAGCTGTCTGCTGTTGTATATTTTATACCATACCTGTTGTGGTGGCTGATCTCAAATGGGAGCAGTGGTTTAATTTTAAGCTGTTTGAGTGAGACCTGTTGTGGTTAAACTTTCAGATGGAAAGTGAACATAGCCCATGCAATGGCATTATTAATGGGGAGTGTTACTAAATTGTAAGTTGCAAATTAATGGTTTAACTCTGAGCCTAAATATACAGCTGTGTTCTTGTGTAATGTTACAGGACAAAATTAGATCAAGTATTTAAAAGCAGAAGGGCCTCATCCAAACCCCGTGGGTGTATTCCCAAGGACTTCACTGGGCTTTTCCACCTGCACTTGGGGTGCAGACCTGTAACCCCAGCACAGTCACTGAAATGAGTTTGTGCCCTCCACAGTGGGCTGCTAACATCTGATTACCCAAGGTACCCATGTATTTGGAGCAAAATAATGACATTGCTTGTTTCCATGGTGGTGGGAGCCTGGTTGGGTTCAGCATGTACCTCATGGAAGTGATGCTGTTGTCTGTGTGTATCTGAGTTCCTGCAGGATTATATATTAATTTTGAAATGAAACAATATTTGGGAGCTAGGCTTGGCTCTGATGCAATTTGCCCTTGTGTTTCCTTGACTGCTGCTAATAAGAAGTGCTGGCCTAAATCAGCGTCTTGAAGAATCATCGATTTGCTAATTGCAGATAATCAAGTCCCTGCTCACGCTGAGACCACTTTTGTTTGCTGCCATTCTGGCAGGATTCAGGCAGCATCTCCCAGCCTCTGACGTAACCTGCAAAGTGGGTTTGGAGCGCCCACGTGGCTCATTCTCAGGGGTGACAAAGTTATTGGTGTTCAGGCTTGATGAATGAGGGGCTGTGCTAGCACTGACCTTTCTGGCCAGAATGAGCTCTGCAGGTCACAGCTGGGGAAGGGGATGTTCAGAGAGCTGTGCTGGCCCAGCTTTGCAGTGCTCACCTTGGTTAGTGCAGCCCTGGGCAGTGTGTGTCGACAGCAGCCTCCTGAAATTGTTCTGGATGCCTGTGGTAGTTGATTGTTATTTTATGTTTTTGTAAATGTGCTTCCTCCCCCTCTGTGTTCAGGTAGGGAGATGTTCCTGTGAGCTGTAGACTTTGCCGAGTGTTTAAAATGAAGCAGGGCTGATGAAGATTTGTGTCCATGGTTAGCACTGTCAGGAGAGCTGAGGACAGGAGGTGATGCTGTGTGGCTGCTCCCAGGTGTCCTGGCCTGTGGGTGCTCTGTGTTCTCTGCTGTCCACCTGAGCCTGCCACCCTGTGCCCGTCAGGCCTTTTTCATTCCCTGCCTGGATCAAGTCTCACTGAAGGCTGGTGAGCTTTTCTGATGACTTCATGTAGAATAGCAGTTTGTCTCAGACCATGAGGAAACAGGAGGGAAGTGAGAGCCTTTCTGAGGAGGATCCTCTTAGCTGATGGGCATTGTCCTTCCGTGGGTGCTGGTGCTCTGGAGAGAGCACGGCAAGCCCCCTGTTTGGCAGCTCAGGGGCTGCAGCATGCTGCCTTGGCTGAAGCATTTGGATGCAATAAGGAGGGTTTTTCCTGCAGTCCATCTGGCTGTGAGCTGCTGTGAGTGTGTGCAGGGCAGTCTGTGCCCAGAGCTGGGCACACAGCTCTGCTGTGCCAGTGCTGGCGCAGGATGTGCAGCAGGGATGTGCTCAGCTGGCAGAGCCCAGCTCCCGGGGCCTGCCCTGCTCTGGGCTGTGCTGGTGGGCACTCAGGGTGGCAGTGCCCTGTCAGGGTCACAGGGACAGCAGGGAGGGGTCCCTGGGGTGGCTGCTGGAGCCGGTGCCAGCCCCGCTGCCGCTTTAACACCACACCAGGGGAACAGATGAGCACTGGACAGCTTAGGTTACATAATCTCTTTTGGGTTTAATGTCAGGCCTCCCTGAGCCCCATCCAGTGCCAGCTCCCAATCTGGCTCGTAATACTCCTGAATGTCCTTTTAATTTTTATTAATAGTTCTCTTACTGTAGTGCTGCCTCTGCCTGGCTTTGTGTGCCGTGCGTGCGTCGGAGTTCAGTGCTGTGCCCTCTGAGGCATCCACTGCCTGGGCTTCCTGCTCCTGCACCAGCCTGGAGCCATTCCCACGGGCTTCTCTGCTGCTTCAGAGGCTTTTCCCAAAGGTGTTGTGGGGAGGGAGGCAGGAGAATTGTCTAGGGTCAGAGCCTGTGTGGATTTGGCTCCTCTCCTTTGTGAGCAGAGCCTGGTCAGAGCACACCAGCACAGGGGTGCTGGAAGCGATGAAGGTGATGGGGAAGATGAGACAGCAGACACCACAAGCTCTGGCTGCACCTGGATGGGCTCTTACTCTTTGCAAGCACGGATTTGTCAACTGGACTAACTTTTTTTCAGGTTTAGTTTGTTTATGTCTAAATGAGCTGGTTTGTTTCTGTATTGAGTTTTTATCTCTGGTAAACAAAGTTCAAGCTCCTCACTGTTTTTCTCTCTGATCACTTGGATGTGGTAAAGATCAGCAGTGATTTTGAGTGCTGAAGAGTTGTGTGTTTCAGAATACCGGTCCTTTTTGCTCATCCCTAATTCCATAGGTAGGTGCCTCTGTGGGTATTCTCCACTCCTGCTAGCATTGGTGCTAATTCTGTGTGTGTCCCCTGGTGTTTCTCTGAAAGCCACTGGTCGTTTGTTTAGTATTTAAAAGAATAACATAATTAAAATATAGGCAGAGGGGAGAAGGAACTGAGATGTTGTTTCAGACCTGAGTCTAGAACAAAGTAGAAATCACAGAATAGGTGTGGTTCAAGAGGATATGGTTGAGCAGCCACACCAAGCCTTGAATTACTTCTGCATTCCCTGGGACAGTTTCCCTTGCATTAGCTCCTGCATGACATTCTGTGCCAGTTAAATAGCTGAAAAACATTGCAGGGAGGATCTTTAATGCATTGTGAGCATCAGTGTGCTGTAGCAGCTGTTAGAAAAATGAATACTAAAGCCCCGAAGAGCAGAGTGCAGTGCCCAACCTGCTCTGTGTGGCTGCTTTGGGAGCGTGCTGGACCAAGGCAGGGCTCTGAGCTCCTGGGGTGTTTGACTCCCTCCTTTGGTTTAATTTTACTGCTTTAAATGATTTCTTTGCTGGGAGGGAGGCAGGGGTAGCTGAGGGGGGGGGAGGATGGATCTCTTTAGTTTCTTTGGAAGCCTCACACACCAGTAGCTGGTGCTTCCTAAACTCTTCCTGTGAGTAAACCATGGAGCAGAACTGATAATGCCATCATGGTCTTGACTGTGAGCCAAACTGTGCAAAATCCAGGAGCGTGTCTGAATGGCTAAAAAAGCCCAAAATAAATCACAAAGTGCTGGTAATACAGTCACTACTGCTGCTTGCCACAGGGGTGGATTGCAGTCTGTGATCCCTGGGTGAATAAGCCCCTAAATTGTATTCAGAGGTGGAGTGTGGCATAGCTGGAGTACCACAGCATCGCTGCTCTAGCATCAAGGAGCAAGAATCCAGCGCTATTGTTTTATTTTGTTTATTTAATCTTATTTATTTATTTTTATTTATGTGCTTTTTGGGCTGTGTCATTTTGCTAGTAGATCTGTGCAAATGAAAGTCAAGACCAAGATGTGTGGGGAACATTAATTTTATTTTATCTATAAATATATGTATGAACACACACGTAATGTGTGCCAGAATCTCTTATGTATTTGTGTTTGTTCAAGTGTACAAGAAATGTGATTGACACCACTGAAAAGGGAGAGGGAAAATGAAATGAGTTATAGCTTTTGGTCCCTAAACTGCTATTTCTTAGTGTATCCTAGAAAAGCCTTCACCCTAATGGTGCTGAGCAATAAATAACACAGGGAAGAGTAATAGCTGCCTATGGTAGCAAATTATAGTTGATTTATTGCACATAATATATACAGGTGCAGCTAATTTAATTAAACACAAGACCTTTTAAATGCTGTAAAGCCATCCCTCTCTAAAGCCAATCAGCCCTGTGGTGCTGTAATAAGGCTTTAAGTGAAATAAGCAGCATTACAAGCACAGTTCTATTGGTCTGATCAGCCTTGCATGTGTTTGAGGGTGGGGAGGAGTATTTTTCCATAACCATTAAAGCCACTTTAAGTCAACTTATGCCATGACAAAGTCCAATTTAATGTACTGATGGAAGTTATCCCATTTGTGCCTCATCGTGAAACAGCAGCTCCCATGAACCAGCATGTGCAGCTTGTTATGTTCTTGGCCAGCTGAGGGGTGCTGTGCAGGGTGGAGGTTGGGTGGTGTGGGATCTCACCCTGGGGATGGGAACAAACAGCAAACAGAACTTGTGGCTCCCTGGAGCCTCTCTGCTTGCTAGGGGGCTGTCTCCTGTTCATCCCCCATGTGAGGTGGGAAAAGGGGGCTGTGGGTACTCCTGTGCAAGAGCTTGTACATCACAGATCCTGAAAAGGCTTGGGATGGAAGGGGCTTTACTAAAGATCACCCAGTTCCAACCCTCTGCCTTCTCCCTACATCAGGGTACTCACAACCCTGTCCAGCCTGGCCTGGAGCGTTTCCAGGGATGGGGCAGCCTGTGCCAGGGTGTTCCCACCCTCACAGGGAGGAATTTCCTTCCAATATCCCATCCAAGCCTGCCTTCTGCCCCGTGTCTGTCACATGTAAAACTCCCTCACACAGGTGAGCACGGCAGTGCTCTGGGATTGTCATCCCTGTGCTCCTTTTCCCAAATCAGGAGTGGCAGTGGGTGTATGTGTGGGTGTGTTTGCATGGAAATACACCTCCAGCCTGGCTGGGAGCTGCTCCCCTGCTGCTGGAATTTCCCCAGCAGGGCTGTGCCTGCCCTGCAGTGCCCTCAGCTCATCACCATGCTGAGGATAATGGGGGAGATGCTCCACGATACTTTGCCACCATCACTTGATTATTTGTGAAAGCCTAAAAGGCTCAAGTAGCTGATTGATTAATTTTTCTCTAAGTTTTTCTTCCCTCTGTTGCCTTCATTTGGAACATGTAATCAGGGAAGGAAGAGGCATTAAGAATAGATGGGTATGCATATGAATGCTTAATTTTTTCTAATTCAGGCATTCATGTGGGCACATGTATCCTGCTGCACGCTGTGCTAAACAAACCTCTGCCAGCAATGCTGGGGGCAGATGAGTGAGCTTGGTGTGGTTTTCTGAGCCTTCAGTGCTGGAGCTCTGTGCTCTGGAGCAGCTGCTGTTCCAGCACTTGGGCAGTGTGAGGAGAATCCCTGGGCATGGCTGGGGTGGGTGAGTGCTGGGCTTGGTGTCTGGGAGCACAAATCAAACTTCTGCTTGGCCTTTTTATCCCCCAGCACTGGGAGGAAGGCCAGCAGCTCTGCTGGAAATCCTTCTGGCCCCTTTGCTCTGGTCCAACGCTCCTGTCCGTGGCACTTGGGGCTTCCAGGTGTAGTCTGGAAAGGTGTTTGTTGCCAGGAGCTGCTGGAAGTGTGCAGCCAGGCAGGAGCATCCTGGGCTCAGGAAGGGAACAGGGCCTGGTGCCACCTGAGCCTCAGTGGCTGCAGGCAGAGGGTTTGGTGTAGAGGCAGTTGCTGTGCTCAGTGCTGGTGGAGAGGAGAGTGAGTTGTTTGTGAATTAAGGGGTAGTAGGAAGAAAAGCCCCAGATAGCTGCTTGGCAGTTTATAATAATTATTTTTCCAAAATAAGTAGAATTCCTAAGCATAAGAAAACTAAAATGAAAGCAGCTTCTGTGTTGGTTGATATGGTTGCTCCATCGGAAGAAAATCTTGGGTTTCTTTTATTCCTTCTTTTAAAATTCCTTTTCTGAGTAGTCCTGGCTCTGTCTGTGGATACTTTCTGGACGAGGATCTCCATGCCTCAGTTTCTTATCTGGTTAATGGATAGAGTAACAATTAATCTCACTTCTCAAGGATTCTGTTGTGAAGTGCTTTTGAGAAATCTGGCCTGAAATGTCACATTTGATAAGGCTGCTTGAGAGCTTCCATAAAAACTGCTTTTAATCCCAATTATGTTTGATGATAAAATATTGTGAAATAGATTGCTCCTTCTCAGGGCTCACTTTCTGAGTTAGCATGTAGAAGGGAGCTGAGACCTTGGAACCAAAACTGGAGCATTGTTTGAAACCTGTAGTTTATTTAATGGTTGGGGCAGAGAGGAGAAAATTGTCTGAGCGTTGCCCGGAGAGTGAGAATACTAACTTAATGTTTTAATTTCTCTTGGAAAAAAAATAACGCTGTGTTCTAAGTAGGTCCACTATTTGCCCTTCTGTGCTGTGCTAATTCTCTTCTTGTACTCGTAGTTCTGATTATGTTCCCTCAGCTGGTACTTGAGGAAACGTGTTTGTCTTTGAGCATGTCTGGTGACTCAGACACGTCTCCATAGCATCTGGTGAGCGTAATTGTCATTATTAATCTGCCCCATGCCAATCTGGCCTCAGCAGCAGCAGTGGGAGGAAGGGAAGGTGCTGCATGGCTGGTGGTGCTCTGCAGAGAGGGGGCTCTGGAGAGAGCCCGGGCTTGGCTCAGGTTCTTGTGCTCCCACCAGAGCCATCAGGAACGGCAGCAGCTGCCGTCCCATCGGGGCTCTGCCCAGCTGGGGCCGCCTCGGGAGGGCTGTCCTGCCTGTCCCAGCACCCTTGGCCCGTGTGCCCTGCTCCAGTTATGTAATGCTGCTATTTCCAAGGGCTGGGTGAGTGTGTGTAAGGCAATGCCTGACTGTAGGGCTCAGAGATTCATTGGAACCAGATACAACTTGGCATTATCTCTGGAGCTTTGTCCATTTTCCATTTTAAACGCAGCTGAATGAAGTCTCCCACAGTAAAGTCCCTTCTTCCCTCTCTGGCTTGTGTCAGGGCCCTGCTGCCCTGTGGCCTAACCACAAGGTGAGCCATACATTAGTTTTAAAATGATTTTTTTCCCTGGCCCAGATGCTCTGTGTCCTTATGGGAAGGCTCTAAATGCTGTCTTCACTACTGGACCTCTCTCTTCCCAATTCGGATAATCACAGGCTTTTCCTTCGTTCCTGCTATTAATCAAACTTGACTGCCTGCTTAATGCCTGTCTTCCTTTTTTTTTTCCTGACACGGTGATTTTGGTTGTTGCTTCCATAACAGGATTTTGTTGCCTTTGGCTTCACAATAAATTGGGGGAATTAATAGTGTATGATTGAGAGCGCACACTTTAAAATAAGTTAAATGAGAAATAGATATTTTTATTACTATTAAAAATACCTTTTTTGTCAGCCCTTTTGTTTTGAGCAAAGGGCACATTCTGCTTTAACTATTTTATCATATGTGTGCTATTGTAATTTACATAAATGAATTTTAAATACAGTTATAAGCTGTGGGAAGATGTTATTGTCTCTGCACAATGAATGTGGAGATTTATGCTGTGCATACATCTTGTGTTAGATTAACATTTGTTCCCTCGTCTCTGTTGGATAGTGTCATGATGGAGCCTTGAAATCTTTACACAGGTACTTCTCATGCTTATTTAAAACAGCATTTGAATTCTGCTTTTTCCAGTCCATTCATTTCATGTAAATATGCCTTTGGATATTTGACTCAAATCTGATGACATTGACAGAAATAATAAAACTTCTGTTAGGCGTGAGATGGGAACTGCTGTTATGCCCTCCCACCCCCTAAATACCAAACAGTTCCCATTTTTCCAGGGTCTGTGTGTGCAGAATTCCAGCTTGAGCTGTTGCAGTGACGCTGGCCCGGCCATGTGGTTCAGGCTGTCAGTGAGGAAGGTCCCAGCCCGTTCTGCAGGGTCTGTGTTGTGTGCAGGGCTGGCTGAGCTCCTGCGGGGTTATTGCAGCCCTGAGCTGCAGTGCTGTGGCCTGGAGGGTGCTGGATGCTCATCCCTCTCAGGAGGAGACCTGTGGGTGTGCTCGGTGTGTCCTGGGGAGGTGATGGCAGGGCTGGGAGCACAATTACAGCAATTGGGGTTGAGGAGCTGCTCCCTTCCCACCCTTGCCACCTCTTGCTTTTCCTCCGTGGGGAAAACAACCTGAAAAAAGGCACTTGGTAAATTGTGCAAATCCTTTTCCAGGGGATGTGCTGGTGGAGTTAGGGTGGGGAGGCACACTGTGGAAGAGGGTTTTTTCCTGCTGGAGCTCTGGCTTGGGCAGGAGGGCTGTGTGTGCCAGGATGAGTAAGAGAACCTTTGGAACACGTCTGCAGAGTGAAGCTGTCGAGCTGGAGCAGGGCTGCTTGCTGCCTTGCCAAATGCAAGGCTCTGGTAAATGCTCTTGTGGGGGCACTTAGCCTGTGTGTTGTGGGGGAGGAGAATAACAATTTGACTTGGGGCTGGTGATTATGCTGTGGCTGCGGTTGAATTTCTCTCAGCTGTAGTGGTGTTTTGAGTTCTGGGGACAATTACCAGCTCTTCTAGATGTCTCTTTATTTCCCCATCTTAAAAACGGCCGTTTGGGGCAGATCACCTCAATGAGAGGCTGCCCATTGAATCCTGCCTGTCAGGAGTCAGGGTTTGCTGCTTCCCTGTCAGGGGAGGGCCTGTAGCTGGGAGCTGGGCTGGGGTGTGTGCTCAGACACACAGGGGTGCAGTCAGACATTCCCATCCTGGAGCCCTCCATGTGGCTGTGTGGAGCTGCCAGAGCCATTGGTGGGGTTCAGTCACAGCCTGGCTTTCCTGCCAGCTGCAGTCTGTTCCCATTGTGATGGAGATCGTTATACTTACCATCAATGTCTCTTCTTAAAATAAGAATTAAACCCAGGAGGGCAGAGCAGCGTGGGGCGGTGCTGGAGGGCTCAGTGGTGCTGGCTGGCTCTGTGCTGGGCACTCCAGGGGCTGGGATGCCTCTGTGGTGCTGGCCACGCTCCTGGGCTGTCAGCACCCCGATGGGGGCAGGCCAGGGGGCTGGGGATGGGCAGCCAGGGCTGTGTCTGGCCCTGCTGGGGCGGCTCCTGCCCACGGATGGCACAGCCTCAGCATTGCCCACATGCCCAGCACCATCAGGGCTGTGTGTGAGGATTGCTGGGCTGCTGGGCTCAGCCTCTGGGTGTGCCAGAGGTTCTGTTTTCCAGAGAGTCTGGGGCAGGGATGGCAGGGAACAGTCTCTGCTCCCTACAAGCTGAATTCTCTTTGGAGAGCTGGCAAGCACTGCCAGCCCTGCTGAGGGAGGAACAGTGTTCTGCAAAGCCATGGGTTTAGTTTTTCCAGCTGGTTTAAAAGGGACAAGTTGCAGTTGAAAAAGGGGGGGAAAAAGCTATACAAATCATCTGCATATTTTTTTGTTCTTGCTGTTTTCTGTTTAAAAAGGAGTTTGTTACAGGTCTGAGTAATGACTGGTTATCTATAAAGCAATAAGTCTTTTAGGAGATTGTGGAAAATAGAAAATATCTGGTTTCAAGGGATAGGTTGTTCTTTTTTTAAAATCTTGGCTGAATGAATTCTGCTTCTAAAAATGTATGTCCGTGTTTCAATGAGATTTGGTGCTTTTTTGTATTATCCAGTTGCTACACTGAGAGTTTTGGATGCTTTAAGCTTGCATCGTTGCTCTCTCTCTCTCCCTGCTTTTGGGGTTGCCTTTCATGTCCAAGGAATGCTCCACTCTTAATTTCTTGCTTTTGGGCCGTTATTAGCTTCCATGGGAAAGGTATGAATAATGCTTATTTGTTGGGTAAATACAGGTGCTGTGTGGTTTTCCATAGCAACAGGCTCACCTGGAGGTGTTTCAGACCTCTGGGGACTCCCTGGAGGGTTTGGTAAATTAACCCACTGGGAGATGTCCTGCTGGGCAGGTGTGGTCAGTCCTTGTGGTGTCCCTGCAGCCTGGCTGATGTCACCTCAGCCAGGACAGCAGTTAACTGGTGCTGTGTGAGCTGCTGTGTTTCCCTTCAGGTGGCTGTGGCTCTGTAGAGGCTGGCTCTCTGTGGTGCAGGGTGTCTGTTCCAGCTGATTCTCACACTGAGCCCCATGGAGGAGGGCAGCTCTGACAGGCAGTCTCCAGGCCAGAGCTGCAGCCAGTTACATGTGCCAGTGATGATTAAACTGCTGCAGAGTGAGTGCCAGAGAGCAGAGCAATGCTGGTGCTCTCATGGTCCTGCCTCGACCTCCTGGAGCCATTACAGAACACAAGGAAATGAATGTTTGGAGTCAGAAGCTTTATCTTGGGAGACAAGGGCTGCTGAGCCTTGCCACAGAGGCACAGCACAGACAGGGAAGTAGAGTTGGGATTATTCATGGAGCAGTCCCAACCCTGCCATGGGCATGTGGATATTGCTGAGGTGGGTGCTGTGAGCACCCGATAATCAGAGAGGTCCAATTAAGAGATGGAGCTGCACATGTAGTGCCTTGAATTGCCAAAGCAGTGTGCAGCCAGTGAGCCCTCCATGCAAATACCCCTGCCTGACCCATGGATGGAGGAAAGCAGGGCACAGAGCTGGGCAGGGGCTGGCACAGCCTGGCAGTTGATGCTGGAGCTGTGTTTAAAGGAGTGCCTGGTTCTGAAATCCAAGTTGAGTTAAATGGACTTCATCATGATGGCTTGGGCTAATCAAAGCTGTGGTGGCCTGCTGCAAAGCATCCTGTGGTCTCTTGTTTCCTTTTCAGCTCTGTTACTGACTGTGACAGCAGCGCAGTGCTGTGAAGTTCAGGAATAGTCAAACTGAAACCAAAAAGCTGCTTTCTGCTCTGAGAGGGACCAGCTGGAAGTCACTGCTGCTGGGGCTTGAGACCAATGCTGTGGCTGAATTCAAACAAACCACCTTCTCTCCCTCCCCCTCACCTATAAATTCATGTTCCATAACATTATTCACTAAAATTCCAGCATGGATAGTTGAAGCTGAAATGTTCTAACACACAGCAGAATAGCTTGGGCATCCCCAGGCTGACCTTACTTCCCTGTCTGATGGCTGAGGGAATGGCTGAGCCTTGAAGCTGATGCAGAAATTACATTTTGCAAGCTGTTTTGTCTTTGCTGTCTTTGAAGGATCCAGCTGGTGTTTCTGGCCAGCCTCACCCATCTCTTGGGAGAAAACATGAGGTCATTCAGCCTCCATTTGCAAGGGCACCGAGCAGGGCAGAAGGCTGGGGTTATTTTAAGCTTCTACTGACCAGTGCAGGATTTTAGACAATAATAAATACTGGTGTCCTGCTGCTTCTACCTCCAGCTGCCCATATTCAGGAGTTTACATCGTCTGTGTGCAAGTTGCCATGCAGGAGGAAGCAATTCAGCATGGCAGTAAGTTTGTGCAGCTCTGTGTTTTTGGTAGGTGTTTTTATATCCTTGGGAAGGCTTGGCTGTGACAGCTGTGCGGGGTAATGCAGTGTAGTGACAGCTTTGGGCTGTGCTGAGGAGCTGCAGCGTGCTCTGCCTTCACTCAGAGCTGCTCTGGGCTGTGGTGTGTGTTTGTTTGTGGAGCTCAGGAATCGCTCCCCCAGAGCAGAGCGTGCTGGCACTGCCCAGGCTCCCCAGGGAACGGGCACAGCCCGAGGCTGCCACAGCTCCAGAGGGTTTGGGTGGCACTCCAGGGTGCCCAGGCTGGGGCTGGTGCTGCTTTGACCCAGCAGAGAAGGCTGCGTTAGCAGAGGTGGGCTGGGCACTGAAAGGCAGCTGGAGGTACTAAAAAGCTGGGCACTAAAAAGCAGCTGGGGACAGGGGTCAGCCTGCTGTGCTGGGCACTAAAAGGCAGTGGTCGGGTCAGCCTGGCTGTGCTGGGCACTGAGGAGCAGTGGTCAGGTCAGCATGCTGTGCTGGGCACTAAGAGCAGCTGGAGGTACTAAAAAGCAGCTGGAGACAGGGGTCAGCCTGTTGTGCTGGGCACTGAAAGGCAGTGGTCAGGTCAGCCTGGCTGTGTTGGGCACTAAAGGCAGCTGGAGGCAGTGGTCAGCCTGGCTGTGCTGGGCCCTGAGGAGCAGTGGCCATTCAGTGCTGGGCCCTGAGGAGCAGTGGCCATTCGGTGCTGGGCCCTGAGGAGCAGTGGCCATTCGGTGCTGGGCCCTGAGGAGCAGTGGCCATTCGGTGCTGGGCCCTGAGGAGCAGTGGCCATTCGGTGCTGGGCCCTGAGGAGCAGTGGCCATTCTGTGCTGGGCCCTGAGGAGCAGTGGCCATTCTGTGCTGGGCCCTGAGGAGCAGTGGCCATTCAGTGCTGGGCCCTGAGGAGCAGTGGCCATTCTGTGCTGGGCCCTGAGGAGCAGTGGCCATTCAGTGCTGGGCCCTGAGGAGCAGTGGCCATTCAGTGCTGGGCCCTGAGGAGCAGTGGCCATTCAGTGCTGGGCACTGAGGAGCAGTGGCCATTCGGTGCTGGGCACTGAGGAGCAGTGGCCAACCTGGCTGTGCTGGGCCCTGAGGAGCAGTGGCCAACCTGGCTGTGCTGGGCCCTGAGGAGCAGTGGCCAGCCTGGCTGTGCTGGGCCCTGAGGAGCAGTGGCCAGCCTGGCTGTGCTGGGCCCTGAGGAGCAGTGGCCAGCCTGGCTGTGCTGGGCCCTGAGGAGCAGTGGCCGTTCAGTGCTGGGCCCTGAGGAGCAGTGGCCATTCTGTGCTGGGCCCTGAGGAGCAGTGGCCGTTCAGTGCTGGGCCCTGAGGAGCAGTGGCCGTTCAGTGCTGGGCCCTGAGGAGCAGTGGCCGTTCAGTGCTGGGCACTGCGGAGCAGTGGCCATTCAGTGCTGGGCACTGAGGAGCAGTGGTCATTCTGTGCGGGGCCCTGAGGAGCAGTGGCCATTCTATGCTGGGCACTGAGGAGCAGTGGCCGTTCAGTGCCGGGCCCTGAGGAGCAGTGGCCGTTCAGTGCCGGGCCCTGAGGAGCAGTGGCCATTCTGTGCCGGGCCCTGAGGAGCAGTGGTCATTCTGTGCGGGGCCCTGAGGAGCAGTGGTCAGCCTGGCTGTGCTGGGCACTGAGGAGCAGTGGCCATTCAGTGCTGGGCACTGAGGAGCAGTGGCCATTCTGTGCTGGGCCCTGAGGAGCAGTGGCCATTCTGTGCTGGGCCCTGAGGAGCAGTGGCCATTCTGTGCTGGGCACCAGGCTGTGCTCAGCCCCTCCTCCTGCAGGAGCCGTGCTTGGCGTGTGTCCCCTGCGTGACTCCAGCGCTTTCCTGTCTCTGTTTATCTTGTCTGCCCTCCCCTGAGCCTCCCGGAGCCGAGCAGAGGGACTCCTGCTCTGCCTCAGCCACGGAGGGCCCTGCTCTCCCTGCCCCTCTCTGGGTGCTGCTCTGACTCAAGGGGAATCACACTGCTCGTGGAAGTGTCCTCAGATGCCGTTTGACACGCACACAGCTCACATCCCCTGTGCCCCAGAGGGAAATACTGTAGGCATTTAAATCCGTAATGCAGGAATGGGAGGGAGTCCTAGAATATTGCAGTAAAGAGCTGCTGGTGTATGGACATGTTGGGATTGAGAGAAGTTGTATGTCCTTTGATTCACATCTGTTTTGTTTGTTTGCTTCGGGGGGTTGTTTAGGACATCTCCTGGTGTCATTTTGGGTTTTAGCAGAGCCTTGTTGATCCAGGAGTGGAAGTTAAGGGTAGAGAGGAGAATGTTTGCAATTAGCTACTTCCATGATAAACATATATATCATAGTGACTGATCTATCTATCATAATATGATTTCCATCACTTTGATGTATTTGGGTGATACTGAGGGGAGAGGGAAGCTTGCTTTCCCTGAAAAATGAATCTGAAGCGCATGTTGATGTTGTTTTCTGTCCTTCCAGTCTCCTCCCTGACAGAGTGTAAAGTTTGTGAGGCAATGTAGCTCTAATGCCATCACTGTCACGCCTTTGCCTCTTGAAATGTTGCTTGCAGCTGCCACCCCACGGATAAAAACTTGCTTCCTAAGCCAGCGGGATTACTGCTGGAAAACATGATGCATTCCCTTTTCCAGGCACTGAGAGTCCTCTTGCCCTGTGGCTGTGGGTCCCTTGGGGTGGTGCCTGTGGTTCCAGGCCCCTTGTCTTGTGTGGTGCTTTTGGCACAACCAAATATTCCATTGAGAGAGTCTCACCATGAGGGGGATAATGGATTTTGGCTTCCTGGAGGAGTTCCATGGAGAAACACTGGTGATGCAGGTGATGCCTGGATGCTGTTGGGGCTGGGGGTGATTGGGGGCCCTCATTTCAGAGCTGCTCAGACTGGCAGCAGATGTAACCGAGTGCCTGGATTGTGGAAGCCCAGAAAGCTGGGAAATGGCAGATGTGCCCTGATGCTGAGGAAGTTCAGAGACTGAGCTGCATCTCCTGGGGGAACGTGGCTGGGCAGTGCTGTGGCAGGCAGCCCTGCAGCGTCACAGAGCTGCTCCTTCTCTGGGTGATGTTAAGCAAATAACTTCTTCTCTGCTTGCTGTTTTTTATGGCTTTTCCCTTGTTTGAGAATGGATGCTTGAACTACATGTTTACTGAAATCCTGTTTTGCTGGGAGATCTGAATGTTTGCCAACATCTAAACACGAGTGACCTTGGGATTTGGAGCCCTTATGCAAGGATCCAGGAAGGACGAGGTCTCTGCTGAGATGTTGCCAGAGCTCTGTGTCCCACGAGCTGAGGGATCCTGCTCTGCTGTTTAAGGATGTGCCTTGGTGCACGAGCCTGTGTAGTCCAAAGCAGGGAAGTTTGCCTCCTGGATCAGGAGGGGAATATTGTTGAACAAGTTGCAGCCTAAAGGGCATCTCTTGTTAATGAAATTTGAAGGGAGGTTCTTACTGGAAGGAATCTCTTGATCTTGTTTTAATGAAAAGTGAGGAGCGATGGAGTGTGATCCTCAGCAGGGAGAGCTGGGTGGCAGGCCCAGGGAGAACACTGAGGCCTTGGTGCAGGGTCCTGTCTGGTTCCTGCCCATCCCCAGCAGTGTGATTGTGCTGTTCTTGCTCCAGCACAGCTCCACTCTCACCAGCTGCTCTGCCTGAGCAGGGCTCCTGTCTGTGAGACCCGGAGATCCAGCCCTGCACAGCGTGAGGTGGAGGAGACTGAATCAAATCTTCCTCCCTGCCCCATAAAACGAGTGTTTTCCTTTCTGCCAGGAGAACCTGGGTGATGTTTCTCTTGTGTTGCCTTCTGTAAATCAGGTCTGCACAAGCAGTGCTCTCCTCCTCTGCCATAGAGGAGCCTTTGATCGTTGCCTTTGCCTCTCAGCAAAGTGCCTCCATGGCAGCAGGAGGGCGGCTGGCAGCGAGGGCTGATCGATGCCGACTTTTTTAAAACATTTTCTGCTTTCAAAGATTAAATATTGTACTAGACTTTATGATTTGAGGTCATTTTAACCTCCTACCTCTGGGCTAAGACAGCTCATCTGCCTCTCATTTTTCAGGCTTTGTTACATATGTATTTGAAGCCATATGTAGAATAGTAAAAGCTTGTAGCTCTCTTCTGGTAGCAGTTAAAAAAGGGAGGGAGAGTGTGAGAGGCACGGGCTGTGTGACAGCTAATACTCCCCCAGCTTCTGATTGGAATTCAAAGTGGGTTTGCACCATTTGCCTTCTGTCTTATTTCCCTGCATTAGTGGTTAACCTCAGCAGGACACTCCCATATTATTATTATTTTCTTGCAGGAAAATTGCTCAAAGAAAATGAAGTTCAAGTCATATCAGGCAGGTTTTTTTTTCTAAGCCTGTAAGGGGAATTCCTTCTGAATGGGGCACTCGTGGGGAAGGAGAGAGGCAGAAGCCTTATGTGAGAGAAGTCAATCAGGAGATCTGTCTCCTCCCACAGCCTGCCAAGGCTGGGAGATGTGATGGGGAAAGAGGTTGGGACTTGTCCTCCTTTTCCTTTTGCACATCTCCTGGTGACATTAGCCAGAGGAGATAAGTGGAGAATATTAATTCTGGTGCCACAGAAGTGTGAGCCTAAGATGTGAGGGGACCCTGGCACTGCAAACTCAGGCTGCCTCTCTTCCTCTCTTTACTTTCTCAGTAGAATAATCTGCCTCCCTGAAATTCTTCCTCTGCGTCTTTTCTTTCTGGTTGTTTGGTTTCTCATTAAAGCAGCGCTGTGTTTTGCTTTGGGGGTGATTGTGTAGCTCTGATCATGCTGCCTCCGATACGTTTATTCACTTTGGAAAGCAAGTGGGATCCTTTAGGATTAAAAGCCTGCATGAATGAATGGGATTTTCTGGTTTTGTGCATGTGTGTATGCTTGTGTGTGTAATCTGGTCTATTTTTGTACTTGGGTTTTTTAGCATGCATGCAGGATGGTTTCAGGGTTTTTTGAGGGGTGTTTTGGAGAGCAGGGCTGGTGCTGGGGGTGCCCTGCAGGCCTGTGCCCTGCTCCTTCCTTCTCCAGGGGTGTTTAGCATTCCAGCAGCAGGCTGTTGTGGCTGGGTGCTACCAGCCAAGCCTGGAATGCTGCTCAGAGGTGCAGGTGGTTTGTATTGATAGGTATTTCCATTACTCTTAAGCTGGATTCTGATTTCAGCACTCGGGTTTCCATGTCCCGAATTGGTTTTGGTGATGGAAATGCTTACTAGAAAAAGTGATTTGCTGTGCACTTCCCTGCGCCCTAAAGGAACGTTGTCAAGAATTGCAGGGGAAGATTAAACACTTAGTCTTGCTCTCCTAATCTGAATTGTTCTGTGAAAGCTTAATTTAAAGAGTATGCTCTTGATCCAAATTTGCTGCTCCCCACTGGCACTGAGCTCTGAGAGCGTATCTATAACACACAGCATGGTGAGGGGGAGGCATCTTAACCTCTGCCAAGAGGAAAACACAACAGTTGGGAGAGGCACAATGTAACGGTAAATATTTTATTGACATGTTCCAAACATATTGGATGTAAATTTAAACACTCTCTGAAGCTTTGCGAAGTTTCCTCGTCTGAGTTTTTGACGTTCCCGTAAATGCCGGTTCATTAATTGGCTGTAAGGTGACGAACACCTGAGCAGTGCTTTGGCAGCAGGGAGCTGAGGTGGGTGCTGGAGCCCCTGGCCTGGCAGAGCCCCTCGGGGCTGCCCTGCTGGGGCTCAGTCCCCCCTTGGCACGGGCACCCCGTGCTTGGAGCCCTCTTGGCTCCATTGCTCTCCAAAGGGCAGGAGATAAACCCACAGTGGTGTGAGGGATGGCTCAGGAGGTGTACAGTGGATTTTCTGGGAATGGCAGGTTCTGTGTAGACTTAATAAAGATAATAAAACCTTTAAAACTGAAACCTTCAGGTGTTGGCACCATCTTGTTTCCCTAGCAGTTAGCCCTGATGTGGCTGCTGGTCCATATTTGTGAGGAATGACTGAATTTGGGGCTAGGCTCAGTTCTTCACTGTGAAGAAGAGGAGCAGGCATGGGTCCCTCTGCCCCTATTCCCAGGCTTGTGGAATTATTCCCCCTGTGTTTCTTTGGGCAGGAGGAGATGAAAACCCCAATGTTCCCCCTTCCATGGGCTGTGCAAAGGGTGGAGAGACCTTGGCTGGTGGAACAGTTCCTGGGAAATCTCATCTTCCAACACCACACCCTTGCTAAGGACAGGAGATGGAATTGTCCTCTGTGGTTCTAGAACCTGAGTTTGTCCAAAAAGCAAAGAGTAGGAAAAATATGATTGGGTCTGCAGCTTGCTGTGAGTGTTGCACTGAAATGGGATTTTATAGAGATGCATCCCACTGACTTTTATCAGCACCCTCATAAATTGAAGGTTCTTCATTAGATGTGCAGTAAAAGATTTTACTCTCATAACATTCTGAAAATGTTTCTGTTACCTACCCTTGGACGTTGGCTTTCTAATGGGCGATCAGTAAAAAGGAAAATAAATCCAGTTTTGGATATGCAGTTTGGCTGCAAAAGGTTATAGAGCATTTATTTCAGTGCAGTTCTGAAATTCCTCTGCTGGATTATTTTGAGGCTTTTTTTTTTTCCTGATTTTTAGTCTAGCTAATTAGATTTCTGGGGCTCAGAGGACTTGGCTGGCTCTGTCTTTGATGCTGTGAGGAGTCCAGAGACAATGATGATGTGTGTATTTCAGCTGCTAGCTGCACTGCTTGCAGGACCCAGTGACTCAGAGGCTTTGGTTTTCCATCCAGAGGTGGCCTGGTTGTAGCTGCTGCTCTCCTAAGTTCGTTGTAATGTTAGGGTGGGATGTGTTTGTGTGTTTGTTCCTTTCATAGACTTCCCAGGAGTCAAACCTTCCCTTCAGAGCCAAGGTTGAGAAAGCAGCTTTTTGAAAATAAACAGAATGGCCTTATCTGCTTTAGTGGGTCTCCCTTTTTGGAGCCTTAAAACAACTGAGTTACTGAATCTTTTTGAAAGATGCATCTTCAGAAATGAGGGGCTTGGTCGTGTGAACAAACGAGTGGCAGTGGAGGTGCAGCACATCCCCATTGTGGTGAGCACACAGGGCTGTGGTTGTCAAACCAGCCCCTGCTGCAGCCACACCTTCCCCATAGCGAATCCACAGCCTTGTCTGTCACCTCCAGAGCAAGACCTGAGGGATGAGGACTTGGGCAAGGCTTCTGAGAGGGTGTTTGCAGGCTGGAACACCTGTTCTGGTTCAGATTTGGGTGCTGGCTTGTGAAACATGAATTTTCTGATGTTTATTGAATTGTCAGGGAAGCAGGCAGGGAATGTGTGTGAACGTGTCTCTCACCCTTCATTTAGTAGCATCTCATGCATAGAGGTGCTTACTGCTACCCATTTGCTCAGAGTTTACTCTGGAGCTTCTTTTGAGCAAATGTTTTGGAGACTTGCCCTCCCCTGTGCTGTTGCTCTTTACCTGCCCTCCCTGGGTTCGTTTTGCCCATTATCTCTCATTAGATGGCTGCTGGATTAGATGTTAATGATTACAGGCTCCAGCTCTGCCTGCTGCAAGGAGGACTTGTGGGTAATCCCAGGAGAACAAAGCTGTTAAACTTGCCAACAGCCATAGGAAACATTGCTTGAAGGAAGCGGGAAACAAGGCATCTATTATTGTTTTACCTACAACCTTGATGAGGAATCTGTGTATCCTACAGAGTCCTTCTCCTCTGTTCCCACCTGGGATTTACAGAGCCCTGTTGAGGGCACGGGTCCATGCACTGACATCTAGGAATGTGGATCACAGCCAGGGCTGTGGCTCACCAAAGAAAAGCTACTTACAAAGTTCTGTTAGGAGGATGAAGGGAAGGATCAAAAGGAGCCAACCTTTTGTCATGTTCTAACGAGCAAAGCGCTCTTGTCAGACGTTAGTTATGGAAATGTCCCTTTCACAGAGAGGAGAGTGGTCCTCCCAGCATTGTGTGTTCAATCTGTGCTTGACCTCAACACAGCGAGTCTTCTTACACATGGGCTTTTTTCCACATGCGTCTGCTTTTATCTTGCCTTAGCTCCCCTGGCTAAGTGGTGTGTGCAGATGTGCCAGTGCAGATGTGATGGGACTTGAAGAGAGTTGCCAGATTAGCTGAGCAATGCTTTTTTTTTTTTTCATTTTGCCATTTTAATCTTGGTTAAACCTCTTAGTCAGAGGGTGATTTCCATTTCATCTTGAGTTATGTTGGGCTTCCATGCTCATTTCAAGCTATAGCTTGCCTCCTGAAGTTTCTGATGTAACCCCTGTTACTGCATTGCCCATGGCTGCAAGGAGCCGTACCTACTCCTGGGTATATAAATATTTTCTATTTTTTGTCTTTGTTTGTCAGACATTTGGGTTTGGTATGAGCAGGAATGGAAAAGTTTATGCTTGTTTCAGGGGAAAGGCAACAAATGTTTATCTAAATGATCAAAGCAGAATTTATGAGGAAATACAATGGAAACTATTCCTGGCTGTTTAGAAGCTGATGTATAGGGGTAGCCAAGAGGAACAGAAATGAGAGGAAAAAGTGAACTGAGTACATTCAAGTCAGACTTTTCCTGGTCCTGAACTGCAGTGTGTTCTCATTAAGAATTAAGCATTAAAAATGTTTTTTCTTCACGTGCGTTTAATACTCACTATGGATTTGTGATGTCTAACAAAGGACTGGGAAGAGCAATGACTCTGCTTGTTGTGAAGCCACAGAAAACGGTATTTTTATTCTGAAATATTTCTGAAGCACCTAGTATTGAGTGCTTTCCACCTCCCTCCTTAGCTGGCCTGGCCACTGACCAGCACGGTGAGAGCAGCCCTGGCTCTCCTGGGCAGGCCAGGTCTGCTGCCATGGCTGCTCTGCTGCATTCCAGCTTAATGAGCCTAAACTCGTATTCTCAGGCCTCCATTTTGTGTCTCATCCAAAGGCTGCTCTTGCTGGGATGAGGACAGCATGCTGTGGTCACTGCAGCCCGGCTGCTGATCTCGTTAGGGTGACCCTAATGAGCTGTGACAGCCTGACGGGTTCAGGCAGCGGCTGCTGGAAGGGAGCCGGGGCTGGGCCGAGCAGGGGCTCCTGCACTTGTGTTACCTGGCCTTGGCAAGTGCATTTCAGCACTTGAGAGCACGACAGCCAGGCTGGGCACTGCTGGGAGACACACTGGACAGGAGGCTGGAGTGAGCCTGCTGATGGAGCAGTGACTAAACCTGGTTCATTCGGGTGGGTGAGTTGTGTCCTGTGTGCTGCTCCTGTGTGCTGCTGGCATGCAGGGGTGCCAGGAGCTGCAGAGGTGCTCCTGTGTGCTGCTGGCATGCAGAGGTGCCAGGGAGCTGCAGAGGTGCTCCTGTGTGCTGCTGGCATGCAGGGGTGCCAGGAGCTGCAGAGGTGCTCCTGTGCAGCCTCACACACAGTGGGGTGTGTCCCTTTCCCCACCACTCGTTTCATAATGAATTTCCCTCTGCAGAGGGTTATCTGTGCAGGTCCCGGTGGCCTCATTCCCTGGCTTTGGCAGTCCCAGGCCCCTCCTTCACAGGATGGTGATGCCTCCTGAGTTACTCCTGAGAACTGGCTGTGTGTGTGGCTCACTGGTAACAAACCCCGTGACATCTCACTGCTGTTTGTTTCGCTGAGAATTACAGTCTGTCCCTTGAGGCAGCTTTCTGCTGTCTTGTTGCTGGTGTGCCTTTGGGCCCTGAGGTGGGACAGCTTGGGGGCTTTAATGTGCATTTCAGTACATTGTACCTGTCTCTGCTGTCTCTAATAGTCTTCCTGCAAGTTCTTAATTTTGTTCATTAATCCTGTGGATACAGATTCTCCCCTGCTTGCCCTAGGCAGGATCACTCAGGGAATAGTTTCTCTCTTGTTCCTTGCAATGGCAGCTCTAGGCTGTTGCTGAACCTTCATTCTTTAGATGGAAATCAATGCAGTGAATGTCATGCCAGCTAAAGCTGTGCTGATTCCAGAGGACTGTATGCTTGAAATTTGAAAGTCTTTTTGGAGTTCAAGGGCTTCTGTTGCGTTCTTCAAATTCTGGCTTGGTTTAAGCACTTGGTGAACAAAATGGGGTGATATCTATCCATAGTGCTTGTGTCTCAGAAAAACCAATTTCCAGCTGTTGCATCTGTGGTGAGGCTGCTCCGAGTTGGTGACTCTGGAGCAGTTGTCTGCCTTGTCTCTTTTCTGCTCTCAGAGGTGACAGGGAAAGGATTGTCCTGGTTTAGAAGTGCTTGCAGGAGCCTTGAGAAGGGGTGGGAGAGGGGAAGGTGCTGGTTCAGCTCCTCAGATGGGTAAACTGAGCTGTGGCGCTTGGGCAGAGCTGCTGGGGCCATGCAGGGATCTCCTCTGAGACTCCAGCAGGCTGCTGTGTTTATGTTAACATATATTTAGAATACCTCCCTTTAAGAGGGTTCTCCAGGCTGTCTGTTGTGGATTTATACTTCAGGTCATGAATGTGAGCCGGGTGACTCCTCTTTGGAATTTTTTAGTTCCTTTTGGAGTTTTATGATGCATCTTGGTAACTTAACTCTGAAGTTCCTTCTTTTGCTAGTAACCAAGAAGTAAACAATCATCTCTTGCTACAAGGGAATGAGCCTCATCTCTGCTGTGTGCCTTCTTTGGGGCTGGACTCTGTGTAACATTAAAGTCAGGTTGCACGTGATGACATGGTGTTGAGTATTTAAAACACAACCTGTGGCAACTAGAGTTGTTAAAAGGAACCCTCTGTTGCCTGCTCGCAGCAGTAATATTAATTAAAGCCTGTTCCTTCCATTTCAAGCATGGGTTTAGGCAAGGCTGTGAAACTGGTGAGGCTTTGTCTTGTCTGCTTGTCATGCCAGTGTTGAGAGCATCTCCTGGAGGCCAGCTGTCCTTGTGCTCTTGGCAGCACGGGGGCAGAGCTCCCACCAAAGGAGCCAGTGAAACAGTGGCCCTGGGAGAGGGAAAAGGGATAAAACTTGCCAGCTGAGTTATGGTACTGGTCTGCCCTCCACCTCCTCTGGAGGAGTTGTTTGTTAACAAAGGTACTCACAGCTTGGGGAGTGCACCATAATCCTTACAAGTCATTTAAAGCAGTGTAGGCAGTTAAAGATTAATTTTGCATGCAGTGACCTCTTTATTTTTAACTGCTTTGCCTCCTGCATCTTCAGAAATAACAAACAAATGCTCCAAACATACCAGCCCCCTTGGAAGACAATGATTTCATTGTGGCTGTGAACATGACATACATTACATAAATATTGGTGCTTACATGCCTGCTGATTCTTTGTCCTTGGACGTGAGGCTCCCAGCCCCGCTGGTCATGTTTCGTAAGAGCTTGGGAGGAAGCACAGCAGTGCAAGACACTGACGTGAGTGCTTATCCAGGCTGCTTTTCTAGCCCAGGCTGCTCTGCAAGGTGGATGTTTTTCTGTTAATGTGATGAGGCTGCTTTATCTGTCCCTGCTGTCGAGCAGGCCGCAGCTGCTGTGGCACTCGCGTGCATTTATCTCGAGCTTTGAGGTGTCTTTGTGCCGGTTGTTGCAGGACACAGAGGAGCTTTGTGCACACGGTTTGAGCCCTGTGCCATCCCTGGAAGGGGAGCAGCAAGGCCTGATCCCTGTGGAGGCCCAGCAATGATGCACAGGGCTCTTGTCCTTGCATTAATCCTTTAATTCTGTGAGTTGGTGGGCTCTGCCCTTCTCCCACGTGGGGCTGCTCAGGGCAGCACCGTCCTCCCACAGCCACGCTGCTCTTTTAGCTCCATGGTGGGGATTTGTGCTAAGGAGCTGCGAGTCCCACTTTTCAAACCCTCCTGGTGACTCGTGCTGGAAGTGGTTTTCATTTCCTGAGGGCTACATATAACTCCAGTGGAGCTATGAGTTGCTCTCTGCTTGTTTCTGTAGCTACGCCACACTTGCTTGCAGAGAATGAAATCTAAATCTCTACATGATCTAACAGTAGTTTCCTAAAATATGAGCAAAATCAAAGAATGAAGAATGTGTCTTGTTCAGAGCAGCTTGAGAAGCTGAAATACCGACTGAAGTAGCTGAGAGAAAACAAAGTAGGGGGTTTATGGGGTTTTTCGCGACCGTTTAATGCGTTAAATGAATCTTTGTAGCAAAGCCTTTTAAATTAAGTCAAAGTAATTGTGTATATGTGCTCCTGTAATTGTGAGGTCACTGCCTGGGTACAGGCGGCAGAGAGAGGATAATTTTGGTTCGGTATCTCAGTGCTTGGATCCAAGATAGTTTCTCAGGCTGAGGTGGTTCTGTGAGGGAGCCCTGCCGTGGAACCTGCGAGGAGCCTGGCTGGGAGCAGAGCGTGGTCAGCTTGTTTAACCTTTGAGTGCCTCTCGGCTCAATGGCCCTTGGATGCTGCTACTTCATGGAAAAAGTTCTAAATATAGTGCTCGTTTGTTGTTGAGTAATGACTCTAGAGGGTGGATGCTGGGGTTTCCAGCTCCTTGCAGGGCCTGAGCTGTGCAAGAGCAGATACTGGAAATGAGACCATTAATGAGGACTCGCTCTGGTAGTGCTGCTGAGCACTGATGCAACTTGTTGATTTATTGTAGAATAGTCTGTTGATAGTCTGTTTGTCAAAAAAGCTCCCTGAGATTAAACCTGAGGATCGTTTTTAACCCATTTTGTTGACTTTTCATTCCCTTCTTTACCTGGTGTGGTCAGCTGCCAGGCATAGGTTCTGTTCATAGGTCAGCTTGTAAGAGGGAAAAGATTTTGAAGGTGAATAGAATGGGCAGGAAATGTTTTGGGGATAGAGATCAGCAAGACCATCTTTCTTTGGAAGAGAGAGAGAGAAATCCAGGGGAAGGTGAAGCAATTTGCCTGGGGACCCCCAGGAGGTCAGTGATGGAGCTGGGTTCTGAAACTTTATCAGTCCTTTAACTAAGACATCATCCTTTACTGGAAGTCCAGAAACCCTCTTGGTTTTAACGACCACTGAGTTAATCTGCTTCCTCTGTGGCTCTGTTTTCCCAGAGCTTTTACCTCAGAAGACCCTAACATCTTGAACAATTTCCCCGTGCAATGCTTGCTTCATTGCTGTTTCATTTCACTAACTTTCACTTGAAAATCAGATGCTTCCCTATCTTTTCTTTTTACTTCCTTGTACAGCTTTTCCCTGTTGCTGCAGCTCATTAAATCCTGCAGCTGTGTGTTATTTAACATCATAAAGTGGTTAGAGATATCATTCATATAAAAGGATACAAAATGAATGTGCATTGTAATTCTAGTCTCGAGGTAGCAAACTTCTCTCCAGAGTTGTGACTTAACTTATGGCTTTGTAAGAGCTTTTACTTGCCTGTATTTAGCTCTTTTCTGATTCCTAATGATTGGTGTGCAGGTAAATATATCTATAATGCAGTTATTAAGTAATCTGTATAATTATGTACATTAGTCTAGGTGTGAAGGTTGCTGGAACCTGAGCTGGGCACGGGCAGGTGCTGCCCGTGGCACCGTGCCACGTGTGCGCCCTGACCTGGGCACAGAGCTCTGATCTGTTCTGCTGAGAGCCCATGCAAATACAGCCTGCACCAAACCCTCTGGGGAGGCAGGGCTGCCAGGGCCAGGGGTCAGCCTCCCAGGCACAGGAGAAGTGGCATAGCTTTGCTTTTCAGTTATTTGGTGATGAGAATCTGGCTGGCGTTTGGCACAGGGGTTTGTCGTGGCCGTGGCAGCTCGGATGGATTGGATTGGTGTTCATGGCTCGTGGGTGGAATGGAGCTGGCTCTCACCTCTGCTTTCTTCTTCTTTGTTTCTTCAAAGCAGTTTGCCTTGCATTTCTGTGCCTGCCTTTTTTAATTCTGGAGGTCATGCATTTCCTCTCCAGGAACATGGTGAGACTTGACCGGTGTCAATCACAGAGGAAGCCAGGGCTGATAGGATCTGCTCTGCCTCTATCTGATTTTCTGGAAGGTTTTTTGAGCGTGTGTGTGGTTTGCTGTTGTGTGGGCTTTTCTGTCTCTTTGTTTTTAAATCCAAGTGCTCATTTTGGGGCCTAATTGCCATTGTTTCTGCGTGCGTTCTGGATCCGTGTCAAGGAGTTTGGTAGCTCTGCAGAGCCTGTCTGAGCAGTACAGGGGGGGCAGGGGGATAGACAGGCTCGCAGTGTGCCCTGCTTGGGGAGCTGCAGCTTTGCTGGCTCCTGGCAGAGCCTGCCTGCCTCCTGTACTGCTCGCCCCAGGCACTGGCCGTGCGTGTATGAGCGCATCTCGGGCCAGGGGAGCTGGGGATGCAGGAGTGAGTCCCACGGGGCACAGCTCTGCTCCCTGGCACTGCCATGGAACACAGCATGTGCCTGCCTGTGCCTCCACGAGGCTGCCTTGCAGCTCCTGGCCTGGCATCCTGAGCTGTGGGGTGTGGGACGAGGCTCTCCCTCCCCAGCTCCACCCGTGCCTTGCACAGGATGCCTTCAGCACTGTCCTTGTGCCTTGCGGAGCATCTACCGGCGCCTTTTCACACACTCCCTTGGATAATCATTAAAAGCATTTTCTCCTTTTTATTTTTTTCCCTCTCTCTTTTTTTAATCATCCTGGCCAAAGCAAATGGGATAAGGAATTAGAGCAAGCTGAGGCTGGTGTAATATACTAAACTATGACTCTAACAGCAATTAACGCAAAGGAACGAACATTTACAGTGCCCTGCAGTTATCCTTAGTGCTCAGTGGTAAACTGAAATCAACCTGGTGTCTATGGGCTCGCTAGCCTAACTGCCATTTTTATTACATTGAATGGATTATTGCTCATTTTTCCTTCCATTTCCAGGCTTCTCTCAGGCTGCCCTCCTTCCCCTTAGCAGTGACCCCGAAACACGAGTGCTGTGCTTAGTGCAGCTGGTGTTGGACACCGTGAGGGTGTGGAGGCTCCCTCGCTGGAGGCATTCCAGAGCTGGCTGGCTGCAGTCCTGTGCTCTGGCATGGCCCTGGCTGGGCAGGGAGGTGGCACCAGGTGAGCCCCTGTGCTGGGATCCCACAGCTCTGTCCCTTTGCAAAGGGGCTGTTGTACCCTGCTGCTCCCACACCTGTGCCCTGGGCTCCTTGTATGAGTTTGGGGCAGAAACTGGCCAAAGAAAAGCGTGCTGGGAGGTTGGTTTGGTGTGGACACAGCCATGAGCTGTTAGTGCTTCCCAATGAGGTTACTGTGGCCTCACCACTGGGTGTGAGGAGAGGAGAGACCCTGAGTTATAGCAACTCGCTGCACATGTATAATATTGGTGTATGAAGAACATCTGTGTGAAACACACGCTTTGGGCGAGGAAAAGAATGTGTAATGTAAGAAAATACTGTTACTTAATACAGTTTTTGCTTGGAGGCTGCAGTCAACACATGCTGTAATACTTCTCGCTCGTGTGATACAGTAGCAGCGTGACACTTCAGATTTATTACTTTTGGTTTCTCTTTAAAGAAATCCTGAATCTGGAATCAGAAGAATGCTTTTTTCCTCTTGAGCTGCAGAAGGGAAAATGTTTCAAAATGTCATAAATCAAAAATATATTAAAGGCCAACAAACCAGATGAAAACTTTTTTGGAAGATTGTATATAATGTTTGGCAGAAGAGACTAATGTGCTGTGGTTTTTGGCTGAATTTAGAAATGTGAAATACTCTAGGGTCCATCTCCTCGAAATGAGCTATTTTTATGTATTTTATCTGTCTATATATTGAAACAAGACCAGAGGTGGTTGCGTGTGTATAATGTAAGTATTAGCGTGTGTGTGATTTATGTTAAGTATAGTTAATGCATTATATAAATTGAATTACACTTTGATATAGAACATTCAATTACAAAATGATTTCTGTAGCGCAAGCACTCAGATACCTTGATCACAGCCAACAATTCTGTATCCCTGTTGACTGCAGGGCTGGCAATACATCATTTTTTATGTAGGCTCATTTCTCCCAGACCCATATATCTGCGGTTTCACAGCAGGTGTGTTCCTGTGTGTGTGTGCTCCCTTTTCCTGGTAGCTCAGAGGTGCACTGGGACTCCAGGCAGGTTTTTCCTGTGTGTGTGTGCTCTGTTTTCCTGGCAGCTCCGTGGTGTTGTGGTGCCTTGTGGTGGAGGATTCCCTGTGAGCCCCATGTGGGTACCAGCAGGATGCTCTGAGGCCTCCCTGGGAACAGCAGAGGCTTCTCCTGAACCCCTTAGGGTCAGGTGCAGGGCTGAGCCCACACCTGAGCCCTCCCCAGGTGCACACAAACCCTCGAGCATCCCCTTCCTGCTGAGCCCTTCCCTCCGTGCCCTGATGCTCATAATGCTCCCGAGTTTTGCTGTTTGCAGTGGGGACGTAACAACTCAAAGCTACATGTAAACAGCTTTGTTGGCTACTTTTCCTTTCCTTGCTTATATTGTACACCTTAAATGTGCTATTTCTTTTGGCATAATGGCAAAATCACTGCTTATGGGAACCGCGGTAGATAATACAAAAAGCTCTTTGAAAAGAGCTTTATCAGAGTACAAAGTACTTGGAATTGAAAGCCCCTAGAGGGTTGCTTTATTTTCCCCCTTCATTCAAACTTGTAGTGGTGCAGGATCGAGATACATCATGCCCTATTTTCAGCTGATTTGCATGTTAGAGAGAACGGAGTAATTGGTGTTTAACCAGAACAAAAGAGGATCTGTTTGCTAAAAGAAAAAGAATTCTTGAAGTAGACCCTAATACATATACTGCCTTTGTCTCTCCTCTCATTAAGAATTGAATAGGATGGCCTAGTAATTAGAATGTGGAAGGCATTGCTTTGGTGTTGATGCTTTTTGAGCTAATTGGTTTGAAAATTATATTTGATGTTGCTCTAAGGGATGTTGGCACAACACCTTCTTGGGACAGGGACATCCTGTACTCCCACTTTGCTGCAGAAATGGGTGCATTGAGGCAGGGCTTTGTCCTCTGCTTTGGTTTTTATAAATTTTATTTATTAAACCCATATTTGCCTTCCCAACTGAATACACAGGATGCACTGTCACATGTAAAGAATTCTTCTCTCGCTGGTATGAAAACCTTGAAGTGACCTTGGAAAGAGCTTAGCCATCTTTTCCCAACTAAGTGCGTAGTTCAGCCTTTGGTAAAGTAGAGTTTTGAGCTAAACTAGGTTTGGATTTCTGCCCTTCTGCATTCTTGGAACGGTTTTGTTGTTGTTGCTTGTTTGGTTGGCTTTTTGTTTCATTTTTGTTTTGACAAAAAGATTAAAACAAATGTTGTTCTTGAGCAGACGGAGAGAGGACAGGTCTGGAGTTGTGCAGGAGGCTTTGCTCAGTGTTTGTGCTCGTCTTGAGCCCCATCCTGGTGGGGAGGACATCGATTGTTGCCTCCATGGATCCTGAAATTGAGTTGCTTTAGTGTGAAACTTGTTAACTTAGGGACAATTTTTGTATCTCTTGATTTGCAGGAGGGAGCCTTGCTTTGGACCAGCCTTTGGGGTGGTGTCCCTGTGCAGGGTTTGGGGTGGGTTGGAGGTACCAGGGAATTCAGAGGAGCAAAGTGCATTTCCTAGGCTGAGAGATACATTTCACAGTAAAGATTCAGCCAAAGAGAGCTTCAGGGTGTTTTATTTGCTAATGCTGTTGTTCTGTGGAACAAATTGAAGTCTCAAGCCTGTTGTTGGTTCTCTGCAGAGCCCTATACAATCATCTTAATAAAGTATTGCACTGTGGAGGAGTCATTGTGTTACGAGGATGAAATGAGCTTCTAAAATTTCCCCCAAGGTTTCAGTGATAAAAAGAACAGTTTTAAAAACGACTTGAGGTTCTGTGGAGTTTGTATTTAGCAGAGTATTTGTAATTTAAATGGATTCAGTCTCTCAATGAGCTACAGCTTGTTTTCTTTACTTTCCAGGGGTGTTTTCTCTCCCTTCTGGTGGTGGGTGGGCACGTGCCTGCCCTGCCTCGCTGGTTTGGTTTGGCTGCTCACCAGGGTGTGTGAATCGGTGTGGAGTTTGGTCCTGCTCTGACATCTGTGTGTTTGTTGTGCTGCAGCTTCCGTGCCCTTCTGAATGTCTCAGATCTCTTATCTGTGGATATCAGCAGTGGCACTGAGCAGTGTCAGACCCGCTGGCCACGGTGAGCCCAGGGCTGGGGATGGATTTCCTAACCCAGACTCAGGAATGCTGGGTGCTGCTGAGCCCCACCTGTGCACTGAGATCTTCACCAAACTTCCATTTTCCCCTTCCTGCACTCTGCAAGTTTATGAGTGGCCTTGAGAGGCAAAAGGTTTAAAAGGGGTTAAATAAACTGAAAAACCTGCAGTGTATTTCCGCTCAGAGTTGAAACAAGATGTGGACTGACTCAAAATGAAATTTTTCTTTTTTTTTTTCCCCTTTCCTTTTAAGTTTTGCCAAAATGAAAACATGTTTGTTTAATCATAGGCAAATTCGTCCTTCTGGTTTTTTGGTTCTGTTTTGTTTTCAGTTTAGCCAGCAAATTGAGAAATGAAACTGTTCTGCCAGCACTGCTTCCAGTTCAGATTGCTCTGAGGATGAATCTCCCCCTTGCACACTTTATCTAGGAACCATCAGAATTTTGCTGATTAATACCTTGGAAATTATAAATTAACCATATGGAACTACTTCAGTTTAAGTAACTTGTATGTTCTGGTGCGGGCTAATCCCCTTAAAGCATGGTTTTAATGACCAGTTTGTTTTCACCTGAGGTCATTAATGCTCTAAAACCAGCTGTTAACTGCACCAGAGAGGATTTTCCTGCCCAGGGAGGAGTGCTGCTGGGCACCCCGTTTAATGGTCTAATAATGCTTTATTTCTGCCCTACCTCCCGGACGTGCTGGCTGTTTTTAATGGCTCTGTTGGAAAAAAACCTATTTTCTGTCTGCCTGGGCCTGATCTTGCTGGGGGATGGTGTGGGGGATGCAGGGCACTGGGGCAGGAGGGAGAGCATGTCAGAAATGCAAGGATGAGCCTGCACAGCCACTGCTTTGGGCGTTGAGCAGGGGAGGGAGGGAAGGGTGCACAGCCCTCTGCCAGGCTGGGAACCAGAGCCATGAGGAATATTAAAACGTCAGACAATGTAATTCTCCCGCTCCTTCTGCTTAATTTTTGTGCTAATTTATTGTTCCTCTCTGTTCCTACTTCTGTCACCTAAATGCAAATGCCCTGGCAGCCTGCTTTATGGATAACACTTAAAAAATAATGGTGCAATAATGAGTGGTGAATTGCAGCAGAGATCTGCTGAAGTGCCTGCAATATTCGCATTAATTCCAAATGAATTAATTGCAGTTAATACTATTGTATTTAAAACCTGTCAGAAGCCATAACAATGATTAGGGTGTAAGAGTAAAATGCTGTTTCAGAGCAGCATCAACATGTTTTAAAATAGCAGTAGCTGGTGTTAAAGTGTGTCTGACCTAATGGCCATCAGCAGCAGCAGCTTTTGTGCGAAGCCAGTCAGGACAGATGAATCAGAGGCATCTGAGGAATGAGGGGCCCTAAACCCATTCATTTTTTCCCCCTTGACTGGGAGCAAATGGGTTCTTTGCCCCAGTGCTGGAGGTGGGAGCAGAGGCAGGGTGAAGGAAGGGTTTTATCTGGCAGGGCTGAGCATCCCATTGATCTCTGCTGCTGAGCCTCATCTGTCACCAGGGCTGCTTCCAGGGCAAGGTGTGAGAGAAGCCTTGCTTTAATGTTGATTTCCAGTCCTTCAGAGCAACTTGGTGCTGTGGCAAATAGGTTTATTATTCAGGAATTAATACTCATGAGGTAAAAGCATTCCAGAGCCTTTCACTTCAGTCCATGGTGAGGCAGGAACTTCCTTCAGTTTAAACCCTTGTATTTGTATTTCAGTTCTTAGTGTCTGGCCCCGAGGAGCTCTACACCTGCAGTTTGTGTGCTGATAATGGAAAGCACAGAATATAATCTGGCAGATGAAGACAGCTGCATTCTGTTCATCTCAACCATGAGTTCTGCTTGATGCTTTCTTGATACAGTTTCCATCTGACACAAAGGCAGGGACTAATTCTGGCATGTGTGGGACTGATAAGATTTCAGACCAGATCTTTCTTCAAAAAAAAGAAAAGAAAAAAAAGGAAGAAAAACCCCTTGATGTGTTCCATAGTGCAGTAATCAGTTTCCAGGTTCTTTAATTAGATCTGTACTTTAGCTGATTTAGCTGCATGTCTCAATACACGAATGATTTATGGAGGGAAGAAAAAGTATGTGTTAATCCTGACTGAGTGATACTCTCTGCACTGTTTGTATTGCATATCCTACAGCATTCAATCTTTTCCTTCAACATGGAATTGGACTTAATTTCTTAAAAGAAATTACAGAGCTTTACAGTTATATTGTTAACAGCTTTTTATTGATGGAGGTTTGTATGTGTGTTTACATTTATATGTAAATGTAATTATTTAGTGAGGATTAGCAGTCAGCAAGGCCCTCTCTTTCCATTTTCTGTGTTACTAGTCATTTGCAAATTCATTTCACTGTAGGTCAGAAATTATGGTTAGTATTGCATTAAAGCACGAGGTATCCTGGATTCACCATTTCCTTGGACAGCCCTTCTGCTCCAAATCTTACCTGAGTTCTTCCAGAAGCAGAGAGGGTTCAGCAGAGTCTCTGCTGTTGTTGATTCACCCCTCCATGGAATTTTGGGAGCCATGAGCTGTTGTGCCCATAGCTGTCTGTGTGTGTGATGGGTGAGCTGGTGGCTGCTGCCTCTGTGCTCTGAGCCCAATCTGTGCAGTGTCCCCTGCCCTTGGGTCTCCAGGAACAGTTCTGCTTCCTGCCTTCTCCCTTCTCTGTAGTTAGAACAGAATTTGGTGCCTGAGAGTATCCTGGCTCTCTAGTAATTGCATCATTCCCACTATTAACTAAAGAGAGCAGATTCTTTTTTTAATAAAAGCTTCCTCACATATTCTCGAGTGTTGTTTTAGTTTGCAGCTACTCTCGTTGGAATGCATCCAGACACCAAGTCCTTATGTTTCCTGCACGTCCCCAAACTCTCTGCTGGGTAATTTGCATTTCAGCACTGCTCAGTTGTACTTTGCTCAGTTTGAGGGAGGGAAGGGCTGGGCGGTAGCATATGCTGATTTGCATATGCTAATTGTAATATGGATGCTTTGCTTCCTTCTGGCAACCAGACCAGGATATTTTTTGTTGTAATATCCTGTTGGTTTAAGGTGAGGGGTAAATCAGAGCTTGTTCTGCTTGATTTACAGCTGGAATCTAGATTTGTGGTTTGGTGGTAAAGGTCTGAGATGCTTGGAGGGCGTGATCAAAAATCAGGGAGCTGAAGGGTGGGACTTGAGATGTTGCAAAAACTTGGGAAACAAACTTGGCGGTTCACTGACAGGGAGTAATAAAGGAAGGGAAGAGGCATTGCAGGTCTCTGCTGGGTAGCAGCATGTGTCATTGAGGCTTCAGCAAACACTGCATCTGCTGCACTGGTTTGCTTTGGTGAAGAGGTGCAAGCTCCCAGGTACCAGATCATGCTCTGTCATCTTCTGTGGTTTTTAACAAAATCAAGATGGGAGGGAGAAGGATTTTGGGAGGGGAGATGAGTAAAGCCATGAAGCCTCCCCTGAAAATGTTTTCCCTGATTAGCTTTGCATTTGGGGGTTCCTTTCCAGAGCTCATGGGGTGTCAGGGAGAGCTGGCAATTGCCTCAGAACACAGCAGAAATACACACCAAAAATGGCAGAAAAGGCTGTGCATGTCACTGATAATTGCACTGTTACTCTCAACAAACAAACTGGCTGCAGTGCTGGCTGGATTTACGTTCAGGATCCTCAGAGCAGCAAAAAGGTTTTGTGCGCTCTGACTCACGAAGCTGATTTTAAAGAAAATGGGCATTTTTAAAATCCTATTTTCCTTCCATTTCCAACCTCCTTTGATGAAGACACTTGAAACACCTTTTTAACTCTACATTTTAAATGCTTTTTTATAGCCATGAAATACACCCTTGTGTGGTTTTCAGGTCTTTTTAATTTTTAAAAGCCCTCCTTATTGCTGCTGCATAAGGAGAAATTTTTAGATTATGGGGAGAAGCAAATGTGACATTCTGTTCCATATTAAAAGTTAATTTAGGGCAGAACTGCAGACCAAGAAGTGTCTTTTCTTCTCCTGTACCTCCTTGTAATGTAATTGACCCCTAATACCTCTGCAGGATCTGGCACTCAGACAGAGGGAGCCAACTGCCCAGGGGCACGGTGTGAGCGCAGCAGGAGGAATTTGCCTGGCTGGAATCCTGGCTGTGATATTTGAGGGTTTTAAAGCCTGTTAGAGCGCGTTTGTGTCTGAAGCAGGGCTCTGGTGGCAGGTCTGGGCAGCATGAGGTGATGTGGGGAGGGCAGAGCAGGAAGGTGTCAGCTCCAGAGGGGAGACTCCAAGTCTGGCCAAGGGCAGAGCTCAGTGCCCAGAGTGAGCCCTGAGCTGGTCTGTGTGCAGCAATGCCTCAGTCCCATGCTGACTCTGGGCACACCAGATTATTAAAAGGGACGAGTTAATTCAGATTGTGGTCCTGGAAACCAGGTTTTCCTTTCCCCGGGACAGCTCCTGTCACGGCTGCGATTGATAAAAGCTTTGATGCGTTCTCCTCCCGAGAGAGCAGGGTTGTGTGAAGGCCCAGGTGGGGCCCAGCCCTGCAGAGGACCAAGCCCAGCTTTGTGTGGAGCAGAAGCTGTGTCCAGGCTGGGGCAGGCACAGCACCCTCCGTCCCTGTGGGCCTGGGGCTGGAGGGGCAGCAGGGGCAGCACTGGAGCCTTGCTGCTGAGCCTTAATTACACAGCTGTAATTTTCTATAAAATGCATCATAAAACCTATTCATGCCTTATATCGGCATGGCAGAGTTGCTCCAGCCCCAATGAACGCCCACTTTAGGAAATTGCCTGAATCTGTATTTTCTTTGGAGCAGTGCTGGTCAGCCCGACAGGTTGCTAATAAGTATTTCATAACCTTCTATGAAGAATTATGAAAATAATTTGAATATCTAAATGACTGGGTCTCCTTGGCCTAAGCAGAGCCCAGAAGCAGGCTCTTGTTCATGTCTCTGACCTCTCTTGGTGTGCCATCAGATTGCCCAAAATTGCAGCCCCTACATAAACACTGTCCTGTTCTTGCTGCCTTTGAGTTTCTTTTGCCATTAAATCTGGTTGGTTTTTTTTTTTTACCTCTAGTGGGTAAAATACATTTTTATACTTTGACACCACTTAGAGTGAAGGATTTAAAAATACCTCACACACATTGATTTAGTACAAACTACTTAATCTGGGTTGAGGAACCTCTTTCTGCTATTTCACAGTCACAGGGGTGGGAGGAGAACCCATTTCCACCTGCCTCAATCCTTGCAGCTTTTATCTGTCCCATACAACAGAAAAGAAGGGGGAGAGAGTGAGGCTGACACAGCACTGTAGCTGAGATAGTGGGCATAGATAGCACAGGTTGGCTGCAATTTTAAATTTATTTGGGTGAACCTTCACCAAGCAAATCCGTGCAAATGTCATTTTAGTACGAGGAGGGCCTGACCCTGCTGTGCCAGGGCAGGGCTGCCTGGAATGGCAGGAGTGAGGTGTGTGTCCCCAGGCTGGGAAGGAGGAGAACGTTTGGACATTTGGGGTGGGCACCCCAGGATCTCGTGGGAGCTCTGGCCCAACGTGGGTCAGGTACCTGGGAGGATCTGGCTCCTCTCCACACCGAGGTTACTCACAGCAGCAGCTTGGGTGCTTGATGATATTTGTAGGCTTTTAGGGCTCTTCACTCTGCTAATTTGACATTATTGAAGTTCTATTTCCCCAACTGTGCTGTGGGCTAAAGCGAGAATGACAGCTTGCTTGTTATTTGCGTGTGCAATATTTATGTATGTAAATGACTGGTGTGTTTGCCTTTATCCCTCCATATAAATACAAGAGATGTATACAAATATAATGAGGAGGTACAGGAAGCTCGTTTTGTTTAAGCAAAACGTGGAGCATTAAGCCATCATGGCCTGACACTTGTTCTGTGCTGGAAGACAAAAAGGGAAGCGTCTGGCTTTTGTTGGGAGACGTGAAAGTTGCTGCTGCTGCTTTCCACGTTGGGTATTACGGCTTCAGCACGCCAGAATCATTGGGGTTTTTATTACTATTATTTTTCCTTGTGGTGAAGACTGAGAAAAGACAAAGACTAAAAATAAAACCCATAATTTTTGATACAACTGTGGAAACATGGTTAGTTCTAACACAGCAGGTGGCTAAGGGACTCGATCGGCAGAAACCAGCAGTGCTTTCAGTGCAATCAAAGTTAAGTGCAGAAATTTAATTAAATGGTAGCAAGGCTGGCAGAAACTTTGTAAAGCAGCAGTGCATTGTCAAATCTAACAATTATTCCAAGGAACACAATCCACAGATGGCGTCTAATTGATAAATTAAGGTTCTGGTGCCTGATTCCGCTTACACTTAAAGGTTCTCTTTTCTTAAACAAAACCTTAAAATTTTAAGGCTGCATCACTGTTCTGAAAACATAACAAGCTGGGCTGGGTTTTTTGGCTTGAGAAATGCACGCTTTGTGTTAAAGGAGAAGGCATTTTCTATTTTCCTTGTCTGACTCTGATTCCAGGGAGGATGTGGGGTGTTGCTGGTAAGGTCTTACCTGGAATCTCAGGTATTCAGACCTCCTGTAGCTGCTGGGGCAGGTAGTCACATAATCTCTCCCAGCTTTTACAAGCCTTTCCCCTTGCCTGTCTGCCCCCTGAAGCTGGCTGGGGATTTTTGGGCATCATTACCAGCAAATGCAAACCCTTCAGAGCCCTGTGCCCTGCCTGACAGATCCTTTCCAGTGCTGGGCTGTGGCTCACATCTCACAGCTAGGGTCACATCCTTCTGGAAGGGGTTCTGGGCTGCTTTTCTGTTCCCCCTCACCTGGGTGTTGGTGTGAGGGGACCCAGAGTGTATTTGCATATAAAGAACAGCTCCAGGTGACATCCTGCATGCCTGTGGAGTTCAGTAAAACAAACAAACAAACAGGTTTTATTTTCCCTCCTTCTGAACTCCAGATATATCAGGGATATTTTGTCTGTGTGTGTTTTTGATTTCCATGTGTAAATACTGCTCACTTCCCAGGCTTCAGCACAGCACTTCAGAGAAGGGGCAGGAAAGATTGAATCCAGCTCTTCAAATACACTTGGCATGCTGTCCTCTAACGCTGGAGAGGGTCTTTTCCCCATAGCTAGTGGCACTTTCCCTCCCAGAGTAGTGTTTTGAACAAGGATGGGAGTTGAAAGGGCACGAGAGCACATAATAGCTGTGTGGAGTATGGAGATACACACACACCTGTGTGCACAATGAGTGTTTGTCCCTCGCTGGAAAAGGAAGAAAATTGTTTGCCTTGCAATTCAGTCTTTTCTTCTTTATTTAAGCAATTTTAGAAGATGGATGCAAAGGGAAATGATAGTTTCATTGTATTTGTTGTAAACCCAGGGCACAGATGCCCTAATTGCTCTTGTGAGTTTTTTTGTGTGTGTGTTTTTTGGCATTGCCCATGCGGTAGTAAATTCTCCATTAGCTGGATTCCCTGCGATGGAGCTGAATCAGTGCTTGTTATTTTTGGTTACTAACAGTATACTTGGATTCAGGAACTCGCCTGCTCCCTTCCCCCTTTCCCCTCCTGTGCCTAAATATATCCCACCAGTCAATCAGCACTGGCAGGCATCAGTGCTATGGCTGTCAGATCGAGTTAGCTCTGGAGAGCCAGAGCACTGGCTTGGGTTTTTGGGCTTGGAAATGTATTCAAATAGTGGCATTGTCATTTGACTTGCAAATAAGGGTAGTCTGGTAATGGGGCCCTTGTACGGAAAGAATGATGCAGCACTTCAGACAAATCTATGTCTTCGTCCCATGAAGCAGATTAGAAATAATACAATCCACGCTGGTGTTTATGGCTGCACGCTCAGTGAGCGCAGACATTTCTGAATTTTCATTAATGGTGGATTTGTAGTTTTTAATGGAACAAAGGAAAAACACTGGAAATCAAAGAAATGCTAATGCCTTCCTGAGAAACTTAGACAACATTTGGTTTAGAGGCAAATCTGCTCTGGTTGGCATTTTCCCTCTTAATTCTTCTCCCCTTATCTGGGCTCGTTGGGTGGTTGGTTGCTGGAGAGCAGCACTTAAGTGAGCAGATTATCTTTGCTGCTGCTCCTTCCCAAAGGAAGGGCCTGGCCTTTGGTGACGGCATAGCCATTGCCACAGCAACCAGGCAGGATGTCACAGATTCACAAGTGTGATTTTACATTCAGAGCAGCAGCAGGAGCAGATGGATATTGGAAACAAAGTCCCCACCCCCTCCCAAAGCAGTGGCAGCCCTTCCCAGCAGGGCTCTTTGTGGTTTCAGTGGGAGCAGGGAGTGCGGGGTGCTGGGGGCAGCACTGCCCTGGCAGTGTCACTGTGCCCATTCCTAACTTTGGGACTCATGTAGAGAGAATGAGCTCACACAAAACTTGTGCTCAGCCTCAGCTTGGATGTTGTTTCATTAACTTTGGTGGTGGATTCATTCCTTTGCTGCTGAGCAGAAGGAGCAGGCCAGCCCTGCTGTGGGTAGTCAGCCACGTTGGGAGCCTGGAGCACAGCAGTTGATTGTAACACCCACCCACCGTGTGGGCAGCAGCCTCGGGAACATATGCTCGGTCTGTTTGCCCAAAAAAGACAATATTGGAAGCAGATGCAGGAAGGGGGTTGCAGTCAGTGAAATGTGAGGTCAGGGGCTCTGGTTTGAAGCACAGGCTCTTGTTCAGCATCGCAGCTGAGGGCTCTCTGGGGAGGCTGCAGAGTCACACAGGGGTTCAGGGGGTGCAGGAGAACCCCCAGATCACTGTCACAGCCACAGTGACCCTGTCCCTGCTCTGTGGGCCTGGTTGCTGGCCTGGTGCTGCAGTTCAGGTGCCAGGGGTGCCCAGGGCCAGCTGAAGCCGTGCCCTGAGCTGCCTCCTGTGCTCCCTGCAAAGCCCTGAGCAGAGCCCGCTGCCAGACCCTACAGAGCAAACGCTTGGGACTCCTCCTGTGTGTTACAGCCACTGTGGTGCTGATCTGAGAAAAGAAACAAAACTCGAGAGCCCTGGAGCTCAGGTGGCTTGCCCAGGTCTCCTCAGAGACTCCTTATTCTGCTGAAAATTGCAGGCTCCGGTCTAGTGGGCTGAGGCACTCTGAAATTATGCTCAAGTTTAAAGTTTCAAAGGAGTTAGGTGTCAAATTTGCACTGACTTGGATTTCACTAAGAGCAGAGTATCTATTTTTGTCTTGCAGCAATAGGGTTGCAGACCAAGATCCCCTTGTATTTTTATTTTATTTGACTTTGAAAACATCAGCTGTGATCCTGTACACAGTTACTGGTATGAAGCACATGAAATTTTAATTAGCTTGGGTGAAGAGAAGGGAAGTTCTGGTAATTGATTTAATATATAAATGTCCCTCTGCTTTCTTTAGTTTATGTGCTGAAAAGATTGTATTAGAAATTTTCCTATAATAGGGGAGATTTAAATGCACTTTTAGGACTGTCTTGAAATCAAAAAGTGAAGTGCCTCTAAACTATTTAGATGAAAGGTACTATTGATATTTCACTATTTCAGATAAAAGTAGGTGATATCATTATTACAATTTCTGTTATTTTTACTATTAGTATCTTAATGGAGCCAGTCAGCGAGTGCTGAAGAGTGAACAAAGGAGCATTAGTGCTTTATATCCTGACTGATCAGACTGTGCTGGTGTCCCTGTGGTTGTGGGAGATCACAGGAATTTCCTTTGGTGGGGCTCCCACCTTTGCTTTCTCCTGACCTGCTGCTCACGTGCTCGGGGCTCACCTGTGTGCTCGGGGCTCACCTGTGTGCTCGGGGCTCACCTGTGTGCTCTGTGTTCACCTGTGTGCTCTGTGTTCACCTCTGGGCTCACCTGTGTGCCCTGTGCTCACCTCTGGGCTCACCTGTGTGCCCAGGTTCCACCTGTGTGCTCAGCTCCCAAGAGCCTGCAGGCAGATTGCTGCTGCTTCAGAGGGAAACCCCAGGCACAGCTGTTTATGTGTCTGCAGGTGACTTTTCCCAAAGGCCAGACTCCTTTGCTCACCTGTGCAGAGCTCTTGGCCTTTCCTCCTACCCCTGTCCCACACAGAGTTTCTGGTTCCCTTCTCTGCGTTCTTCTGCGCTTCTGAACACAGCAATGAAAGAGAAGATCCCTGTGAACTCCCCAGGTGGCTCTGTAAGAAATGCAGTGACACTGGCATGAATACCTGCCCGACCTGGGGGAGGCTCTTGGTGCTGGGAGTGATCTCGGGGCTCCCCAGGATTTTACAGACACGCACTGAAAGCCTCTTTATTCAGTTTGACTGTTGCTATTATGTGGCGAGGCATTCAATAAAAGTTGTGATTTATGAGATGCGTGTGGCCGTTGTTGTTTTTCGCTCTGTCATCTATCAGGGAGAGAAAAGCCAGGCCTGATAATTCTTGGCACTTGGTTTTTTCAGTTAAGAATGTCAGCTGTCAGGCTGTCAAGAGAAGTTATTTCTCTGGGTTTTTTTTTTTTAATAGGCAGAGATCCTGCTTCATACTGTGCTGGGTTGATAAGGGAGTGCTTTCTGTGCTGCTGAAAAGTGTGTCCCATGGTAAGGCCCTTGGTGTGTGCCCACTTAAACTTCAGTGCTTTGTGTTTTCAGTGTGTGACAGCACTTGATTGCTTAATATACAAATGCATTCACTTTCTTTTTTTGCAGCTTTTATGTGGTTTTTTTTCCCCTCCTCTCCCTTTCTCTGCTCCTGAATGGAATGGGGTTTTTTTCCCCTTCTCTGTGACTAGGTATTTAAAAAGTGCTCTTTTGCAAAATATGTGCACATTAGATAATCTGGTGTTGCATAAAAGCTCTTTCATATTTTGGGGGCTTCGTGCATGCATAAAACAGACCTAATTGAAGATGGAGGCTGTTTGTCACGAATGTGAAAATAAGGATAGGGGACAGAGGGGAAGAATTATGTTAAATACCAGGGTGATGTGGTTTTTTCTCTTTTCCTTATTAGTTATTTGCAAAAATGTATCAAAAAGTCATTTTGATGCAGTGCACAATAGTATCACAAACTTGTGCTCTGCATCCTAAGTGCCTGGTTAGAGCACAGTTAGAGGCTGAAATCATCCCTCGATTAGTCCCTGGGGTCCTGTAGGAGTCTTTAACTCTCAGCACGTGGTCTGTGATTTAACAGTGGATGAAGGATTGCTGAGCTGCAGCTGTGGGGAGAACCTCAAATTCTCCAATCTGGGCAGGACCCACCAGAACATGCCCAGAGCTGGCAGCAGCTTTGGGGCAGAGCTCTGGGGCTGCAGGCTCTGGTGCGTGGGTGCAGATCCCTGTCAGGAGGAGCCAGGGAAGGGCTCTGGTGGCCCTGCAGCTCCTGGGGACGTGGGCCTGGCTTGCAGCTGTCATGGTGTGGCTGCAGGTACAGCCTGTGGAGCCCTTGTGTTGGTGAGTCAGCCTCCATGGAAAAGGCAAACGTCTCCTGTGTGTAACTCAGCCTGCCCAGCTCACTCACAGCACTTTGGAGGTGGGATGAAGGGTTGGATTGTTAACCTCTGTGAGCCGCCCTGATGTACAGCACTGTGTGTGTGGCTTAGAGATGGTTCACAGGTCCTTACAGATGTTTTAGTCCTGTGTCTGTCTGTCCAACTCAAGGCGCAGGGCTGCTGCACTTAAATTAAATTCCCAATGTAGGTACAGGTGCTACAGCTCTCAGGAGGAACAAAAAGGAACAAAATCTCCAGGTGGGCAGTGGTGGGGTGCAGTGTGTGTTCCTGCAGTGCCCCAGCAGCCCTGGCCCTGGCACAGCCCTGTTGGCAGAGGTGCTGCTGCCTGCAGCACCGCTCCGAGCTCAGCCCTGCAGCAGGCAGATGTTAACAGTGCTCACTCTTGGCTGGAGCCACTCTGCACAAGTGCCTGTTCATGGGAAGTTGTCCCAGCTTTTCATGTCCTGCCAGACCTGGAAATCCAGTCATCTCAGTGCCTTGGCCTTTTTATGTGACATTTTTGGCAGTGTTGTAATGATCTAGGTACTTGAAAGTCTGGGAGTGTATTGAGCTGTGATAGGCTTTGATACTGGCAGGGTTCTTGTGCTGGGGAAGATGGGGAAGGAGTGAACATCCAGCCAAGTGTTTATTCTCACTAACACCATTATTATTGGAGACCTGTTGGTATTGTAGATCAGGTAAGAGAGTCCCTCCATTGTAGCTGGTGTTGCTCTGTGAGCCAGTCCAGCGCCTGCAGGGCACATTGAGCTGCTCCCTTGGACAGGGAGCTGTGCAGGGGCATGCTGAGGATGTGCTGTTGGTGTCCACAGCTTGGTTGGTAGCACAGAGCTTGGCTGTCTCTGCTGGGGCTGTGGCTGGGCTCCCAGCGTGTCCCTCAGGCTCCTGAGGTGCTGTGGGGAGCCCAAGCCTGTGGTGACAGTGCTGGCTGTCCTGGCACAGTTTCCTATGGGAAAGGAGCAGAGAGGTGCCTGCTGAGGTGGGCAGGCAAACCTGGACCCATCCAGGTGCTGCTCAGAGCTGGTTTCCTTCCCCTGGCTGCTGAGTGTGGCCTGCCCCAAACACCAGGCACAACCACATCCCTTCTCCTGAACCTCCTGCCAAGTGCTCGGGGTTACACTGTTAACAGCTCTAAATGAATTCTTCCTGGAGATAACTGATTTATTAGGCTCCTACCCTTCTGGGGGCAAAGCCAGTCACAATTAGCGAACAAAGCAGCGTGGGGCAGTTATCACTGTGGGCAATAAATCTTTTCATGTTGGGTATGACTGGCTGTGATGGGCGTGGGGAGCAGAACTGTGACAGTGTGACTTCAGCATGGGCTGGTGGCAGGGACTGACGTGACACAGGAGTGATTGTTTGTGTACCCAGGTGTGTGCTGGAGGGGGACCATGGGTGGTGTTGGGCAGGAGGCACCTGTGCCAGTGTCCCTGCTGTCCCTTCTGTGCCAGTGGCCCTGCTGTCCCTGCTGTGCCAGTGTCCTGGTGCGGTGGCACCATGCGCAGCACCTTTGCTGCTGGTTTCCCAGCGTGCCTGCCCTCATTGCCAGCAGGACATGCAGGGATGTGTCAGCTTTAGGCAGCAGCAGAAGGGCCCCTGTGTGGGACCAGCTCCTCTCCCCATCCCTGCCTGGCTCCCAGTGCTGATGGCACCTGAGGAATGAGCCCTCCAAGCTCTGGTGGGGAGATGCTGTTGCTCCCTGGTGGCATCTCTGTTTGAATAAACAATTGCTCCCAGACCTGTGGCGTGGTTTCCAGCGCTGGGGAGAGATTTCTTGCTGGGTTTGTAAAAATGATCTAAATGGATCCGACATTGTGGCCATAAAACATCTGTAACATTACACATTTAGTTATGTTACTAGAGACTTGAGTTCATTTTGATGGGCAGTATTTTATCTGCTACTTTTCCCCTTCTGAAAGCAAAGCTTTCTGTAGAGGAGGATTTATAGAAATGTATTTCTAGTACAAAAAAAGTCATGCACATTAAGATGTTGGAGTAAAGGAGAAATAATGTCTTTTTTTGGAGACCTTGGCTGATTTATCTCTTGCTTGCTAGTTTGATATGGCCTTCCTAGCTAGGAACAATATTTTTTTATTCTTCCTTTAATAACAATAATGTCAGTAACAATGTCTTGTGCCGTTCCAGCATCTTCAAATCAGACTTTCAGCAGGTTAGGCATTTAATGAGTGAAGCCTCACAGGCTCCATTGAGCTGTGGGGATATATTTCTGTTCTTTTTGTGGAAATCAAGGCACATAGCACTCGATTGTGCAACGCACTCGACCTAATGAGGCTTCCCCAAATGCTGTGAGTTCAAATGTGTGCTCAGATGCTGAGCCCTGCAGTCTCCAGCTGAGCTTCTCCCCAGACTCTTTGATAGTCAGTGCTGTGCAGGCTGAAATGACTTGCCCTGTGGTCACTGAGTGAGTAAACATCACACAGGGAGACAAGCTCTTGGAGCTGAGAGATGCTGCCTTGCTTTGGAGAAACTATGGCTGTTTTCTCTTGCCTTGCTTCCCCTCTTGGCTTGTGGTGCAGCTCCTCAAGGGCCCTTTTATTCCCAGTCAAGGCTTATTTGATCTGCTTTGGAGTGACAAGGATGCTGGTTTGATAAAGGCTGGTGGGCTCCCTCCCTGGCGAGGGGAGCATCTCCCCTTGGGGAGCTGGATGTGGAGAGCTGCAATTCCTGTAATTCACCATTTGTGTGTGTGGGGGGGAAAGGATAAAAGCAAACACAGATTTCATAAAGCTGTGGAAGTATTTCAGCAGCAGTAATAGGCAAATCTGGGCATTGTGCAACCTTTAGTGGTCTCACCTCAGAGGGAAGGCTCAGCCTTGTGCAGAGCCTTGCAGCTCCCTCCCAGATGAAGCCAAACCTGCTCATCAGTAACTGATTGCCATGTGCAGCTAGAGCATGTAGATGAAATTAATCAAGGCTAAGGGTTAAAGTTTCCATTTGTTCTTTTCAGAGAAATCATCTGGAGTGTGTTGGGAAGGAGGTAAATTGCTTTGCACATTTCTTATTCCTTCCTGTGAATTTTTCTTGTTTTAGCAGATTATCTAGAATCTTGACAGAGAGCTCCCATCACTGATTTTAGAGGGTTATCATGAAAAATTAGTTGATACTAACTTAGAAGCATTTAAATTATATCATGCTCTCTGCACTGTAGAGGCAATAAATTTCTTTGGACTGGCCTCAGTGTTTGGAGCTGGAAGAATTTACAAACTCTGGCAGAATCCTTTTCCTCTGCAGTTCAGGCTGGGTTCTGGTTGGGTTTTGGTGAGCACTGGGTTACAGGGCTTGGTCTGAGCCTCCCAGGAGCCTTTTGTCCCTGACCCTGGGGATGTCAGCACGTCTGTCCTAGCCAGGCTGGGGATGTCCTCACGTCTGTCCTGGCCCAGGCTCCTGCCCCTCACTGCTGCCCTGCACGCCCTCCTGGGCTTGTGAGAGCAGGGACAGCCAGGGCCCTGCTCCTTCCATTGATCCAGGGGCAAGATCAGGGCTGGGGCTGTGCTTTGGGAAGGTGAGCAGCTGGTTCCCCACTCAGTCCATCCTGCTCCACCCTTAGAGCTGTGCTGCAGATGGACCTTGGGCATGCCCTTGGAAACATCGTCCTCCAACAGGACGCGAAACCGTGGCAGCCAGAGGTGTTGTGGTTGTATTTTGGCCGTGGCACAGGACATTTCCTTTGGGAAGGGGGTGTAACATGGGTGAGGAATTGGGAATGGTCAGTTAATCTGTGCTCCCACTGAATGCTGCTGGCCCAGCTTCCAAAGGAGGTCCCTAGGCAGAATGCCATCTCCCCCTCTGTCCCCTCCCTCCTCTCCCTCCCTTTCTGCCTGCACAAGGTGAAGCTTTGCCAGTAGCCTGTAGATTGAGGACCAGAGGCTTAATTGCTTCCCACTGGGGCCTTTGTCCCTCATTACTTGGGCATTGCAGAAATCCCCCTCCCAGTCACGTTGGGCAGTGCTCTCCATTTGTGGCCTCGAGATGTATTAATTCAAAAATAATTATCTTCATTTAAGGTTATTAATGCAGTTTTTAAGCACTGCTGAACAGTAATCAGGCAGGCAGGTTGGATGAGTTGTCTGCACTCAGTGAATATTTAGAGTTACCTTCCTACCATGCCATGCAGGAGGAGCTGAAGCAACCAGGGGGATTTAAATAGGTTTGCTCTGCTCCCTGCTCTTGGTGTGCTTCTGTAACCTGTAAAAGAGTTAACTGGAGCACAGGAGGTGGGAGCAGCCCTCGGGGATGTGATATAACTGGTTATAGCAAGGCTGTGGGGCCAGGAGCTATTCCTGGGCTCTGGTGAATTTTACTGCATCTTTTGATATGGAGCTTGCAGGCAGATTTTGCTCCAAAGACCTGCTGAGCTCTCACAGCTGGGGCCAATTTTCAGGCTTGGATCTCCCATGCAGGGAGCTCTGTGTGGTGGTGCAGGTAAAGGTGTGCTGTGTGTATGGGACACTAAACCTGCACAGCAAACCCTTCTTTTGGGAGCTGTGCCCAGGGCAGGCTGCCATCACCTGCCTGTGGGTGAGTGAGGGGCTGGGGGTGAACCCTGGCACTTTAACCCTGCAGCAATTGCGGAGATGGACCAAGAAGGGCTTTGCTTGGCCCTTGTCCAGGTTTGCTCGTGGAACTCCAAGGATGGTTTTGGCAATTGCTGCCAGTCCAATCTGTCTTGGAAAAATCAGTTTGTGTGTTCTGCCTCCTGCTGATGCCTCAGCACCAAAACCCTCCCAGCAGGAACAGCAGAACCCGAGGCAGCCAAAATCCAGGAACAGAGCAGGGACCAGGTCTGGTTTCTGAAAGGGCTGGGAGAATCCAGCCCATGTGCGTTTTCCCAGAAATCAGGGGAGCTGATTTACCCCTGGGAATGTGTTTGGATTAAAGGGCTCTTTCATTCCCTGGTCCCTTCCATGGCCTGAGCAGTTCTCACAGGATGACAGAGCTTACACAGGGTCAGGCACAAGGTATTTGCTCCGTTTAAGTCCTGCAGAAATCCTATTTTGAGTCCTTGAGCGTGCTGTACGTGGCACCCAAAGCCAGCTGCCTTTGGGGATTGCTCTCCCTGCTCCAGTGCAGGGATGGAGCCCAGAGCCCAGCTCAGCTCCTCCATCTCTGTGCAGAGCACCTGGAGCAGGATGGTTCTGATATTCCCTGAGAGCACACGCAGCCTGGCAGCTCTCACTAAACACTGCCTTTCTCCTCCTGTCTTTGCATCACATTTCAGTTGGGTTTTTAATAGCTTTTTGGAACTTCCTAGGGGGATCCCAGAGGCAAAAAACTAAAAAAAAATCTGGAGTATTCTTATGGTGTGTGCTCTGCCAAAGAAGCCTGGCAGCTCTGTTAACAAGATCACTTCCCCTGTTACATGAATTATTGTTGGTTTTAATTAGAAGTAATGCTGTAGTTTGGATGTACAGCACAATGGGGTATAAAATGAAGTTCAGCACAGATACCAAAGCTGGTTTTTCCAATTATAAACCTATTTAGAAGGTGGATACACTAGAAATGATGGAATGTCAAACTGCAGATGAGGTGAGCAGGCTGGGATACACGTGCACCCCTGCCCACGCTGTTGTAGGAGAGAGGGGAGAGTGCTCTGGAAAACAGTTGCATATGCATAATTAGCTTAATCTGAAATTAATGCTAATTTCAGCAATTTGTGATGCAGATTCGCTATTAGTGCTCTAGACCACTTGCACTACACTGAGAAGTTGAGGATGCAAAGCCTCAGAGTGATGAACTCCACGCTGGATTGGGCCAGAAGCAGGTCCAGCACAGGTTCCCAGGGTGTTCCTGAGCCCGCTGTGCTGGGTGTGTGTGTCTCTGTGTCCTGCTTTGGGACTTGACATGGATTTTGCTGCCAGCACGGCCTGCCAGTGGCACACTGGGGCTCCTGTCTGTGCCAGCTGGGTGTCAGCACTCCTCCTTCCCACCCTCACCATCCTGAGCCAGGAGCTCTGCACTGAAGCTGGAGGCAGGGCACAGCTGAAAGGCTGTGTGAGGAATGGTTGGGAATGATGCTGAAAGCCATTGCCCTGAAGTTACATATTTAACTTCTTTGTTGAGTGTAGCCAGGGCCCTGACTCATGTAGAAGGAATGGTGGGTACTTACTGCTTGAGATTTTGAAATTCTGGGAATCCTGCAAAATATTTCATGAGCTTAAAATCTTCTTTGTTCATTTTTGCTAGTCAGAATAGTAAGAGTTTTGGTGGGGAAGGAAGAGCCACAGAGGATGATGAGCAGCGTTACAGCGTGAGTGTGAGGGATGTCCAGGGGTTTGGAGCTGGAGCCCCCAGCTCTGCAAAGCCTCATTTCTTCATTTCATTGGCTAGGCTGGGTTTAGCTCACGTTTGTATTGACGTGTTTGAGTGGGACCAGACTTTCCTTCCCAGAGGCTGCATCTTCAGCCTGTTGTTCAGAGGAGATTTACCTGATACGCCCCAAACTGATCTAATTACAGCCGCAGCCTTGCACCAAAAGGCACAAACTGAGCAGACTGGCCTGGCTGAAGCAGGGAAGGTTTCCTTGCTGCTCCTGCACCTCCTGAAGTGTTTGCTCAGTTTCAGAGCACAAAGGCGATTATATTTTTCAAAAGCCAAGCCAGTAAAGAGAATGTAACCTTGAATGCCTCCTGGCAGGAGGAGTCACATGTGTTTTGATTAACTCAGCACCAGCACCGTACACAAACAGAGCAGTTGTGTGATGCTCACAGTTAAAGGGCTCACCCCAGCTCAGATCTGCCTCTCCCGAGTCCTTCTGCAGCCAGAGAGAGACACCTTCAGTGCACAGACCCTCCCAAGCCTCTGGCAGCCAGGTGAGCAGAGCCTGCAGCAGCCAGGTGGATCTGTTACCCTGCACGTGGAATGCAGAGACACAGAGCTGCAAGTATTGTGGTTTCAGAGTGACCCAGACCTCTTGGAGTTCTTAATAAAACATGGGCTTGTGATTGATTCACTGAAATCGCTTCCATTACCCCAAGCCCACTGCTGCAGCCAGGAGAGGGCAGGTGGGGCTGCTGGCACAGGGTCCAAAGCCACCAGGGCTCTGTGCCACCATTGCTTTGGGCTGTCCCCGTTGTGAGCAGCCTTCAGAAAGAGATTGGGAATTTACTCACAGGAGGAGGCAAAGCTCCTCAGTGACTGTCACTGGAGGAATTCAGAGTGGCAGGGTGTGCCCAGGTGTGCCCATGTCCTACCTGCTGCCCATGTCCCTCCTGCTCTGTGTCCCTGTGTCCATATCCCACCTGCCCATGTCCCTGTGTCCGTGTCCCCCCTGCCCATGTCCCTGTGTCCATGTCCTCCCTGCCCTCCCTGCCCATGTCCTTCCTGGTCCCCCCTGCCCATGTCCCTCTGTCCGTGTCCCCCCTGCCCATGTCCCTCCTGGTCCCCCCTGCCCATGTCCTTGTGTCCGTGTCCCGCCTGCCCATGTCCCTGTGTCCGTGTCCCGCCTGCCCATGTCCCTGTGTCCGTGTCCCCCCTGCCCATGTCCCTCCTGGTCCCCCCTGCCCATGTCCCTGGTGCCCATGTCCCTGTGTCCGTGTCCCCCCTGCCCATGTCCCTGTGTCCATATCCCCCCTGTCCATGTCCCACCTGGTCCCCCCTGCCCATGTCCCTGTGTCCATATCCCCCCTGCCCATGTCCCTGTGTCCATATCCCCCCTGTCCATGTCCCACCTGGTCCCCCCTGCCCATGTCCCTCTGCCCATGTCCCTGTGTCCGTGTCCCCCCTGCCCATGTCCCTGTGTCCATATCCCCCCTGTCCATGTCCCACCTGGTCCCCCCTGCCCATGTCCCTCTGCCCATGTCCCTGTGTCCGTGTCCCCCCTGCCCATGTCCCTCCTGGTCCCCCCTGCCCATGTCCCTCTGTCCCTCCCCGTGCTCCTCTCCTTGCCCAGGTGAGGCCGTGCCACCTCGTGCCGCAGGTGGGAGTCAGGCAGCTGGCCCTGCTGTAGGGGCACGTCAGGGTGTGCATTCTCTGCTCTGGTGCCGGGGGAAGGTGGGAACAAAGCAATTGAGGGGTCTCTTCAGGGAAATGTGGATTGTAAAAGCAGACTTAATTTTGTGCCTCGCTTTGGTACCACAGAGCTGATTTCTGAAACCATTTCCCAGCTCGCAACGCATCTCTAGGCATTAAAATGTTGTGAATTTGCTTGTCATTACCAATATTTTCTTTGACTGAAGCTATTGAAACAAAGTGGTCTTTTTTTTTTTTTTTTTCCTATAACCTTCAATCTTGCTTCTAAAAGCAGTAGCTCTCTTTTTCGTTCTCTCTTGGTCAAATATAAAAATGATGATAATTTCAAATACTGCTTTAGAATAATTGCTTTCCTCCCTCTTTTGTATGACAACAGAAGCTTGGCCTGATCTTAAATCAGATGCTGGCAGGCAGAGGGCTCTTGACAGCCCTGCAAAATCCTTTAGTTACAAGTCGGCTTTAGCCAATTCTTTATTTGTAAATGACAATTTTCTACAGAAAAATATATGCTTGGGCTTCAATTTTGGAGCCCTAGATTGCAGCCAGGAAAAAAATAATTGAATTTTTACACATTTTTTTTTTTCCTCCTCTCTTTTTCTTCCTAACTTTAAAAAAAAACCCCAAACAGAAAAAGTGAGGCTGTGCAAGGTGTGATTGGAGCTGATTGAGGGGAGTGTCTGCCCTGGTTGATGTGCAGGCTGTGGGACAGGAGTGATGATTGATTTGTTCTGGGAAAGGTTTGGGGCTGCTCTGAGCTTTGTGTCTGTGTGTGTGACAGGGTGCCCTCGGTGGGGAGCAGGTCTGAGCTCAGCTCAGGAGCCTCTCAGTGGGGCTGGGGGCACACACAGGTCCTGGAGGGGCTGAGCTGCCCAAGGGATGGTGATTCCACAGGTTTTAATCTTTCCTAATGGACACTCCTCTGTGGGGTTAACAAGATATTTAATACTGTGCTTGTTTGATTTGTGGTATATTGGTGATTTGTTAATGATGTACGGATGTAAGCTTGTGTCGTAGAGGGAGGACCCTGGTTACTCATTCTAGCATTAATTTTCCTATTTGAATCTAGGTTGGCCTGTTAATGGGGAGGGAGTCATAAAGTTCTTATATTTTTGTAGTGTAGAGCTTTAATGCACACTTTGTTGGTGGCTGCTTGAGGGCCCACAGTGTAGTTGGGAAATCAGTATTTATTCTTTTTTAAAGGAGCTGTACCTCTTTTAAATATCCCCTAATCCGCTTCGTTAGGGTTTGTAGGTTTTCCTTGGAGAAGAATTAAGAATGAACTTAGTTTTGTTTCACGGGCAACCAGCTATCACCCAGCTGATTCACCCGGTTCCTGGAGGGGCTGGTGTGCCCCAGGGCTGGTGATTCCATGGGCACAGGATGGTGATTCCATGGGCACATGGGCACACACAGGGTCCTGTAGGGGCTGGTGATTCCATGGGCACAGGATGTGATGGCTGGAGGATGCTGCGCTGGCAGCTCTGCCTGTCTTTCATCATTTGATTACTTTAAAAGTAACTGTGCAAGTTCCTTTTAAACTGACCCCTGGAAACTTAATAACACATCACTTGGGTTTGATGTAATTGCCTGTCCCTGCCAAGGAGCGTTCAGGCTGTGTGTGGGAAAAGGAGGGGCAAAGGCACCTCTGCTCTGAGACAGTATGAAGATACAGTGCTTGGGCTCCTTTTCCACTTTTATTTGCATTGAGAAGCACAATAAAAATCATATATTAAAAAAAAATATCCGGGGGCTAGAGTTGTTATTGAGAGCCTTTACTCAGCCATCTCTCAAATAAAAACAAAACAAGACAGAGAAAGAAGTATCTAATCAAATCGAATTGAAATTGCTTTTGTAAAGAAGTATTCTCATTATCTGGGTTAGGGACGGGATCTGAAAAATATTTCTTTTTTCCACATATTGTTTGAAATAATCTGGTTAAACCATATGCTTGTCTTGTAATTTCTTACAGATGGTCACAAGAACAAAGAAAATATTTGTAGGTGGATTATCGGCTAATACAGTAGTGGAGGACGTGAAGCAATACTTTGAACAGTTTGGCAAGGTAAGTTCTGCCCAAGTGAGCACTACATAGTTGTTCTTTCTTCCCTTTCTGTTTGAAGTGTGTTTTGAAAAACAAAAGTGCATTGAGGACTGAGCTCAAAGGAGGGCCAAGTTTTTGCCTTTCCGTGTCATTTCTTGAAGCCTCTGGGATTCCTTTTCTGTTTGTTGCTTGTGTGTGTACAACATTGCCAGCACTGTTTACTTCCAGTGAAGAAAAAAGCATCACTGGGAGGTGAATCTGTGTCTGTTCAGGAAGAATCTGACCCTTAGCTGAATGATTACACAGTTGTCTTCTCCATAAAATCAGCCTTCTGTTAGCCCCGATTCCAGTGGCAAAAAGGGCAGGGAGACGTATTGGAGAGCTCATTAATTTGTGAAAATGCCTGGAGGAACCACGTGAAAAGCAAGAGCAATGTGGAAGTCACTAGAATATCCACTTAATTTCTTACTAGAAAATCTTTCTGCAAGGATGTGTAGAATGCTGGCATCATTGAAAAATTAAAAAGAACAGAAATAAAAACCCACAGCAAAAGAACCCCTGACCAAAACCCACAAACAAACAAGTTTGTGCAAAGAAGGAGATCTGAACCTTGCCAGAGTAGCCCTTGCTGTGATGCAGCAGCTGTACAGGCTGTGGTGCTTGGTGGCCCTGATTTCCATGGGGGTCCCTGGGTGCCCAGGCCTCTGGACAATTGCTCAGGAGGGCCATGGGTGAGGAGCTGCCTGCTCTGAGAGCGCTTGGTGGCACCACCTTGTGCCTCCATGGGTTCCAGCTGCAGGGGTTCCAGCCCAGCAGCTCCGTTCCTGTCCTCGGAGTGCAGCATTTGGTGCTTTAGGTGCAGCATTGCCTGAGGACACAGCAGGGTATCCCAGAGCAGGGCAGCTCCCATTCCTTGCAGTCAGTTTGTGTTTCCTTTATCTGCCCTGGAAAGCCTGAGCCAGGCAGGATTTCGTGGAGGGCTGAGGAGGCGAGTTTATAAATGGTTCCTGTGCTGGATTGATAGTTGTTTTGCAAACCAGTCATTTTATTTTCAATAATAATCTTCGATTCCGGCAGGATGTTTACAGCCTGCTGAGCCTTTTATTAAAGGATTACATGAGCTTTTGGATGTTTCTTCTGTAGTTACTTCTAATTGCAGAACTCCACTAACCTGTATTTTTCAAGTTAATAATAGTTTCAATATAAGTGCTTTGCATATTGTCTGGATGTTGTCTTAATATAGTCTTTTTAATTTCACCATCTGGTGGTTTCATGCTTGCAGTTTTACAGTCCCTGAGAATGCAGCAGCCAGGCTGTGGCTGGGGAGTGACTGGGGACTCGGGACACTTTGGTTCTGCCTTCATGCTCTGCCATTCTTGAGACAGCTTAGCAGAGGTTTGCCTTCCCAAAGGCAGCACTTTGGGAAAATCAAGTGGTTTTTTTCCTTTGAGTGTCTTAATTTTGCAGGATGAAAAATTTAAGGAGGTGAAAGTTGCCCAAGTTGGGGTGAAGGTAGGAGCCCATTGCCAGGTCAGGGTTGTCCCTGTGAGGCTGAGCCCCTGCAGGAGCCAGGCTGGCAGGGCCTGGTCCCTGTCACTGCAGCCGACCTGGGCCACAGTCCCTGCTCCAGCTTGCTCAGGGTGTGTAAAGCTGGGGCTGCTTGGAGCAGAGGCTGCTTGGCTGTGTGGCTGTGACCTGACCTTGCTGCAGGTGTGGGGTTCTCCCCGTGGTGCTGCTCCTTATCAGCTGGGACTCTTTGGTTTCAGGGTGTTTTGGGGTGATTCTCCTCAGGCCCTGGTTGTCAGGATGTGGTTGGTGACTCTTAGCAATGGGGAGTTTGGTTCAGCTGAGTTGAAGACTTGTTAGCAATGCTGTGGGCAGTGGGAGGGTGCATTCAGACACAGCACCCAGGGCTGGTGCTGCAGGACCCTGCAGGAGTCAATCCTTGTCCTTCCCCCTTCCTTGCTGGGGCGCAGCCCTGTGAGGCCGGGCCTGTGCTCAGCACCCAGCCTGGCTTTCCATCCGTGACCCACATCCACTGGCCAGCCCTGCCTTTGCTCAGGGCTTCCTTAAAATAAGGCAAATTGCATGAGACAGTTAAAGTGTGAGGAGCCGCCCCTGTTTGATAAGAGCATCTCAGGTGATTTGCTCTTTGAAATGCTGAGCTTATTTATCAGCCTGGAAAAAATTGCAGTTCCTGCAATCCTGTCTGTGCTTGCTGTGCAGAGCAGCTCTGGGGCCAGGGGAGGTGTTTTGGGGCTGGAGGTGGCTGCATTTCCTGCAATCAGGATCAATCCTGTCTGTGTTCACTATAGAGCAGCTCTGGGGCCAGGGGAGGTGTTTTGGGGCTGGAGGTGGCTGCAGTTCCTGCAATCAGGATCAATCCTGTCTGCATTCACTATAGAGCAGCTCTGCAGCCAGGGGAGGTGGTTTGGGGCTGGAGGTGGCTCTCTGCACACAGGATGTGGGGACAGCAGCCACCACCAGCTCTGGGGCCAGGTGGGCTCACTCGTGGAACTGGAGTTGGCAGGAAGGGGTAAAGTGTTGAATTTGAAACTGCAGCTTTTTGAGAAGCCAGTGCCAGAACCTTTGTCTCCAAGAAAAGGAAAAGCTGTAGTAAACCCACTTGTAAATAGTGATAATATAATATTTAATTAGTAAACCGAGCAGTGAAAGTGGCTGATGATACAATACCAAAGCGTGTGGCAATGATAATTCCTGAAATTCAGTTTATAAGATTTCTGATAGTGATTGTCCTGGCCCTGGGGGCTGCAGCAGTGCCCAGGTGTGCCCAGGTGCTGCTCCCTGCACAGAGCTCCTGCAGAGCAGCCCAGCCTGGCTTGTGCAATTCCACTTCACATGGCCAACTGTGTAATTAGTTTGGAAGACTTATGCCTAGTCATTGGTTTATCCTAATCGGCTTTGGCTTTTCCCAACAACAAAGTGAGCTTATTTTCCTAAGCTGAAACAACTCTGCTCCCTTTGTTCCTCTCTTTTATTGTCTCATTCCTTTCATTCTGTTTTACTGCCAAAGTTTTGTTTCATTAGGCCTACAAGTCATTTCCAATCCAGTGGGCTGCTACAATAAGGCCTTTATAACTCAGCTGCCCTGGTTCCCATGTCCCTTCTGGTCCAGAGCCAGGACTTGTGTTTGACATGGGATTTTAACCCTTTGGTTGCCCTTGGTGGGGCTGAGCCAGGCTCAGGGATCCCAGTGGTTGCGTGCAGGCATTAATGGATGGGGTGATGGGCTCCAGGTAATGTGTTCAGGCCAGTCATGGGAACAGAGCTCTGAGTGAAAACCTTCTGATTGTGGTGGGTCGTGGTGGGAACAGTGCTGGCAATGGAAAGGCCACTGTGTCCTTACAGCAGGGTGGGAACAGTTCTGCTGAAGGTGTGTTCCACTTGTCCTGAGCTGTTAGATCAGCCCATCTTGGACTGTTCCTGTAGAAAAATCACATTTTCTTGTGTAGGAGAGAGCACAAATTTACATTTATCCTTTTTGGAACTAGATTGGTGATGTTTGAAGAAGATGTGTGAAGTAGTTTTGTGGACAAACAATATTTTCCATATTTCTATTTCAGATGCTAGAGCAGCAGCCAGTGCTGGTGGTGATGTCCCCAGATGTTTTACTTTCCATCTGAGAGCATTGGCTCTTCAATTCCCCTTTCACAGTAATCCTAAAGTGACTTTCTGGGAAGGGGCTCTGGCACTTGTTTTTTATTTTAAATTTCCAGATGAAACTGGACCAGACCAGCATGCATGAATTTTGTGTTCTGCCCTGGCTTGCCACGAGGTCCCTCAGACCTATCATAGCCATGTTTCAGCTTCACTTGGAATATGTTGTTTCCTCAGGAATGGCTTTTAAGGCTTGGAAATTTTAAGACAAGACAGGATTTCTGAATTACCTCTGTGGATTTGAAATATTTTGTACACTCACTTGTTATTTCCTGTGAGATGCAGAACAGACCAGTGGAATAATAATAATAATATCTGAATTCTGAGATGTTTGGGGTTTTTTTTCTGTTGAGCTTTTGAAAATGTGTAGTTTTCTCATCTCTTTGTTCTGTAGCCTGACTTAGTGTCAGTTAGGGGAGAGGAGGTGCCACTCTCACCTGTGCTGCCTCACCAGGAGCTCAGTTTGTGAGCACCAAAACATGAGAATGAGAATTTCCTCCTTTGGTTGTACCATGCCCTGCATTACAACACAGACCCTGGTGCAAATAACAACCGGTTTAACCTTTGGAAAAACAACCTCGGTAGTGAAGTGCCTCTGCTTTCAGTGTCAGTGTGTCAGGAGGGAAGGAGGTGGGATCCACACTGAGGATTTCAGCCTAATCTCGTGGTTTACATAAATCACTCCGTGCTCTCCTCCCTGACAGCTGTGAAAATATAAATCAGGAAAAGAGGGGAGGAAACTCCTCCTTGTTTGGCCAGGCTGTCTGGGTGTGAATGAGTTAATGCACTGCTGTGGCATTAAGCACTCCAGTGGTTTACTTTTCCCTGAGACCTCGAGTATGGCCTCTGAAGATGTTTTTACAATGAAGTTGTTAGCATGAGAAAAGGTGGTTTTCTCACCGCGGGTTCATTTTGGGGGGATTTGGAAGCCTGTGTGGAGCTGGGGCTGAGGCCAGAGTCAGGAGGGGCAAGGAATTGTGCTTGTGTGAAAGTGAAAGCTTAGTTAATTTGGCCTTGGCAGAGAGCTGGGATTGCATTGTCACCTCGGCTGGACATTGATATGTAGATTTAACGGTCAATAGGAGACATGGATGGGCTGTCCTTAAAGCATTTGCTTTGCAGAAAAGTCATCTTTCAGTGTGACACATTGCTAGCCTTTCACATTTTTTCAGCACTGTATTTCCCAGTTCAGTACTTGGGGATTGATTATGTTTTATGAAACAAAGGGATAAATTTGGACTCTTATTTACATTGTGGTCTGTAATAGCCGGAGTTCCCTAAACATTTGTAATGTGCAGTAAAACAGAGAATGTGGTGGGGTTTTTACCAACTGCTGCCCTCAGTGTTCCCTTCCAGAGTCACTCCGAGCTCTGGGCTTGCTGTGGGACAGCCCAGAGCTCATCCTGTTCTTGTTTCTGAGTTATCTGCAGGCACCTTGGCAGAAGCTGCTTAATTTGGATCCCTCATCTCCTTAAACCCGAGCCAGCAATAAACAAGCACGTCATTGTTTGCAGCTTTGATAGCTTTGGAGCAAGGAAAAGCAGAGTTTGAGGCTGTTCTGTGGCAGGAGCAGCGCTGCCTGCTCCCCGCCTCTGCCCTGTGCTCGTGCTTTAAAATTCCACATGTCCCTGTTTCCGTGTTGTGTCTGTGATGTGCCACAGTATAATGAATGTTCCTTTAAATTTTAGCTGTGGCATGTGATGAGATGAGGATCTGGGATATAGGGGTCCCTCATGGCCTAAAGCATTTCTTACTATTTCTTCTCCCTCCCACACATGCCTTTCTTTTTTCTTTTTTTTTAAACCAACTGAGAAACTTGATCGTTGCCGAAAAAGCAGCCCCTGTTTTGTTTGCATGCTGCCAGTGAGGAGCTGCACACAGGAAGTCAGTTTGGAGGTGGTCTGCAATAAGCCACATGCTTTGTGGAAGTGGTTTTGTTATAAATTAGATGTTGGTTTCTCCCTGGGTTTTATGAAAAGAGGAAATGTTAAGGCAGGATTTGTGGGTACGAGGGCAGTATCAGAGCCCAGCAGAAGTTTGAAGTTCAGTTTTATTTCCTTTCCTCCTCTGGCTGATGAAGTGCTGAGCAGGCTTCATGCTGTAGCACCACAGCCTGTGGGAGATGAGTGAAATCAGTCATTATTCAGGGGGCTGTGTTTGGGGAGAGAAAAGTTAGATGAAAATACTCAGGTTTCCTCCTCCAACATCTGTGTGAATTTTTTGTGTGTGTGTCTTTGTCAGTTTTACAACTGAGCCAAACCCGTGGAAATTATCTATATCCTTTCTGAGACCCCAAGGAAGTCAATTTTGTTTTCACCCCTGCTTTTATTTTATACAAATGCAATAGGCTATATAAAATCCCTGCCAAATTGAGTTAATCCTATTTGGTTTTTATCCCTGGAGCATTCCTGGGTTCAGCCCAGTCAGGAGGGCTGTAGATGTAGGAGTTCCCTGGAAGAGATGATTTGGTTTGCTGGGTGGCATCTCTGAGCCCCCTTGGGCCCATGGGTGTGGCTGGAGCTCTGGGCTGCAGGCAGGAGATGGTGGTGTTGATCCCCAAGCACCAGGTGAAATATCTGATGGACATTTCCAATATCTGCTGTGAAATTGCATCAGATTCCACTTTGGCACTTGTCTGGAAGCCTCCCAGGGTTATTCTGGGTGCAGGTGCTGCTCCTGCCATCCCTGCAGGGCACTGCTGCTCTTTGAGGAGCTGCACTGGGGGGCCCAGAGCTTGGCTTAGGGAAAAGAAACCCTGTTTTAGCACTGTTCTCTGATGAGAAAACAGCAGCAGTTATTTAAACCTGGCATGCTGTAATTGAAACCTGCACTCTCCTTGCTGCTCGCAGCTTTGGGCAGCTCACAGCCCAGGTGAGCTGGTTAAATAAATCATAATTGATCATAATTGGGGAGTCAGCATTTGGTCAGTGCCATCATCCCCCACCATGGGCACCCCGGCACTGAGTGATGAGGGGGAGACCTGAGCGTGTTCCAAATGCAGCTGAGTCTGGGCCACAGAGAAAAGGGCTTTTCAAGTGCCCGGGAGGAACTTCACAGACACTGTTCCATAAGGGAGAAGAGCACTGGGAGCAGGTGTAATAATGCTTTTTCCACGTGGAAATGAATGGCCATATTGATCAGTCCTAGAGATGAAGTACCTGAGTTTTGCTCACATGTGGAACATCAAGATGAAACCACTTTATTTAAAACTTAAGTTAATTCTGCAGGTGTAGAATATGAAATTCATTTGATGTCCATCATACACATGTCTCTTTCTGTTAGGAACACCTTATAATTATTTTGTTAGGGGGAAAAGAAGTGCCTGCACAGTTTGGGTAGAAATGGGGTGGTGGCCAAGCATGAATCACATCAGTCCTATCAATAATTTCCAGTCCTGGTGATACCTGCCAGCCCAGAGAGGGAGACAGTGGTACAGTATATGCATTTATAAATATAACTGCTGAAACCAGGACAAGGGCAAAGTAGCTCAAATGAAGAGCCAATTAAGATAATCTAAGCAGAATGAGGATTAACTGCCTCTTAATCTGAAGGGCACCCAAAATGCATGTGGCCAGCTGAGATCAAACAAGTGCTGTGTGTGTGTGTGGGACATGCACCCGGGGTTTGGGGTGAGCAGGAATGAGCAGGGAGAGCTCACCCCCCTGCCAGGGCACAGTGGTGTTGGAATGGTTCTGGATGGCACAGAATGAGCCTCTGGCTGTGGTGTCCCCTCTGTGCCAGTCTGCAGAGTATTGGATATGTCATAAAGAAATTATTGCAGTATAAGGGGAGTTAACATCTCGTAGGTTTTCTTTCCCAGAAAGAGGAAAGCTCTCAGAACTATGTCAGGGAAGAAGCTGCTCTGTGTTTTCTTTTGAAAAAACACTTTAAAACCCATTTCATTTAACCATTTTAGCCTGCTTACTCTACTGCTGGGGCAGGGTGTGTTGGCTGTGTGCACCTGAAGTGGGGGAGCTGGCAGCTCCTGCTGGGTGTGTGGGGTCCAGTGGGGAGCAGGGGGTGCCCAGACCCCACTGGCTGGGTACAGGGGGTGCCCAGGCCCCGCTGGCTGGGTACAGGGGGTGCCCAGACCCTGTGCTGGGTACAGGGGGTGCCCTGGCCCCGTTCTGGGGATGCCCTGGCCCCGTTCTGGGGGTGCCCTGACCCTGTGCTGGGTACAGGGGGTGCCCAGACCCTGTGCTGGGTACAGGGGGTGCCCAGACCTCACTGGCTGGGTACAGGGGATGCCCAGACCCTGTGCTGGGTACAGGGGGTGCCCAGACCCCACTGGCTGGGTACAGGGGGTGCCCAGGCCCCGCTGGCTGGGTACAGGGGGTGCCCAGGCCCCGCTGGCTGGGTACAGGGGGTGCCCAGGCCCCGCTGGCTGGGTACAGGGGGTGCCCAGACCCTGTGCTGGGTACAGGGGGTGCCCAGACCCTGTGCTGGGTACAGGGGGTGCCCAGGCCCCGCTGGCTGGGTACAGGGGGTGCCCAGACCCTGTGCTGGGTACAGGGGGTGCCCAGACCCCACTGGCTGGGTACAGGGGGTGCCCAGACCCCGTGCTGGGTACAGGGGGTGCCCAGACCCCGTGCTGGGTACAGGGGTGCCCAGACCCCGTGCTGGGTATAGGGGGTGCCCTGGCCCCGTTCTGGGGGTGCCCTGACCCTGTGCTGGGTACAGGGGATGCCCAGGCCCCACTGGCTGGGTACAAGGGGTGCCCAGACCCCGCTGGCTGGGTACAGGGGGTGCCCTGACCCCGTGCTGGGTACAGGGGGTGCCCAGACCTCACTGGCTGGGTACAGGGGGTGCCCTGACCCCGTGCTGGGTACAGGGGGTGCCCTGACCCCGTGCTGGGTACAGGGGGTGCCCAGGCCCCGCTGGCTGTGCCCCCTTTGTGGGCAGGCAGTGTGAGCTTCGTGCTGGCTCTGCAGGTGAAGGTGCCTGTGTTGGATCTCTCACTCTGCTGAGTGCTTTAGCGAGTTCAGATCCGTGCCATGTTAATTGTCAGGACTGGGAGGGTGGGAGCAGATTTCACCGGGGGCAATGGAAGGGATCCAATGAATTTCCACTCTGTTTCACCGCTTGGCAAACCAGCACTTACTGTCACTTTGCATAAATAGGTTTATTTCAGAGGGTCAGCCGGCACCGCTCCCCCCTTCCCCTGCCGGCCCACCCTCCCCTGGAGGAGAGGAGGCCGACGAGCATTTAATTTCCCCAGCAGCAGGTGCTTGTCATCCATCTGAAGAAAGCTGCCAACATCTGGTGCAATTGCCTCGGCAAACGCAGTAACAAGGCGCCTGCAGTTCAAACGCAGAGAGAGCATTGCCTCTTTAATGATAACAAGCTGTTGGCTTCCCCTCTGAGATGAATTCATCTCACAGATGTTTGTCTAGTTTTGGCAATCTTATCACTATAGCTTTGGTGATTATGCTCAACTGGAGACTATTACTATAAAAGAAGTTTGAACTTGTTCCATTTTTGCATTATTTATTTATTTAGCCATTTATTTCTCCGCTTTCTGGATATAATTTGTATCAACAACTGTACTGTTGGTCCCATTACCCGAGCACCCTCAGATTTTTATTGCATGTGCTGAACAGTAGCTCGCTACTTGACTCCCACCGCTGGCAAATGTCTTTCAGCCACGCTGACGTTTTTAACATTCCCCATCAGCAGCTTTGTGGTTTGAACCCTCTATTTAACACTACATTTTCTGGGATTACTTGGCGCTGGCTCTGTCTGTTCTCTCTAATAACTGCAATGTACTCCCTGGTTCTGCAAGGCGTGAGGGGCCAGGAATATGCTGGATATTCTGGTGACCTTGGCAGGGCTCTGTGATGGCAGCCATGACCATCTTCATTGGTGGATCTTGAACATTTCCAGCCTCAGCCTGATCCCAGCGAGCATGGGGACCTGCAGGCTGAGGGCTCCAGGGCCTGTTTGCTCTTGTTTGCTTTTCTAACATGCCTGGCTTTTTCTTAAGGAGACAATTTCTCCCCGAACGTGTGGAATTTAATTCTGGTAAATAGGATTTATTTTTGGAAACGTGCTTGTGAATAGGTGACTCATGCCTGAATGAAGATGTGTCACTGTTGGTGGGGACACCACGTATATAATTTCTTGGGCTATAAATAGATGCCAGTCCAAGTGCTGGTGACATGGTGATGCTTCACACCGACTCGTTAGCTCAGCCCGGCTGCTGAGGAGAGCGTTTGGAGTGTCAGTCTCTCCTGCTGGAGCAACAATTTCTGCTGATGCTCATGGAATAACATCAATAGATGGGTGGAATCGTGGGAGCACTTTAATTGGCACAGGCAGGTTCCCGTGCTGCTGCCATGGGGTGTACTCGTGTTTCTTCTCTCGTTGCAGGGGTGGAGAAACTGAGTTTTGGGGTGTTTGTGTGCTTGTCAGAAGCCAGGGGTACCACCTGGGACTCAGAAACTGGGTTTGCTTATTTGTTCCTGTTGCTGAGGAGCTTTGAGCTGAACACTCAGGATCAGAGCTCGCTCCCATTTTCAGCTCCTGCAAGGAGCAATCCCTTTTCCCCGTTGTTGATGCTAAACTGTGGCTCCGTGTTGTTGTTTGCTCAACACCACTTACCCACCAACACAGCACATATGGTTTAATGGCTGTCCTTTTTTGTGCTTCTGCTGTAGTTACAGTATTATTAAAAATCCATTAAATTTTGATGTACATCATAAAGTATGTGCTCCTGTGAATGCGAGCGCAGATAATTATTTCTGATGAATAAACCAAAAGGACAAGTATGTAAGAAGTTCATCCTGCAGCTTTCAATTTTCATTATATACATCTCCTGCAGGGGCAATCGTTGTGATGTTGCAGCTGGTTATTTCTGTGGCCTGGCTCTCCCTGGAGATGGATGATGACAGTGCAAACTTGAACTTGCACGAGTGCCAGTGTTTCTGTGGGCACGTTTGTGGATAAATGGTTAAGCAGGAGAGGTAACCCTTGGGAAGGCAGAGGGTGTGAAGAGGCTGCCACACAGCAGCAGCTCCCTCTGTGTTGGTTCATTGTGCCTGGGCCTTGTGGAATCTGGGAAAGTAACCCAATTATTTCTCATTAAAGTAACCCAGAAATGCAGCAACAAGCAAGGTGTCATTGCTAACTCAACACCAGGAGGCCAGGCAAGCTCTTCTTGGTGTCCAGGGCCTGAAGCAGGCAGGGGAATCATTAAAAATAATGCATTATAGTGTCCATAAAGTTTCCTGCAGTATATAATGGCCCACAGGGGCCTCACCTAGTTTTCCATCTATGATATGGTTACAGCATCTCATTAACTTTCCCATAACACCAAATACACTTCTCTTGAACACCCCCTTCAGGCTTCACAGGTTTTGCCAAGTATTTCCTAATAAGCAGGAACTTCAATATTTATCATGCTTGCCTTTTATCCCCACTGGGCTGAGGGAGTGGTTGGCCTCTCCTGCCCCTCTAATTTCCTATTCCTGAATGCCCTGGGCAAACCCAGCTCTGGCAGGGTCTGCTCCTCTCACTGAGAAGATTTCCCTCACTTTTCCCAACTCTAGTTTTAAAGAGTTTCCCCTGCTATTCTTCTGTTTAAGAGCATGTCTGCACCCAGGGATTAGTCTGGGTATAGCACATAAACTCTCACAGACAGCTTGGTCTTGAAAGCAGTGCACAGCCCAAATGAGAAAGCCAGATAAGTCCTAGGGAGATCCCACCAAATGCTGTGTACCTGTGGATTCTTTGCACCTGGATGTTGGTGCTAAGGCTGCCCTGGTGGGCTGTGTGTGGTGTCCTGGTTGCTTTCTGTCCTGGAGAGGCTCCTGCAGGGCTGCTCCTGGGGGAAGGTGATGTTTTGGGTGGTGTTTTGGGTTCAGGTAGGCTGGTCCTGGGGGAAGGTGATGTTTTGGGTGATGTTTTGGGTTCAGGTAGGCTGGTCCTAGGGGAAGGTGATGTTGGGGTGATGTTTTGGGTTCAGGTAGGCTGGTCCTAGGGGAAGGTGATGTTTTGGGTGATGTTTTGGGTTCAGGTAGGCTGGTCCTAGGGGAAGGTGATGTTTTAGCTGGCGTGGCTGTGATGAGCTCAGGGATAGAGGGAGGGATGGAGTTGTGCCTGTGCTGGGCTGAGGAGCTGAGCTCTGCAGACGTGGCACTGATTTGCTGTGTTATTTTGGTCTTATTCAGGTCTCTGTCCAAAATCTGGGACTGGCAGTGTGGCTTTCCCCTTGCTGCTGTGACTGCAGGCTGCGTGCAGCACCTTGCTGCGACCTTGATCAAAGTCACAGTGCTGCTGTGAGAGCAAATGATGACAAATAAATTCACCTTCACACAGTTTAGTCTAGCTGGCTTTGTTCCTCCATCCCTGATCCTCCCTGCAAAGGGCTCTGTTTACTTTCCCTGAAATGGAAGAGGCCCTGCTACACAGTCCTCTTTCAAAAATAAACCCCTGAGAAGGAAAACAAAAGAGAAGGAACAAAAATCAGACATTGTCCGATTATACTGAGCAGATCCTGATCCTGGGTTCCAGGCAGCTGGAGCCAGAGGTTTGTTTAAGTGTAACACAAATTCTACCATTTTTGGATGGTTTGGAACTCTCTGCCTCTCCCTCCTGTACTTTCAGAAAACAATCAAAAGAGAGAACTGCCCATCCTGTCAGAAAGAAGAGCTGCAGAGCTTCAACACCCAGGATGGCAAAAGCAAATGAAAGGACAAAAACACATCCCACCTTTGTGCTCTGTGGGGCCTTTGTGCCAGCCAGGCTTGAACTCCTTGCTGGCATCAGCAGATGCATCTTTAGCAGTTTGCAGTCATGTTTCTGAGGTAAATGAGCACTAAATGTTGGTGATTGGCACCCTCAGAAGGGATAACTGGGAACCTCTGCAATGGCAGGGCTGCACTGTGTTCATCAATAATTAGGATACAGGTTCCTGGTGGATGTAAGTTTTGGTTGACTTGCAGGTTGTGTTTTCCATTTCCTTGCAGTTTAAGCGGAGAGGTTTATATACTTACTATTCCTTGACCTAAAAACTTGCTGTGTAAAAGGTACAGAAGGTGCAGGCTGAGATAATGCATCCTTTGGGGCTGGAGGCTCACTTCTGACCTGTGTGTACACGGTGTAAACCAAACTGGGCTAGAGCTGTGCCAACAGGCCAGGGCAGCTTGTGCATCAGGGGCTGTCCAGCCCTGCCAGGGTGCTAATGCTGGCTGAAAATGCTGCTGCCCAGGGCACTTCTGGGGCCTTTGGGGGTCAGGGAAGGGCTCTAAAAATAAAGAGTCAGAGGTAACTGGAGTTGGTTTGCACACAGAGCTTGTGAGTGAATGTGGTGCAGGTGTCAGCAGCACTGGGGCTGGGCTTATCTGCACAAGCTGTGAGTTGGACTCTTGCTTTTGAACAGCGTGGGCTGGGAGAAGCATATTTAGGAGGAAATTCTTCCCTGTGAGTGTGGGGAGGCCCTGGCATAGGTGCCCAGAGCAGCTGGGGCTGCCCCTGGATCCCTGGCAGTGCCCAAGGCTGGCTTGGATAGAGCTTGGAGCACCTGGCACAGTGGAATGTGCCCCTGCCCATAGCAGAGAGTGGAACAGGATCCTCAAGGTCCTTCCAGCCCAAACCCTTCCCTGGTTCTGTCTGAGCTGGGGAAGGGTCTGTGTGTGCTCCTGTTGGTGCTGGCAGCCCCAGTTTCACCAGTGTGTGCAGCTCCAGCTGCTGTGAGCCACAGCCCGGGCAGGATCCCTTCCTTGCTCAGAGTGCTGCTGAAATATTCATGCACAACAAATCATCCAGTTTGAGCCCAACAGCGGGCGGAGGAGGGAGCAGTGGGGTGTGATGCTGAGGTTTGTGCAGGGAAATGTGCCTGCTCTGCTGCTGGGTCCCCTCAGGGCACTGTGCCCTGAGCTGGGTGGGCACGAGCAGGATCTGCACTGACCTGGTCCTGTTAACTGCTGGAATTTGGGGTCCCAAATCCTCCCCAGCTCCTGGGAGCTAAGGTGAAATGAGAAAAGGAGCGTTGCTGTTTTGCATCATCTCTGCCTGATGGGGAGGGTACTTGGAAAAACTTAACTGCTCCTGGGACTTTCCCACACTGACTGTTTAAATCAGTTATTTTTCCCAGATGGTAAATTCAGGAGACTTCCTCAGCAGCCTGGTGGTAATAATAATACTTATATAGCACTTTACATATTCCAAGTGCTGTCCAAAAAGCTGATCTGTCTTGTCTTCTGCAGAGTTGTGTAGTAAAACTTGAAGGATATTGGCCTGAATTTGTAGTCGTTTATCAGCCATCTATCTGTGGGCAAATTTACTTTTCTGATGGCTTGTACCATGTGAGTAAACTCATTTCTCCTGTGGATCTTGACATTAATTCCAGTCTTTCATCTTGGTAGTGGAGATGATCTTTAAGCAGAGCAGAGAAGAAATATGTCTTTGTGGCTATTGCACTGCAAAAAGGATGAGCACAGTTTTGGAGAAATATTCCAGCCTGTATAATGTATAAATGAGTGAAAAGTGGTTTCCCTGGGAGTGACCTGGCTGCCATTGGGCACAGGAATGGCATTGCCTCTCTGCCATCATCTCTCCAAGGCTTTGCTGTTCTTTAAAGGTGTTTCAGGGAGTGTTAGTTACAGGCAGAGGGAACAGCTTTGCACACCTGCCTGCAATTAAGGAGTTTGTTTTCATTGCCCTTGGTGGTTTATGGCAGTGCCAGGGACAGTGTGTGCCATGCAGAGCTGGAGGCGAGTGCTGCACACCCAGCCCCGTGTCCCCTCCTGGTGTGGGGTGTGAGGCTCAGGGGCTGGGGAAGGCTCTGGGAGACTGCAGGAAGCACAACAGGCTCAGTGAAAGGGCCAGGGAGAGAGCCAAGTTCCTCGAAAGAGGACCTTGCAAGGAAGGCGCAGATGACATGAAAAAGTAATTAAAAGGAAAGCCCTAATGGGACGTTAGGGGGAGATGCAGCTGGAACTTGAATAAGCAAATGTAAAGAGGGAATTAAGTTTGTAAGCTTTCCTCCCAGGAACTGCTGGGGAAAACAGGGCAGCAGCTTCTGCTGATGTAAATCAGCACCGAGCCCGCAGCCGAAGGGAGTGCGGCTCGTTTGATATTTGCTGCTCCTAAACCTGGAAACACACAGGGAAGGAGGCTGTGGCGTTCTGCAGAGGTGACATGAAGGACACTTGATTCCAAAGTGAAGGATATTGACTGCAAAAACAAAGGGAAACTGTTGGTAATGTAGTTTGCCTGGGGCAAATTGGTAGTTTGCGATAAGTAATATTAATTTAAGTGTATAATGCTTTAAATTATCTGGGTAATTTAATCTATGTGATTTTAAAAAAATGATTTATCAGCTTTGATCTTGAATAAAAATAAAACAAACCAAATGAAACAAAACCCTTCAATTAATATTAGCACTTTCACTCTGGAGAGTAATACACAGCAGAGACGTTTATTTTTAGCTGTGAAGAATTTGCATGTGTGTTTCCAGATGTGTTCTCAGACTTGGTGCTGCTTAAAATTCAGCCACCACAGTACGTAGATGCCAATTTTCTTTTCCGTAGCATTTTGTCTCTGCCACCGTGGATGTAATTTTTTTTTCTTTTTTTTCTTCTTTCTTTTTTTCTCTTTTTTCTCTTTTCTCCCAGCAGAGGTGGTGGAGGGGGGTGTGATGATTAAGGCAGCCGGTAAGTTCTCTTAGTTCCTCTGAACTTTACTCCCTGTGCCAGGAGTGACCTATTTGGAGGAGGCCCTTTGATGCGGTGTTGGGAGGGCAGGCGAGGTCGGCGCTCTGGCCGTGCCAGCAGTCCCGGGGCTGTGGAGGATGAGGGCTGAGCAGGCAGTGGTTTCAGCGCCTCCCCTCCCTGCCCGTGCGTTTGTTCTCCCTCTGCAGCCCTGGCACAGAGAGGGACGGGTGCCCTGCAGAGCAGCGAGAGGCTGGAACGCCCCGGGCAGGCACAGGATCCTGGGCTGGGCTGGGTTCCCCCTGCCCTGCTCAGGGATCTCTCAGCAGATGCAGATGGCAGCCCTGCCTCCCCTGCTCCTCCTTCCCAGCATTCAGCCAGCCTCCAAACAAGGGGCTGCACAGATGGGTGGGCTCCTCCAGCCTCTCTAATTCCTCTAATTGCCCTGTGCAAGAAAGGGAAGGAGGAAGGCTGCTTCTCTCAGCTCGGCTGTCCCAAAGTGAAATCCCAGCTGAGCAGCTTAAAATAGGCAATGGTCAGCTGGTTGTGAGGCCGGAACTAGCCCGGGGAGCATGGCATCTGTCTCCCAGGAATGCTGCCTGCTCATCAGGCTGGGTAAATCAGGACTGGGAGTGTTTCTGTGTGAGACAGGCTGCAGTGGGGATGGGGAGCAGCCCGGGCTGTCAGCAGGGCTGGCGTGCTGCTGTCCTGTGCTGTGTGCCAGGCAAGGGTAACCCAGTGCTCATGGGCACCACAGCTTGCTCCTGTCCTGTGGTGTGTGCCAGGCAAGGATAACCCACTGCTCATGGGCACCACAGCTTGCTCCTGTCCTGTGGTGTGTGCCAGGCAAGGATAACCCACTGCTCATGGGCACCACAGCATAGTGCTGCTGTCCTGTGGTGTGTGCCAGGCAAGGATAACCCACTGCTCATGGGCACCACAGCTTGCTCCTGTCCTGTGGTGTGTGCCAGGCAAGGATAACCCAGTGCTCATGGATGCCACGGGTCACCATGCTGCTGCTCCTGCCCAGGGCTGCCCTGCCAGGCCACTCACAGTGCCACATCCAATAACTGATCCAGCTTAAAAAGAGAAGGAGAAAAAGATGATCCCAGTGATAGCAGCACGATGACCAAGTCTGTTTTACCTGTGTGCTTCCCTCAGCACTGCTGCCTCCCTCCCGTGGCCAGGCTGGCTCCAGTGGCAGCGCTGCTCCTCCTCGGGTGCAGCACAAAACAGATTTTTCTAGTGGCTGAATTTAATCACTTAGATGCAGAACACTGATAGACTGAATCAATTTAATTCCTATTGCTCATGACTGGGAGGGGAGAGAGAGGAGGAGGAAGGTCATAACAATTTAGCAAACAACTTGGCTTAAAGACATAACCAGTAGGTCGTCAGTGTTGGTTTTCTTTGGGTTGGGGTGGTTTTGGGTTTTTCCTAAACCTGCCCAGGCCAAGACACATGGCAGCTTTGGGATGTGCTGTGCAAGGTGGGAGAGGTCATTTATTGGTGTGTGGGGTCTGGAGTGCTGGGGCTGCCACAGAGCTGTGGGACCAGCTCCATCAGGGAGGAATTTGATGCTCCCCCCTCTTTTTTTTTTTGAGGGAGCTGCTGGAAAAGGCATCTCGTAGTTGGGCTGTGAATGTCTGGAATGGCACGTGGTGTCTGAGCATTTGTTTGCTTCAGAGCATCTCAGTGCTGAGCTGCAGGGTGCCTGGGTGCTGCCAGAGCTCCTTGGGAGGCTCCAGTTACCTGCTGAGGCACAGTCCTGCTCCAGAACAGGAGGATTTAATTGGAAACGAGCAGTCTGTGAGTCTCCTTGCAATGCAGGGCCCTGCTGCTCCTCAGGTCTGTTGCACTTAGGGCTGTAGCCCTTCCATGTGAAGCCCAAGGGGTTGGCAGTGCTCTTGTAGTGCCTTTTCCAAGGGGCAGAGCACAGGCTGTGCAGGTTCTGTATTGCCCCTCCCTGGTGCTTTGGGGCTCTGTTGCAATTTCAGTGGTCCCAGGAGATCGATAAAGGTGAAGAGATCCCAGGAGATAAAGGTGAGGAGGTCTCCAGCCCTGGCCTGGATAAGCTGTTGTTGTCACATTCATCTTTAGCAAGCATCCAGCATCCCAAGAGGAATCAATCCCAGGCCCATCAGGCTCTTTTCTCTGGCAGCTCCTGCCCTGCTGGGTGCTGCAGGACGTGGGTGACACTGTCACTCCTGGGGGGACCTGGTGCCATCCTTGGCAGGCTCCCCCTCAGTGCCAGGGCCTCCCGAGGTGCCCTCCAGCTGGACAGCAGAGCAGCACAGCCCTCAGCCATCCTGAGCAGACACAGCAGGGCTGCAGGCATGAGAGCAGACTTGGCCAGCCTGACAGCAAACTTGGTCGCCTGCCACAGCCATTGGCCCATATGCACAGTGGTAAATAAAAGCTGGAGTTGAATTCCTTTCAAGTTTTATATAACATTCGCTACAATATGGAGCGGAGGGGGGAATCCCTCTTAGGAACAGTTTTACCAGAATACAAACCTGACCTTCTCTTGTGTCAGGGGTTGTGCAGCAGCGTTGTTCCAGAGGAGGGAATTCTGGAGTTCATCACTGCTGTGTGAGGCTGTGGGACCTCCAGCAGGAGCCCCAGCCCTGTGCTGGGCTGTGCTGGGCTGTGCTGGGCTGTGCTGGGCTGTGCTGGGCTGTGCTGGGCTGTGCTGGGCTGTGCTGGGCTGTGCTGGGCTGTGCTGGGCTGTGCTGTGCTGTGCTGGTGATGGGTGAGGCTGTGGCAGCAGCAGGAGGTTCCAGAGGGGAGAGCAGCCCTGGTACCCGGGCAGCTGCAGGAGGTGTTTGCTGCCTGCCCTGCTCTGTCTGGAGCCTGGCACTGCGTGTGCAGCTGGGCAAGGACGTGAACCACAGCAATGACAGAGGGAGCACAAGGGGAGGAAGTTCAGCTGTGCTGAGCGATGGTCAACTTAAAAATAGCCCCATCTATTTATAGTGCTGGCAGCCCAGTGCCCCCCCGAGTGCTCCAGCCTGTCTGCATCTCATCTCATCTCAGACAGATGCAGATGTATTTATATACACTCATACACACACATGGTGGGCACAGACCCTGCCCTGGGGCTGGCACCCTGGACCCTCAGGCTGTCAGCGAGCCTGGCACCAGTTTGGTGCCTTCTCCCTTCCTGCCTCTGCTGGGAAATGCCCAGCTCGTGGGTGGGTGGCCTCGTGCCACCACTTCCCTTCCTAGCTGAAACTTAATCAAATTAAACCTTAATTATATGGGGCCCCAGGACAAAGTTACAATCTTTTCATGTATATTTAAAAACAAAAGGGAAGGAAGTGTGTCTAGGGACTGTTTCCTGTGAGCTTGTCTGTCCAGCACTGAGGACTGTTCTGTTCCTTATCTGCATGCCTATATTCAGTTTAATTCCATGACCTATCAGGCAGGGTTGATATTTCTGGTTTTTTCTTGTACAGTCCCTTGCATGTTCAGGCCTGACCTATAGCTGGTGTTTCTGCAGTGGAAACAATCAGCAGAATAGATAAGGTTTGATGGATGGCACTGCTGGCCAGCAGAGCCAGCACCCCTGGGAATAGCAGTGGCTTGAGAAGGCTCCTGTGGCTGCTGTGGGGCTGGGATGTCAGAGAGGCACAGCTCCAGCCTTGCAGCAGATCCTGACTCCTCCTCAGTGCATTTGTACCTTAGGGCCCCTTTGCCTGAATTAGACACCAAGTTCAGTAAGACTTTGTGAGGGAGTTTCTTGTACTTGAAATGAAACCAACTGGTTTTATTCCAGGGAGCACACTGAGGGGAGATTAATGTCTCCACATACAGTGCCTGTAAGGGCAGTTGTGGATTCTTTTCAGGCTTGGTTTTATTTTATTTTAGTGGAAGACTGATTCTATTTTAATGTTTCAGCTTTGGGCTTCCAGTTCAGACTTGAAAGCCAAAGCTGCTCTTCCCCTCAGTAGTACACACTTAAGGGTGGAATTTCTCCTTTAGTTTTCAATCTCTTGTGCTTTTGTCATTTTTTTTATCACAACCTTATGTGTTCTTTAAACAGTTTTTTATTTAATCATTTATTCTTTTAAGTGGGTTTAATTGTATAAAGATTATCATGCATAAAGAGACGTCTATAATTAGAAGGGGGGATTGGTGCTGTTAGACAGTGTTTTAGTGAAGAAAATTACAGTGTTCATAAACTGTTTGGAGAATGGAGGTAGCATATATTAACGCTCAACAGGTTTTATGTAATCCTAAGAGAGGATTGACTCTTGCTCACTTGGATGAGTTCTAAGCTCTTCTCCAAGCTTAGTGTTCCCCTCTCTTCCTCCTCTTTCTCCTGGTGCAGAAGTGGAAACAGCCCTGTAATCTGCTTTTCCTTTTTCCTTGAGAGCAAGAATTACTGATAATAATTGTCAGTTTTGTATTGGCTGGGCTGTAAAGAGGTTTGCCTTTGGTGCTGCACTGCCCTGCCTCTCCTGCCCCTCACTCGTGCCTGCTGGGGCCCTGGGACAGTCCAGGGCATTTCCAGCTGCAGGGATCCAGCTGTGGGATGCACTCAGGGTGGTTCAGAGCATCATGGGGCTCCTCCTCACTGAGTTCTGGCCAGCTCTCCTGGAAAGGGCACATCACCACTGCTCCTCTTCTTCCTGCCTGCTGTTGCAGTGTGTGAGCATGGATGAACACACAGGGCTGTGTGGTGCTCCATTCCAGGTAGGGACTGATTGGGAGAATTCCTCTGCACATCATTTGGGAGCTGGAACAAGCAGGAGAAGCTGGTGTGCCATGGCTTGGCAGCGTGCCTGCAGTCCCTGGATTGTCAGAATTTCTTTTCCCTTCATCTCCTCCCCTTCCCCATTGAAATGACACGGCCACAGGGGACCATTGATTTCTGCTCTCCACGTTGCTAATGAAAAATTCCTTGTTGGCTCCTGGTTCTCTAAATCCTTCGAGACAGCTGCACAGTTCAGATACTTGAGGAGCAAACATGCCAGGCTGGGTGATGGATGACTTGGTGAACTTTAAAGGGACAAAAGGGTCTGCTTTAGTTGGCCATAAACCCGAGCGGGGCTCTTATCCAGGGATTATTGCATTTTCTGTAGCCAGTTTGCTGAGCATATTCTGCAAACTCAGTACACAGTTTCCATCTCTGATGGCACACGAGATTTATCGTGGTTCTTAATGCTTAATAATTGTATTTTGAAGTTCAGTGTCAGCCAAACAAGAGCCATGAGTCTCAGTGATGCTAAATAAAGCCTCTCCCGCTTTCCCAGGACTCCGCATGCGGTCTCGTTTGCTTTGCCTTGCCAAGTCCAAGCCATTCATTTTGAGGGAAGGGAAGTATTGCTTTTAGATCACCTTGTGATGCTTTGTTGCCACATTTTATGTTCCTGGACAGCACGGTAGTGGAACGCTGTCCCTTTATGAAGTGCAGGGTGCAGATGGCAACTCATTAAAACTTTAGTGATAATCACCCTTCCTATGGAATTACCACTTAAATCTGGTTAGTCGAGGAGGAGGAGCAGTGTCACAGAAACCTGCTGCTTCTGGGTGATTTAAAAGCATATGGGATTGAGTGTTTTATGTGTGCCCCTTGTCAGGAGCCCTCAGAGCAGATTGCCAGAATTGTTGAGCAGTTACAGTTTAATGGAGGTACAGGAGCTTTTGCTCTTGATCCCTTTGACAGTTAAGCTGTCGTCTCCAAGTGCATTTGGAAAAAAAAAAGTCTTTTGAATACAGCTTTTTTTGCAGAATAAATGGAGGCAAGAACAAGTGTGTGAGGCAGCTGGTGAGGAGCTTTTTGGTCATTTCAAGGTTGGGAAGCATTCTTTGGGGAGCGATGCATCATTGTTACATGGCCTCAAAGCAAAAAAGGTACTTGCTTGTTTGTCCTCACTTGTGCAGATGGTAAGAGGAATGGTCCCAGGGGCCAGCTGAAAGCTTGGAAGTGCCTGGCAGCTAGAAAAAATATTTGGATTCAAGTCTCAACACTGTCACAGATTTTACTTTGGGACTTGGAGCAAGTCACTTGTCTCTGTCTCGGTTTCCCACCTGTGGAATCTGACTGGAGTGTCACTGTAGGAAGGCATTGTTTGAGTGTGAGCAGGACTGAATATTAGCTGTGAGTGCACAGAGGGTCTTGGTGTGTGTTTTGAGACACAGAACTGTTGAGTGTGACTGGGGAGGTCCTGATTTCCAGAGGCAGGTGCTGATGCCTCCTTTTCCAGGGAGCTGCATCAGGTAAAGGGTACCAATATATTTCAGCCTAGAGGTGTCTAAAGAGCTCTCCAGATAAATCACCTTGCCTGGGTAGCTCAGGTGCAGGAAGGGTGAGGGTGTTTTTCACTGTTCCAAGGGCTCATGCTGCAGTGTCCCCATGTCCCCTGTCTGTGCCTGCCTTCCATGAATTTCCCTGGAGGGCAGCCAGTGCCTGGGCTGTGCTCTGCCCTCCTGGCTGCAGGTCTGCTGGCTCTGCGAGCCACCAGCCACATTTGGCCACTCTTTGCTCTGAGTCACATCTGTCTGGCCTTCCTAAAGCAAACAGAAAGCTTTCCTGCTCTGTCAGTGCTGCCGAGCCCAGCCCTGTGCCAAGCCCTGTGCCCAGGTCTGTGCCAAGCCCTGTGCCCAGGTCTGTGCCCTGCTTGGCTCCCAGCGTGCTGGCCTGGCTGTGCCTCGGGCTGGCCAAAGGCTCTCACCTCCTGTGCCAGGAAGGTGGCATGCTTGGGAGAGAAACCCAAAATATACCCAACATCTCCTGCCCTCAGTCAGCTATCAGTGGGAAAACCTTGATGTGGGCTGGGACGCAGCAAGATCGCCTAAAAATGGCCCTTCCTCCTCATTGCAGCTGTATTTGAGTTGATAATTGTCTGTCAGTGCATTTAAATGAATTCCTGATTCTGTCCTTGCATCCAGAGAGCCTGGCTGTGGCTCAGTCCCTGCCTGGCACTCAGCCCCTTGCTGGGGACTGGATTTAGGTGCCTTTAGGTGATTTTTGCTTGTCCCTGGTTCATGTTTTGGCTCTTTGTCAGCAGTCACGCCCTGGCAGCCTGAGCCGTGGGGACAGCAGAGGTGACCAGGGCAGCCACCCTGGAGTCCCCCTCTCATCACTGGGAGCAGTGATGCTCCCTCTGGCATCGCTGCAGGGATGTGCTGAGGGTCTGAGAGCAGCTTTGGCCTGCCCAGGCCTCTCCTGGCCGTGGGATGGAGCCGGGGCTGGGAGCTGCCCATGAGGGACGGGCTCCCCTTGCCCTGGGATCAGCCTCCTTTGCTCTGAGCTCTGCCTTCCCGCTTTAATCCTACAGCTGCATTTTCAAAAGCAGACCAAGGCCTTTTTTCCTCTCTCATCTCCTCTCTAACAGCCACTTGAGCTGTGGGGGACACTGGGCACATGTTTACTGGTAAAGTGATTCCCACTGCAAATTGCAGGAGAGTTACTTGGGAGTACTTGAAAATAACTGACTGTAGCTTCACCTCATCTCCCCTCTGCCCCTCATACCTCACACAGTGTTGTAAATTTTACATTCAGCACCCTAAAATTCAAATGCACATCCTATATCTGTGAGCTCTTGAGGGACCCCAGCTGTGAGGAGCCCTGATGGATATTGGGTACTCAGCACTGTACAAACCTGGGCAAACCAAATGGGCACAAAGGGTTTCTGATCTGTGTATTCATATGCAGGACAGTGAAGAAATGAAGAACCCACCCTCCTGGAAGGGTTTCATCTTTTGAACAAGGCATATTAGCAAAAAAACCCACCCAAATGTTTGTGTGCATTTGTTCCAGTACAAACACAGGAGCTGTGCTGGGCTGCTGTGTGCATGCTGGAAGTACTTAGTTCTGCTTTATTGCTGCCCATACCCCAAAAAACAACAACAGGAAAAAAAATAGAGAAAGGAACATCTGCTAATGCATAGCTCAGAAACACAAAGCTGCAGAGGAAGGGCCCCTGGCTTGGCTGCTGAGCTGGGTGAGGAGTTCAGGGCAGGCTCAGGAGCACTCACTCACCACAGTGTGCTCGTGCCCTGCATGTTGGGGTTTATACCTGGGGATGCTTTCTGTGCAGTAATAGCATATGCAGATTAATTTTTAATAGAAGTCTGTAACAGCTCGTGGTGCTCTGTTGACAATTGCTGTTTTTGGTGGAAGCAGACCCTGAGGCCTTTGCTGTGTGTTTAGGCACTGCTGTCTGCACAGGGCAAGTGGGGCTTGCAGCTTTCCATGGGGAAGGGGATTCTTCTCTCTGATGTAAGGGAAAATTTCAAAGGGGTTTGGACCAGTGATTGCAGTACTTGGCTATAAACTTCCTTTTGGTCTCCTCATCTCTTTAAGTGCATTTAGCTGCCAATGCACAGATGGGGGGAGTGGGAATGATTTAAGCAGAGACCCCTCTGCTTTTGGGTGCTTGCTCCAGCGAAGGTTTCACTGTGAAATGCTGGTCTCAGAATGTGTCCAGGAATGCACTGGGGATTGTAACCGCAGTGTTTTGTTTGAATTTGTAAAGGAAGCTCAGTTTACCTTTAATTGTTGTGTGCATATTTCCAGCAGATGCAGTTTATTTTCTTGTCAGTGGCTGCCCGTGCTGGGAATGCAGGAGGCTGGGAATGTGGCAGGCTGGATGCTTCCATGTCCTGGGCTAGAGCAAGAGCTGCCTCCTCTGCCTCCTCCCAACGCCTTGCACATGGCTGTTCAATGCCTGGCTGCTAATTGCTTTAGAAATCATCACTTTCAAGCTCTTGGTGGGAGACTTTTGATTTTTATGAGGCTTTTTTGTGGAGAGCAAGAAACTTTGATGTAATTTGAGTGTGGTGGTGCCAGGTTCTGGGCAGTGCCTTGTGCTCCTGTTCGCTCCCAGGTACCCAGAGCTGCCTTTTTAAGGTTCCCATTGCCCAGTTGTGTTTGTAGCATTTTTCTCAGTGGTCTTTGTGGATTCAGCTGGCCAGGGATGGGTGGAAGCAGGCTCCATGGAGGGCTCCCACGTTGCTGTTCTTGTCCCCAGGTGACGTGGGTAAATAGACACACAATATGTTATTTATGCATTCAGTAATTGCCTGTTCCTTTGCATTCCCATGTTCCAGCTCTTGCTGTGTTTCAGGGATTTGTTCTCTTTGCCTGGAAATGAAAATTCCTCTTAGCTGTTTTTCTAGGAATTGTTTTCTCCCTGTTCCTGATGGCAGTGCAGGAGCTGCTGGAGGCTGATACCTCTAGAGAATGTGTGGCTGTTTCCAGATGCTCCTGTGGCAGTGGCTGCAGGAGCTCTTTGGTTTCTGTGGGGCTGTGCAGGCCCAGCTTTTGTTTTTACCCTGACACAATTCTGCAGGACCCTTCCCAAGTGCTGGGAGCCGGTGCCAGCAGCCACAGCTCTGCTGCCTTTCCTTGTGGAAGGGTTTGGATCTGAGCTCCACTGACTCCTTGCTCCTGCTCAGCACTGCTGGAGAGGAGGGCTGGCACAGGAATAATGGGTATTGTGAAGGTGAAGTTTGCAAGTACCCCGTGTGCGTGTAGCTGCGGCTGTCATTTATTTGTCTATCAAGAGGGTTTGTTTTCCCAAATAACCCTCTGAATTATTCTGTGTAATTAACTCATGAACTTATTTGAAATGATAAGGGGGTAGGGAGGAGGAGAGGAAGCGTTTGGAGCTTAGCAGACCGATAGGATTGCATCACTTTTCCCCACTGATGGCAAGGTCGTCTCCAACAGCTGTTCCAGCGTAATTACCCAGCCCGGGCTCCATGCTCGGAACAATTGAAAAATTACAGGGGTCACTGGCTCGGTGTCTTAAATTTTAATAAGTACATAAAAACAAAGTGCTGAGTTATTAAAAATTAATCCTGCTAAGCGGTTGTTTAGGCTTTTTGGGGATGGGAAGCCTTGAGGGTGTCCATTTGTCCAGGGGGGCCGGAGCGCTGCGGGCGGTTATCTCTGCGGCAGCGCTTTAGCGGGAATGCTGAGTTTGATTATTAATTTAATCAAGGTCATATTTTGTTTCTGCAGAAGCAGAATGAACTGTGGCCCTCAGTAATCCTTTCTCTCCTCGCTAGCTCAGCCTTTGTAATGCCTGTAAGCTGCTCAGGGCTGGGATATTCACACAGCCCTGTGGATCCTGTGCTGCGGGTGTTGATTATCGCGGCTGCGGCTCCTCCCGAGCACAGACATGTTCTGCTAGCACGGAGCCTAAAGCTGCCTGCATTAACATTATAAGCCTAATTTTTCCCCCGCTTTTGGGGCTTTGAGTCGTGGTTCTAGAACTCGGATGAGAGCTGAGAGCAGGGTGAGTGCATTCTTCAGAGAGCACTTGGCCAGGGCGCTGCTCTGAGTGCATTCAGGAGCTCCTGCTCGGGCTCTGCAGCTCCGTGTGGGTGCACAGCCATCAGCAATTGCCACAAGAGAAAGCTGAAACCCTTCCCTGGCCCACCTGGCATTGTTTTCCAAGGCAGTTCAATATGAAGGGCATGCCAAGCAGGGAGGATAGGCTGAGCCTGGGGGTGGGCTTTGGAATGAGACGTTTATTTCCTTAAGTTGTGTGCAGGAATTTGTTATGGAATCCAGGAGGAATATTTAGTTTATTTAAACATAAATAAAGAAGATGCAGGCTATCTGGTGCCCCAGGGATAGCTGAAGAAAATCATGAGGGGCATTAGACATATAATCTGAATTTTCAGATAGCTGTACAATAGGATATTGGGTCTTTTCCTCCATCCTGAGCACAGGCCTTTGAGTTAGCCAAGGTTATTGCTGGCCAGCTTTCCAGCCTGCATAATGGGACATTTTTTATATAGCAGGTCTAAAACTTTCCTGAAAAACAGAGAAAACTTTGGGGACCTTTTGGCCAAGCTGCCCCTTGGAGGAGGAGAGCTCTGGAGAGAGGAGCATCCTCAGGCTGGAGCTGACTTCCCAGCCCCACTCTGCTCCCTCCCAGCGTGACCTTGAGCTGCTGAAATCCACAGCCAGGAATATTAAGATTAAACTGATGCTGGTTTTGGTTTTCACTGTAATTCACTGGGCTGTAATTGATGGCTGTAACTCGCAGCTGAGCAGTGGCCATGTGGGTCTGCTGAGAGCCCCTGTGCCCCCCTCTTTCCCTTACACCCCAGAGAAGCTGTGGTGAGGTTTTTTCCCCTCTTTGGGCAGGGCTGTGCAGGGAAGGCTGTGGATTTCTCCCTGCTCTGGCTGCTGTTAGCACACAGTCCTTGGGGTGATGGAGGGGTGGTTGCATGCCCTGGAGCTGCATGGGTCACCCACAGCAGTGCTGCTCCCCTCAGCTCCTGCACAGAGCTGCCTTTCGCTGCCTCCCCTTTGGGAAAGAATAGCAGGAGCCTTATTAAGATGTTTTTAGGTAACGTTTGCTCAGCTGCGAGATGTCAAAAGATTTTTTTTCAGAGTCTATTAGGCAGCCACTGCTATGGAATCTTAAAGGCTGATTTGAAAAATTGGCACCTAATGGTTTACAACTGGAATAAATTTCCAGAAATTGTCCCGGGGAGAGAAACTTGTGCCTGCGTGTGTGTGGTGAGCCCCTGCAGCAGCGAGGGGCTGCCGCTCCCTCCCAGCTCTGCCCGGGAGCTTTCCCCTCTAATTAGGGGATGTGAGGAGTTCAGATCAGCTCCTGTTCATTTCTCTGCTTTGACAGAGCTGTTTGATGAGGAGAGGGCTGCTGGGCAGAGCCTCTCCTCCTGCCTGGAGTCTCTTTCTCCTCTTTCCTCCTCCTGCCGCGTTTTGTAAAGGGCAAAGCCCGAGAATCCCTGAAAAATTAATGGGGCCTCAATAGGTGCTTTGCACCTGCTGCTCCCCGCTCTGGCACCCACTGCTGGTCCCTGCTGAGCAACCTGCAGGAAAGAAAAAATCTCTGTGTGCAGAGCTGCCCTGGAGCAGTGAGGGGTGCCCGGGTCACCCCGACCGTGCTGTGTGCTCGGAGCTGCTGCACGGGGATGCTGCAAATGTCAGGGCAGCTGTGTCCCCACCCTGGTGCCACCAGCCGCCACCAAAGCCCATCAGCCAGCTGCTGAATAATTGAGAGAGCTGCCTCACAGGAGCTGGGCACAGGGGAAAGGTCTCTGCCTTTAGAAAACATGAAAAAGTCTCTCATTTTGGTGTTTGAAATATTCAGAAGGATCCTGGAGGGTTCTGAACCCATAAGCACCTGCTTTTTTGTCATTATTGAAAAGCCCTCTGTGGTTTTCATCATTGTTATGCAATTTCCAGTGAGCTGGGGCTTGTTTTCCAGCCTGGGTTTAGAAAGAGAGGTGCTGGAAGGGTTAATTTTGAGCTATAAGTCATCTCTTGCCCTTCTGTCTCCTGAGGTCTCAGGCTCTGCCTCTTGCACCAGCACAGAGGGACGCTTGCTTCCCTGTCCAGGTTAGGTGCCTGGCTGGCTGGGGGTGGTTAAATCTGTTCCATGCAAACTCCAGGCACTCCTGGTTTGCTGTGGCAGTGATTTGTCTGCAGCAGGAGCCCAGGCTGAGGGCTGAGCCGTGTCCATTCACCTTCCCGTGCCCTGCCCAGCTGGGATGGGGCTGTGCTCCTGCATCTCCCGGCTTCCCTGCCCTCCAGGCTTCCCTTTTTCCCTAAGTAAGTTGGGGTTGTTTTTATTCCCTTTGTTAATGGAACACTCCCCCCTCAAAGAAAAAACAAAATAAAGTGAGAAGTCTTCTCCATTTGGCAGTGTGTAAAGGCTTTTTAAAGCTAAACAAGAAAACCAATTATTTTTCTAACTGCTTTACTCCTTCAAATCTTTCACTGTAATGGAGATTTAGAATCCATCACTGTTTAGCTATTATTTCTGTGTAAAGAGTCATGCCCTATTGCACCAAGCAAACAGTCAATTTTTTCCATTATACTTTGCTGCAAATAACAAGGGTATGGAATAAATGACCCATTTTGGAGCAGATCTCTCTCGGTGAGGTGCCTGTGTCCCTGGAGGAGGGCAGGGAAGGGTTAAGGCATCCCTGGGAGTTCTCTGCACAGGCAGGGCAAGGCCAGCTCTAAGATGTCCCCAGGTGCCACATGCACACGTTGTGCCAGTGCCTGAGAGCCCTCTTGGTGGAGAAGCTTTTGCTAAAACCCAGACCCAGCCCTGCCCTGGCACTGCCAGGGTCAGAACCTTCCCTGGAGGCTGCAGGGTCCCTTGGGAGCACCAGGGACCGGGAGGGTGATCGGGTGATCTTTCATCTCCTGCTGCTTGGCTGACTCTTATTTAAATGCAGGGGACTCGCAGAGGCGGGTGTGTGTTGTGTGAAAGTGTGCTGCACAAATATGTAGCCAGCAGCTTTTTTTTTTTTTTTTTAATTAAACAGACACTTGAGGTTAAAAATCCCCAAGTTCAATGTAAACTTCCTTCTGTGCTATTAAGTTTGGATCCCATCCAAACGCTCGATAATTTTATTTTATGTCATTGAGCGTGTTTGTTTACATTTTGCATTTCATTCACATTTCGCTGTTGGGTTTTGCTTCCCAGCTCAGAGCCAGGGAGCAGCTCCTGCCTCGGAGCTTTCCCAGGGGGAGGGCACGGTGTGAGCACAAAGCCTTGGGTTTATTTGGTGCCTTTTGCTGTGTTTGAGGGCGTTTCAGTGGCAGCAGTGTCGGGGCAGCTCTGCAGGGCTGGGCAGTGGTTCTGTGCCCGCGGCTCTGGGGATGCTGAGCAGAGGAGGATCCAGCTGTCTCCCAGGAGCAGCTGGAAATGACAGCGAAGGCTGAAACAGGAAAGTGTGATAAATTAATGGACTAAAACACCGTGAGGGACTCGTTAAAGGAAATAGCTTTAGGAGAAGCTGTGAGGAGGGTTGGAGTGTGAAGGGGAGCAGGCTCTGCCAAGGGCCCCCGTGTTTCTGGGAGAGGAGGGGAAGGGCTGGTGCCTCTACACCATCTGATCATTAGCAGAAATTGATCCTAATGGGGAAGTTACAGCTTTTAATGTGGTTGAGGGAAAAGGGAGGAAGCTGGAAAAGTTAATTTGGGCTGGCAGGAGAGGGGTGATGCCTCCCCAAGTGTCTTGGGGTTCAACACCTGCAGAGGATTATTTGACTGAGGAGCAGAATCAACAAGGGAACCAGAGGAAGTAAGATTAATAGATTTAGCCTGGAGGTTGAAATTAAGTTTAAGACTATGAGTAAGTGAAAGGAATAGCAGAGACTGTTGCTTAAGACATTGAAGGTCTGTAAGACAGAGAATGTCCCTTCCTGTGCCGTGTTCCCAGGATTTTCACGCTCATATTTCATTCTTCTTCTACAGTGTTTGACTTGCATGACTAAGTAAAGACTTTTTTCTTTCTCCTTTCCCCCTCCCTTTGTTTTAAAACTATTTTTTATATAGCCTGTTCCCAATTGAGGCTTTTATTGAGAAACAAATGCTTTTGGTTAGCTTCTGTGTGGAATCTGTCCAGCTTTAAACCATTGCCACGAGCAAAATTCATTGACAGGAAAAGAAAAAAATCGAAACAAACATTCCCCAAGATGGGGCACTTCTTGAAAGGGAAGGGATTTTTATATCTTTGGGGCTGTGTGTAACAGCTGCACGTTTGTGGCACACAGAGACATTGCCTGGGGGATGTGGGGAGGTTGCATAAAGCCCAGCTGGCTGCAGGGAGGTGGGCACAGGTGTGTGGGGTCCGGGGGGTTTGCAGTTCAGGAGGGGCAGGGGTGGATGGGGCTGGTTTGCTCAGGGGCTCAGAGGGGCTGGGAAGAGCTTTGGGGCTTTTTGGGGATGTGGGGTTTGTTTGTTTGTTTGTTTGTTTGTTTGTTTGTGTGTCTGTTCCTTCAGCTGCCTCAGCCCAAGGGAGCACAGTTTGTGTCTCCTGGGCAGTTGTGTCCCTCCCATGCAAGCCTGTGTTTCTCTCTTTCCCCTTCCCTTTGGGCAGGAGCTGTTCCAGCTTCCCTTCCACGCTGAGCCTGCACCCTGGCTCTGCTCACAGCATCCTGTCCCAGAGAGATCTCTGTTTCATCTGCCAGATGTTGTTCTGTGCTCTCACTGCCCGTGGCCAAGGCCAGGTGCTGCAGAGGCAGAGCCAGCCCAGGTGTGTCCCCTGCAGTGCCCTGGGCTCTGCCCCACCTGGCCCTGGAGCTCTGCCCAAGCACAGGAGCTGCTCCTGTGGCACAACTGGGGTGCCCAAGGGTGCCAGGAGCTGAGGGAAGGCTGAGCAGAATCTCCTCTGCTTTGTGAGCTCCACATCTGCCCCAGCTCAGTGCTGGACAGCTGCTTGCTGCCTCTGCTCTCCTCTGTCCCACCTCTTATAAATTCCAGAGCAGCATATTGAGGGGCTTGATTTGTTCTTGTTCCTGCCTTTTGTTTTTCCAAGGCACTGAACGTGTTTTAGACAAACATAATGAAACAATTTAGAAAAATAAAAGGAATGGAAATAACCTTGTATAAAATGGCAGAGAAAAACCATTCCTGGCATCATCAGCTGTGCTCACGGTGAGGCACAGACCATCTCAGCATGTCAAAGACACTTAAATCTGCTCCATGTGAGAAGCCTTTGTGGAGGCAGTGCCTCTGCTGCTGGTGGGGTGCAGAGGGGCTCTGGTGGCTCCTGCCTTTGCTTTGCTTTGGTTTCTCACAGCATTGTTCTGGCCAGAATTTTATTGTTGTTTCAGATCTGTTGGACTTCTGATCCATCCTCTTAAACAGTGCAGGGTGTAAAGGAGCAATAATTAAAACTCAAAGCTGCACCTCACTGTTGAGTTCCTCCACTGAACAGTTTGAAGAACTGGGTTCTGTGGGTGGCTCTGTCTTGCTTTGATTTCGAATAGTGGCACCTCCAGACCTTGTCTGTTTGCAGTGTGGATGTGGGGGCTTTGGAAGGAGGATCCTTTCCTCATCTGCCTAGAGAAACAACTGTCTTTTATCATGGTTATTGCTGGGGAGCCCTAATGAACAAAAAGTCCTCCTGTCACAAGAGTCCTTAGCAAGATGTTTGTATTTTTTTTAAAAGGGAAGAAAATGGTTTATTCCCCTTTTTATTAAACAGTAATGCGGGTTCAGACTGTGTTCTGGTGAGTCTTTAATTGGCACAAAAGGGCAGTTTAGCTTCATCTTAAGGAAGAGTTGTCAAACAAGCTGGAATTGTTTGGCACTCAGAAACATGCTGAGCAATAGGCCGTGATTTGCATCTTCTTCTCAAACATCACATAGTGCTGGAAGTGACTTCATTGGCATGAAATGAGCTTCTAATGAAGACACTTCCCCAGCGATGATGCTGCCCCTGCAAGCAATAGATTTCTTGTCAGAAATGGAATTTCTGGCTGGAGAGGGCAGATTTAACCCCCTGTGTGCTGTGGCAGTGTGAGGGGCCACTGAAGGAGTTCATGGAGCGGGGCCAGACTGGAAATGTGCTCTGTGCTCTGACAGCCCAGGCTGTGGCATGTCCCTCCTCTCCCCGTGCCCTGCATCTCTGGAGATTACAAACCCCAGATCTTGTTTTGATCAGCGTGCGGATGTTCTGGAGCATCTTGAATTGAATCAAAGCAGCAAGAAATTGGTTTTTGCAAAGAAGCTTCTTAAATGAAAGAATTCCATTATGTAATTTATTTTTTTTTTAAATCCATGTAGTAATTCCTTTAAGTTCTGCTGTGTGTCTCTTGTATAACATAGTGGTTTGGGCCATTACTGGAGCATATTTCGTTAACAATGTTTTTTACTTCCTGAGTGTTTTCTGGGGTTCCTTCTCCTGGTACAGCAGGTGCTGTGCTGTGCTGCAGAGCCTGGTGAGGCTCAGTGATGTTCAGGAGGGCCAGGTGTGCTGTGGGATGTGAAGGATGCACCCAGATGTGCTGCAGGTGTGGTCAGTGATGCTCAGGAGGGCCAGGTGTGCTGTGGGATGTGAAGGGTGAGGGCAGAGCCTGGCAGGGCCACGGTCAAGTGCCACTGGGTGGCATCCAGCTCTGCTGCACTGGTGGCAGCCAATCTCTTGCACCCATGGCAGCCACTCTCTGTCACACTGCTGTGCCACGAGGCCTCCCTGCAGTAATTGCAGAGGCTGCTCCGTGTTCCTGGGGATTCCTTTTCCCCGTGCTGAGGGAGCTCATTAGAGCAGCCCTGCCAGCGTGGGCCTTGGGTAATTGGCACCACAGAGCTCGGGCAGCCCCTCCTGCAGCCCCCAGCCCGGCCTTGGGCTCTGCCAGGGATGCAGGGGCAGCCCCAGCCCCTCCGGGCACTCTGTGCCACCGTGCCCACCGTGCCAGGGAGGGATTCCTGCTCAGTGCTGGCTCTGACCCTGCCCTGCTGGTTGTGGTGTGCTCACAGGTGTCTGTGGTGGATGCTGTGCTCCCATCATGCCAGGCATTGCACTGAGGCTGGCACTGGAGTGTCTGTGGTGGGTGCCCTGCTCCCATCACCCCAGGCATTGCACTGAGGCTGGCACTGAGGCTGGCACTGGGTGTCTGTGACAGCCTGAGCCCTGCCTTCCCTGCCAGGATTGCGTGCTGCCTGCCCTGTGATCCCAGGGGATTGCAGCTTTAGTTGGATGGAGACAGCTTTTAGGTCTCAGGTTTCATTGTGTTGTTGTTATTGTTGTTTTTCCAAATTCCCTTCCAATCCATCTGCTCTCCTGACATCCTTTTTATGTTGTTCAGAAGACGGGGAAGGAGCTGCATTGTGAGCACGGTCAGGTCAAACTCCTCACTTTTATCTCTGCTCTCTGGTAGGTGATGGGCATTTGGGGAATAAAACACTAAGAACAGGGTATAACCAGCCTTTGTTTGCTATTGTCCAGCTGGGCTTGAGACAGCAACAGAGATGGGAACAATAAACAGGGAGAGGAAGGAGAGATTTTAAACAGAGCTGTTCTTTTTCCTCCTGTTCCGGTGTTCCTGGAATCTGACACATTTTGGTTTTTAGTCCCAACTGTATTAGTAAAAATAACACACAAGCAAGGTATGTTCGGTGCAGCTCAGCACAGTTCTGGTTTTTGCTTTGTTTTTTATGCATTTAACTCAGAACATTTTTATGCAAATGCCAAAGTCTCCCCTTTTTTCTCCTTGCCCCTGGTTAAATCCGTGTTCACCACGGTGTGAGAGGCGTGCAGCTTGGCTTGTTGGTTTAATGTTATTTGTGAGGATGTTTGCAGAAAGCTTTGCTGTCTCAGGTCACCATTGGGAGTTTTTCCTACTGAGTTGTTTCCATTTGGCCTTCTGTGTTTTTGGGGGCTGGTTTCTCAGTCCCTGCTCCTGTTCTTTCCTTATAGCAGGTCACTGATTTCCACAGCTGATCAAAAATGAGGGAGTCTGGCAGAGAGCAGTTGTTGGGCCAGTTTTGTTATGCTAAACAGCTTTTAGTCTTTGACATATTGCGTTCTCCTGTTTTGGTGCTCTGGAGCATCCCTGGGGATCACAGTGTGACTGGCCCAGGATTGGGTCCTGCCCCCCTCACTCACATTATAAATCCTGTGCAATGAAAGAGAATTTCCTCCCTGGCTTTGTTTCAGATCATCAGTACCAAGTAATATACCAAATAACTAATACAGTGCCATCCCCTTCTTTCATCTTCTTATTTTTAAATCCAATCTCTGAGTGGTTTGCCTGTTGGATGCCTGTGGACTCTTGGGGATGTTGTTTGTGCTGGTACCACACCCCGTGCCCTGCAGTGCTGCCAGGCACCTGGGAGGAGTTTGGGAGGTGCAGGTGAGGCCAGGGAGGAGTTTGGGGGTGCAGGTGAGGCCAGGGAGGAGTTTGAGACGTGCAGGTGAGGCCAGGGAGGAGTTTGGGGGTGCAGGTGAGGCCAGGGAGGAGTTTGGGAGGTGCAGGTGAGGCCAGGGAGGAGTTTGGGGGTGCAGGTGAGGCCAGGGAGGAGTTTGGGAGGTGCAGGTGAGGCCAGGGAGGAGTTTTGGGGAGGTGCAGGTGAGGCCAGGGAGGAGTTTGGGAGGTGCAGGTGAGGCCAGGGAGGAGTTTTGGGGGTGCAGGTGAGGCCAGGGAGGAGTTTGGGGGTGCAGGTGAGGCCAGGGAGGAGTTTGGGAGGTGCAGGTGAGGCCAGGGAGGAGTTTGGGAGGTGCAGGTGAGGCCAGGCTCCCAAGCAGGGTTTCTCTCCCCCTCCTCTCCTCTCTAGGTTTCCTACCCACCCGCCCCATGGGAAGTTATCTTTGAAAATCTCCACCTCCTTCCAAAGGCTGGTTTAATAGCTGCGCTGCTCTTAATTTCTAAACCTCAGGAGTAGCTCTCCAGTAGGAATAGAGGCTGGAAAACAAAGCAATCAAAGGAAAGCTGTGCTGCTCTCTGGGCATGTTTGCTTAGCAGGGTCTCAGGGGATGCTCAGTGGAGCTCTCTCAGCAGTGTGGAGGGTGGGGAGCTGCACCCACGGCATCTCCAGCTCCTGGGGTGTGTGAGGTGTCCCCAGAGGAGAGACCCATCCTGCTGCACGTCACAGCAGCAGCCCAGCCTGTCCCACCCAAGCAGATAACTCTGGGAATACATCTCTTGTCATGCTGCCTTTATAAATGCCTTTTAAATGAGAGACAAGGCACGCTAGAGTCACTGGAAGGGCATCTCTGGAAGGTGGGGGAGCCTTTCAGATCTGCTTTGCACCTGGTTGTCATTGCAGCCAGAGGAACTGAGCTGCCCTTCACTGGCTGCAGGTCTTGAAAATCCCAGATGGGAGATTGGGGATGGGGTTTGGGGACGGAGATTGGGGATGGAGGTTGAGGGTGGGGACTGAGGATGGGAATTGGGGATTGAGGATGGAGATTGGGGATGGGGACTGAGGATGGAGATACTTCTGCATCTCCTTGGAGCTTCCTCAATGGGCCTGGATCCCTGGGAAGGAGGAGAGGAAAGGGACGCTGGCACTGCCCAGTGCAGGGAGCAGGGCACAGCCCATGGTGGCACACCAGGGCACACGAGGCTGCACACCCTCGCCCCAGAGCACGGAATCTGGATGTGCTTATTAGATTTTCAAATGTTATTTAGCTTGATTGCAGCCTTTTTACAAAAGGAGTTAAGACATGGATATGAAAGATAATAGAAGTATAAATTGCAAGTCAGGTTCTTATGAAATCAGTAAATTATTCATTTAGCAGTTGTGTGTGTGCTAATTTCGTGTTGCTATGGCAGCTCGGGGTGGAGCAGGGAGGTCAGCCTGCTTTGGGGGGACAGTGTGGCACACAGCCTTCAGCTGGATGATGAATTGCCTCTTTATCTGCTGCTGTCCAGGGAGAGCCAGAACAAGCCACTGAAAGAGGTGTTTCACACCAGGTAGCGGGTTTTGGAATTAGACCAAAAATCACACATTTCAGTCCTGGAATTAGTTTAAGTGTGCTTTGTCTTTGTGACATCTCTGCTCGGCCTCTCCCTGGAGTCAGACACATCCCAGCCCAGCTTTGGGGCTGCTCCCTGCTGCAGGGGAGGGTGGAAATCAGGTGATCTTCCACCCCAAACCACTCTGTGGTTCCATGATCCTGTGACCCTGCCTTTGCCATTGCTGGGGCTGCCTGTGGAAAATGGTTTTTTTTCTGCTCCTGCTTTCAAGGAGGGGACATTGCTTTCTCTTGGCACCTGCAGTGGTGGGTGGCCAGGCAGGTACTGACCAGTCTGTGAAGGACAAAGTGAAATACTTTAAAGTGTGGCCAAGACTCTTTCATTCCACACCCAGTATTTTTGGGAAACATGAGTCTCCTGAGCTATCTCAGGTACAGCAGTTGAGGAAAATAGGATTTGTAAAGTGTGTGTTAAGTGAGTGTTTCTCAGAGAAATGGGAGGAAGGAGAGCAGAGCCCCCAGAGCCACCCAACCCAGTGTGTCCAGGCAGGGAGTGAGGGCTCCAGGCTGCCCCTGTCCCCTCCCTGCTCCAGATGAGCTCCAGGCATCCCTGCCCCACTGGAACTCATCTGGCTTTGGTACCAACGCCCTGTGAGGCTGCATTTCCCAGAGGGAGCAGCAGCTCTTCCTCAGCAGCAGTGCCTGTTCTGCTGTGCCTGCTTAATTGAGCCCACTGTGGATGCTCAGGAGCGTGGGTAAATAATTTTATTTTTTTTTTTTTCCTGGGGACACCAAATGCACGGAATGTGCATATGGGGCAGTGTTTGTGATCTCTTGCACTGGGCAGTCCTCAGCCTGCCCACGTGCCCAGTGCTGCTGCACTCAGGTAAGCAGATAATGATCACATCATTAAGACACTGTAAGGCTGGCATTACTTGTTAGGTCAACATATCGATCTTGACATTGCGCTGCAAGATTTTTGTTAGATAATGCCTGTCTGTCCTGCCTCTTGCTCCAGGAGAAGAGGGGGAGATGAAATGCAAAACTCCAAGTGTCTTGACACAGATCTTTTCCCCCGGAATGAACGCGCTTTGCTCCTTAAAAGATTTGTTGTGCTGTGGAGACTGCAGCCTTGTTGCTGCTGATGGGATTACTGGCAGATTTCCTTTAAGTCCATAGAAATCCCGAGGTGGTTGCTGGGCTCTGGGCAGGGGAGTTGGTCACTCTAAAATCAGAACCTGCTTTGGCCTCGTGTGTTTGGGTGCCCAGAGCCTTGCTGAGGCTTGGAGGGAGGCTGGGCTGGGCTTGGCCCCAGTTCCCCATGGCCATTCAGCAATAAATGTCCCCCCAGTTCGCTCCCCAAACACCCTCCCTGTGATGGCACAGCTCTCCTGTCCAGCTCAGCAGATATTTGCATTGTGCCCATCCTAGAAGCATATTAGAAATCTTGGAAATGCCTTTCCTATCTCCCTGCAGGATAAAACACCTCTCACTTTTTAATAAATTCTCATCTCGTTATCTTTTCTGTATTGAAGCTGTCCAAGCCAGCTTTTCTCATTTCATTGGGCTCTTTATATTGTGCTACTTAAAGGCAATTTGTAAAAATAGCAGCAATTTTACTTTATATATGTATGCGTGTGTGTGTGTTTGCTATCACTAAAGCTTTATTTGGTATTTTAATCTGGGCTTACTGACTGCACTTTTAAGGACTTATCAAAAGTGATAGTTCCAAAAACACATGATGTTTTTTAGTCCCTGACTTGCAGAGAGGCAGCACTTACACCAGTGCTGAGCTGGTTCACTATCCCTCTAAATATATTTCATTAAGAACAGTCCATATGGTGTGTTAGGGAGAAGGGGAGTGCAGAGCAGAACCTGTGTCTGCCAAAGAAAACTGTTTTGATCTAATGTTGAGCATAGTACAACTTTGGGGGGGGGAAAAATAAACATTGTCAGATGGGTCCTGCCAAATTTCATGATTTATCAAGAGTTTCAGGCTGTTCAGTGCATTTTTTTTTTCTTCTGAATACTCCAGTTTGTGGAGTCTTGTGATTTACACAAGACTGTTCATTTTCATTTTTTAAACATGTTGTAGGAAACACCCTCAAAACACGGAGCCTGGGAGCTGCAGGGTCAGCAGGTTAATGAATACTTTGCTGTATTATATTGAAGATCTGGTGGGGTTTTAGTGCCTCTTGTGATGTGGCAGTGGTGAGCTGTGGAGCTTCAGGGTTTGAGTGAAAGAGGAGCTGGGAGAAGGTGACTTTTTAGGGTTTTTGGTGTATGGTATTTTCCGAGGTAAATCCATCAGAGTTGTTCTCCCATTCCCTTGGAGCTTCACTGCTTTCTCATGCTGCTTCTGTTCACTGGGTGAACGCTGCACTGAAGTAAAATTTACAGGAATAAGGTGGGGAGGATTGCAGTAGAAAAGAGCAGAGGATGAAGATGAGGAGGAGTCCACAGGGCTGTGTCCTCCAGCCAAGCAGCAAGGTTGAAATCTGGCTGCTCCAGCCTGCCGTGGATCTGGGTGTGAGATCAGCGCTGTGGCTTCGCTTATGGGAGGGGATAAATCTAATTTCTAGTGCACTTAAAACTGGGTTAGCAAAAGCACAAGCAAAATACCGTGGAGAACATTTGCCTCAGCCTTGTCGGGTGCGCCAGAGCCTTCCACTTTCCCTTGAATCCATTTCCCAGCTTGCAGCCACCACTTGGAAATGCCCAATTATAAATTTGTGAGCCTTTTCATTGCTTGTTTCCAGGTTATTTTTCTTTCTTTCCTTTTCTTTCCCCCCTTTCTTTTCCCTTTGCCTATTTTAAGCCTTGGCTCCAGAATGAACGCTCCACTTCCCACAGTCCTTCATCACGCAATGTTTTCAGCAGACACTCAAGAATTAAACATGTACAATTTCCATAATACTGATTATCCCTGTTTAAGTGCTATTTTAGAGGGTATTAATTTCTGTTGCAGTAGCAGCAGCAGCACTTAGCACCACCAGCCCAGCTTTCCCTCAGTGCCTTAGGCTCGGGCTTGGCGTGAGCTGGGATTTGGCTGGAATTGCTCCCCATTGCTTTGAGCCCCTGTTTGAGTGGGAAGGGAGGGAGGCAGAGCTGGTGCTGGACTGGGGGAAGGCTGCCTCTGCCACTTGTGGTATTTTCTGATTTTTCTATGCAGAAACACAAAGCGCAATTAGAATAACAGTTATATATCCTCATCGTTATTAAAGCTTGGATTAACATGACATAAAGTTTTGTCTGGGGAGCCTTTTGCTATGGCTCAGGGAGCATTTTTGTGTGACAGTAATAGGCTACAGTTAATATACTTGAATGATACCAGAATCTGTGTAATAAGACAGAACAAAGGGGGTTTATTTGAAGCTGAATTACAAAGGTGGAATTATCATTGTGAACAATCCACCAAGATCGCGGCTTAATTATTGTATCTGGCGTTATTTCTGTGAAATAATGTGGAGTCAGGGAAGCAGAGTTAAAAAATATCCCTCGATCTTGGAAGGATATCTTGTCAGTCAGGAGGGATTGATGTGTAGACCTGTCACCTCATTCTTAACACCCAAATCCTCTCTTTGCCCGTTTTTGCCGTTTGTTTGATTTACCGAGCCTGTTTGCCGTGATTCAAGAGGCTCTTGTCACGTTTCTGGGAGAGATTCATCACTGGGACATAATCCATTCAAATAGCTTTTGGGCAAGAAATAAAAAGTGTTTGAAGCCAAGAGGTTTCAAACAAACCCTTCAAAGGCAGCTGTTGGGCCCTGCGGAGAAGGAGGGCAGGGAGAAAAAGGAGTGGAAAGGTGGGAGCAGTTTGGGGAGTCTGCAACAGACAGGAGAAAAGACACACATGTCCCCTGCATGTGGCACCAGAGGTTCAGCACACATGGAAATGGCACCTTTGGAAAACGCTGGGCCATTTTCACGTGTAAAGCATTATTCAACCATCTCGTGTTTGTGTGGACAGTGCCGTGAGTCCTCGTTACACAGATAATAAGAGTGGGAGAGGAGGATTATTTTTTAAATTTTCATTTATAAACTAAAGAAAATTGCTTCTTTCTCACAGAAAGCGCTTTGGTGATGTCAGAAACAGGAGGCTGAATTGACTTCAACAACAAAAAAGCCCTCTCAGAGCAGCAGCCCTTGTTTTTCCTTCAGCAGGCTTTAAGAGAGGAGTGCTGTGGTTCCAGGATCCCAGCTCTGGTGATTACCCTGTAATCCCCATGCCGTGCAGGGGTAATTAAACATTGCAGCTGAACCTTGGTTTCAGATGCCTGGGTGAGGCTGTCAGGCTGATGAGATTTGGCGCTGCTGACACGTGTAAAAACTCAATTTAGCCAGTGTTAGCCGTGGTTCCTGGGCACTGAGCCCCTCTGCAAGCAGGCTGACCTGGGCAGAGCAGGATGCACACAGCTCCGAGGGCAGGGGGACAGGAGCTGTGCCCAGCACTGCTGCACCACTAATTGCTTTCTTTTCAATATTGTATTCAGCCTTAATAGCCTGCTCTCCTGGAGGATGGCATTTCCCAGCATTTGTTGTGGCTCGCTCGGGAGTGGGAAGGGGAGGAGCTGCAGGGAAGGGAATCAAGGTGGTACCTGAAAATCCCATCCCAAACTGGTGTTTCTGAGTGCCCTGATTGAGCTGGGCGGGAAGGGCCAGGCTGCAGTGTGTCTCCAGGTGCTGAGTGGTGGCAGTGCCATTTCATGTCCCCTGCTCCCCGTTCTGTGCAGCCACACGGTGATGATTTAACATAATGGTGATTTCTGCCCTGAACAGACTTAAGAGAATTGTTCCCTCAAGTGCTTTGGGCCCCTGCCCTCTCATCAAGACTAACTGGGGTATTTTAAGAGGTACAGAAGGGTCCAAAGCCCTGAGCAGCAGAAATCAGAGCAAGTGCTTCGTGTTGGTTATTTCTGCTCTCCAACTTGAGGTGTGGGTGGTGCAGGGATGTGCTGGGGCTCTGAGCTCAGGAAAATCCACCTCCCAGGCTCTGGTCTGTCCGAGCAGGTTCTGAAAGCAAAGCCAGGGCCTTGTTGTCTCCTGTTCTTGTCATTAATTTGTGGCAGTGGAGAATCACTTGTGCTTCCTGTGCGTGGGCGCTGCGAGCTGCCAGAGCAGCCTGTCTGTGTGGGGGGACTGCTCCTACAGAAATGCTCAAAGTCATTTCCAAAAGTGGTGTGTCATCAGGGTGATGAGTTTGGTGAGAGTGCTGTTCTCTGACCGCTCACCCTGTCTGCAGCTGCACAGGGGGAGGATTTGGAGAGTTCTGCACAGGCAGAGCTGCTGCAGCCCCACCATCCTCCCTGCACCTGCTGCAAAGCCAGGCTTGGAGGGTGGGCTTGGACCCCAGGCCAAAAAATGTCACCTTCTTGAGCACACCATCATCAGCATTATCACAGCAAGGGTCTGGTTTGCAAATGGTTTTTCCAGAAATTAAAAACATCCCTAAATGTAGAGAGATAAGCTCTGTTTGATTTGGGGTGGAAAAACAAGGGAGGACAGTTCTGTTTAGAGCAAACAGCCCTGGAAAAATATTCCTTAATATGCAAGTCAGTATATGAAAAGAACAATAAAAGGAAAAAGGATCCAGCAGGAAATAAAATGAAACTTTTTTTCATTACAGTCAAAGAGAACTTAGATGAGTTTTCCTTTGCTAATAAACTGAAGTTTGATTCTGCAGCTGAGCCTTTAGCTGGAGCTGGCTGTGGCAATTGTTCATCCTCTTTTTTTTCAAATCTGGGCAATAAAAAAGCCCTTCATGCATCAGGAAGCCTCGTAATGCAATCCTTGTCTTATCTTCACACTTATTCAGCAGGTATTTACGGAAGGGCAGCAGGAAGCTCTTTAAACCCGATCCTGTTACTTTGCTCAGGATGTCTCTTAATCAGATCTGTGTCCCTGAGCCCGGCCTGCCCTGGGACTGCTGCAAAGGCATCTGTGAAAACACCCCTGCTTTCCTGGGAATGGAGATTTTCTCAGCATTCTCAGCGGCAGGGGAGGCTCTGAGCTGGGTTCTGTGTGGCGTCAGGGCACTCAGGGAAAGCCACAGGTTATTCGTGGAATCCAGGCTGGTGTGAGTGGGGAGGGACATTACAGCCCATCCAGTGCCACCCCTGCCATGGCAGGGACAGCTCCCACTGTCCTGGGTGCTGCCAGCCCTGCCCAGCCTGGATCCAGGGGCACCACAGCATCTCTGGGCACCTGTGCCTCCCCACCCTCAGGGGGAACTTCTGCCTGATGTCCCTTCTAAACCTGCTCTGGTCATCCTGGTGGCTCGAGTGCTGTGGCTGCTGCCCGCCCAGGACAGAGCTGGGGCTGAGCTGGTGCTGTGGTTGGTGAAATGGCAATGTCCCTGTTGCTGCAGCCAGGAGGGAGGGCCCATGTTTGAGCCTGGCTTTGCAGGCAGTGGTGCTGGCAGAGCCCATCGGGAGAGCAGGCCGCCCCTCCTCTGGCACCTCCATGACCAGCTCCAGCCAGGCCTGGTGGGCAGCACCTCTGAGCAGCGTTTGGAAAAGCAAACAGATTGCACCTTCCCAGCGCTGATATGCAAAGGAGCCCTGTGAAGGGAGGAAGAATTATTCCTGCTGACGGTGCCTAATGTTGCGTGAAAGTAAAATCACCAACGCCTCGCACCTGGCTGGCTGGAATGCTGAGGGAGCAATGTTCCAGCATGGCATTGCTGGGCTGCCAGCCCAGGGGGGAGGAGAGGGCCCTGCCCTGCCCCACGGCACCCTGGCACTGCCCTGGATGTGCCCACCTGGCCTGAGGGCACCTGAGGGAGGGAAGGAGCTCCTTGGAGCCTTGGTGCTGGTGACTCTTGTGGTGTTTGATCTGTTCAAGCTGCAGCTGAGGGATGGCTTCCCATGGAGCTCTCGGCCTTTGCTTCCCAAAGAGCAGAAGCTCTCCAGCCTTTCAGCATCAGAAGTTAAACCTGTAAACTTAACAGCTCCAGTGTGAGCCCCTAAAGAATGGTTAATATTATTGTGTGTGCATTTAAAAAGTACCCCTTGTGTGGGTTTGCCTCGGGTTTTTATATGGAGATGGCTCCTTGTGTGGGTTTGCCTCGGGTTTTTATTTGGAGATAAAATATTTGGGTTTTTATTTGGCTCCCTCAGGCAGGTGGGGGGGGCACATGGAGCAGGATGATGAGCTTGGGTTCTTCATTCAGTTCTGAATCCCACAGAAAACACTTGCCAGAAGTGTTTCTGTTGTTGGGGAAGTTTGCAGAAAACAGTGCAGGGTCTGTGCGCGTGTGCAGGGAGATGGGGCTCAGTGCAGAGCTGCAGAAGGGTGAGTGTGGGAGGGGATCCCCAGTGCCAGCCGGGAATGAAGGCAGAGCTCCAGGATGGTGCTTGGCCCTGGGGACACGTGCAGGTCACCAAAACGTCTGTAACTCAATTTCCCTTCCAGTCCCACCCTCTTCCTTGTCTGTTCGGTGGGTAAAACACAAGGATGTTTTGAGGCAGGGTGAATTAAGTGTTTGTGAGGGAGGCTGGATGCTCTCCAGCAGATGTTTGGAACAGGATTCTGTTCCTGCCTCTCTGGGGAAGGGCAGCAGCAGCAGCTCCATGGTTTAACCCCAGTTTCAACCATCCTGCTGCTGGGGAGGTGATTGCCTTGTGCCACTGCCTTCTCTCCCTTGCTCTTGTCACCCCTTCCCTCTGTGCTGCAGCCCCAGAGGCTGAGGAAAGGGCTGGTTCACGTTTCTGAGCTGTTCATTGGCTTGGTGGGGATTTCTGCCAGAGCCTGTGTTCCCTGTGGGCGTTGTTAGCTAACAGGGGCTGGAGATCTGGGGACACAAGGGAAGCTCTCAGTCAAGACAGCAGGTAAAGGAGCGCTCCAAGAGTCCTCAATAGTTTATGACTTGATGGGAGCTTTGCTTTCATCAATACTCCCTGTTATTAATGCCAGAGAAGGAATTAATGAGAAATAGTCCATGAAGTCATGTTTAATTTGTCCTGCTGTGGAAAGCTGTTTTTTCTGGAGAGCATTAGTCATTCTTACATCCCCCTTGGTAGAGTGAGCGTTGAGTAACGTGTTCATGTTTTGCAGGAGCATTTTGAAGCCCACCAGTAGCCCCAGTGCATTTTGGCAAGCACTGGGGATGCTCTTTGCCATGGCACGGCTGGTGAGCAAGCCCTGAGATTAACGTGATTGAATGACTGTTTTAATTTCAGCCCTGATGGAGCAAAATTAGTTACAATGATATGTGTGTGTTGAATAAAATTGTAGTTTTATTAGCTATAATTGCTGAAGAAGACTTTTTAAAGCCTTGACTGCTGGGGGGAAAAATTGCCAGCACTGGAATTTGTGCTTGCACAGTATGGCATTGATTGTTAGCGTGGTGCACAATCCATCACCAGGGCACTCTGGGGAGCTCCCCCTGTGCCCCAGCAGCCCAGGGAGCACAGGGGAGGTGAATCCCTCCCCAGGGAGCCGGGAACCAGGGCTGCCTTGGGAAGATGGAGCAGAAATCCCAGCCTGGAGGTGCCTGGAGCCCTGGCCAGGATGGGGTCAGCGTGGAGGGGTGGTGGCCGAGGGACCAGCCACGCTCAGGGCTGGGTCTGGTGGGGTCATCCGTGCTGGGACAGTGCTGAAGGAACCCAGGGGTGATGGGTGTGATGGTCAGGGGGCTTGGGGAGCCCTTGGGCAGGAGGCAGAGCTGTGCTGGGAGGAGAGGATGTGTGTGTGACAGAAAGAGGGGGGATAATTTGTTTCTTTGTTTAATTCTGTTGTAATCAAGCCCAGAGGCCTGGTGTGGGGGAGCCATTTCAAATTGTCTGCCGTGCAATAGGCATTTGTCTTAATTTATGTGGGGGGAGGCTGTAAATCTGCAGGAGCTTGGATTCCACATGCGCATTTCAAATAACAGCACCTGACAGATCACTGGCAGCTCAGAGCTCTTTCTGCTTCAGAAAACAAAATATTGGAGGAGTTGTGTGGTGTGGGTAAATAATCTGAGGAATTAGGCCAGAATATCCAGCACACTTTTCTTGGAGGAGCAGAGGAGGTGATAGAGCTGCAAAGATCAGGAGTCAGGGATGGAGGGAGGGGAGGCACAGCTGAATTGTGTGAAAGTTTTCCTTCAGTGGTTCCTTCCCTCCCCAGCCCCAGCTGGAATCACCCCCGTGATCCACTCCAGGTGCAAATCCATTGGTCTGCCCTAATTCTTCTTTACCTTGAAGGGATGGAGAGCCCAGTGCCAGCTCTGCTGGGGAGTGTGGCCAACACCCCCTGCAGCCCAGGGGAGCGCAGGAACACCTCAGCCTGCTCTGGATGTGCTGGGAACTCAGGGTTTGATCAGGAAAAGCCCTCCTGGGCTGGGTGGGAGGCACAGAGGCTGCTGTGTGCCCTCCAGTGTAGCTGAGGTGGTTTCGTTGTGGGAGTTTCACTCAGTGAGTAAATTCGACCCAAATGGAAGAAGCAGAGCATGGAGGGGTGGTGGGAGTTGCTCCTGTGCACACAGGCACCCTGTACAGGAAGGTTGGCTTCACATGGGGGCTCCATGGGCATCGTGCGCTTGGAGAGATGCGGGATGAGCCTTAAAGTTCTCCAGAAAAAAATAAAAATTGGTTTGGTCCTTGTGCTTTCATGGCAGCACAGTGCTCCAGTTTCTGCAGCACCACCCTGGAGATTTTCTGGAAACAGTGCTGGCTCTTGGAGGGCACTCAGCCTGTTGGTGACCCTGTGAGTGACCAGGGCTGTGCTGGCTCTGAGCAGCTCCTCCTGGAAAAGAGGAGCTGAAATCCCAAAGAGGAAAGTAGGAGGAATGACTGGAGAATACTGAGTGTTCTTGTGCTGGGCTGGATCACTTGCATTAAATTCAGAGACTTTCTGAGTACAATTAATAGTCATTTTATTTAGGTCACCCTGGTTTTGTTGCTTTAAATGTATGCCTCCATTAAAGTGGAAGAAAATCAAATACATTTATCTCCGTGGAGCCTTTTGTGAACTGGTTGGGCATATTTTAAATAACCCTGGGAACTGTTAGGATTATTAAAGCCTTTGGCTCCTCCAGGTTTTTTTTCTTTCCTCCTATTCTCCCCTATTCCTCCTTCCAGGCAGTGAGTAATGAAGTGGTAGAGCCCTTCCTTTTCTCAGAGCCCCAAGTGGATTGGAAAAAAAAAGAAGTTAAATAAACTGAAGCCCATTAGTTAGGCTTTATGTAAGAAACTGGGTCTGCATTGGCTGTATGGATGGGCTGTGCTGGGACAGAGGAGTCTGGGGGCCTGAAGTGTCCATTTGTAACCAGTGTTCACTGGCAAGCCTTTGTTTTCTTCTTTTTTTAGTTACCCCAAGTCCTGAGACTGTTCATTTTGTACCTCTGACTGGGTGCTCAGAATGAGTCTGCATTAACCAGCTCCTTTGGGCTCCGTGTGAGGAGGTTGGGGTCTGGGTGCCCTGGGTGGGGATGGCTCAGCCTCCCCTCTGTGCTGGGGCATCCAGGGCTCCCCTGGGGCTGGGGTCCTGCTGGCAGGGTGTGATGGGTGATGCCCAGGCCTTGCAGGTGGCAGTTCCACCTTCCAGTGCTGCTGCTAGCCCAGGAAAAGCCTTCCTTGCCGCTTGTGTGCAGAGTGAGAGCTGGGGAAGCTGCAGCTGAGCATCCCTGGAGCTGGAGGAGGGGTTAACTTGGGCACTCACAGCCCTGAATGTGCTCAGGTTTCTGCTGTGGGCTGGTTTCTTTCCCTTCCCCTGACACAGGGATCAGTTTGCTCCGAGCAGGGTTTACTGGCGGTTACCTTGGCTGCGTCCCTGCTCTCTCCTTGCTGAGAACTCGAACAAGCCGCTTGTGTTTGCCTCGCAGAGCACCGTGAGAAACGGGCTGTGTGTGTGAGGCGCTGTGGTTTGCTCATTCTATTCAGCCCTTTGTATATTCAAATTCTTCTAGTTTGAGTTCTTGCTGTTCTGCCAGATTTCCATACCATTGATGGGTTTTCTGCATTAATAAGTTTCTCTCCCCCCTCCCTCCCATACCCTCGCCACCTTTTTGCTACTGGTGAAAAGTTTTTCTGCCCTCTCCACATTGATTTTCCTCTCCCGCCTGTCTCACCGGCTCTCAGATGTTTTATTTTGCAAAGCGTTAATAGAATTTTCCTTTTGCCACCGCACTTTATCTATTCAGGGGGTTTCAAGAAGTCTCATTGTGTCACTGGGCTATGGAGGAGAGAGGCTATTCTTCTGCCACAATGGCTGCCCTAAAAAATAACGCAGGGTGGGGTAAGCACAGAAAGGGCAGAGACGGAGATAAAATGTTCTGACCTTAGGAAAGAGAAAAGATAACCAATTAGACATTGTTGAAAGGGCACCAGCTGGCTCAAAGAACACCCCACTGATCATTTTTTCTTCAAGGCATACTTGGGCCACGACTGAACTCAGCTGCAGAGGCGCTCCCCCCGTGCAGGTCTCATGTGTGCAGTGTCAGGGCTGAGCCTTTTGCAGGGGCTGCTGCCCAGCCCTGGTGCCAGCAGTTGGTGCTGCAGGAGGGGGCAGTGCCCACTGCAGGGTGCCTGTGCCCCAGGATTAGCCCTGCAGCCCCTGCTTGGTACTGCTAATAGGGGTTTATTTGCATAAAAAGATGCCTGCCAAGATCATCATTGCAGCTTGGCACACGTGGCACAGAGCCCTGTTTGCCCAGGGGTGGTGGCGTGGTGGGCAGGTGGGAGAAGGGAGGGACCTGCAGAGCCCAGGAGGAGGTGTCCTTTGGCAGGACAGTGGAACCTGCGCTCAGGATGGGGGACAGGGCACATCCCTGTGCTCCTGCACATCCAAGGGGCTGGGTGTGCATCCTGCCATCTCAGGGATGGGGATGGAGAGGGAAAATTCCACACTGAACCTTTTGCAGCAGGGGTTGCCTGGGGACAGAGGGTGGCACTGGGAGCTGTGATGCCCCAGGAAGCAGCAGCAGGTGCAATGTGTAATTTTTGGTTCCAAGTGAGGCCAAGACCTGTGAGAATGAAAAATAAAGATTGCTGAGCAAACATAACCCTGGGGCAGAGATAAGCAGGGTGAAGGGCAGCCTGGTCCTTATCTGCCTCCTGGTGTTGCTCATCCTGGTGAGTTTTCCCCCTTGGAGGGCAGACAGACAGCAGGACAGAGGGCTCTGTGCTTAATGCACTTTGGGTTTTTCAGTGCATCAGCGTCTTTGGGTCTCAGTCAAGATGGGTATCAGGAGACTGCATTTCTGCACCCTCTCAGGCCACTGCTGGCACTTTCTGCAAACCACTTGGACTAAAAAAGTTAAGAACAACTTAAGCAGAGACAGATTTTCAGATGAATTTCAGGCACCGTGTAAGGTTTTGCTGCACTATATTTTTGTGCAATCTCCTGGAACATATTACAGCCCTTCAGAACCTCATGGAGGTTCAACTTTTGTTTTCAGCACCTTCCCAAATTACTAGGGAAAAAAAAAATTCCAAAAACCTCAAACAAAAAATTCCAAAGCCACATCCCAGACAAGCAGTGGAGTCTTTTAGAGGATGAAACCTTTTCTTTAAAGTTCTTCCTTCCTGCAACACCTTGTGTAATTCAGTGTTAGAGGTTTTCATCATCGCTGAGTGTACAGCAGGGGATTGCAAGTGTAATTTCATCTCAGAGCTTGCCCAGGCCATGTCCAGGGGCACATGGACCCACCTGCCCCAGCCCTGCAGCCTCAGAGCAGCAGCTCAGGGTGGGATAACATGGGGAATCAACCCCAGCACCACAGCCTTGTGCAATAAGTGCAAAATTTTAGGTGTGGCTGCACAGATTAAATGGAGGTGGAATAAATCATGCAAATCCTAATGAAAGTTGAAAGCAATTTGGTTGCACTTCAATACGTTTCATCAGTCATCTCTCTGTGAAGTGGAAATGCCGAGCCTGATGCGAATTAAAGTCTCTCCCTCCTCCCTCTTCCCTCTCTCCTGCAGCTTTTCAAAAGCCCTTTTGAAAACCTCTGAATACCTTTCTTGGCTGACCAGATTTTACCCTGCTCATACCTCTTTTAACCCAATTCTCAACCAAGACAGTGACTCTAAATTTGGAGGAGTCATGGCTTGATTTCCATCCACACTTCCTCCCTGCTTGGTCTCCCTACAGAAGGGAGATGAGGCACAGCCAGGGATTGATGTGGAGTGGGAAAACTGATGAGATATTGGGCTGTTCAGGGCCAGCATTTCCCTGGTCACTGCTCTGCTTCAGGATCAACAGGATCAACATTTCAGTGGTCACTTTGTGCTTCAGGATCAACAGGATCAACATTTCAGTGGTCACTTCTGAGCTTCAGGATGAGCTGTCAGGCAGGGCAGGGAGGGGAAAGCAGCAGGTTTCCAGCAGGAGGAGCTGCCCCTGGCCAGACCCAAGGAGCTGAGCTCCTGCCTGTGCCCTCCCTGGTGTGTGTGCTGTGTCTGAGTTAAAGCCAGCTGTGTTAAAGCACAACTCTCCCTCTTTGTCTTGCAGGTAGAGGATGCCATGCTAATGTTTGACAAGACGACCAACAGGCATAGAGGTAAGAGGGGCTGGGGGCTCTGAGCTCACAGTGTGTGGCAGCTTCTGCTTGGGGGAGCAAAAACCAGATCCTGTGAGATCTGAATTTAGCCAGTGGCTAAATCATGGCACTGAATCCTCTGTCCTGCAGGTAGCACAGGAGGAGGGGTGTTGGCATGGAATGCCCCAGGCACGTGGATTTTCTTGTTAGGAGTGATTTTCCTGCTCAGTCTAGTGACCAAAGTCAGGGATTTTAGTACCTGGAAATTTCAGCAGCACTGAGCAAAAGCCTTGCTGAGGAAGATGAGCCCCTCCAGCCAGGGAGGCTGTGTGAGCAGAGCAGGCAGTGCCCTTCCATTTGTAGCAGGGACCTCTTCAAAGCTCTTGCTTAGGTTGAAAAGTTCAACCCGTGACAACTTCCTTTTATATCAGGGAATTTTCCACCCTTCTCCATGAAATCCCCCTTAAATGGACCATAAATACTCCTCTCCATTCAGGGTTTTCAGCATTGTGTTTGTGGCATTTAAAAGCTGCTTTGGTGCTGGGCACAAGGGCTCCGTGGTCTGGGGGCAGCTGGGGGGGCACTCAGCAGCTTTGGCCTCTGACACAGGTGCAGGTGTTTCCATTTGCTGAAATGTCCCAAACCCAGGGCTGGGCTCCCCCCTGGTTAGGAGCTCCAGATCCAAGGGCTGGGTTCCCCCCTGGCTCTCTGTGAGCTCTGTCCCAATCCCAGGGCTGGCTTCCCTCCTGTCTCTCTGTGAGCTCTGTCCCAATCCCAGGGTGGTTTCCCCCTGTCTCTCTGTGAGCTCTCTGTGCTCTCAGCTCTCTGTGCCCACCCTGCCCAGGGTGTGCAGGGGCAGGGGAGCAGGGCAGGGCTGTGTGAGCCCTCCCAGTGCAGGATCCTGCCCAAGGTGACCCTGCTGTGTCCCTGGCTCTGTGCTGCTGTAAGCACTTCCAGGCAGGAGGGCACAGCGAGTGTTGGTGGCTGAGCTCTGGGAGTGCTGAGCTCTGCTCCAGCAGCCCTGCCTCAGCCCTGCTTCAGCATTTCTGGGCTCTTTGGGGAGCCTGCAGGCTGCAGCCTGGGTAATGAGCCCCGCAGGATGCATTCCTTGCCCAAAAACATCTTTGCACTGACTTTCCAGGAGCAGAGGCCTGCTGAAGATCAGGGCTGCAGGTCTGGGAGGGGCACCTTAGGTGCTGTGAAACCTTTTGGGTTTTCCATAAAGAGCTTTTTTCCCACTGTGTGTGTTGAAGATGAGAGGCAACAGGTCATCCTTTCTTATTTCCCCTGAGAATTCTGTGAATTCATTTCATTGACTAATTTTTTTAACAGCTTGTTTTTCCTACATGCAAGCCATGACATTTTGCTCTGCATTAGCATCCCAGTGTGAGCTCCTGGATGAGGTCTAAATGGGGATGAACTAGAAGTCCCTGAGGACCAAGAGCAGGCTCCAGATGCCCCTGGGTGCAGGTGATGTTACCCCACAAGCTCCCCTGTGCCCCAGAGCCAGACTGAGCACCCAGGTGTGTCCCTCTGGGGCAGGTTGGGCTGGAGTCCCTCTCCTGGTGAAGGAAGGATTCTCTGGCACTCAGGGAGGTGCATCCCAGGGAGCAGCCTTATCTCTGCCTGTTTGTGGGGTGAGCCAGAGTTCTGTGAGCAGGGAAAAGGGGCTGCACAGCTCCAAAGGACAGAGCAGACTGAGCTCCAGGCCCTTGCCCTGCCAGGTGCAGGTGGGAGGAAAAATCAAGTACAAAAGGCAGAGTAAGAGTCCTCTTCATCTTCACACTTGAATTTCTCCAGCCTTTTGTGGCATTTCTCCCTGCTCTGCACAGGTAGCTGGTGCTAATCAGCCTAATGAACTGGCTCAGGGCTGTGGTGATGAATGAAGTGAGTTCTGCCGCCTCCACCGCCGATAAAATCACCCCAGACTTTACAAATTGTGGCACTCTGATTGTGGTGGGAGCGTGTTTAAAATGCACTAGTGTGCAGCAACAGTGTTAATGGCAATTCTCAAAACCACTTGTGGGCTGCAATCTGTATCTTCAAATTAGCCCGGGGAAGGAGGAATGGCAGATAAAATATCCACTGTGGTTTGCTGCCCTGGTCTCTGCCTGCAGTAATCACCGTGGGCACGGGAAGGGAGAAGGATTAAAATTCACTCCCACTGCTAGAAGGTGAGATAAATTTCCCTGCAAGAAAACGGAGAGGGTTTGTTGACATAATTGTGGCACGTGTGTGTTGCTGCTGTGTGTGGGTTTGGGGAGTGTGGGACTCACCTGCCCCAGCACTGCTCGGTGGAAATGCAGGATTGAACCAGGCAGAGGAAAAGGGGTTTCCAAAACTGCTCACCCTGCCTGGAAAACCCCACCCAGGATAAAACTTCATGCCTGGCACGGAGCGCTTTGTGCCCGGGGTGCACTTGATCTTGGAGGTCTTTTCCAGCCTTAATGATTCTCTGATTCTATAACCTTAGAAATGCCATCAGGCCAGTCCTGCTGTGTCTCTGCCAGGGGTATTTTAATGTCCAGCTATTCCTGGAGGTTCTCGAAGGAAAATAAGACTCAGCTCCTGCATTTCATGCTGGTCTGTTTAGCCATATTGAAGGCAGGCTGCAAAATCTGTGTTTAATTGGAGTGGTTATGTTTTGGTGTATTGTAGGCAAGACAATCCCTAGAATCACTGGGATGCCTCCTTCCAGGGGTTCTTCTGGCTGTGGGCACACAAAAAACCAGCGTTTGATAAGTAAATATCCCTGGGTCAGCTTGTTTAGGTGCCTTTTTTTTGGGAAAGAAAGTGTTGGTGGTCCTCTATTTCTGAGCTACTGTATTCCTGCAGTCTTCTAAAAACCACACACAAAAGTTCTCCCAGCATTCTGGCAGATCACTTCTGTCACTTTTCTTCGCTGCTTAAAATTTCATAGAGCTGAAAATTACTGGGTCAATCTTGAAAGGATTCAGTAATTGGAAAGAAAGGGGAAAAAAAGAGGGTGGTGTTATTTTGTTACCCTTGCAAAGTGCAGATAAAATCTGGAGTTCAGCATTAGTTATTGATCTTTGGGGGTGGAGGGAGCCTGGCAGGATGATGATGTCCTTCTAACTTCATTATGGAGAGGAGCTCCAGGAAGCATTTCAATGTGCTGGGCCGTGCCCTTGGGCTGTGTGAGGGTTTGTGTTCCCAGCAACGCTGAGCAGGAGCTGCAGACCCAGCCGAGGAGGAGCAGGGAGGGAGGAAGGCACGGTTGAATCAGTGCAGGGTGCCAGAGTGGCTGTCTGAGCTGGTCCCAGCCTGAGGGGAGCCAGGAGAGGGGGTTCAGGGGTTCCTCACCTCAGAGGGATGCCCTTGCTCCCAGCCCTGTGATCCCTGCCCAGCCTGTGCCCATTCCCTGGGTGCCCACAGCCCTGAGCCACCCCAGGAGCTGCCCAGGACCCTCAGCACAGCAGCCCCACGTCCTGGACTCACAGAAAGCCCCAGATTTTGAGTGAGTGACCCCCCTAAGCTGTAATTGCAGCACTGAGTGTAATACTATATGTTTTTCAAAGCCGTCCAGCCCCCAGAGGTATTTTCACATCAATTAACCCTCGTGCACAGTTAAGGGTGGCAGTGGAGAGAGGAGGGAAGTGACAACGTGTGATTTGGACTCCTTTAATCTTGAAACTAAACAAAATTAATGCTAGGCAGGCTGTCTGCAGGGTACAGACAGCATCATGGGTTTTGGGGGCTCAGATGTGCCCAGGGATGGGCACTGAGCTCTGTGCTCACTCACTGGGGCTTTTGCAGGGTTCTCCTGTTCCCTGGGCTTGTGGTGACTGCCCAGGCAGGGCTGGAGGGTGGCTGAGCATCCCCTGGGCTGCCAGGCCCTTGCAGGGGGCACCAGGGCACTGCTGGTACCCTCGTGTGGCATCGTGCTGTGCCCAAGGGTTGGGGTTTGCCTGAACCACAGAGCTCAGGCTAAAGGGTTGGTGCCCCCATCCCACCAAAACCAGAGCACAGGGGCTCTGCCAGCCTTGCCATGGGCTCTCTGCTCTCAGGGAGGAAGAGGAGGGTTGAACTCCATGGCTGTGCTGTGTCCATCCAGCAGATTTCAGAGCATGGCTGTAATTGTGCAGGTGGAAGCAGTTGGCACAATGGTTGTGATTCTTGGGAGAGTCAGGAGCGATGCTGTTGGGGAGATATTGGCTGTGCCTTGGCCAAGGAGGAGGCTTTTCTGAGGAGAAAAATAGCCTTTTGTGTTCTGTCCAGCTGCCAAAACCTCGGTTCTGGAGCTGATCTCTGAAGTTATAATTGACATTTTTATAGATGAGATATAAATATAATTAAGTCACTGCAATTATTTGTTTATCGCCATCTCCCTCAAGTCAAGCAAGGTCATGTGCATTTAAAAACTCATCCCCAGGCAGTTTTGAGAAAAGAGTAGTTAAAATATATAGAAATAATTGCCTAATTTGGTCATTTAGAGTGTAGCTTTTCTTGGCAGCAGCCTGGCTGTAGCACCGAGCATCCTTAGACGTGCTTGGAGGGAGATTGTGCTTTTGGGAGGACAGGGCTGAGGGAGAGCTGCTCCAGCAGGTTTAGGGAGAGCATCCACAGTGATGCCTTTTTAAAACATCAATGCTTTAAGGGCTCTGGATGAGGAGTGTGCCACAGGCTCTGAATGGAGGCAGTGTTATTGTTATTGCTTCCCCAGGTGAGCTGGGCTGTATTCCCCTGCCAGCTGCATCGCCTCTCAAATGGGGCTCCAGAGAGTGCCAGGGCTGTGCTGGGCCCCCTCCCTGAAACCCATCCCAGGGACTGGGGCTGGAATAGAGAGTTTAACCCTTGGTGATCTCCCCCAGGGCATCGGGGGAGCAGCAGCTGCCCACAGGGGCTTTGGAGAGATTTTTGAGCAAATATTTGCTTCTAAACTTCACGTAAGAGCTGCAGAGATTCATTAGTTAATATTATTTACCATTTACACACCTATCAGTGAGCACCATCAGTCACACCTGTCTGTTTGGATTGCAGCAGTGACATGTGCCATGTTAATATTTTATATGTGTGTGTTTTTAATATTACATCCAGCTTATAAATATTCATTTCTTAAGCACATTAACGGCGCTGACACCTCTGCTCCGTGTCACCAGTTCTCCTCTAGCTGGGGATCCAAAGGGGAAGCTGGCATGGCAGCAGCACGAGGGAGCTGCTCTGCTTTCAGGGATGGGAGACACTTCCCAGTGTTCCCATTTGGCACCAGATTGTCCCCCTTGGGCTCTCACCAGGTGTGGGGGCTGTGGGTGTCTCACATTGCCTGTGTCCCGCCCAGCTCTCTTTTGTGTTAATGAACACAAAACAAAAAGGAAAAGCTGCCAATTCTTAGATCCATCTCCCCTGTCTTTTAGTTTCCTGGCCGTGCCTGTGGCTGCTGTGTGAGGGCACCTGACATGAGGTGTAAAAATACCCAGAGCCCCCATCCCAGCTCAGAACGGCTCCGGCCGCGCTCCTCCAGGAGATGATGGAACATCTCAGGTGGTTACAGCCGTCCCAGCCCGGCCTCACGCTGCATAATGCCACCTGAGGCTGGCAGTAATTGCCCACTCTGTGCTGTCTGTCAGCCCTTATTGCTTCATTTTGTACCCATAATGAAAATTCCATCCCTAGTCGGAGACGAGCGAGCAGCTGCCCCAAGGAGGAGATGTCTGAAGGAGGGGAGAGGCTCCACTTGCAGCAGCACTCAGGAGGGTCTGGTCTCTTCAGGAAATGCAAAATGAGGACTGTGCCAGTATTCCTGAAGTTTTCTAGATGATGCTCATGGTTCTGTCACTCTTGCAGGGGGTGAGCCTGTGTTAGAGACACCACATGGTGTGCCCAGCTGAGGCTGCCTTGAGCAGGGAGGTCATTCAGTACGAGCTCAGTTTGCCTTCTCACTGTCTCTGTCACTGCCAGCTTGAGTGACAGAGAAATTAGCACAAATCCTGGAGATCTCTGGGCAGAAAGAAACCCTGAAAGCCACGAATGAGTTCTTGCTTGTGAATCTACCCAGCCCCTTTTGCTTCCCGAATGCAGGAGCCAAGTGATTAGCAGGGAGCACTCTGAGCCTTGTGGGACTGTTTGGAAATGTTAATTGAGGAAAGGCCAGAAACAGGAGGAGAACAAAATGCAACATTTCCATAGACGGGCAGTGTGCATACAACAGGCAGAATTAAAATCAGCCTGGTGACCTTGAGGAGAGAGGCAGCTCTCACAGCGTGCCCAAAAATGTGATATGGAAACAGGGAAACTCTGCCTCTCTCCCTCCCTGGTGTGTTGGCTCCTTCTGCTGTGGGTCACAGACTGGGCAGGTCCTGTCCAGCCTGCACAGGGGGAGCTTTTGTTCTTCACACCCCTGTGCTTTCTGTTGGTTGGGTTTGGTAATGAATCTTTGGGGGTTTTTTGAGGAAGGTGAGGAGGGTGCTGCAGAAAAGGGGCTGCTCTGTCACCCCACAGTGAGTGTTCTCTGCCAGCTGTGCCCAGTGCTGCTGAAGCCTTGAATTGTACAAGGTCATTGCCATGTGTAAAAGCTTCCTGGTGATCTGTTCAAACAGATAACACATCCCCTATCCCAAAATCTTGAGATTCAGCAGAAACAGAGGTTACACAGATAATGCTGGGAAGGAAGCTTTGCCCCTGAGCCTCTGTCAGAGCAGGCTCCTCCATTTGCTCTCCCCATCCTCACATCCCTGGTGTGGTTTAAGTGTTGGGAGTGTGGGGGGATGCTGATCCAAGCTGTGGGTGCACCTGGGCAGGTACCTGAGCTCAGGTGGGTGCTGTTGCTCCCAGGGTTGTCTGTGCAAGGCAAAAGCTCCAAGTGACTCAGCTGCCAAAGGAGGACGTGTCAGGGGGTAGAAATGGAAGATTTCTTTAATTAGTTTGATTAAATGTCCTGGCATGGGAGTGATTTTTGCTTATCCTGTATGTTTTTTGTATATATAAGCTAAGTAAGAACATCTGGCACTTTTTTCACCGGATCCGATAGAATAAGTTGAAAAACTGCTTCTTTCAGAAAACTGCAGGTCGGCACATTTGGGCTGTGGGTTTTATCTTTTTAATTTATTGAGTGTTTTTTGGACCAGAAAACTACCTTCAGCCAGGGTGGTAATTCACAGATTGCTCCCCATTTTCAAACACCTTCCCAGGTCTGAGAGCTTGCTGAGTTCTGTGCTGTGGGAGGAATCAGGAGTGAGCAGATCCAGGGCCAGTAACCCCCTCAGGCCTCTGGGTGACTCCAGACCCCTGTGGCAATGGAGCCCTGTGTTATCCCAGGGCAGATGTGGAATGGGAGCGCTGGCTGTGGATCCAGGCTGGGTCTGTGGCCACAGAACCATCTCTCCATATTCACTCTCATCGGGACCAGTGCCAGCCCCAGTCAGTCAGGTGGGGATGAGAGGTGGCTGCAGTGACAGCAGTGCCCTGGTGGTGAAATGTCCCTCCCTGCCCCTTGCAGGAGTCACACGTGAACACACATGTGCTCACACGTGTCCACAGAGCCCTGGAAATCAGGGCAGGATCCACAGGGAGCAGCCTGGCAGGAGAATTCGCATCCTTGTGGCAACAAATATTCCCCTGCCATCTCACAGGGAGGTCAGATGGGCTAAAATCACTTTAAGTCTTGGTGGGGGCTTGGCTTTTGCCATTTCTGTTCCTCCTCACCCTAAACCCAAACTGGTAAAGAGGTAAAAAAATTTGCTTTTGTGCTGCCTGCATGCAGTTGCAGGAAAAGGAAAAAGTCAGATTAGGGAAGTGTGGGGTTTGTTTCCCATTCCCCCACTCCTGGTGGTGTCCCACAGGATTTCCCCCGGCCCTTTGGCCTCGTTCTGCCCCGTCCATGCAGGGCAGGAGCACGGAGGCTGATCCAGAGCTGCCCCTGTGGCTCAGCGGGTTTGGGAGCAGCAGGAGGCTGAGGGAGCTGGGGATGGGCTGCAAACCTGCCCGGGGAAGGAGCAGCTGCAGAGGGAAGATGGGAGCAGCTGTGGGCATGAAATTAGTCATTCTATGAAGAAATGGATTTGATAAATAATAAAACAGTGGTATTAACAACAGATGCTTTCCAGGTCAGATGACTTTGATAAAAGCACCCAACAGCCGTGGGTAATGGTATGAAAAATATGTATCTATATTTATAGATCTATTTATATGAAAAGGCATATAAATAAGTGTGTGTGTATATGCTCTCTGTAAATGTACCTGACATTTTATTTCTGGTTTAAAATGACAGTGGAAGTGTTGCTGCTCCCGTTCTTCACAGGCTTTTGAGACTTGTCAAGAAAACCTGAAATTTGATCAATTCCCCAAACCCAGAGCTCCCTCCCCTCCTCTCCACAGCACAGGCTCCATTTGTTTTTATATTCATACCTTTTCATTTTGATAACTGTTTTGATTTGTAAAATACTATGCCTTATACAATGTTTCCTTTATGATGATGTAGTGTGCTCTTCTTATCTTTCACCTTAAATCTTTGATAAGAGCATTTTAAAAATGAAATTGCTACCTGGCACCATTACACACTCCTGGCTGCCTGCCAGCAAAGGGGGAGCTGCTGGAGGGGAAGGGAGAGGAGAGAGGCTCTGGAGAGGCTTCCGAGGATGCAGGAGCTGGGCTGGGGTGCAGGAGGATGAGGAGGGGGAGGAAGCACGGCAGGAGTGACCCTGCCCAGCGCAGCCTTGCAGGGTGGAGGCGCTGCAGGGTCAGTGCCAGCATCTCTGACATTCCCCTCTCATCCCTCCTGGGCTCTGCATTGCTCCAGGGGCTGTGCTCTCAGGGAGCCTGCAGGGGTCACTTCATTTTCCCCTCGCAGCTCTCAGGCTGAGCTCTGGCCATGGGATGTTTGGGTAGGACAGCCCAGCGCTGCTGGAGCTTCCTGCACGTCCAAGCAGTTGAAATGGTTTTGGATAACTGCTGGAATGTGATTTATCAGGGGGGCGTCAGCAGTGGGAATATCAGTAAATAGAAGTGTCTGACGTGGCAGGTCATTTTTATTTTAATGGGCTGGATTTAATGAACTCTGGTGGTTGTAATTCGTGCAGTGGTGGAATGCATCCATGCCCCTCCTGATGACACTGGTTGCAGCTCTGTCCTTAGTTAGTGCAGTTATCATGGCAGGAGAACTCTCCCCCTTGCACTCCCAAAGTGCCAGGCTTGGCTGATAAATTAACATTTAACATTCAATACTATTAGCCATAAACGCAGCTGAACACTTCCCCAGGTCGTTCAGGCGTTATAAATTATTATTATTATTATTTATGGGATCTCTTGGGAGGGTGTTTGCCGAGGCTGGAGGTGTTCCCATGTGCTGGGGACGTGGCTGTGGCCATCCCTGCCCTGACACCTTTGTGGGGCTGGAGCCCCACATCTGCTGGCAGGTGATTTAACAGCATTGGTGTCCAGCCTAACCCAATCTATCTCACCTCGCTGAGAAGGAAAAAAAAATAATCCTGCATCAAAATTACTGCTTTTGGAACTGTCTTGTCTCTTTTGAGTGGGAACTGGAGACAACTAGACAAGCTTCAATGGAAGCGAATAAAGAAACGTTACTTTGTGAACACAATCTTCTGGTACCAGTCACTTCTCAACAGCCATTCAATCAAAATGCTAATGGCAAAGGCAACAAGGGAGCGAGGTTATTGTAATCCTAATTGATAGGCTGCAGGGATGGGGTTTGATAAGTGCTGTTGAAGAGATGTTTTTGAAATATGATTCCCTTTAATTACAATGATACTAATAAAAACTGAACAAATGATTTAATGATAGTTTTCTAGGTAGCAGCCCAAAGATTTTTGTTCCAGTTATTTTGGAAGTTGTTTTTTCTTTTTTGAACCAGAAATTATGGAAATCACCTTAAAAATAAAGCTGTAGTGGCAGGTAGTGACTTTATCTCGACTTGCGTGGCTACTTTGCATCAGAATTAATACTGTCACATCTGAAGCTCTTGAATAAGAAATCCAGTCATTTATTTATACAATAGACTTTGCTGAAAGCCCACAGTTGAAGCCACATTGCATGTAGGAATGCATTTAATATCCAATGCTTATAATAATTAGGATCAATTATGCCAGCCAGGATTTGAAAATGCATTTTGAGGGAGGGGCTGCAGGGCATTCAGGGGTTGGGTGGTGTGAGTGGAGATCATTGGCATTCAGCAGCAGAAAGCTCCAAACTTTGCCAGGGCAGCAGCATTTCCCGTGTCCCTGCCGGGTGAGAGCTGTGCCAGTGCCCCCTGTCCTGTCACTTGCCTTTGCCTCTGGAAACAGGAGCACAAGCAGGAAGGGGAGATCTGTCACCGACAGGCAGCCTCTGCCTCAGCTCATTTTTGATGATTTAATTGGTAGCAAAACAAATAATTTTTTGGCGGGGGGGGGGGTGTGTGTTTTGCTGTTGTTGGCGTGGGCAGGGGCTCCTGGGACGGGGAGGATGCTCTCTGCTGCCTTTCAATTTGTCAAGCTCTCTCTCAAAGATCTGCCAGAGAAGAAAGGGTAATTAATAGGCTTGAAGTCATTTCCGATGTGTCAGTATTTCTGCCTTGCTTCCAAGTGATAATGTTGGCTGGCTCCAGGCCCCCGGGGAGCCTTCCATCTTATTAACTTGTCTAGGAGAAACAGAGAGTGGGGACAGCTTGGGCCACTGGGTGACATGAAATAAGGATTTGTGCTGCAGCGAGCTGTAAACACGGGGGCCAGCTGAGTAAAAAGTGGAAAGGAAAAAAAATAAAGGAAGAAAAAGATATTAAAAAGGCCACTGGTCACAAGTGCAGCTGATGGAGGGGGGATGTGCTTTATTTAGGGCAGCCTGTCCTCAGTGCATAGAGCTGGAGCTGATATTGTGCTGTGTCACCCATGGCCAACCTCAGCAGGACCTAAGCTGGGTCCTGGCTCTGTCTGGGTCCCTCTGAGTCCCCTGTGGTCCAGCATGTGGCTCTGCTGCTGGAAAACCTCGTGTCAGACAGGCTGTGGGGTGTTTGTTTGAACCAGAGGTGAGGATGGAAACGTGGGGCTGTCCCATGGGTTGGGTCCCATCCTGCTGGAAAAGCTCGTGTCAGATGGGCTGAGGGTGTAGCATTGTGTGCTTTATACAGGTTTTGTTGTAAAGTTGGTTATATGAGGCTCCATGTGGGGGTGTTTGTTTGAACCAGAGGTGAGGATGGAAACCTGGGGCTGTGCCATGCCTTGGTCCCATCCTGCCCTGCATGGCCAGGGCACACAGAGCCGGCACCAGGGGCTGTGGGGGCTCAGGCTGGGGTGCTGGAAGGGGACCAGACCCGCGGGCTGGTCCGTGTGCTCATGGCTCTGCTCCTTGCCAAGGCTCTTGGCAGCTCCGTGGCGTTTCTCAATCGCGTTTGGGAACTGCGGTGTCAGCCTGGGGACACTGGGGGTGTGGGGGCCTTTGTGGTCAGGAGAACCTCAGGGACTGGGCAGTCCTGATCCCCTGCAGAGCCTGCACACTCTGGCCCTTGCACAATGCCCCAGTGGAGCTGGGCAGCAGTGGTGAGGTCCCTGGTGTCACCCTGGTAGGGAGCAGTGCTGTGCCATGGGGTCAGAGAGCAGGGAAGGCTCTCTGGATGTTCATGCAGTTCAAATCCTGCTCTTGCAGCCCCTCGAGTTGTCCCTGGCCTGGGCAGGTGTGCTTGTGTCTGGGGAGGGGGCTGCCCCTGCTGGGGGGCTCAGAGCCCTCAGTGGGGCCCTGCCACTTCAGGGTCCCTCAGGGCTGCCCACTCTGTCATGGGGAGAAGCAGCTGTGCTGGGGTCTGGTTGGAGGTGCTGGGCTCCAGGTGCCTTTGGTGTTGGTAACAGCTGGCACACAGGCTGGCAAGGGGGACAGGGGCGAGGGCAGAGTGAGGAGGGGGTGTCTGGGGAGTGTGGGTGCAGCTGAGCCCAGCCCAGCCCTGCTGAGTGCTGCAGCCACCGGAGCTCCAGCCTTCATGGTATGTGTGCCCTTCCATCAGGGCTGTGCATTCACCTGTGCCCTTCCAACAGGGCTGTGCATTCACCTGTGCCCTCACATCAGGGCTGTGCATTCACCTGTGCCCTCACACCAGGGCTGTGCATCCTCAGTTTCTCCTTCTGTGCCTTTCTTGGCCCAGGTTTATTTTCTCCCCCGCTGCACCAGTGTGAGAATGGCTTCAGGAGCCGTTCAGGGGGACCCAGGGGGGACAGTGCTGGTCCCAGTGGACACACTGTTCCTTGGGGCTGTTCCTTTGAGATGGTTTGAAGTGGCAGACCTTGGTGTTTTGGGTCACTGGGAAGGAACAGGATGTCTTTCACGTATTGACAGGTTTTTTGTTCCTTCTCTGTTCTCTGCTGATCTCTCTGCTGCTTGTCAAGCTCACCTCTCCCGTTCCAGAGGAGTTTTTATTGCTGAGCATCCCTGAGTGCCTCTTGGCAAGGTGTGAGGTGGCCACGGTGAGGGAAGCAAGGAAGGCGCCTCAAAGCTCTTCAGGGGCTGAGCCTCTTCACTGGCAGGTTCTTCTCTTCCACTGCAGAACATGTCTCTGCCCAGTGGAGTTCCCCTTGCAAGCACTTATTAGGGAAGCTCTGGTATAATCTAATTAAAATTTGGTTTAATATTCTGTGAAAATGAAAACTGAATCCTCCCTGCTTGAAAGAATGACCGTGCATGTATTAGTCCTCTGTTTTGTTGTTGTTGTTGGCTTATTCAAATATTAACACTGCCTGCACGCTCAAAATGATGGTTTGTGTCCATTAGCAGGGCTTAATTCCCAAATTTAATGATGAGTGATACACAGGAGTTGGTGAAAGCTGCTTGCTGGGTATTTTTTATTATGTTTTTTATGCTAATGTTCCTTCCTGGAGGTAAATAAGAGGAGGGATTGCTGGGCAATATTATTACTGTGAAATTAAAATAAAGTCTCATTATTTGAGGATGGAATTTAGTGGCTGAAGGTTTACTCTTCATCTGCAGCTTCATTCTGAGTTCTTCCAGCTAATTACCTGCTGATTAGTTGAGGACAGGCATTGCTCACCTTGGCCTTGAGCATCAGATTGTCTCCTGGGCAGGGTGTTGGGGTTGGATGTATTTGGTGCATGTGGAGAAGGACTGACCTCCAAAAAATAGGCAACAGCAACTTCCCTGCATTTTCTGCTGAGACTTAACTCTTCTTTAGGGAAAAGCTTTTTTTGGAGGAAAAAAAAAATTAATTTAAAGCTGGATTTTAGTTAAAAAACACCCAAACCTTTTATTCTTGCATTGAAGATGGGAGAATTACCAGAAAGTCAGAAAACCTCCAACTATCAGAATGAGTTTTTCCCTTTCCCCACCTTTCTGAACTTTCTGAAATCAAGTCTTTCTGAACTTGATTTTAAATGTGTAAATATCTCAGTTGCTGATCTGCTGAAGGTTCCCTTCAGTGCCCAGCAGAGAGGCTGCTCTGTGTGTGTCTCCTGTGGGCAGAAGATAACTTCAAAAAGCACAGTGTTTATCTGGAGAGAGCAATGGGATGGATCACCCAAAGCTTCCTGTGCACAGGGAGCAGGGATGGGAGGATCTCCAGGGAAATGTGTTGGGAAGCCCCCTCAGAGCCATGTGGGGGTTGCAGAGTCTCTGGTGATGTCCAGGCCCTGTCCCAGGCTGGGCAGGGCAGGCAGAGCCAGCACACCCTGCTCCCTCCTCCTTTGGAGGGGCCAGGGCACCGTGGGGCCGTGCCCAGTGCCCTGCTGGGGTGCCAGCTCAAACGGGGCTGTGTGCAGGGCTGGGAAGCACAGCCCTTATTCTGGAGAGCTCAAAGGGAATGTTGAAATAATCAAAACAGCCCACAGCTGCTTGCATACCAGTTTCCAGGCTCACACAGCTGACCACAGATGGTTTTGGTGTGTGCCATGAGCGTGCCCAGCCGGAGCAGTGGCCATGCAGGCACCTCTGGGACTGTGTTATTCCCCAGTCCCTCTGCACTCCAGGGATGGGAAATAATGCAGCCCCCAGAGCTGCAAATCTCCCACCCTAGGATGGATGGGTGGGTGGTGCCAGCCCCACCAGGCTGAAAGCACAATGCCATCATGAAGCAGATGGAGACATGAAGCCTTTAAAGGCCTGTGCTGGATGTGTCATATCGCAAGGGCTTGCTGTGCCTGCTGATAAGGATCAGCCACACGTTATCTGTGCTTCCTCCTGTACATTTCTTACAAGCTGATAAACTTTGAGCTGGATGGGAACCAAGTGTGCCACGTCTGGAGCGGGGCTGGAATGGCTGCCCAGGGGCTGATAATGGGGTGATAACAGCACCTGCTGTTCCAGAGCATCCTCAGCCCCTCTGTCCAGGGCTGGTGGGCTCCAGGTGCTGCAGTGACCTGCCAGCCCAGCCCTGCTCCACAGCCAGCTAGCCACAGTGGCCAGCAGAACAGGTAAATCCCAGAGAGGGTCAGTGTTTCAGCAGGGGGATGCCTCGCTTCACTTAGCATTTCAGTCTCCTCCAGCACCAGCTTGGAATAAGCACTTTTTTAGTGTGTGGTGATTTATTTTGTTAAAAACCAAAGCATTATTCATAATTATGCAGTTCTGTGAGAGTATCCATAGCAGTGTTCTCCCTGTGGTTGGCTGTGGGAGCTGGGATAATATTTGAGCAAGGGCCCTGGGGAAAGGACGCGCTCACATTCGGCGCGGGCTCAGCCTATTGAGCTGGGGTATAATTACCTCTATTCAGCACCACTGCTCCAGTTATCAGCCAGCGTCAGGGGCAAGGCCAGAGCCTCAGAGTGACACAGATTGTTAGAGAACATCAAACTTTTTTAATGCAGTTAATGATCCTCAGCTATAAATAGCCTGTTCCTGGTGACTGGCACTCAGGGTTTGTGCTGAGCTGCACGGTGCTGTGGTTTGTGGGGGTTTCTTTTCTTCTTCCACTCATACTGTAGGTCCTTCCACCCAAATGCTTTACAAACAGCGTAAATAGACCCTTTCTGGGTTGGGGAGGCTGGCAGCTTCATCCTCTGGTTCTTTTGGCTCTTGCCTTCCAGAATGGCGATGGCTCCTCTGGGGCTCCCACCGCTGCCATGCCACTGAGTAATCCTCTGGGAATGGTGAGACAGGAGCTGTCTTGTATGCTGTGCCCCAAAATTTCATTTGCCCTCTCTCCGGGTAAATACGACTGTACGTTCATGGAGGAGAGTTTGGAGATGGGACTCTCTGCCTTCGAAACAAGGAGGGCTTGGTCCAGACGAGCCCTTGTGCTCGCAGTGCCCTGCTCTGACCCAGTAAATCCTGAGCAAGTGTCAATCTGCTGGGGGAGTTGTCTGCAGGAGGCCTGGCCAGAGCATTTCTCTGTGCTCAGGCTGCATCACGAGCAGTTGCTGCTCCCTGGGAGTGCACAGATCCCTGTAGGTTGCTTTACCCTTTACAGAACGGGATTTGAACAGCCAGGCAGTCTGAGAGCGGCACTTGAGAGCTCGGAGTGCTCAGACACGCGGAGCCTGTGGCTGGAGGCAGGGTGTGGGGCTGGGATGGGGCATCAGGCCGAGCTCTAGAGGGTTCCTAGCCAGCAGCACTGCTCACTGTCCCAGCAGAACAATGCCAAAGCCCCAAACCCTGCCCTGCCTCCTGAGCCGGAGCGCAGCGATGGAGCCACGGTGAGATCTGCCACAGCTTTGTTCTGCACAGCCTGCAGGGACCAGGGAAAGGTCATCTCACACACACTGCTCCTCCACAGAGAGCTCTTTGTCTGCTCTGAAAGCAGCAAGCAAGGGGGATTCTCATGGAATGCCTCCCCCCCGTGTTCCCAGCCCAGGTCAGGATCCACGCTGGATCCGCAGGCTTTGGCTGCTCTTTGGGGTCTGGCTTTGCTCTGGCCCCTGGGGACGAGCCCAGGCATGGAGCTGGAGGGCTGGGCACTGTGAGAACACCCCGGGGAAGGCTCAGGGTGTGTAATTAGTTCCCTGTTTCCCCTGCTGTGGCTGCTGCTCCCGGCGCTTTTGTTTTTAAGGATAAAGATTTCAGCGTTTTCCCCGATGGTTTGAACAAAGGTTGAGCGCGGGGGGAAATCCATAAAACAATGTCACCAAAACACAGGGAGGAGAGGGAAGCTTTAATAAAGCTTTGCTGGGCCTGTGCACCTGGGACTGGGGCTGGAAGGAGGCGCTGCAGAAGGTCACCTCTGAAGGTGGAGGATGACAGAGCAGCGTGGCTGCGCTCGGGGAGCCTTGGCAGGAACCCATCCATCCCTGGGGTTTGCTCAGCCCATCCTGCAGCTCTGATCCCCTGGCATCCTGGGCTGGGCACGGCTGGGGAAGGTGCTCGTGCTTGGGTGGGACAGGGAGGGAGGGATGGATGGATGGATGGATGGATGGATGGATGGATGGATGGATGGATGGATGGATGGAGGGGAGACAATTCCAAAGGAGCCCTTCACAGCAGGGAGGGCTGGAGCTGTCACAGGGAGTCAGAAGAAAAGGGTGAGGCACTCAGTGATAGCAAATTATGGATTTTGGATGGCTCAGCAGAGAAAGCCCCTCTCTTCTTACCTCATCTGTCTGTGCATGGTCTTGAAAAGTGGCTGCAGAGGAGGGGAAGCACCTGCTGTACCTGAGGGGCATTGGGAAGCCTATTTTAGATGTGATACTTTAAAATTTAGATGTCATTATTAGCAAAGGGCTCTGGGTTTTGTGCTTGTCTTAGCCTTGTTTTCCTTCTCCTTTCCCAGCAGATCCCTTTTACAGAGCTGCTCTGCTCTGTGTGGGCCCTATTAAAAGTTTCCTTTCCCAGGGTGATTCTGCTCCTTTGTTGCATCTGGTTCTTGAACACTTTATACTATCAAACAGCAAAACTGCTTTTATTGATGCAGCAAAGAACAATGGGATTTCTCCAGCAGTGCTCCTAAAATACAGTTGTGGCTTTTTTTTTTCCTTTTTTTTTTTTTTATTGCTGGCTTCCAACAGTGGAAAAAATGATGAAGATCTGTTAGGTTTACTCTGGTCACTTCAATGGGAGGTTGGTAATATCCACAAAGGGCTCCATAAATGGATTATGTCCCGTGCTGTGGCAGGGCTGTGCTGCTGCCCAGACAGGCCCTGGGAGAGCAGGAGCATCCTCAGTTTTGTGGAGGGGTGTGGGTGGTGGGCTCGTGGGGGTCACAGGAGGGTTTTGGGCAGGGGCTGCTCACAGAGGGGCTGTGCCTGCTGCCCCAGGCCCTGCACAGCTCCTGGGGTCCCCTCCTCAGCACTGCACACGCAGGGACACGCTCCCCAGAATGTCTGGATTCGGGTTTTCCATGGGAACAGGTGTCAGGGTGAGTGTGTCTGCCATCTAAAACAAAATTATGCCACGTTTAAAATGTGATGTGTGCATTTTAACGGCCGCTGTCAGCCTTTGCCCCTGGACATGTGTAAAATGTGATCACTCCTGACTGTCTGGAGCTGTTCCTGTGGAAGCAAGTCTGTTTGCCCTGTGTCAGGGGAGGAGTGTGGAGCTTGGGGTGGCTGCTGGGGCCAGGAGCACCTCTGGTGTTAATGAGGAGCCCTGTGCCAGCTACAAGGGGGCTGAGCAGCCTGCCCTAATGAAGGCGTGCTGCCCTTGGCTGGAGGCTGCAATGGGACGAGCTTCAAGGTCCCCTGCCAGCCCAGCCCAGTCACAAATCTGTGGTTCTGTGTCACCTCACTTCACCTGTGCTCCTGGACTAAAATCAGGCTTACATTAAAAGGTGTTTTCCCCCACCTTATGTACTTCTGTCAGAGCTTTCTGGGAGCACACACCTGAGCAGTTTGAAGTTTTTTCTTGTTCTCAGCCCCTGCTCAGGGCAGAGCTGGGTCAGCATTTGCAGGGGTGTTTGAAGCTGTGTCCCACACCCTCGGTGGTGCTGGGAGCTGCTGTCCAGGAATAGCTGAGCAAATGATTTGCTCTTTACATGTGTGTCCAGAGGAACAAGTGGTGTGTGCATTCAGAGCATCTGTCCTGGCCACGCTCTCTCCCTCCCAGCAGTGTGCATTGTTTGCTTAGGCAAATGCTGATGTGGTGTGTGAGCAGCAGGGATGGAGCCCTGGCCAGGGATATTAATAATGCCCAGGAATGCTGCGTGCTGCTGAAGTTCCAGCCCAGAGGGTCATACTGCACAGCTCAGAGGGATTAGCTTAACCTGAGGCTAAGCTGCTCATTTTTGCTGGTATTTCCCTTGACCCCAGTCAATTATTTCAATTCCTTGAATAGTTTTTTGTTGTTTGGAGCCTGATTTGTTGTTCCTTTGCACTGTGATGTATGGAGTGAGCAGGGCAATGGGGGGAGTCCGTGCTCTCCTTCCCAGGCAGGGCTGGCAGAGCCCTGGGATGCACCCAGGGAGGGTGGGATCCATGCAGAAATGCAGGAAAGCGTGTCAGGGGGTGTGGGGAGTGCAGCATTTCACCTGGGCAGGGATGCACCCAGGGAGGGTGGGATCCATGCAGGATGCAGGAAAACATGTCAGGGGTGTAGGGAGTGCAGCATTTCACCTGGGCAGGGATGCACCCAGGGAGGGTGGGATCCATGCAGAAATGCAGGAAAACGTGTCAGGGGGTGTGGGGAGTGCAGCAGCAGCCTTTCACCTGGGCAGGGATGCAAATCCAGCAGTAAAGCACAGAGAGGAAAGGCACTGGTGGGGATGGGGGGCTTGCTGCCCTCCATGGGGGCACACCTGGAGGATGGGCCCCCCGTGTTCACTGAGTGAGTTTGAGCTGGTGATGCCAGGGCTGCACATTGTCACACTGGCAGCCCCAGTGGGGAGCAGGGGGTGTCCCTGCAGGGTGGGTGCTGTCCCTGGGACTCAGTGACAGCTCCAGCAGCCCGTGCAGGAGCCCGTGCTCACCTGCCCATTCCTCTTTAGCGCTGTGTGTGACTGAGGGAAGGACACCTGGCTGCCCCCAGCAAAGTGCCCTTCACTGAGCAGCGTGCAGGGGGGCTCTGTGTGAGTGTTTTGGGGGGCTCTGTACCCAGCCCTGGGCTCTGTGCCCAGCTCTGGGCTCAGTGTGAGTGTTCTGGGGGGCTCTGTGCCCAGCCCTGGGCTCTGTGTGAGTATTCTGGGGGGCTCTGTGTGAGTGTGAGTGTGAGTGTTCTGGGGGGCTCTGTGCCCAGCCCTGGGCTCTGTGTGAGTGTTCTGGGGGGCTCTGTGCCCAGCCCTGGGCTCTGTGTGAGTGTGAGTGTTCTGGGGGGCTCTGTGCCCAGCCCTGGGCTCTGTGTGAGTGTGAGTGTTTTGGGGGGCTCTGTGCCCAGCCCAGGGCTCTGTGTGAGTGTTCTGGGGGGCTCTGTGCCCAGCCCTGGGCTCAGTGTGAGTGTTCTGGGGGCTCTGTGCCCAGCCCTGGGCTCTGTGTGAGTGTTCTGGGGGGCTCTGTGCCCAGCCCTGGGCTCTGTGTGAGTGTGAGTGTTCTGGGGGGCTCTGTGCCCAGCCCTGGGCTCTGTGTGAGTGTTTTGGGGGGCTCTGTGCCCAGCCCTGGGCTCTGTGTGAGTGTTCTGGGGGCTCTGTGCCCAGCCCAGGGCTCAGTGTGAGTGTTCTGGGGGGCTCTGTGCCCAGCCCTGAGCGCCTCTGCAGGATCCAGGTGGGCAGGAGTCACCTTGAGCGAGCTGCTGGGAACATTTCCCCTGCAGAGTCACTCTCATTTCTCTGGGGCACCCCAGAATCCACCACGGTGGGTGAAATTCCAGCAGCACAGGCACGGGGAGGGTTCTGGGCTTGGCAGGTGCCCGGAGAGGAGCAGCAGCAGTGGCAGGCTTCAGCCTTGTTCCTCCATCATTTAGCTGCTTTGTGCTTCTCATCCACTTGCTGAAATCAAGCAGAATTTTTAAAAAATTATTTTTAATTGAAACCTGAATTTTATAGTAATGATAATTTTTATAATTAAATAATATTTAATAATTTTATAATAATTCTAATTAACATTTCAGTTTGGGGAGAGTGGTCAGCTTGCAGGGACACTGAGGCTCAGGAGGTGAAGCATGGCCCTGTCACCAACCAGGGGACACTGATTGCTGGTGCCTTAGAGTCTGAAAGTGGAGCATTGCTGGGATGTGGCACAGATGGACATAGATGGGGGCAGGCTCAGGGTCTGTCCCTCACAGCCTCACCATATCAGGCACCCACAAATGCCCCTTGCAGGTGGGCACATGTTGTCCCCACTCTTTGTCTCAGAAAAGACAGCTCTGGGCTCTTGGTTGCAGAACAGACAGCTCTGGGAAAGAATACTTGCACTTTTTTAATAACCTATTTCTATAATTGAAGGATTTCAGATTTCTTTTGTAAGAGCAAGCGCCTGCTTAAACATGGAGACAAATACAACCAATAATATGTACTTGAAATTTAATGCAGGCTAATTCATTTTGGCACAGTCCCAGATATGCTGATTAAATGGCCTGTGAAGTGCTACAATATCTTGATAATGTACATTCCACATTTGATTATATAATCAATTATGTTGCACCTAATAACATTTAAAATTAGTGGAAAAGCTGTGAGCAGATTGTATCAGGTGCAGAGTGGGTCTTGGGCAGCTTTAAAAAAACTTCTGCCAGAAGGAGCAGGCGTAGATGGAGCTTCAAATGCTGTTCTTCAGGAAGCCAGAGACTTGATAAAATTCCTAAATTTTATCAAGTTAATTTAGTGACTTTAAATTTTGTTAATTTAGTGACTTGGTTTAGAATAAAATAAGCTGTCTGCTGCTCCCCTGGTTTGCTGCTGGCAAAGGGATTCATATTTTCTGTCTAGAGCTGACCTTGCAGCCCTGGTGGTGTTGGCAGTAATTCTGTGGTCAGACCCAGAGCTGAGCTCTGCCTGTGGGGCTTTTCCTGCAGAAAAGGGGAAGCAGAGCTCCCCTTCCCTGCCTGGGGATCCTGAGTGTGCATTGCTGTTCCTCCATCACGTGTGGCATTGTGCTGATTCCCTGCTCCAGAGGGACCCTCAGCTGGGTGATCGCTGTCATGGGCAGCCAGGACCATTTGGCAAATAACTGTCATTCCTTTTGGGGAGAGTGAGTGCTTTTTGGGTGACTGGCAATGGCAGGTTAGGGGAATTTGGCCTGGCTTTTATGGCCCTCCAGTAGGAGAGGGTTGATGAGAAACAAATGTGTTATGGCCCCAGACAAGCTGTTGCTCCATTTTTTGTTCTGTTTAAAGCAGCACTATCAACCAGTTGGAATATAGGCTTGGAGTATCGCAGGGAGTAATCTAATTAGTATGAAGTCAATTCACTAGTTCCTTTTGTATCTCGTGATTAAATAAGTGGGAAAATGGCTTGAAAATTAGGTGCTAGAACAACCCAATTACATTTCTGTAGCTTTTTGTATTCAATTTCATAAACAATTTTGCTCTTCGCTGGTTAATCAGTGAATGCCTTTTTCCAGTTTGAAAAGCACTTTTGAAATTATAATGCAATTAAATTGTGTGTGGATGTTCTGGCATAGCGAGCGCAGGGCTGGGGGCCTGGCAGCCAGCCACGCTCTACCTTGACAGTAATGAGTTCCTGAGCTGGCAGCTTGCTGGTGTCATTGGTGATGTTGTCCAGGCTGGGGTGTGAGAGGGGCTCTGCTGCCTGCCCTGCCTCTGCTGGTGCCCTGGCAGGGGCTCAGAGAGCACATCCCCTGTTCCTCACTGGGCTCCACAGCAGCTGCCTCTGTGCTTTTGCCTTTTTTTACCCTCTTTTTGATTCTCTTCATTCTCTGAGCCTTTGCAAGACTGGAGGTTGGAGGGGGATGTGGGGGATTAAGTGTTGTTTTCCTAGGGATGAGAAGGAGAACACCTCAGTGTCCTGCTACCAGAGAATCACAGGATGTTTTGGGGTGCAAGGACCTTAAAGCTCACCCGTGAGAGTTTCTCAGTGCTTGCTGTTTGTGCTGTTGTTTGTCTGATGCCCAGTTCAGGCCCTGGGGAAGGGTGACCAAGCCTGCCTGATCCCAGGATTTACAGCCCAGCAGCACAAGGGGAGAGGCAGAGAGCTGTGTTAAGAGAAAAAGAAATAGTGCTGGAAATAATGACTTGCTTGGCAGGTTTTAACAAGTTCAGTAATGGTATTAGGTGCCCTTGGCTCAAGATAGTAACCTCCTCTTAAATGATCATTACCTGGCTAATAAAGAGCTCGGAGCGGGTCATTACAGCTTAATTTAGACGTAGCATCCTGTTTGCTTTGCACAGCGTGCCCATCTCTCAGGTTGTTGGATCTATTGCCTGGGTACGGGTTGGGATGTGGGATTGCTCGGGTTTCACACATGGGGGGCTCTCCCCCAGCCATCCCAGGTGTGCCCTCCCACCCTCACCTGGGGAACGGGAGCAGGTCTGAGCTCTGAGTGAGCACAGCCAGGCAGGAGTGGGGGTCCAGCCTGTGCCCCCCACACTGCCCCAGCCCCTGCTCCCCCCAATGAGCCCTGGTGCTTCTCCCACCCATTAGCAGCAAGTTTCATGTGCAAATAATTGCAATAACCCACCCCCACACGTTATTAATATTTTGAAGGCATCTCTTTGATAAGCCCATCTTTTCAGCCAATTTCCTATTTCTTGGGAAAGCAAAGCATCTTTCCTCCCAGTTTTGTAAATCTGTTGTTAAAAAGAAGAAAAGGAAATGGAAAAAAGGATTCCCCCCCTCCAAACCCTGACACCAGGCTGGGTTCTGTGCTGCCTTTGTCAGCCCTGGATGGAATTATGCATCATGAATAAAAACTGCTGTCAACATGCATTGGGTTCGAAACATTAGAGCATATGGTATGTGATTATCTGTATTGTCAAATGCAATAAAGTGAATTTGGATATAATAAAAAATGTAATATTTTAGAAATTTGGTAATAAACTGTGGAGGAATTGACAGGCAGGGAATATCTGATGCCTGTGGGCAAACAGATAAAGATGGCAGGACGTGGCACTCGGTGGCTGAGGCAGCATCAGAGGTTTGATTTTCTGATGGGAGCCTGGCTGGGCTGACTGGCACCCAGGGTGGTGCCCTTTGTCCCTCCTGGCTGCCAGAACCTGCAGGTCTCACTAATGAATAGACAGAAGCACAAGGTTCCCATTCTGGTTGTAGATGGACTAATTGGATTTTACAAATACTTGGGGTTTTCTTCTCTGATAGCAGAAGGAAACCTGTTGGAGTCTGCTGTATTCTCCCACCCAGCAGCATTTCCATACTATTGGCCCCTTATGAGGCTGGGAAATCTCTACCTGAGTAACAGGGAGCAGTGAAAGGCTGTGAGGGTGGGGCTGCTCCCAAATAGTGAGGGAAAAGGGAAGGTGGAGATAATTTTCTCCTGCAGGAGCTCCCAGTCCAGGCTGAGCTTTAATCCCCGAGCTGCTGACAAATCTGTGACAGGATGTCCCAGCAGAGAGAAGCTGAACTGGGAGCAAACTTCAGGGGCTCCTGTGTAGAGAACTCTGATGGAAAAGTGCAGATGTATCACACGTACCTGCAATTTTTCTTAGGTCACTGCTAATGCTTCTAAATGATCTGCGAGCGCATTAATCGTTTCTGTTAATTACCAATATGATAAAAGTGGCATTTAGTAAGCTCAGCGTAGTGTGCGTCTCAGTCATTATGTACTCAGCGCTTAGGTTTGATTTCAGAACGTTAATAAAATAAAATTTTAATGAAGGTTTGTTGTTATGAAAGATTTATCACCAGGAGTTGAGGTGCTGCTGCCCGAGCGGGGTCTGTGACAGGCACGGGGTCCCTGCTGCTCCTGCCCCGAGAGTGGCTGGGATCCCAAACCCTTCCCACCCCATCCCACCCCATCCCATCCCATCCCACCCCATCCCATCCCACCCCATCCCATCCCATCCCACCCCATCCCACCCCATCCCATCCCATCCCACCCCATCCCATCCCACCCCACCCCATCCCATGGCTGCCTGGTGCCCCTTGCACCTGGACCCTTTGCTGAGAGTGGCTCATTGGGGACAGGTCCCTGTGCATTAACCCCAGTGCACGTGCAGGCAGATCATGACCTGGTGGGTGCCAGCCCCAGCACATGCTGCAGGTAAGTGAGGATATTTTCCATCCTTCTGCACAGGTTTTAACCTCATATTCCCCTTCCATCTGCTGGTCTGGTTATCACAAGGGTGAGGTGAGATCCTGGTGGTGCCTCCAGGTGTGCTCACCTGTCTGCCCAGCAAACCCTCCTTGGAGGTGAGCTGAAATCTGAGGTGTGTGTCTCAGGTGATGGCTGTGTTCCCTGGGTGTGCAGAACTGCTCCTTTGGAAACCAGAACCTCTCCTTCCTTCCTTCCGTGTGTTTGCAGCACAGGAAATTGGAATTGTAGGAAATAACAGCTTTTGTCAGCTTCTGTCCTAGGCAGGCAAGGAAGTGAGGGGGATGCAGAGCACAGGGAATATTTAAGTGATTCTCCAAAGGCACAGCAAAGGGAGGTGGCAAAGTCAGGGCTGACTTTTCCAGTCCTGGGTGTCAGGTTCTGGGGCTGAGCAGTGAGTGGCTTTTCCCTGACACAGGATTGAAGCCCCAGGTCCCCATTCCCAGACTCTGGTAATGATAGTAGTTAAAAACACCCATGGTTCACTGTCTTCTGGGTAATTAAAATGTCCTGTCCCCTCTGCTCATCTGTGTGTTCTGTTCATCTGCAAAGACAACATTTGGTGATCACAGGACTTGGTGTCACATCCCCCACCTGCCAGTTTATTATTATTATTTTTATTTTTATAAGACAGCCTGGCAGGCTGGGAGCTTACTAAGGAACTTTTTCCTCTCTGATTACAAGGGATGTGTGAATAAAGTAGAATGGTATTGATTCACACCAATCTATGCATCGACTGTGTGGGAGCCACTTGCAATTCCCAGCAGCACCAGAAAGCTTTGCAACAGGGAGAAATATGACCAGGCAAGTTGAGAAAATAAATTAAACTAGTGTCAACTTTTCTTGTTTCTTCCCTCATTATTAATGGATGGAATGGGGCTCGTTTATCAAGAAGAGGAAAAATTAATTGACACGGGCTTTAATGTTATTATGCCTGGCTTGTCTGGTCACATTTCTTCATTTTTAATTTTTTTTTACTTTTGAAAGGCATTTTATTACCTTTCACAGGACCAGCTGCCAAAACTATGGGTATAAACAAGGAAGCAGGTGCATAAATAATATCACAGCAGGACTGGACTTTTCTGCATTTCAGTAGCTCAGATGTGAGGAGCAGGGCAGAGGTGGGTGAGCAGGGCAGCCCCAGAGCCCTGGCACAAGGGGAGCACAGCCTGAGCTGGTGTTTGCTGATGAAATCAGCCTGGATGTCCCCATCTGTCAGCACAGCCACGCCTGGCAGCTCCCATGGCAGGGCTGGAGGGACCCCAGGGAGCCATCCCAGTGCCCAGTGGGTGGGGGGCAGGAGCAGGGGGGTCCTGTGGGGCCCTCGGTGTGACAAGGGGGGCTGACCCTGCACCCACAAGTGACTCTGGGGTGATCCTTGCTGAGCAGCAGGAGCCAGGTTTGGGCAGAGCCCTGTTGGCGTGAGAGGGATGTGCAAATCTCCTCCTTTGTCCTCTCCCTGCTCCGGTCTCCTGCCCTTGGAGAGGGACACTTTCCACTGTCCCAAGTTGTTCCAGGCCCTTTCCACCCTCCCAGGGTGGAATTTCAGCGATCTGTGCCTGCAGGTGGAAGTTGGTGTGATAGGGGTGTGCAGATCTCCTCCTTTGTCCTCTCCCCGCTCCTGTCTCCTGCCACGTTCTTTGGGATTGCTGTGCAGGACAGAAGGGCCCTGGTGATGCCCTGGTTCCCAGGATATTTTCAGGAGCTCTGTAGGTGCAGGAGGAGGCTGTCCCAGCTGCAGGCTCACAGCAGTGTGGGCACAGCAGCGCATCAGATGAGATTGAGTGACTTGCTGCACATCACCCAGTGGCCTCCAGGCAGCCTGGGCCCTTAACCAGGCTCTGGCTGCAGTGTGCTCACCTGCCAGGGCATGTTCCAGGTGTCTGGAGAGCCCCTGGGGCTGTGCCTGCCTGGTGAGCTGGGTTTGGGTGCTGGTGGAGGTGCTGTACCTGTGGCATTGCTGTGCCCATCAGAGCCCCCAGGGTTAACCCAGCGTTAGCCTGGGTTTAACCTCTGTGGCCTGGGGTGCAATCACCTTGTTTGGCTCGTGGAAAGGCCAGCAGGGTTTGACAGTGAGGCCTTTGCTGGGTGAGCTGCTCTGGTGTCACTGTGCAGCCACAGCTGTGACACTGTGAGCCAGACCCGGGCTCTGGGGCTGGTGCTGCCAGCCAGGGAAGGGAGATGCACTTCACAGCCCTGGTGTCGTCATCTCAGCTATATTTTACCAAGTTTGACGTAAAAACTCCCAAGTGATGACAAAAGTGTGAAATGGAGTTGGTTAGAGTGTGAAAAAACCCAAAATGCAGAGCACGGGATTCCTGACATTTGGTATCTTCAGTCTGGCTTCTTAATAGTATTTATGGCTTCTGACTGTTCTTTTACAGTGTTTTAATCTGTTTGTGGTGTCAGTGCCTTTCTCTGAGCAGTGTTTGTGTTATTTCTGGAACACCATGGCAGAACCTGCTGAGCTGGCTGTGGAGCCACCTTCCCACAGGGCAGCTCTGGGGCTGACCAGGGCTTGGCATCAAAGGAGGCTTTCACAGAATCCCAGAATGGATTGGAAAAGACCTCCAGGATCACTGAGTCCAGCTGTGCCTGATGCCCACCTTGTCCCCAGAGCCCTGGGTGCCACCTGCAGCCCTTCCTTGGGCACCTCCAGGGATGGGCACTCCAAACCTCCCTGGGCAGCCCCTTCCAGCCCTTTCCATGAAGAATTTCTTCCTGAATTCTTCTCTTTTCTGGTGTCAGGGTGTGTGGAGGACGTGTCCTGCACCACTGGGTGTCAGGTGTCTGGGCTGGCATCATTTGGGTGCCTGTTGGTGCCCATGAGCAGCAGATGAATGGAGTGGGCTGACTCCTTTGGCAGCAGATGAATGGAGTGGAATAACTCCTCATTCCCAGGAGATTCCAGAGGAGGGTTTTTCACCTGAAGGTCACGGATACATGTCTCAGCTTCCTTTAGTGCTGGTGCTTGGCTCAGAGCCTCTCGTTTGGGGCATCTGTTTGCCTCTTACTTTATTTTTCTCCCTCTTCTTTGTCTTTTCTTTTACAGAAAAGATTATTCAAATGAATATTCAGTTTTATTCATTTGAATAAAAAACCCAACCGTTTGACTCTGTTAAATGCTTATCTCTTAAATAGAGCTTGTTAGCTTCCAATAATAGCTTCATTCAGAAGGATGCAGTATAATTTCATTTTAAAACGTGTGCTCCTTGACAACCAGAATCCTATTTCTGTCACCGTTTTCAACAGCCGCCTTTGTTTTGGGTTAATCTTTTCCTTGCACTTTCTGAGAACCAGCTTTTTGTTGACTCTTAGTACCTCTCAGAAGAAATAATTGTCTATTTAGCCCAGGAAGGTTTCTGAGAGTTTTGGTAATTTAAATATGAGTTTGTATTCATTATGGGATCTAATAAGACTGAGCGTGCAGGGGGAGCTTTGTGTGGGTGCAGTTATTAAAAGTTGGATTTGATACCCACGAAGTGGAACAAGAAGAGAATCACAGAATGGGTGGGTTGGAAGGAACCTCAAAGTGCTCAAGGCAGGGACACTTTGCACTGTCCCAGGTTGCTCCAGGCCCTTTCCACCCTCCCAGGGAGGAATTTCAGTGTTCCTGCAGGTGGAAATCCTCTGCTTGCTCCCATTGAGTGTGAGGTGTTGGGCGCTGTAGAGGTCACCTCTGGTTTTCCTCTCCTTTACTCTCCAGGCCACTCTGACCAAGTGCCTCAGATCTCTCAGAAACCCACAAATGCCTGCTAACACCTACAGATTGTTATTTTATTGTAAAAGCTGGAAATGCAGGAAGCCGGGTGGCCATCTGATTTAATCACACTAATAATTTTTTGATAAACCTGTGCTTAAGCCATATGGAGTGGGATGAGGGTGGGAGTTTTGTTTCAGTCCAGACACGTCCTGAGTGCAGCTTCCTTGGTGTTCACATATTAGGGCTAATCTCCTAAATTCCCTCTGCCCTCCGTCCTGGCACCGACACCTAACATGAGCTGAAAGAGGAATCCTCAGCTGCAGCACTCGCTAATGAGCTGCTAATGATGAAGATGTTGCCGGTGCTGGAGCAATTAATGACTTGTGGCCCCAGCCCGGCCATCTCATCCCTGGTCCAGGCTGTGCTCCCGGCTCTGGGATTGCTGGGGTGCCGCATTCCGGCACTCAACCACAAAAATCCCGGGTTTAACTGCACGTCTGGTCGAGGTACATTTAAATGGAGTAATTTAGAAGGCAAATGAAAGACGTGAGTTATGTAAAAAATGCAAGCTGCTGGCAGCTCGAGGTGCAGAGCAGAGCAGGGTGGTGAGCCCGGTGTGCTGTGGATGCCTTGGAGAGGGGCTGGAACCATTGCTGGGGATCCTTCGGGTCTGGAGTGCAATGGGAGCATTCCCCAGGGCTGCAGGTGCTGTGCAGTGCCCGAAGAGCCCGCAGAGCTCACCTGGAAATGCCCTTTGCTTCCCATCCAGAGACTGCCCTGTCCCTGTCCCTGTCCCTGTGCTGTGCTTCACCAGGGCACAGTCCTGCAGCTCCCAGTTTGGGATGGAATTCATCCTTTCATTAAAGCCTTTAGGTTTCATTGGCATGATTAGTGTCGATGTTAACTCCTGGAGCCCTCTCCAGCACACGAACTGGGGTTTTTCATCAGCCTGAGGTGTTTGTTAAGGCAGGAGCAGGGGGGCTGCCAGACCCCTCTGGTGCACAGCCACAGGCAGGCAGCAGGCTTCAAACAGCCCAAGCCAGCCCAAATCCTGGCTCTTTGAAGCAGCACTGAGAGGAGAGGAACGATTAGATCAGAGCCTGAAGTGTAATGGGTTCCTGGAGGCCTCAGGATGTCCTGATGAGGTATTAGAGGAAGTAATTCAGGAAGAAAGGGACAAATAACCACCTCCGGAGCGGGGCTGCCCCGGCAGCCAGAGCACACACAGCACACAGGGCTGCTCTGTGTTTGGGAGGCGCTGGGGTTCTTCTCCTTGCCAGGGGTGAATGAGGAATCATCCTCTGCCTTCCCGGATTTTTATGGGTTTTGGGTCGTGTAATGAGTCAGCTCTAATGGAGAAGTCCCGTGGAATTAAACAAGAGATGAAATCAATATGGTTCCATAGAAATATAATTGGGTTTTGTAGAGATTGCTCTTAAAAACCTATAAGGTGTAAAGGAAAATACAGCCTTATTGTAGTTTCCGAGCCATCATGTAACTGGGGTGTAACTATCCATTAAATTCTGCAGGATGGATCAAAAAATCCATGAGGAGGTTTTAATTCTCCATTAAATCCTATGGAAGAGCTGGAACAGAGCAGTATTAATTTTCCCTGAGACAATGCTTCTTCCCTCCATTAGGCTGCAATGAGCTCAGGAACAGCTCCATAGGCAGCAGGTGTAGCCATACATGTGTGCTGTTATGGAAGTTTTCCAAAGTCCCAGTGGCTAAATAATGCTTTATTAAAACAAAATTGTTAAATTTAACTAATGTTTTCCTCACCTCCTCCCCTTTTTTGTATCTTTATCAAACAGGATTTGGCTTCGTAACTTTCGAAAACGAAGACGTGGTGGAAAAAGTCTGTGAAATTCACTTCCACGAAATCAATAATAAAATGGTGAGTGTTGGTGCTGATGCTGTGGGGGTGCCAGGGGGCTCTGAGCTGCCCTCCCTGACGTGTGCCATGCCCAGGGAGGGTGGGACACCCCTCTGGGAGGGTGCTGGGGGTCAGGGGCTGGGCTGGGGCATTGCCCAGCCCCTGCTGGTCCCCACAGCTCCCCAGAGCAGCGTTTGGTGTCAGAGCCCTTGGGCAGGGTGTGAGTTGAGCTCCTCAAGTTCCTCCTCAGTGGCAGGCAGGTCCCAGGTTGTGGGTTGCCCTGAGCCAGATGAAAAGGGGCATTTGTATTTCAATTGCTGCAGTAACTTTGATATTTTCGGCTAAAATATTCTTTTTCCCTTTGTCAAAACATCCTTTGCTTCTCAAATGTGTATTCAGATATGCATTGTATATCAGTCTGATATGTGTTCACAGACTTTAAATTTAATAATAGAGCTTTTAGTGTGGATAAGATCAAAGCAATCTCCTTGGCATATGCTGGAGGCCTGATTCAATATTTGACTTGCTAATTTTTCCCAGGGCACTGAAATAATATTCCTCATATTGTTGCTCCCTGCAATATGCATCTGAAATAAAAGTGAGGGTCCCTTTGGCCAAGTGTGGGGTGGGTGTGGGCAGGGCTGGGGCAGTGCCCCTGCTCCTGTGGGGAGTCTCTGGCTCCACTTCCCATGGATGCTGTGAATGTTCCTGTCCCATTTCCCCTCCTGCACTGGGCTCTCCTGCCTGCCTGGGCTGGGGGAGCCCCATTCCCTTTGTAAGGATCCTAAATGCTGCTGATCTGCCTTAAAACAAAGGAGCAGAACAAACCCCAGCCGCCCACACCCAACAGATCCAATGACAAGTCAGAAACAAATGAGAAACACCGGGATGTGAATTTAGGGATTGTGAATTGGGAGGAAAGAGCTCCCCTCCAGGATTTTCCTGTCCAAGCAGGAGGGCACACTCCATAGGTTTGGTTGCTCCCCAGGAGAGGCTTTTCTGTGGAGCAGGGCTCAGGATGGCCCTGGGGAGGTGCTGGGCAGCAGCAGGGCCAGTGTTTGGTGCCTCATGGGCTGGGAAAGCCTCACCTGGGAGCAGGAATAGCACAGAGCTCTGGGGAGGATTCCTTCCCAGCTGCCCAGGAAGGGAGCAGGGAGCATGGGACAGGGTGAAAACACTCGAGGAACATCAGGAAGAGCAAGAGAAACAGTTTGGAGTGTTGGTGTTTGTTGCTGGGTAATTAGAATGTCCCCTTCCCACTCCTGTGCCCGCTCAGTGCCCCCTCCAGTGCCACCATCTCCTCCGTGTCCCTCCCTCAGCCCTGATTGTGAAAGCAGCCCACGAGCAGGGGATGAGACACAATCCTGTCTTGGGACTGAGTCATGGCCCTGGGCTGTGGCTGCAGCCGAATGCAGGGCCAGGGAGCTCTGTGTGAGTGTCCGTGTGTGTGACAGGAGCTGGGGCTGGCACACAGCTGGCTGGTGTGACACACAGCTGCCCAGGGCATTGCTGGGGTCCTGTCACTCTGGGATTGTGTCCCCCTGTGTCCCTGAGCCAGGGAGGGGAGCAGCTCCCAGAGCCCCAGCCCGAGGCCACAGGGTTTGGTGAGCTGGGACTGGGACACCCTGTCCTCATCCCCATCCCTGCCCGTGTCCCTGTCCCATCCCTGTCCTCATCCCCATCCCTGCCCGTGTCCCTGTCCCATCCCTGTCCCCATCCCCATCCCTGCCCGTGTCCCTGTCCCATCCCTGTCCTCATCCCCATCCCTGCCCGTGTCCCTGTCCCATCCCTGTCCTCATCCCCATCCCTGCCCGTGTCCCTGTCGCATCCCTGTCCCCATGCCCAGCTGGCTCCCTGGGCTGGGGCTGTTGTTCCTTGCCCAGCTCCCTGCTGCTGCTGTCCTGGCCGTGTCCCCAGGGCAGGGCAGGCAGAGGGCAGCAGGGCCGCTGCTCCCCAGCCTATTTCCAGCTCCAGCCTCCCTGGCAGGCTATTTTTAGCTCACCCATTCTGCTCCTGTTGCCATCCATAAAGCTTAGAATGTCAAATGTAATATTAAACGAGCAGTGGGACAGTGAAAAGAAAATGCCAGTGAGGTATTTAATAAATGGAAGTTGGAATTTACGTGGGAGGCCAGAGATGCTCCAAACATTGCAGGGGGACAATAAACCCAAACGAGCTGTCCTCAGACTGTTGTTCCCTTGACAGGAGCAGGCTGCTTTGCAAAGAGACACCTGTTTCTCTAAGGAAGAGTAAAAGTGGCTGGAAATGAAATGTGGTGGAGTAATTACCTAGATCCCACTGTGTGGAGTCACCCACACCCTGGGTACAGTGCTGGTGAGAGGGGTGATGAGCTGGAGTCAAGCTCTCATGTCAGGCACTTGAGCAGCTGACTGAAATGTTGGTTATTCTAGAACAGGCTCTTCCTGCCTCTCAGGGTGGGATTTTGCAGGTTTTGTGGGCCTTGGGCACTTCCAGGGATCCAGGGGCAGCCACAGCTTCTCTGGGCACCCGGTGCCAGGGCCTGTCCCAGACCCTTTAATCCCAAGCCCCAGCCATTGATTGATCAGTAATGTGGTAGATAACAGACTCACAACTCAGTGCATTTTTTGAATTTAGCTGAAAGCCCCTGTGCTGCTGCCTGGTGTGAGTGACACGTTGTCCCCAAGGTGATTGCAGCCCCTCACACGTGGCTGGCACAACAAAGTCTCCTTGTCTTTGGGTGGCTCAATGGGGGTTTGTGCATTGTGGATATTCACGTTCTGCTTTCCCTGGAAAGCTGTTAGCCAGGGGTTTGTGAGACATCCTGGGCTGAGGGCTGACAGCCTGTTTTGTTGTGCTGGGTATAAGAGGCTTTTCACTCCCCAGCTCAGCCCTCCTGGCTTCCCGTGGCTGAGACTGCTCTGCCTGACCCAGGAGTACCCCAGTGCAAGGTTAATTCTCCAAACTAGACTAAACAAAAATAGTGAATTTTAGTTTCCCTGCCTTTTTTTTCTTTTCTTTTTTTTTATTTTTCTAGCCTTAGAATTAAACCTTTCTTTGTTGGGCTGCTGAAAGTGTAGCACATCCTCCTATGAGGCGGTGGAAAAAATCTGGAAATTATTAAGGTGCCCAGAAACTCTGAATTGAAAGTTTGAGTGAGGTCCAGATGTGTGTACAAAGACCCTTATCAGGCACTCTCAGGGGCAATTCAGCATGGAGCTGAATCCTGACTCATAAATCCATGTACATTTGCTCTTGGAGAAGCCCCATTGCCTGTCCTGCCACATGTGGGACATCCCTCCAGGGCTTTGCCCTAAAGGTAGCTGTGGCTTTGGAATATCCTTCCATCTCCCTCCCCATCCCTGCAAGGACAGGGCTGGATTCTGGCACAAGAGCAGCCAGGCCCCTTTTCTTTCTGCTTTTCCTGTGGATGTAGAGCCACCATCCAGGTCCCCAGGGAATCCATGCTGTGCTGCTTCACTCCTGTGCCCACGTTGTCCCGATTTGCTGATGGGATGGTGCATGGGCAGCTTGAGCAGCTTCCCAAGGCAGCAGGAGTAACTGAAAGTGAAAGAATGCAGATCCTTTATTAATAGGGTTTACAGAAATTTTCTGCTGGGTAGAAATATCGATTCTTTATTCCTATTTTAAAAGGAGCTTTTTGTAATGATCACTGGGAGTCGTTGTGCGTTATCGATTGCAGTGGAGCCGCGCTGGAGCCCTCCCTCCATTCATCCCGCTCCCACCAGTGCTGGGCTCCCTTTCAGGAGCACAGAACTCCTTAAATCAGCACTTGTGTCATCTTTGGGGGCTGCAGTGGGTGGTTAAGGAGACGCACACGTTTGCTCTTCCAGACGTGGTTCCGCTGTGCTGGAAGTTCACCTTTGAGCGGGGAGGCAGGTGCTAAAAATAAACCTCCCCCCCTTAAGTGGATCGGTTCTGCATTTGACATTTACATGGAATTCATTTGCATCTCATTTGTACGTGTTTCTGCTCAATAGGTAGAATGTAAGAAAGCACAACCTAAAGAAGTGATGTTTCCACCAGGGACGAGAGGAAGGGCACGTGGATTGCCGTACACCATGGACGCGTTCATGCTAGGGATGGGAATGTTGGGTAAGTGCAGATCCCCACACCTGTGTGGGTGCCAGCCTGCAACTTTAGCAGGGGTGGAGTGAAGAAAATAATCCTGTCTGTGGTAAATTATTAACTCTCAACCCCCCCCCCCCCCCAGCCTGGAATATAAAAAATTTGCATTTAAATGGATGTTTTAAATAGCCTGTTTTACTCTTACTCGCAAAAATAGAATGATGAAAGATGCAGTGTGTTCATTCTGACTAAAAATGATCTCTCCCCTTTTTTAGAGGAATTGAGTCACACATTATTCCCCTTCTTTTAAAGGTAGCTTTGACAGTTCAGCACAGATAATTGAAAATCTTGCTGGTTCTTAAATGGCATGGATGGAGGAAGTGGGGGGATGCGGAACAGGACAGGTCGCAACAATAATTACAAGTTTCAAGGAGATGGAATGGTATTTTAGTCCTGAGTATTGTGTCCAGAAAATACTAATTAAATGGGATAAATGATACTTAATGGCAAATTCCTATTTGTGCAGGAGGTCTATTTAGTTATAATTGGTTCTCATTTGTTTCTGCCTAGATAATTCTTTCTAAATAATGTGACAACCCCAGTTACTCTGTTCTCGGCCAAAATGCTGCTAATCCATTGCCAATTTTTTTTTTTTTTTTTTTTGTAAAACACTGTATATTTAAACTTTCTGCTCCCTTTGTATCCCTGGACTTCCCCTCAGTTGCCACCTCCTGTGCCCATGAAGCACATGGGAATGGAGGGCAGTCTGGAGGAGTCCCAGGCAGCAGTGAGCCTTTCCCAGGCCAGTGCCCCCCTTCAGGGTGCTTTGACTTTCCTGCCCTGGGTTTAGATGATCCCAGAAGCTGAACACAAAGCCCAGCCTTGGGATCTGGTTGTCCTGAGCTCTGCTGAGAGGATTCAGGGTCTGGCTGAGATGCTGCAGGACCCCAGAGCCCCTGGGGTGGGTGTCAGGCCAGAGGACCCAGTTCCTGCAAGGATCAGGCTGCTACACTGAGGTGTCTGACACCAGGCACTGCTTGATTTGATAGGAAGAACTTGCTGCCATGTTTGCTTTATCTCAGAATTAATAGTGCTTCTGTTGGTGTGGCTGGGGTGATCCATTTCTGGAGGTGTAATCAGGTTATTGCCGCTCATCATCTGTTTTGCTGTCCCCACGCTCCACCGCCACCCTGCCCCACAGTGTTTGGAAATCACATTTTATGCTTTAAATATTTATCTTGCTCTAGTCAGCCTGTGATTTCGTTACCTGTGTGTTCCCATTCCCTGAGCCACTGTACTTGAATTGTGCTGTTCCTGTCCCACCTGTGCTGCCCGAGGTGGGGTGTGGAGGGATGGCATCATCCTGCACCGTGTGCCCTCAGCCTGGTTCCTTGCACTGGGCACTGAGGGATGGAGCTGGATCCACCCCAGAGTCCTGAAAGGGAATTCAGCCCCCAGGTGCAGTGTGTCCATTCCCACTGGGGTTTCTCTCTGGAAAAGGCTCCTCTCGAGCTGTGACCATTAAGGGAAGCAGCTCTGAGTGAGTGGAACTGCCCAGAGGGAGAGCTGGGGCACCTGTTGGTGCTGCTGCGGTGGGGTCACCCCGGCCAGGGCACCTCCAGCCAGTCCCACACTGCTCTCCCTGCATTCCAGACTGGGGGGACTGGCTGAGAATTGCTGATTGATCCGTGGTGAAGGCCAGATGCTTCATTATCCACTCTAGCTGGTTTTTCATCTTCCAAGTTGCCGCTTGCTACCGTGGCACCGTGTTAAATAATTAAGCGCTAAACAAGGAGATTGCAGCACGGGAGAGCAGAGCTGCTGGATGGCCCTCAGAAAGCCCCTGTTTCAAAGGCTGCAGAGCCCATCCCTGCAGGAAGAGGGGCATAATTAACCCATCAAATGATCAGACACAGAGTTCCATCACTGCTGCTGCTGATTGTTCTGTGGGGACTCACGAGGCCGGGTCAGGTCTGCCCCATTCTGTTGCTTGCCCAGCTGGACTGAGGCAGAGCAACTGGGGCTGCTCTGGAAGGGATTTTGTACCTGTTTCCAGAAATCCTTGCTCAAGGTCACCTTCTGCAGCTGCTGTTCCTGGGCAGAGGAGGGAATCAGAGGAACGAAGGCACGAGACAACCCCAAGGAAGGAGCGGGGAGCGGCTCCCTCCAAAGCTATTAAGGAAGTTGGTCTTTTTCATTAATCACAGCCTCCCCAAGGAGCCTGCAGCAGCCAGGGTCTAAAGGTGCGCAGGCAGCCGCTTCTGTGATGATTTGGTTGATTGGAGCAAAATTAAAGCGTTCTGAAAGGATTTTTTGACTGGGAGAGCGGGGGCAGGCTGAGCCTTCTGCTGGGCTGGCTGGGGCTGGGGCTGCTGCTCTCAGGGAGGGCAGGGCTTTAATCAGCCTCTGTGCACAAAGAGTGGAGCAGCCAGCCCCATTCCCCTCGCTGTGAGCCCAGGCAGCAGTCAGAGCTGCTCCCCTTGGATGGACAGACAGGCTCTGTGTGGCCCCTGTGTGGCTGAGCGGGAGCACTTTGGTGACCAAGAACTCTCTCTGTGCCTGGAGCCTCACACTGGCACCTGGCCCTGGGGTGCTCTGTCACCCAAGGGTGTGTGGGAGTCACAGCACTGCCCCAGGGCTTTCTGTGCTGTGTTCAGGTCTGTGCCTGGGAACCTGTAAAGAAGAGAGCAGCAGAGGAGCAGCATTAAGGGGAGATGGTTTTTGTGTCCCCTCTCATCTGGAGCTGCTCTCTGTGTCTGGGGCACTGCCGTCACCACAGTGGTGGCACACAGCTCTGGAGGTGACCCTGTGCTGCCTGCCTCGAGCTGGGGCTGGCAGCACTCATTTCTCCTGGTGCTGGGCATCACGCTGGTGTTCAATGTTAGAATTGGGCTCCCTTTAGCTTGCACACCCCTCCAGAGCTGGAAGCACTCAGCCCCCAGGCTCACAGCCCGTAGTGCTGGAGTGATGTGAGGTGGGAACAGATTTGGGAAGGTCCTGGCAGGGCTCTGTGTTCCTGCTCACGCTCAGTCTAGGTGGGCTGAGCTCATGCATTAGGGAAGCTTGTGCCCTTCAAAGAAAGTCATTCCTTTTTCCAGCAGACACTGTTCAGTGGAGTAGCAGCTGTAACTCAGGGAAACATTTGGAGACAACAGCTTTCTTGCATTTTCTGGAGCATTTGAACTAATTTTGCACGGGTCCCCTGGCTCCTGTGTGCTCAGCATTCCCACATATTGACCATGAGCTTTTGTCCACCCCATTAGCAAATTTTAAAATGAAAAGACATTTCCAAAGCCTGGACAGGAGCTGGGTAGGAGCAGGGGTGTGAGAGTAGTTTGGCTGCTGGTTTGAGTTCTGCTTCTGTGCACAGGACAGTCTTGCTTGGAAGGAGGCAATCCAATCAAAACTTGGATTTTTGGTTTACTTACCACGAACTGGTCACTCCCCAGGACTACCAAGGCAAATCAGCTTCTCAGTGCAGGATGAGGATGGCACCTAATGGGAGTGTTGGGCAGGTCAGCAGGGCCATCCGTTGGCCTGATGAAGCATCCATGTAGGCATGGTGTTAAACACCATTGATATTCAGCCAGGCAATGTCCCCACGAGGATCAGGCTTCGAGTCGTTAGAGCAGAGCTGGGCACTGCAGCAGTAAATGAAGAGGAAAATTGAAGTAATGTTGTATTATAAATTTATGATTTCATCTGCCTGACTTTGAGAGCGCTGAGTGCTGGCGGTGCCAGCCGAGCCCCCGGGCAGCTTGGCTGCTGTCGGGCACTGCCAGGGCTGCCCTGGGGTCAGAGCCAGGGCCGTGCCAGGGCGGGCAGCAGCAGAGGGGGCATCCAAAGCACCTGGGCAGTGCCATCCCCACCGTGCTGGTCCGGCTGGGGACACAGGTACCACACCTGCAGAGCTCAGGTGCTGCCCAGCACCGTGCCCTGGCAGTTGAGAGCTGGCAGATCTGCTTCTGAACTGCCTGAGACAGAGCAAACTGAGTTCCTGCTCCTGGCAAGGAGAGAGGGGCTGCAGTGGACGCTGCAGAGTGATTTTTCAGGGGTGTTAATGGCGCTACTTACTTAGCGAACAATCCATTTATCAATAGCGTTGCTTAAAAAAAAAAAAGAAAGGAAAAAAGGTTTGTAAAGCTTAACTCTGAAAGATCTGACTTAATGACAGAGGTGATTAATTTCAGAGGGAATCCAGCTGTTGGGCTGTGCAAGGAGGGCTCAGCAGTGTGTGCATACCCTGGGTGTTGTGGGGCTGCCTTCCCTGGCACTGCCTAATCCCACATCAGAATTCACCCAGGCATTTTTATCTCCCACTTGTAGATTATGATTTATAGTGTGCTGCACGTATGTGTGGATCTGATCGGAAATGGAGGGGCTTGCTGCAGCAGGAGAGCAGCTGAGTGATGGATGGGTGTTACAGGATGGGCTCCAGCCCAGCTGCTGCCGACATTCCACTGGCTTCAGACAGCAGGACAGAACTTTTCCTGATGGGGTCTTGGTTTGGAGAGGCCTGGGCTGATGCTGAGGCTCATTCTGTAGTGTTCTGTGCCCTGGAATTGTACGGGGTGGTGCCTGCTGTTAGGAAAACTGAGTGAGGAAATGTTGAGGATCAGTGTGAGGTTAGGATTTTAGGAAACCCCCTGAGTGTACAGGACACCTTGGGACATTGAACATCCAGGTCAGAGCAAATAGCCCCTGTGGGACCAGAGGGAATGTCTTGGGGACGTTAAAACGGAGTGGCACAGTGTGTGACCCCAGGGCACGGTGTGTGACCCCAGGGCACGGTGTGTGACCAGGGCACGGTGTGTGACCCCAGGGCACCGTGTGTGACCCCAGGGCACGGTGTGTGACCAGGGCACTGTGTGTGACCCCAGGGCACGGTGTGTGACCAGGGCACGGTGTGTGACCAGGGCACCGTGTGTGACCCCAGGGCACGGTGTGTGACCCCAGGGCACGGTGTGTGACCAGGGCACCGTGTGTGACCCCAGGGCACTGTGTGTGACCCCAGGGCACGGTGTGTGACCCCAGGGCACGGTGTGTGACCCCGGGGCACCGTGTGTGACCCCAGGGCACCGTGTGTGACCCCAGGGCACCGTGTGTGACCCCAGGGCACCGTGTGTGACCCTAGGGCACAGTGTGTGACCCTAGGGCACGGTGTGTGACCCCAGGGCACGGTGTGTGACCAGGGCACGGTGTGTGACCAGGGCACCGTGTGTGACCAGAGCACCGTGTGTGACCAGGGCACGGTGTGTGACCCCAGGGCACGGTGTGTGACCAGGGCACGGTGTGTGACCAGGGCACGGTGTGTGTGACCAGGGCACCGTGTGTGACCAGGGCACCGTGTGTGACCCCAGGGCACCGTGTGTGACCCCAGGGCACCGTGTGTGACCAGGGCACCGTGTGTGACCAGGGCTGCTGCCAGCCTGCTCATGGCCAGGGCTCTGTGGGACATCCAGCACTTTCCGTCACAGGCAGGAGAGTGAAGCCAGCAGAGCTGCCACTTTGTGCCTTCGCTGTTTTATTCACGAAATGCTCTCCAGTGAGCTTTTCCCCTAATAAACCTCCCCGAGCTGCCCGAGGTCGGTGCTCTGCCTCAGAAGGGGCCTTCAGAAGCACCTCGGGCAGCTTCCTTTTACTTTCCTGAAAAATTAAAAGCTCTTTGACTCCCTGGCTCGTTTCTGCTGCCTCCAAGTCTTTGATGTGTTAACTGTTGTCCTTCACACTCCCGGGATAAAGAATTACTACTACCTTAATCTCCAACTGTCAATAGCTCTGAAGCAAAGTACATTCATTGTAAGCTCTCCAAATGTCAGAGCAAACCCGTGTTATGTGTTTAGCCTTAGCATTTGGCATTTACTCTTGCAGCTAACAAGTATGCACAGTCCTTGGGCTGCAGACACCAAAGTGCATGTTAATTACCAGAGTGACAGGGCTCCTGCTCGGAGCTGGGCCAGCTCGAGATGTTTCTATTCAGGATAATGATGAAACCTCTCTGCAGTTTGGCATGAGCAGAATAAATCGGATTTTTTAATACCCTCCGTAAAATTGGGTCTCACCCATCCTCCCTGTCATTGTGCATTGTGTTAAAAAACAAACAAACAAAAAAAAGCCTTCAAAAAAACCCCTTCATTAATCCTCAAACTTCTCTCTTTTTTTTTTCTTGTTTTTTTTACGTGTCTGTGATCAAGGTTACCCGAATTTTGTTGCAACATATGGCCGAGGATATCCTGGATTTGCCCCAAGTTACAGTTATCAGTTCCCAGGTATGTACATTTCATTTGCAGATATGCTTTATTTCCCCTCTTTCCTTCTTTTTTTCGTTTTTTTGGGTTTTTTTCCTTTTTTTATTAAGTCTGTAGCTGCAAGCTGAGACAGGCAAGTCTGCAGGGAGCATCTCACACAACAGCAATTTTTATTTTTTTTTTACTATTTTAAAATAGACTTTTATAGCGACATATCACATTTTTTTTTCCTGATGTATAAATTGGTACTGGTTATTTGAAAACAAACTTTTTAAATTAAAAGCATAAAAGCAAGAGAGATCACTGGAGAGAGCTGTCCCCCTCCCTTTGCTGGGTTTTTCCTTCCTAGAGCTGCACACAGACATGCACACGCACACAGGGACCTGCACAGTGCTGGCTGGGGTAAGTGAACGTGCACTGCTGAGTGCACAGCCCACCCTGCTGGGGCTGGGGTCTCTCCCTCCCAGGAGCAGGTGTGTGGGGCTGGCCCTGGGGCTGGTTCAGATCCCCCTGCCCTCGCCTCGGGGGGATTCAGGTGATGGAAGCACAGGCAGGATGGTTTGGGCTGGAAGGGACCCCCAGAGGTCCAGGCCTGCAGTGAGCAGGGGCAGCTTCCACTGGGTCAGGCTGCTGAGAGCCCTGTCCAGCCTGGCCTTGAGCACTTCAGGGATGGGGCATCCCACAAACCCATCCAGAATCCAGATGTGCCCTTCCAGCACATCCTGCAGTGGGCTGGCTCCACACAGGGCTCGGGGGTTCCTTTCACCCCAGGGCTCTCCCAGGCAGCTTTGCTGTTTGTGGCTGAGCAGGGAGGGAATCCAGCAGCTCCCAGGAAGGGTCTCTAGGGTGCCTGAGGATGTGGACAGTGCAGGCTGCACCTGGGGCAAACGTGTGTGCAGCCCTGGGTCATCAGGATGAGACCCTGCTGTGGAAAAATGCAGATTGTTGTCATCTGTAGGGTGAGCAGTGTCCTTGGGATGGGGTTATGGTGCGGCTGTTTCTTGCAGGACTGCTGACACCGAGGGGAACAGCCCTGTGAGGGTTTGTTTATTTGAATTCACAAATGCCAGGGCTCGTCTGGAAGCTGAGCCACCTCTTCCCACCTGTGGTACATCTTGGACTGAAACAGCTGGGGTGTCAGGCATTCAGCAGAGCTGCTGGGGTGGCACAGGGCTGGTGGGGACAAGGCAGCTGTCCCCAGGTGCAGGTGACACCAGCTCTGGTTCCTCTGGAACCAACGGGACAGTCTGGTCTGGCAGGAGCTGGGGGTGAGAGGAGGCTTCAGCAGGTGTTTGTGTGTTGTGTCAGGCTCTGCCTGCTCACAGTTCCATGGACCAGCTGGTTCATACAGAGGCACTGAAGGAGAGACTCCTTTGATAGGTTTAATGTCAGAAATCTGCAGAGGTTAGATGAGTTTAATTACAAACATGTCTAAAGCGACCGTGTTTGCTCACTGACAGCAAAGGCACCCTTTGGCTTGACCCCTCCTTAGACGTATTTTTGTTCAGGGCCTGTTTTTACCAAAGCAGGAGTTCCAGTTACTGCCTGGTTATTTTCAGTCTCCTGCAGAGGATGAATATGGAAGATAAATCCAGGTGTGTTGTCCCCACAGAAAGCTGTGTGTCAGTGCAGGAGAGCAGGAGATGCTCAGGGCCCTGTCTCACCTTGCTGAGCTCCTCTGCTCCCCTCCCAACTGGATCAGTTCCTCCTTAGCAGCAGGCAGAAGCTGTCCAGAGTTGTTGGGAGTTTCTCAGGTGGTTTGGGCTCAGGTCTCCACAATCACAGCCCGTTGGCTGGAGGTGTGGGGTGGGGAATGGTGCAGCAGCAGGATGGGCTGTCCCCGGTGCTGGGGATGGGGCAGGATGGGCTGTCCCTGCTGCTGCAGTGTTTGGGGCAGAGAGCCCAGTGCCACAGGGCACAGCCTGGCACCAGGGAGCCTCTCAGGAGCAGGGCAGGAGGGAGGTGTCAGGTTTAAACCTCAGTGTTGTGATTTGGAAGGAGAAGGACTTGGCTGTTTCTGCAGGAGCATCCTGGCTCTGAGAGCTTCCCCTGCCTCCTGCCCTGGTGGTGCAGGCCCAGTACAAATACACAGGAAAATGTTCAGCCACACTCTGGGCTGCTCCCAGGAGCTCTGCCACGACCCACCTGTTTGCATTCCCATCGCCTTGTCCCTGTCCCTCAGGGGCTGTCCCATGTCCTCTCCCATGGAATGGGACAGCCCCTGGCCCAGGGACAAGGCACACACCCCTTTGGCAACTGCTCTATCTCCTCCTATCCCATTGCTCCTCCCAGCCCTTCCTCGTGCAGTACATTGCCTCTTTTATTTTTTATTTTAATTGCAATCATCCCCTTTCTGTGTATCTTCTTTTTTTTTTTTTTTTTTTTTTTATTTCTGGGACTTATCTTTTCAGTTTAATCTATTAATTTCTGTTCTTATTTCACTTTGCAGACTATTTGCCGATTTCACAAGACATAATTTTTATCAACTAGTTCTTAAAGATGCATAACAAATTAATCGGGGTTTACTACAGTGCTAATGAGAGAGAGACAGAGAAAGCCTGGGTGGTCCATGTTTAATATCAATGTCCACTGAAAAATTGCTGCTCTTACTGGCTGGTTTGATTGACTGGACTTTTTATTTTATTTTTATTTTTTTAAAGGCTCCATATCCTCACTGCTTTGAGTTTGCTTTTTATTTTTTTTATTTTTTTTTCCTCTGCTTTGTTATGAGTTTTTAATGCCCACTTGGAATGTAACTCACAAGGACGGGGTCAGGGGCGTTCCGAAGGCATGACTTCTCACAAACTTCTTAGAAATCATTTTATTGACCCAGCAAGGAGGACGATTGGGTTGATTTGGTCTCACAGACAGCCCCAGAGAGAGTGGCCGGTGCTCTTTAACATGGTGACATCCAGCAGTGGCACAAACCCCACCCCGAGGGGCGTCCCCTGTCCCTGGCAGGGCTGTGGTCCCCAGCTGTGCCACCCCTCTGTGTGTCACAGCCCCACACCTGCCCCATTGGCCTGGGGCTCTTTGGGAGCTGCCCCACCACAGCAGGGCCATGTGAGAGGGGCTCAGGGCTGCTGCTGCCCCCGCAGCATTCCTGCCCCAGAGCAGGGCCTGGGGCAGTGGGAGCTGTCCCTGCCATGGCAGCCTGGCACTGGGTGAGCTTTGAGGTCCCTTCCAACCCAACCCAGTCTGGGTTTCTCTGATTCTTTGATCTGACTCTGACCAGCGATGGTCCTGCACACTCCCTGCAGCTGCTTCTCCTTCCAAACTTTGCTTGCAAATCATGGGCAAATTTCCTAAATTGTGGCCAAGCTTTCCCTGCTTCAGCTGCGTCGCCCTGCGCCTCCTCATCCCCACGCACGTGGCAGGAGAGCTGCACGCCTCCATCCATTGGCTTTGTTTAACAGGACCAGATTCTGGACTTCTGGGTAGAAAACACCATTCTCTTTAAATTCTGCTCTTCCTGAAGTGTTGCTACCCATTGGATAAGTTTGTGAGAAGTATGGTGCATGCTTACAGTAGAACTGTAATGCATTTTAATGTTTGTTAATCCACTTGTTTAAAATGTCAGTGTCAAAGGCTCTACAATCCATGGCTGTGCTGTTCATTTCATTAAAGATGCTTGATGTAATACTTGGGTAGTTTTCTTTTGACTTTTCTGCAGGCAATAGCTTTTTTTAATCTGTATGGCTTCTTATTATTTTGTTTGGGGTTTTTTGCTATGAATTGCTTTGCTTTTGTGAACTTGTCTTAGTGTGCATGATTTGCAAACATTTCAGCTATTGTGAATTTTCTCATTTTTTGTAAATAGTCCATCTGTGCTTTTCTTTTTTTTTCTTTTTTTTTCCTTTTTTTTCTTTTTTATGACTTTTTTTCCTGTAAGTAACTGAGGTAGAAAATAATAATAAATTGTTTACAAAGGATCTGCTGTGTTGCTGCTCTCTTAGCTTGCAATTTTAATATTTTGGTTTGGACACCCCAAATAACCAGTACCAATGACAGTTGAATAAAAGAATAAAATCATCACTCAAAACGTGTGACCCACTGTTTGAAGAACCTGCAGAGGAACAGTTGCATGCAAGGTGTGTTTACAGCAAAAATTATACCCAAAAAAAAGACAAAATGCACTCCTAACTAGGGGAGAGGAAATTGCAGCATCCCCCTGGTCCTCCACACTGTGGTGGGATGTTCTGCACTGTCCTTTATCCCAGTTATATTTTCTCCCATCATCACCTGAGTGCTTGGGGACTGTCGAAGTTTCATAGAAGCCTTCAGGTTAGAAATTTAAATTATTTATTTTAATTAAGGGTTTGTTTGCTTGTATGTTTGTTAAAGCTTATTAAAACCTTTGTATATGGTGAGAGGTGAGGAAAACAAATATTTTCACAAACTTTGCAGAGCTCAGGGAAATAGATTTGCTTATTAATACTGGTGCTGCAAAGGCCATGGGCTCAGCCTTGGGTCACGCTCCTGCAGTGCCTGGGGCAGTGGAAATGCAGCACAGGATGGTTCAAAGTCTCAAACTGATGGGGTTTGTTACTGTGAGAGCATTTAAACCAACTTTCTGTTGAGCTTAATTGAGTTTCTCTCCCTTTGCCAGTCCCACAGTGTTCAGCCATCAGCGTGGGCAGGGAGGTATCCTATGTACAGTTATGTGTGGTGCTCCCCTAGGAGGGAAGAACTAGAAAATAGGAATTTTCCAGAAACTGGTGCCAAAGATAAGAGGGATTGTTATGTTGTGCTCAAGGCTTCTTTGTCATGGTGTCTTGAGAGGAGGAGGAGGAGAGGGGAGGAGGTTCCTGTGCCTGGGTTTAGGACACCCCGATGCAAGTTCTGCTGCACAGGTTCCCCCTGGTTAATCCCCTCAAAGGGGAGTGCAGTGGGGATGGACAGGGGTGTGGCTGCAGCATCCCAAAAGCCAGCCATTCCCCATTACAGTCTCACTGCAGTGCTGTAAAACACCAGCCTGGGGCATGGGGTGCTTCATGTCCCCAGGACACACTGCCCTGCGCTGGGGCACCCAGTCTCCTGCTCTGGTGGGTAAAGGGATTTCAAAGTGCAGCCTGCCCATGGCTTCTGTACCCACAGGGAGTGAGGATGTGTGTATTAATAGGGGTCAGCTCTGTAAAGCACTCTTCAAGCACTGTTACACAAGTGTGAGGCTTGTAGAACATTTACTGATGGGAGCAGAGTTTGTCTGCTCGTGGTACTGGAATGATCAAACGTAACGCTCAGAAGAGGAGGACCTGGTGGCAGCTGCAAAATGTGAGGACGAAATGTAAAACCTATTTTAAATTGTTCAGTTAGTTAAGCCTTGTACCAGCGAGAGACGTGGAACAGAGCTGGAGATTTTTCTCACTCCTTTGTCTAACCCTTTCTTAACTGCTTAAGCCTGCTCTGCTGTCCCCTGCCCTGCATGCCTTGTTTGAGCACATCACTGCATCTGCATGGCATCACTGCTTTACAGAGTGCATTGGGAGTCTGTTGGAACCACCTGAGTTACCTCTTCCCACCTCTCCATTTCAGCCTCCAGCCCTGAAAACAAAGCCTTTAGACTGGACCTGGTTTAAAATTAAGCTTTTGGGTGTTGTGCTGAGGAGGGGCCGTTCCCATTGCAGGCGCATCCCTGGAGGGAGGAGCAGCTGGAGCTGCAGACAGCAAACTGAGAAATTAATATAGCAGAGCCCATAAATCTCCAGACAGAAGGTTCTCCTTCAAGTTCTGCTTAGATTATTGTGTTTTCTTGCAGGAAGAAATGGTCTCTAGAGGTGTTCTCTGATTCTGAGCAGAGCTGAAGCACCTTTGCCTTTAAGGCACGGTTTTTCTGAGAAAAGCTGTGGATTTTCATGTTGCAGAGAATTGTGTGAAAGGCTCTTTTCATCTTCTATTTCCCCCTACCCCTTAAAGTAACCTTATTGTGAGATTTAGGGTGAGATTTTCCAGAGAGAAGCTGTTGGTCTGTGCTGATGGTCTGGCTCCCAGCACAGTCAGTGGCAGCAGAGCATGGCTGGTGACAGTGGAGCCTGTCCCCTTTTCCTGCCCCATCCTCTCAGTGTGAGTGAGGCTGCTCTGGAGGTTTGGCTGTATATCATGTCTGGCTGAGGCCCAAAACTGCCCAGGTCCTTCATTAGACTTTTCTCCACTTATAACTTGAATAACTGAGAAATAAGAACATCTTGAATGTTGAGCACTGATTGTCCTGTTCTCGGCTGCTCACTGATCTGTGCCTGGTGTTAGAGGCTTTAAAACTTGAGGTTCATTGCCCTGAAAATGAGTGATCCTGAAGGTGCAGGGAGGAGAGAAAGGGAAAAGAACCAAAGCTGCTGGTGTCTGTAGAGCTCAGTGTGTTTTGGGGCGATGGATTCAGCTGAGAACAGGCCACAGCTGCAGTGACCAGGAGGGTTAATGAGAGCAATTATTCACAAGAGTAAAGAGGCGTAACACAAACACTGGTGTGTGCAGGAAAACATGGATAACCCTGCAGGAGGAGGAGTGTGCTCTGGTAGTGCCCATCCTGCCCCAGGGAGTTCTGTGTCCGAGCACCATGGCTCCCCTGCCCTGTGCCTCTGCAGAGACAAATGGTAACTAAAGCTGTCCAAAACTGGGGCTGGGGTTACAAAGAAGTGGACAAGATGTGTCTCCTTACAGCACAGAAACATTCAAATGTGAATGTTTTAGCAGTAGGTTTCCAGCTGGCCATTGAGGAGCGTCCAGGCCCTGCCTTGCCCAGGAGCAGTGCTGGTAGTTGCTGCAGCAATGCCTTGAAGATCTCTGGGCTCAGCATCCCAATCTCTCCTGTGACCTCTTTCTTAATATGGATTAATTAATTAATTATGGAATGCCAGTGGCAGCTCTGCAGTGGGGCCCTGGGAAGGTCCCTGTCTGCCAGTGATGGCTGTGCTGGATGAGCTGCATGTGAGTGGTGAAGAGTTCCCCACCCTCTGGTAACCTTGTCCTGTGATTTACTGCCTTCTCTTTTATGAAGTTGCCTCTTTGTGTTGAATTTTTTTCAGCTTCAGCCTCCAGACACGAGTTCTTTTTATGCCTTTGTTCATCATCAAGGACCTGTCTTTAAATAATACTTACCCAGGTAGTTTGGATCATTCATAAAAATTGAGACAAGCAGCTTAACCAAACAGCTCATTTTCTTTACCATCAGAGCAGCAGAAATGAGGCTTGAAGCAAATCAGTGCCACGTTGCTGAACTCCAGATAGGTGCCTTAATGTGCTTCCATCTACCCTGCCCTTGTTCATCCAGCAGCAGGTGACTGAAATGCAGAAATTCAGAGCTGCTGAGCTGGGGCCAGTGAGCTCCTGCCTCTGCAGCCTTCCTTGCCTTTGCACTTAACCTGTTGATTAAAAATCTGTGATCAGTGTTTGGCTTTGGCCTTTAAAGTGAGTGGTAGTGAGTCCAAAGGAGGCCACCAGGATATGAAAGGGATGGAGCACCTCTCCTGCAGGGAAAGACTGGGAGGATTGGAATTATTCATCCTGGAGTAGAGAAGGCTTCAGGGCAGCCTACAGGAAAGATGGAGACAGACTATTAACAAGGGCCTGGAGGGACAGGACAGGGAGGAAAGGCTTCAAACTGCCAGGGGGCAGGGTTAGGTTGGGTGTTGGATGTTGATAACCTAAACCAGCTACCAGCTTTTGCTTCTTGGTTTGTGGTTTTATGAATAAGTAGCTTTTTTTAAAACAAACTGTTTGCCTTTGAGAAGTTTCCCAGTTTTCAGTGTAGTGAAATAACTGCAAAAGGGTTATTGCACTTGAAATGCCACAGAATGATAATTTGGGGACAAACAAAGCTTTGTCTCACTGATGCATGAAGTAATTACTGGGCAGAAATGCACCATTCTCCTCCTAAAAGGATCACGGCCTGAGAGTCCCAACAGCTGAAAAATGGGTCATTTACTGTACATAAAGTGGAAGTGCCAAATTCTGAATGAACTATATTTGGGATTTATTGTTTTGTTGAAGTTCCAGAATGGGAATATTTGCTCAGCATAAGATCCATCTGCAGACAGACATGGAGGGTATCAGACCTGGTGCAGCTGTGCCCTGGATGGTGCAGGGGCTCTGGGATGAGGGTCCACGATGCACATGGATGTGTGTTCTGGATGAAATTCCCTGATTTGCTGGGAGAGATTTTAACAAGGTTGATGTAAGCCAGTGGAAAAAGACAAAGGGAAGCACTTCAGGGTCTGTTTCAGTACAGGAGTCAGAGCCGGTTTGGAGATACTGGAAGTGTTAATAGAATTGATCAGAGCCTTAGGAAAGCACTGTCCTCTTTCCCTGGAGCTCTGCCCTGCTCTGCTGGGCGCTGTTCCTCAGCTGTGCTGGGATGGAGAAAGCCTCATAGACCCTGCAAACTTTGAGAAAGCTTCATAGAGTCTGCAATCAAATCCCAAGGAGTTAATTGCTACTAAACCGTGGTAATGAGTTGTGAATGATGTGGTAGAACCCCGATCTTTGATCAGTTCTAGGGAACATTTGATTTCTCTGGGTGTATGTTCTTCTCTAAATATTCAGCACTGAGTTCTTCATCTCAACCTTGGAGTAGTAGCAGGTTTTTTTTCTTTCTCATTTGTGTTTCCTTATAGAAAGGGAGGGGGAGTGTGAGACAGAGAGCCTGGAAGATGAAGGGTTTAAACATAAAGGGATTGTTTTGGGATGGAGCTTTCCCTTGTGTGTGTTCACCATTAAAGACGACATTTTTGCCCGGTAAATTGGACCCACGCCTGCCTGCCTTCAAAAAAAACTTACCAGGCTCTTCTGCTTCATGGTTTTGAGTCTCTGATACTTTTGAAATGAAGCCTAAAGATCCTCCAAAGAGGATAACACAGCCTAATGGAAAGAATAATGCAAGCGAGAACCCATCTGAAATGACAGCTGTGAGCCTGGTGCAGCTTCTCGGGCTGATCAAAGCTGCTGGGAACTCTGTGTGAAAGGGGGGGATCAGCCCCAGGAGCTCTGTGTGAAAAGGGGGGATCAGCCCCTGAGAACTGGGCTTGAAAAGGGGGGATCAGCCCCTGGGAATTCTCTGTGAAAAGGGGGGATCAGCCCCTGGGAACTCTGTGTGAAAAGGGGGGATCAGCCTCTGAGAACTGGGCTTGAAAAGGGGGGATCAGCCCCTGGGAATTCTCTGTGAAAAGGGGGGATCAGCCCCAGGAACTGGGCTTGAAAAGGGAGGATCAGCCCCTGGGAACTCAGTGTGAAAAAGGGGGATCAGCCCCTGGGAACTCAGTGTGAAAAAGGGGGATCAGCCCCTGGGAATTCATCTTCAAAAGGGGGGATCAGCCCCTGGGAACTGGGCTTGAAAAGGAGGGATCAGCCCCCCAGCTCCCTTCCCCACTCAGCCTGCACATGAATTCATATTCCAGCCTTTGCATTTCTCTCCTGGGGGATCCAGAGCCCCTCCTGCAGGGCTGGGGTTCAGGTCAGCACTGGGGAGCATCGGGGGTGTAAGGAGTGAAGTTCTGGGGGGCAAAGGAACCTCTGGGCTCGATGCCCTCAGCACAGGGACCCCCAAAAGAGCCAGCACAGACCAGTCTGGTGCTCGTGTGTGAGCACTCCAAACTCCCCATGAGCACAGAGCAACGGGGTTGCTGCTTAGGTGCAGTTTCATGGTGGCTTTTACTTAATTCTCTGTGCCTGTTCTCTGATTTTGGCTATTTTCTGAAGCCAGGTGGTGATTTGGGCATCTCAGCTTCCATTTCCTTGTTTTAAATCCCTTTGCTCGTTGCTGAAGTCTGAACATGCAACCTCGGGTGCCCAAGTGCTTTGGCCATTTAAGAAGAAATTCTTTGCATTATATTTTTTGATGTAAGGACTAATTTTGTGATGTGTCCCCTTTTTTGGGTTGATTCCTGTTGTCTGACTGGTTGTCAAGGATAGGGTTGTGTGTGCTTTGAGGATGCAAGATTTTTGGGGTCTGCAAAGGCTGATGAGAGCAGGAGTCAGTGATTTCCCTTAGAGCCAGAGCTGCAGGAAGGGGTGCAGATGGTTCTTGGGTTATTCCCTGGTAGCCAAGCCCAGGCTGGAGGGCAGGAGAACTCAGTGATTGAAGAAGGAATGGTCCCAGCAGAGCAGAGATCTGTGAGCCCCTAGAGCCCGTGTGAACACTGCCCTGCTCAGCAGCACTGTGCTTGCCAGATTTGTTCACAAAGCCCCTGGAAATGTGCTGAATCCTGGGCTCCCACTGCAGTGCCCAGAGCAGGGCACTGTGTGTGTGCTTCAGCCCCAGGTGCTGTGCAGGGCTGTGCCATCCTGGGATCCCCTTCTCCCAAACTCACCTTGGAGAGACAGCAACAGCCATGGACCGAGTCTGGGAGCTCAGGGCAAAGAACTTAACCCAGATCTGTCCATCTTCCCTCACTGCTTCACTGTTTAAAGTGAAACTATTGATGCAGGAAGCAGGAAAATTTATCTGTGAAGAATTGCACTTGGAACGCTGGTTTTGGCTCATTCTGAGCAATGAGAGAGCATGAAATTGCTGTGAATCCTCAGGGCTTTCCTGGACAGTGTGTGAGCCCAGAGCAAAGCGTTTATTGTAAAATACCTTCTAATTGCAGTGCTTAAAGTGGGCGCTGCTGGCTTTGCAATGGCTCTGGGCTTTGTTTCCTCTGGGCAGCTGTGGGCACACAAAGCACAGGGGTCATTTGAGCAGGAATCAGGGCTTTAAACAAACACTGGGAATGAGCTGAGCTCTCCCTCCACCCTTGTGATTTTCCAGGTGACTTGAGAAGGCTCAGAGGGAGCGGGGCTGGTGCTGGCCCTGCTCCTGATTGTCCAGGGTGGGACCCTGGGGTGCTGCCATCTGGGCTCCCCTTGGCTTCCAGGCACCCATTGCTGGCACCCAGTCAGCTCCGAGCTGCTGGTTAAAATGATGGGAGCAAAGGGGCTGCTGGCACCCCACAGCCCTCTGTGCTCCTGGGGGTGCCCCCACAGCAGCATCCCCAATGCCATTGCTGTCTGCTGGAGATGCCTGCCCTTCCCAGGCATTGCTGAGGGGCACTGGGGCTGTTCTCTCACTCTGCTGGCCACAAATTCTCCTCGCTGGGATCCCTGTCGGGCAGAGCAGGGTGGTGTCAGCTGCCCATCTCTGCTGAGGTGGCACAGTGGTGGCACACAGGTGGCACAGTGCTGGCACAGTGGTGGAGGTCACACAGCATTAGTGGCTCAGCAGCAGGGACAGGGGAGCTGCTCCCAGCTGAGCCAGCCCGTGGATGTGGTGCCTGGTAAAAGGGCATTTTAGCAGGGCATCGATTGCTTTCAGAGGGCTGGATTGATGGGGGATCCTCCGGAGCTGGAGCCATCCTGTGAGCGTGTCAGTGAGGGGTTTGGCCAATGCTGACAATCAATCCCAGTTTCCATCCCTGCTCGCCTGCCTGCGGCGCTCCCGCACGGAGAGCAGCGCTCACGCTGGAGCTGTTTGGAGTGCCGTGTCTCAGGGATGCTTTTATCTCAGAACTGGGATAAAAGCTTTCTGCAGGGGCGCAGGGATTAATTTTTCACACATCTGTCCACTGGAATGCAATAAGGGAGCCTTTGTTCAGGCTCTTTCCATGGAGCGCCTCCTCCACCCTTGTTATTTCACTCTTCTTTTGCATGGCAAAACTTTTTGTCCTGCATTTCAAATAGATCCTGAGTGTCCCTGGCAGCTGAACAAGAGAAACAAACTTTCCAGCCCTGTTTTTTGTGCTGTTCTCAGGGGATGCTTGGTGATTTGAAGGGCATTTGATTGGTTTTGGCAGAGGCGCTTTATTCCATGGAAAATCCACAGCTCCTATGGATGGTTTAGGGAGCCCCTGGAGCCTCCAAATGAGAGATCTGTGGGTGGCCAGCTGGTGGTGGAGGTGCCATGGGAACACTGAGGGCACTGCTCTTGGGCCGTGGTGGGCAGGGAGGGACAGGGGACAGTGCCAGCTCTGCCTGGCGCAGTGGGAGAGCCAGAGCTTGGCCCAGACATGGCTCTGCATGGAAATGAAGCCCCAGAGCCTCAGCCCTTGTCCTGCACACGCTTTCCCTGCTCTTTGGAGGGTGGTTTTACTCCTAACACCAAAGTCCTCCCACTCCAGCCCTAATCATGTGTGGGGGGACCCAGCCAGGGCTGATGGCTCCATCCAGTGAGAGGGAGTTTAGCACTCGGGGTCAGCCCTGGTTACAGCATCCCCCAGTGTGGATGTGCTTCCCCCACATCCCACTCCACAGAGGTGTAGCAGTTTCCAGCTTCACCAGAGGGCCAGGCTGGCTGTGCAGTGCTGCTCTCTGAGGAGCACCACCCCAGGGATGCTCTGCATACATTTACCTGTGCTATGTTTTTTTCCCCCCAACAGCCCTATTACCATATTTAAATGCAAGTATGTCTTTTTTTGATTGATGTTTTAAGTAGCTTCAAGTTATTCTAGCCTAGTGCTCTGCTTGGCCTGGTAGCTGAGCTGTAGCTGAGCCATAGTGCTGGAGGTAGCGGGCTGTAGTGTGCTGGGCTTTCTCTCTCTTCTCTTTCTCAGTGCCTCAGTTCTCTCCTGTGGTTCCTCAGCCTTGCAAAGCAGCTGTGATCGTGGTCCTGGTGCCCACCAAGGACCAGGTTCCATTGTGGTGGCCACCCCAGGCTTGTCCTGTTGGGTGGCAGGAGCAGTTGGAGCCCCCAGGGAGCAGGAACCTCCCTGGCGTCACTGACCTTGGGGTTTGGGGCTCATTGCCTGGACTTTGCCATTGCCTTCTTAAAATACACATATTGAAAGTCAGAATCTCTGGCAGATCTTTTGAATGTTAATTAAGTAAATCTTGCTGGCAGCATTCCATTCCTCTGCGAGGGCTCGGTTCCCTGGAGCAGGGGGGATGTCATAGAGCTCCTTGGTCTGCGGCTGGTTTGCTTTCAAGATCTTTTCCTTCTTTACTTCTTTCCTTCTTTTCTTTCTTTCTTAAACCATATTCCATTGAATTTTTTCTGCTTTATCCCAGCAAATTTGTGATCTTGACATGAGGACCTCCTCATCTGTTCCATTCCTGCTTTGTCTATAGACCAGCACGTTATTATCACCTGCAAATAAGCCTGGAGGAGAATTCCCTGGCTGTGTGTGGAGCGGGCTGACCCTGTTCCTGCAGGAGCATGGAGGCACGAGCTGAGAGCTGCAGGCTGTGCCTCCAGCCTGTCCTCCTTGGCTCCAGGCTGTGCCATGGCCGTTCCTCCTGTGCCCAGGGGATTTGTGCCAGCAGCGGGCACTGGCCAGGGCTGGGCTGTGCCCAGGTGGCACGGAGAGCCAGGCTGGCAGCTCCAGGTGCCCTCAGGGACTCGTGGTGCCCACTGGCCTGTGTCTTTACCCTTCTCCTTTTCTCCACGGCCAGGTTTCCCAGCAGCGGCTTACGGACCAGTAGCAGCGGCAGCCGTGGCGGCAGCAAGAGGATCAGGTAGGGGGGCCCGTGGAAGAGCAAACCCTCAGAGTGCAGGGTCAGGTAAAAGCTCTGTCGGTATTCTGTGTGGCTGCAGCTCTCCATCATTTCTCTGATTTTCCTCACACTTATCCTGGGGACCTGAAAACAATCAATCAAAATGAAAAAAATTAGAGAAAAAATAAGTAATCAATCCCAATCCAAACCCAAACTACAAGCAGAGGCCACGGGGGCTGGAGCACCTGCAGGAGATTGGCATGAGAACTGCCAAAACCAGGGTAGATATTCCAATTTGTTTCTTTCTTTATTCCTTTATTGCGTTGGTTTCTTTATTTGTTGGGTTTAAATTCGAGGCTCTAAAAGACACCCCAAAAAAAGATCTATTTGTGTTTTCAGAAAAAAAGTTTTGGTTTCTCGCAGGAAGCTGGGGTTGGGTTGAGGTGGTGGCAGCAGCTCTGGGTGCTCCCGCCGTGCCCAGAGCCGCTGTCACCTCCTCCACCATGGCCAGCACGGGGCATCTTGGGCTGGCATCACTGGTGCCATTGTCACCAGCACACAGCTGACAGTTCACCATCCCTGCCTGCTCCCACCCCGCTGCTTCCATGAGGAACCACAAAGCTTTTCTTCTGTCCTTCTGAAAACTCTTTACTTTTTTTTTTTCCCCTTAAGGGAAACAAAGAATTAAATCGTTGCCAATTGCCGTTGCTGCCTTAGGTTTAAATTTTGTAAAGTGAATCAGCACTTGGCTCAGGTGGCAGAGTCGAGAGCAGCCCTCAGTGAGCCGCGGGCTCCCGCAGCAGGCCGCGATGGAGCCGCTGTGGGACGGAGGCGCTGCCAGCCCCGTGTCCCCTGTGCCAGCGTGTCCCCAGGGAACACGGGGCTGGCAGCACCTCCCAGCTCACTCGGGGCTGCGCTGGGCGCTCGTGGCTCTTCGGGCAGTGCCAGCTTAAGGAGGCAGGCGCTCCCGAAAAGCCCCGAGTGCGTGAGGGAGCAGAGGTGGGCGCAGGCCCAGGCGTGGCTCAGCGAGCCTGGGGCCGTGAGGGCAGAGAAAGACACCAGGAGAACTCCGTTCCATGCAAACTGGCACTGCTTGCAGGCTACAAAGGACTCTCTGTACCAGTTCCATCCTGTGGCATGTAGAGAGCGCCTAAGGGGTGACTTGCCAGCCTGGTTGTGGGGATCCCCCATTCCCAGCTTCTCCTACTGCCCCGGCACGGAGGGGCAAAAACAAACCCAAAGAGGGAAAAAAACCCCAAACCCAAACAAATCCCAAGATTGCTTTTGCATATGCTTCCAGGAAAACAGACCTCATTGTTTCTGCCTCTTCCTCATGTTTTGCCCTTCAGGTTTTGTTTTACGTGCAAACAGACCTGGTGAGTTGCCCCTTAGCAAGGCACAGAGGGTTTGGCTGGATTAACGTTGCTTCCCTGATTATTATTATTATTATTTTTTTTAATCGGAGTGCTTTTGGTGCCCATTACAACTGAACTGAGCATTGATCAATTCTGTGCCTGAAAATCATTTGTCTTTAATTTGAGTGTTTTTTGGTTTCTCTTTTGTTGGGTTTTCTGATTTGTTTTTTCAGTTTTTTTGTTTTTTGATTTGAACTTGCAATACAAAACTAAATCTAACCCTAAATTAACAACACCCTTTCTGGCAAGTTTAAAGAGCAGTATGGTGTTTGGAAATGTCTTTTCAAGCCTCAAAATTGCCTGCGTGCACAAAACTGGCAAAACCCCCAAAACTGAATCCAAAGAGCCCCCGTCCCACCCCAGCCCTGAGGTCTCAAGGAGGAAGGTGGGTTTGTCACCGGCCCCTCTCACATCTGCACCAAGCCTGGTCTGGGAACGGGGGGTTTCTGTAGAGTCATCTCCATCCAGAGCTGGTTTTGGAAGGGACATCCTGGGTTTGCCACTCCATCAGCAATGGTAGTGAATTGTATCCAGGAGCAGTGGAGTCCGATCGATCTTGCGCTGCAGTGTACGGGCCCGATTCATTACAAGAAAAATGGCTGGGGTTTTTTCCTTCTTTCCTTTTCGGTTGGGTTTTTGTTTTCCCTTCACAAATTCGCACAGCCCTCCTTCACGTGTGCCTGGTCCAAAGCACAGAGCACAGCACGGCTGGCCCTAACTGGCCCCTTTCTGCCAGGAAATGGGAAAGAGCTGGCAAACACCCGGGCAGGCGCATCCCACCATCCCCAGCTCACTGGGAGAGCTCTGCCCAGGGCTGCTGGAGCACAGCACAGAGCAAGCACTGGCCAGGAGGTTCCTGGAAAGCATTGATGGCAGTCCATGTCATCAATGTCCCCGTCCCTGCTGCCTCTTCAGCAGCTCTCTGGCCCCATCCCGCCGGCTCTTCCCCACCTTCCTGGCATCAGTACCAGCACAGAGTCTGAGCACCCTCAGAGAGCATCCACCTTCAGTGCGTGTCTTGTTCTCCCCAGGAAGCTGCAGCCCTCTCACTCCAAGCCCCTGGGCACTGACCACCTTGCTGTGACCCCGGGGTGACATTCCTGTTCTTGGGACACCTGCATGTTTGCTGAGTCAGCAGGGAGCCTGCTCAGGGCCTCCTCCCTGCCCTCACCCCTTCTTTTTCTATGGCAGCGTGTCACCAGCTGGCCTTGCTAGATAAACAGGTTCTTCTGTGCCACGGCAGGTCTGTCCTAGAGCCAGCAGGCAGGGCCGTGTCCCTGTGCCCGTGCTCAGTGCCACCATAAATTCCCGTCCCGCGTGGCTGCTCGCGTGCCGGCAGGGTGAGCGCGGCCGTGCTGCTCGGCATCAATCACGTCCCTGTTTGACATCCCAGTGATGAGGGGACAGCTGAGGTCCTTCCAGCAGACACAGCTCTGGCCACATCCATTCGCTCCGGGTGGGGCTGTGCTGCCGAATCCCTCTGCTGGTTTTGACAACCTCACCCATTCTTGTATTTTTTTAATGAATTGGGACCTGGGCCACGGAAAACGAGCAAAGTTAAAAGTCTGAATGCTGCAAACTCCTCCTAGACAACTTCACTATCAGTGTCACATTTCTTTTGAATCCACCTGACATTTTACGTGTAAAACATTTTTGTCGTGTAAATGCTTTTTTTGAAATACAGTCATGGGGGGGGCACATTTTCCTCTTGCATTTGACATGGGAGGGGTTCATCTGGCAGGAGAGCGAGACAAGGAAAATTTGGCAGGTGAGGGTTTTCGTTCCTTCCTCTTTGGTTCATTGACAAGCCTGAGATTTTTCCAGTTCCCAACCTGTTGCTACCAGCTGTTCCTCCCTGAGGACTGGAGACAAAACCCCTAAGGCACAGGAGTGCAGCCCTGTCCCAGCTCCCTCGGGCAGGCTGTGGCACCGAGCCAGCTGGTGGCACTCGGCGCAGCGGGACAGCGCAGTGCCACGGCGCCCGGGGCTGCTCCCCACCCCAACCCCTGGCACATCTGGATTTTGGGCCCCAGTCCCGGCTTGCCAGTGCTGCCTTTGAGCCCTGCGCCCCAACAACCCCTTACTGGACTTTATACTTGCCAGCTATAACAAATCTCGTAACGTGAGCTACTGACCTTGATGGTGAGTGTGAGCAGTTATGTTTTGTTGTTTTCTCTCTTGCTTGGTTGGGGCTGCTGTGAGAGAGGGTGTCTCTGAGGCAAACTTTCCGGCCTCTCTTACACTCGGACGTGCACACCTCCTCTCAAACACTCTTCTGAGCGCTCTCAGCGGGAAGGTTTGTCCACACCTATTAATCCTCTCTCAGTGTCCAGCTTCTTGTTAGTAGCAGCTGGTTGCATGTTTTTTGCTTGTTCGGACGAAACGGTTCAAGAAACGACTCATATCAACTCTTGAGAAATGTCTCTATTTTTTTGTACACTTTCTTTCTTTTGATGTTTTTTATTAATTTCCCTTACTTAAAAAACAAAACACCTGTCGTCCCGTAAAACATTTCACATCTCCCCTTGCCTGTTCTTAGAGTGTATGTATCTGTGGGACTGAACTAAATGCATGCACTGTAGTAGTCGTACTGGTAGCAGTAGATGTAGTTGTAGAACATGCATTGTCGAGTTGATATTATAGGCACCATCAACGCGAACGAGCGTGGCAGATAAAAGCAGAGCCTTGGTCTGATTGAAAGCGTAGGGATAACACAGCAGAGAGCTGCTGATGGCTTGGATCCATAGAGCCCTATTCGTTAAATCCCATTATCTGGAAGTTTAAATTGAAGCCGGCTGTAGGCAACCTATACCCTCTGTACAAGAACCCGCACATGCTCTTATGCTGATAGTAAAACTGACCTTTTTTAAAATTCAAATTAACCCCCCTAGGAACTGAAACACTGACTATAACTGTATTCTCTTATTTTTATTTTGTATCCAAAAGAACCTGAGATATTTTTCAAATCATTTTACAATCATGGTTTCTCCATCAGCCTGTTACTCGTCCATATTAGCCCATAGACTCATTCGTTGGCGGTCGTAGACCAGATGTGCCACACGCAAATCACTCCATTTGGGAATCCAATAATTCCGTGTGTGAGGCGGCTCCCTGCAGCCTGTCCTGAGCCACCAAGCGATTGTTTGTAGGTCATAAACCTTAAATCTTATTATGCAACAGAGACGCCGAGCTAGTGATGGGTCGTACTCATTGCCATGTCACCCAGCTTAAGGGCACGTTTTTAAATGAAGATTTAACATTTTATAAATATCAGCATGAGGAGTTCGAGGCAAGTTCATCCTCTGTGCCACGAGCCAGCAGTGGCTTTGCTTCTCCTGCCTGGGTTTCTGTGCTAAACTTGGAAAATGCAGAGACGGCGCTGCAGTCAGTAAATCCAACAGATGGTAATTGAGATCCCGAATTAGGCTTTGCTTTATTTGTTGTTTAGTTTGCTGCTTGTCAGAAAACACCCTGATGGGAGCAGAAAAGCTCCTCTCTGGTGTGGTCACCCCTCTCCTCCTCCCCACGCCCTGGCCATCCCCAAAGCCAGCTGTGCTAGGTGGGAGCCTCTCCCTGCTCTGCTGGGCAGAGCCACGCACTCATTAATGCCCTTCAGGCAGCAAGGGCTTTCAAAGGAAATAAAATATCCAGAATGGGCTTTCCAGTGTAATTAAGGATTTGTATCTGCTCCCTACCTCTAATAGAACATTGAGTAAATCAAGCAAACAAGTGCTGGGGCTGACACGGTGCAAGGTGAGCTGAGCTGGCCCTGGTGCTGCCAGGGAGCTGAACACCCTTGTGCCAAGGCAGGGGTGAGGTTCCCTTTGGATCTCAGTTTTCCAGGGAAATGGGGAGCCCATTGTTCATTGCAGCCCAGCACCTGTTGAAGTCAGGAGTGTGCCTGAAACTCAACAGAGAGATAAATTGCATGGGGTCGAGGAAACCTTGTCTGACACCTAAGGAAGGTGCTCCAAAATCTGATCTGCTCATCGTTTAGCAAATTATGGCCATAAAAAGGGTGACAGTGGTTGGGCTGTGTGTGCAGGGGGAGAGGAGCTGCCATGGGCTCATGGAGATGTCAGGAGGAGCATTTCAAAGATCCAGCCATGAACCAATTTGGGATTTCTGTGCCCCTCTGGGAGGACTCCCTTGTGGCACGGTGGCTCTGGTGGAATTGTTCTCCCTTTTTATTTTCCTCTTATTAAAGTACATAAAGTTTAATCCAGGCTATGTAATCTCAAAAGCCACAACCTAACAAGTGGACCACTTGGGAGCAGCAAGGGCTGGAATTTCTCACTCCACTGGAACGCCAGTAATTGTGTGACGGAGCCTGGCGGGTGATGCTCTGGGAAATTAATGCTGCATTGGATTTTATCCTTTGCTTATCTCCCTGGCAGAGCAGCGCCTGCTGGGGAGCACGGCGGGTGGCCAGGCAGGGCCCCCACACGGGGGGCTTTGGGGAGGGGTGGGAGCAAGGGAAATCATCCTGGTTTGAACGGGAATGCCATCAGCAGGCTCGGCACGCAGCAGCCCCAGGTGGTGAATGTGCTCTGGAGGAGCCACTCCACGTTCCCATGGGTGGTTCTGGCCTTGTTTCTGACATACTGGGAGCCCTGCAGTTACTTGCCTGTCTGCTACCCCAATTTAAAAAATAATAATAATAAAAGAGGCGTCTTTTCTGTTTGGCTCAGAAGTGCTGTGCTGCTCCAGCATAGGAATCCCAAAGGTCCTTTTCAGAGCAGGCTCCAGGCAGAAGAAACCCTGGGTCTTGTTTTACTGTAGGATGCCACTTTTGGATCTTTTTTAATCCATGGGGGACTGAGCTTCTTCCTGCAGTGCCAGGGAGAAAATTCAGTGGATATGAAACAATTTGGTGCTGCTGCTGCTTGACCTTGGCCACAGCAGCCAGTGTTTGACAGGGCACTGGGCTGAAGTCTATTGAGGTTAAAATACATCAGCTTTAATCAATAATTTTGTAATAGAAAATCTTGTGCGCTTGATAAATCATCTCCAGTGCAATTAGTGACCACCTCTGAAGTGCAGTTGAAGTTAATCTGTAGCAAATTTAGCCGGTAACTTTTAATAGTCTTTTCCATCAGGAGAATTATTTTCCACGGGAAAATGCTCCTCAGAATGCTCATCATGCTGTTTTATTTAGGGAGAAATTCTTCTCTCTGAGGGTGGGGAGGCACAGGTTGTTCAGAGAGGCTGTGGCTGCCCCATCCCTGGAAGTGACCAGAGCTGGAGCAGCCTGGATGGTAGAGGGTGTCCCTGCAGGTGCAGGGGGTTGGAACCACTTTGGTACCCTCCACAGCCCTGCCACAGCCAATTATCCAGGTTTGTTCCCTTTCTCCCAGCGGAAGCTGAGGGACAGAGCTGTTGGCAGTTGTAATTAGACTTTGTTCCCTGCAAGATGCAGACAAGTTGTTGCAGAGCTTGAAGTGGGGTTTCAGCACGTGCTCTCCAGGGCATGAGATCTTCCAGCACAGGATGGTGTCCTGTGCATTTTAATCCCTGAGCAGGTAAAATGCTGCCAGGGCTGAGGGTAACTTGCCTCTCCAGCAGCACTTGCAGGCTGTTACCCATTAGTGGAACAACTGCTAACTGTGAGGCAGCGCGCGTTGGACTGACACACTACTGTCAGTATTTTCATGCTGATTCTCTCCCCAAATGCTTTAAAAGTAAATACATAATTACAGTGATGTTTTTTCTCCCTCTCTTCTCTCTGAAATAGAAGGCTGCCAGAGGAGCAGAGTAGTTTTTCCTTGCAGCAGATGTTGGTGTGCATCTGGCTCCGTGTGAGCTCAAGAAGCACGGTGGGTTAGGAGTTGCCAGAGAGTGCAAAATGGATCTGCAGGTATATAAACCTGAGCTGCTTAAAAATAATAAACTCACGCAGCTGGGGCCTTTGTGAGCATTTCCTGATGGTTAGAAGAGCCCAGCACTCTGTGCCCTGACCCTGACTGGGTGTCAGCTGCCCACAGTGTGGCTGGTGCCACCAGCTCTCCCCCAGGCACCGTGTGCTGGGCAGCAGCTTGCTGGTGCAGAGCCTCCCACAGGAGGGATGGCTGCACAGGACTGGGGTCTGCAGGCTGGATGCCTCTTCTGTTACCTGAATAACCTGAATAACCCCCCTGTGCTCCTGAGCATCCCCCAGCCCGTGGGATCTGCAGTGGGAAGGTGCCCCCCAGGCAAGGCCCTCCTGCCGCTATGACTTGAATTATGCAGCAAAACAAAGAACCGGTTTTGGTTTAATTTTCCTCCTGTATTGTCTGTTATTGTACAAAAGGCTTCAATTTCAAATTACAGGAGTGATAGCCAGTTAATGTGGTACAGTGGGAGGCCGGAGTTGCTGTTGCTATGGCAATGGAGTTCGGCTCATTTGTTTTGTAGATGAGTAATTACTACGCAATTAGAGTAGGCTAAAAATAAAGGGGCCTTTTGTTCCCTCTTACTCATTAATATTAATAAAAGACCTGTCCGGGCTGTGGTAAACAATTAATGCAGATGTGGTTGCCCATGGTAGAATTAACAGCAGCTCTCCTGCTCCTCCTTGGCGCGAGGTGAAGGCGCCAGCATCACCTGGCTCAGCTCTTCCTTCATTTTAAATGGAAAAGTGGTTACAGAGGGGTCTGTGATATCCCAGCACTGAGCTTTAGCTCTTATTTGCCAGTTGGATGGGTGGTAATAAGTGTTAAGGCTCGGTGTGCAGGCACAGGCAGCAGGAGCAGCGCTGGGGTCGGCGCCTGCGACACCGCGAGCGCCCGCAGCCGCCCAGGGCCCCGGCAGGAACCCGGCAGCAGCAGCTCCTGGTGCTGACAGATCCTCATTCATCCCCCCTGGACCAATGCCAGGGCTGGAGCAAGAGACTTGCCCAGAAACCTGAGCACAGGCAAGGACAGGCGGGTGCTGCTGAAATGAGTCCAGCACGGAGTGTTACAAACACAGATTGACAGAAAAGAGTGCAAGGAGCAGTCCCAGGCGTTTGATGTGAAGTAAAAAGATGGCAGTACCCTTAGCCTGGATATTTGGATGAAATTCTTCTCTAGGAGGGTGGGGAGGCCTTGGCACAGAGTGCCCAGAGAGGCTGTGGCTGCCCCTGGATCCCTGGAAGTGGCCAGGCTAGGTTGGACAAGGCTTGGAGCAGCCTGGGACAGTGGAAGGTGTCCCTGCCTATGGCACTGGATGGGCTTTAAGGTCTCATCCAAACCATTCTGTCATTCTGTGAGGTATGTAAACATTAATTACATCACATTCTAAATTAGCTGTAAAACCAGTTAAATTGGCAGGAACCAGTTGGGATATTGACTTGACAGGACAGCATTTATCTGCCTCCTTGGTTTATTTGTGAGGTCCAGCTGAGCTGGTGAGCATCCCGTGCCTGCAGGGAGGGACAGTGGAGCAGCAGGGAGCTGGGAGCAGGGCAGGGGCTGATGAATGGTCACCTGCTCCCTGCATCATCCCTGGAAAACACTGTCAGGAAGGCAGGACCTCTCCAAAGGGCAAATACCCCAGCCCAGAGCCCTGAATCCTCTGCTGGGGGGGCTGTGGGTGCACAGAGCCGCATCCCTCCCAAACTGTTTAACTAATGGAGGGAATCGTAGCAGAGCCTTTGTAAGGTCGACATTTGTTTGTTGTTAAGGATCTAATTAGAAACATGAGAGGAAGCTGAATGGCTGCTTGCTCGGCTAATTAGCGACATGCACGAAGACCACTTTGAACTTCAAGGACACAAAGCTATTAGCGCTTACATCAAAAATGGATTAAACTTCTGTGCTTTTATAATGATTAAAGATGAGCCGCTGGAGAGGAAATCCTTTTGTGAGGCTGTGACAAGAGCTGGCTCCCTGGCTGCAGCTCCTACAAGCCAAGCTTTGTGTGGCCTCGTGTCGCGCTCGGCCCCGCGCGAGTGACACCACTCACACGCGCTATGGAAAATGGGATTAGGCAATAAATATTGATCGTTGGCAAAAAGTTACAGCTGAGCTGCAAAGTGCAGCTATTTTGTCCTGCAGGAATTAGAGCAGCTGGGCTCGAACACGCTGAATTTTGTGCCTTCTGCAGATTGGTGCCCATCAGCAGCTCCCAGATGTGGTGGATGCCTGGGATGTGTTAAGTGGAGTACTTTGTAGAAGCAGGGGCTCACTTGCAGCAGTGGGTTTGTGGAACACCTGCACAAAACAGGTGAATTTTTATCTCCCCCAAGCTTGTGGAAGCTGCCCAGCTCTTGCTCGGGGCTCATCTCAGGTAGTTGAGCAGTTGGTTTGTGTCGTGCTGGGCTGGAGGAGCAGCGTGGTGGGAGGACACTGACGCTGCAGCAGGAGCAGTTTCCTCAAGATCCCAGGTGCCATTATCACCCCATTGTGCCCAGCTCAGGAAGGTGGGCAGCACTCAGCCCTCCCTCCTGGTTCCCACTCACTTCCAGCCGTAATTGCCAGCTCACCACCCACTGCTTGCTGTCATTACCCTGCGATATTTTGATGTGTGAAGCCATTTCCGAAGGGGCTGCAGCCGCAGAACAACCTTTGAAAGTGTGACTGCAGCTAGAAAATAACGTACAAATAGTACCTTGTTAGGGCAGATCTCGGTGTGTCTCAGCCTCATCACCACTTATTTTGCTGATGAGCCCGACAGTTGTTGTATTTTCCCTTTTCCCTGCAGGGCAGGGATAACCCGGGGCAGCCTGGCTGCTCCCCATTACGGAGCGTGCCGGGGTGACAGGGGAGGCACAGCTCTCGCCTGTGATTTTCCGGGCAGGACTGAGCCAGCTGTCATCTGCAGCTCTTCTCACTTGCACAGGAGCCGTGTCTGCCACAGGGCTCTTAGAGAGAGAGTTTGCTTTTCAAGTGTGCTTGGGAGAGCAGGAGCAGAGGGATGCAGGTCCCCATGAGAGATGTACAACATGGCAGCTCTCGTGGCGACGCCGCCGTTATTTGTTTTTCTGGTTTGTCTCCCACTTTTGCTTCCAGCGAGTTGGGAGCTGTTTGTACCTTGTTATTCTCCAGAATATCTGTGTGTTTCCAGCTCATTATTTCTGAGACGTCTGTGAGCTGGAGCATTGATCCGAGTTCGAGGTGTGCCACACGTTGCCCCCACAGAACCCACGCTCTGCAAAAGCTCAGGCACAAGGAAGAGATGCTCCCATGGCTCAACCTGACCACAAAGGAAGGGGTTTGGAGCACTGTGAGGTGATTGGTATAGAAAAAAAGAGCCTGAATATCAGCTTTTATTTCTCAGTGCTGTGCCAGTGCACTCCTGCAGCCTGAATAGGCCACTGAGAACCAGCAGCACCGATGTCTTATTTCAGACTGGCGTTAATTTGTACATCCAGTCCCGGGTAAATGACATTCTGGTTGTTAGCAGCTCTGAAAAGCAAGGTACAAACTCCCATTAACTTCAGCCCTGACTGCACAAAGAATTAGCTTTGGCCAAGCGATCTGTAACATGGGTGCAGCGCTGCTAATTATATTTATAAGGCTGTGAGCACTAATGATGTAAGATGTGCATGCGGTGCTGAGTTGTGCTGGTTATTTAAGGTATCAGCGTCACGCTGGGAGCGCTGCTCTGTTAGTCATGCGTGGCCAGCCGTGCTCTCCTCGGGGACACTCGGGTCCCCAGGGAAGGGGGACTGTCCCCTGCCACTGGCTGTGGTTCTGCGCTCTGTCCTCTGCACAGGCTGTGCCTGGGTGGCTGCAGGGGCAGCTCAGCAGGCTGGAATGCTTGGGGACAGGTGGTGCTCCTTCTGTGAGAGTCTTCTCTGAAAATCCAGCAGTAAATGGACCCAAATGGCTCAAATTCATAAATTTATAGAATCCTCGAGCGGGGTGGTAAAGGTGCCTCTGGCTCCAGGTGAGCTCACCTGAGCTCCTGGAGGAAAACAAACACTTAGCAACTAACCATGGCTGAGCAAATCATTTAAATGCAGCTTTCTGAGCCTCCTGCTCATTATGGGAGCTTTCTGTTTCATTGGTAGGGGCTGGAGCAAAGGGACCTTAAAGACCAGCCCCGTGTCGTGGGCAGGGACACCTTCCACCACACCAGGCTGCTCAAACTTTGACATGAAATGCCACCAGGCTGTGGGGCTGTCCCCACGCCCCTGTGCCCTGCCTGCTCCCATCCCTGCCAGCAGCATCCAGTGTCATTATATCATTTACTCCTTCGAGCTGGAAGATGATGTTTGCAGCATGTTCTATGAATTTTTCATAAAGATAGAAAAACAGACTAATCTTGTGAGCTTTGAGTCTTGGTGGTGGGTAATGGCTTTGATTTAAAGCATTTTGTCTTAATGATAGTTATATTGAAAATTTCCTGCTGCTTTCAAGCACGTTTAGTTATTATCATAAACATTGATGGTGGAAATGCCTGCCAAATTGTGCGTGGCTGTTTATGGCAGATGAGAGAGTCATCCAGAAATTATAGCTCTGGATCAACAAGTTGTGAAGAAACCTGTTTGTGCAGGAATGCACCCCGAGGGCAGTGGGACAAGGCAGGAACGAGGAGGGTCTTGGAGGAGAAAAGGGCTGGAGATGTCCAACTCTGGTTGTAGGATATGCTTGACAGGAGGTGAAAAATGAATTTCTGATGAGAATCATGGAATCATTTATGTTGGAAAAGATTTCTAAAATCAGTGAATGTTACTTTACTACACTGCCAAGCTCCCCCATCCCTGCAGAGCTGCTCACCCCCATGCATGGCTGCCCAGGGACAAGAAATATCCTGCCTCTGCTCAAAGAGGGAATTGTAGTGGTTTCTGTCCCTCATGAGGATTTCCTCACCTGACCACTCTGGCAGGGAAGGCAGACACACATTCTGCACTGTTTCTCACCTGGATTTTTTTAATTTAAAATACTCATATTTGTTATGAGTCCCTGCAGAGGTGTTTAAGTGTTTGGGTTTTGGTGCTGTGAGAGGGAAGGGTGTCACCAAGGCTCCATGTGGGCTGTGTGCAGGGGACAGTGATCCAGACTTCCCCTGTCCAGACTTCCCCTGCTTTGTTTCCTTTGCAATACAGCATATTTCAGTGGTGCCTAAGTGGGATTTTTGTCATCAGGTGCCATTTACTGGTCCCTAAGGGCCTGACTGTCATCCCAGTGCCGTGTGAGTTCCCCTTGTAGGACAGTGATGTCTAAACCCTCACGTCTCCTCTCCTCTTCCCTTCCTCTTCCCCTTCATCACTCATGGCTGAGTTGATTTATTTGGAGGGAATTCCAGCATGGCTGAGCTGAGTTTATTTGGGTGGGATTCCAGCATCCAGCTTGTCGTGCTTTGCCCAGGCCCAGCAGCCTTGGGGTCCTTGCTAGCAGATGCCAGCAGGAATCCTGACTTAGAGATGTCTCAGGAGTTGCTGGAGGGAGAGTTTGTCCCCCAGCCGTGACCTCTGTGGTTGGGCACAGCTGAAGGTGTGAGCAGGTCGGTGTGAGCGTGGCAGTGTGCAGGAGCAGGCTCCAGACACCATCCCTGCCTCCTGCCCTGCCTCAGCCCAGTGCCAGGATGCTCTGGCTCCCAGCTCCTGGCTCCCTGTCACAAAGCACTTGGCTGGAGGTGGAGGAGCATCCCACGTGCATGTTAAATGGGGATAAAGGCTCTGCTGAAGGATGGGCTGAGATAAAGCCTCACTGCCTGAGAGGTCCAGCTCTTGCTGTGCCAGCCCTGCACAGCAGCTCCCAACTCCACCCGCACCAATATTGGCATTGAAAAATCCTGCTGGGGCTGCTTTGTGAACCCACATGTTTTATATCCTTCTGTGTCCCCTCTCACATTCCCTCAGTGCTTTTCAGTGCTGTGACACTGGGCAGAGTGGGCCCGAGGCTCCCCAAAGCCTGTCCCTGTCCCTCAGGCTTCACCTGTTGATCAAAATTCACAGGCTCAGAATCTTCTCTGCAAGAAAAGCCACAGCAGATTCAAAGTGAAGCAAGCAAGGCATTCTCCTGCCCTGTTCCATCCCTGCCAGAGCTGCTGGCTGCTGGCCCTTGATCTCCATCAGCACAGGAAGGAGCTTCTGTAGTCCAGGGGATGGAGGATGGCTGGGGCTGGAGATAAAAGGTGCTTGGCTGTGACTTACAAGCACATCTAATCTTTTCCACATCTCTGCTGACCTTGATCTATCACAGGGCTTCCTGGGGACGCCTGGGATTGCGAGTTTTGCATAGAGGAAGCCTTTGAGCTGCAGGTGCTCAGGCACAGTCTCAGAGCTGTGAGGTTCGTGCTGCAGGATGGCTCCCTGTGCCCTTGGTTGGGAAACGGACCTGGAATGAGTCCCTTGATGCCAGGATTTCCTGAGTGCTGGCAGTTGATGGCCCTGGCAGCCCCCAGACAGCACAGTCCCCTGGCAGCCCTGCAGCAGCAAGCTCCCAAACATCTGCCCCAGTTCCTGTTCTTGCCATGGGGTGTTGGGGGCCAAGGGAAAGGCTCTAATTCCTCCCAGCCTGCAAGGAGTTAATGTCAGTGCTCTGCAGTTCCCACAGTTCACAGCAGCCTTGGACAACTCCTGACAACCTCCAACAATCAGGAGTTTTGTCATAGGTTTCCCAAAAGTGTTGACTTTCCTTAGTGAGGCAGTATCTGGAGTCTGGAGGATTGCAGGCATTTTTCCTTCTTCCTTTTAGTGTCAGGGTGCTCCAGGTTTGTGTAAAACAAACTTGTTTCCAGGTGGTTCTTGCCAGAACACATCAGGATTTGCCTGCTGGGGAGGTGGTTCAGGTCCCTTTGCTGCAGTGATGGTGAAGGTGCCTCTGGCTCCAGGTGAGCTCACCTGAGCTCCTGGAGGAAGACAAACACTTAGCAACTAACCCTGGCTGAGAAATCATTTAAATGCAGCTTTCTGAGCCTCCTGCTAATTATGGGAGATTTCTGTTTCATTTGTAGGGGCTGGAGTGAAGTATTGGCTCTGGAAAAGCTTCCAGCTTTTTCTGTGGAGCTTTTCAGGCACCACACGGAGAGGTGCCAGGGCATCCCAGCCTCCACACAGCCCTTCCCAGGCTGGAGCAGCCTTTGGTGTGCCCCTTCTCCCTCCTGTGAGCAGTGTGCAGTGCTGAACCCCTGGTCAGCAGATGAAAAATTATCTTTTCATTCCCCACCTGAATAACCAACCCAGTGCCAGCTCTCCCTGCAGGTGTGAAAGCCTTGCCTCCAGTCTTGAGAGATGCACACGAGAGTGGCCAGGGTGGGATGTGGGCTGTGGGGGCACAGAGAGTCTCTGGTTCCTCAGGTGCTTGTTCTGGAGGTTTCTGTGGGGTTTGCAGGAGTATTTTACTAACAGGATGCCCCTGGCTGTGCCAGGTCCTGCTGTCACTGGGAGCAGCCAACTGGGTTTTCTGTGTGGCTTGGCAGGAAAATTCACATCCATTTTATTGAACCAAAGGGAAGAAAAGGGGGGAAAAGTGCTGGCTTGTAGTAATAAAGGGCTTTGGAACATCTCAGCTGGATATTTTTCTTCACGAGTGAGAAGGCCAAATGTTATCTTGACATTTAATCTTTAATAATAAAAAAAGGCTCTTTGTTTGCCAGCGAAGTTCAAAATCTGTTTACTCTCTCATGCCTTATTTCTTTGAACTTGCTAGCTTAGATGTCCTACTTACCCTCCCCTGCCACCAGTGCAGAGCTGTGGTGAATCATTTCTGGTGCAGAGCCGCCTTCCCTGTCCCCACAGAGCCACCAGCTGTGCTGCTCCTGCCCACTGCAGCCATTTGGGGTCCCTTGGGTGGGTGGAGCAGGGCAGGGGGCCAGGGCAGCCGAGGTGCAGCCGGTGCCCACCCCAGCCCTTGGTGAGGGCACAGGGTCGCTGCAGAGAGCCCTGTGGTCAGTCCTGCAGCCCTGGGCTGGGCACAGGGCAGTGCTGGCCACCAGGCCCCATAACCCACCCTGGTGTTGAGTGGAGATCCTGGGCAGGTGCAGCCAGAGGAAAAGGCTGGAGTGGCCTTGGCAGCCTGGAAGGTGGCATGGAGGGCATGGGGTCGGTGCCCAGGGGGTTTGGGCAGGCTGTGCTGCTGGGCCCATCCAGCCCTGCTGGCCATCGTGTCCTGGCGCTGCCCATGGTGGGGACACACTGGGGACACATTGGGGACATGGTGGGGTGGGCAGAGCAGGCTCCCTGTGCCCCAGGGACCTTGCAGGAACCACCCAGGTGTAGCTCCAGCTTCCCATCTCCATCCAGCTCCTCCCAGTCCGCTGACTTTTCTTTCCCATTGAAACTTCTTCCTCATAAATTCTACATCCAAGAGCAGCCGTGAGAAATGCCAGAAGCCTGATCATCTAACATGCTTTAATATCTAAATTTCTTCTTCAGTATCATTCTTATTTACATTGTTTTTCTTTCTCAAAAAAAAAAAAAAAATTAAGGGAGGAAAAAAATTAAATTTTCTTTTACTTCCACATTAGGAGGTGAGTTGTCATCCACCCTCTGGAATTCTTTTTTTGCTTTTGATCTTTATTTATTTGTTTAATTTTGGTTGATGTCCCAAGCATGGTTTTGGAGACGAAGGTAGGTCTTCGCTCTCCAAATCAAAAGGAAAAAAAAAACCCTAAATAAAACAACACTCTCCTTGGTCATATTTGAAAGAGAAAAATCCAAACTGTTCCATTCCATATCATTTAAAGAAAAAAAAAAATCAACTACTGAACTATATCTACAGCTTACTGATCTAAAAGGGCGGGTTTTTTCCAAAAGTATCGAATGGATCCAAAAAATTATTTTCCTAGACGTGATTCAAGTTATTTGCTGTCAACATTTTAATATCAATATTACCACAATGTGTAGTCTCAAACTAGTTCCTTTGTAGTTTGCATGGGATGTGAATGCTGTCTCGGCGTGCCCAGACCTAGAGAACTTGTTACTACTGCATGAGCATCAAGTCAGATGTTGAAAAATACCTATTATATTTTGTGATAATTTGGTGAAAATGAGCACCTCCAGTCTCTGGTTGCAGTAGTGTGTTGAATGATCGTTCTTTTTTTTTTTTCTTTTTATTTTTTATATATATCCATATATATATTTTTGGAGCTCTAAGCTTCGTAGTAGTCCGGGCTGACTCTTCTCCAGTACTTGCTCTCCTCTCGCATGGCCTTGGTTAAGTGTTAGAATTGGGCCTAGGCTGTTTATTCTGGTGTTTGGCTTTGTAATTCCGGTGCATGCCCGGCGTCTGGCCTCATACCCAGCTTTATTCTCTGCACACCAGTCTTGAATAGCTACAGTGCTCAACCGAATTTTGGCGCACCCGCTTCCCCGGCAGGCTCCACCCCAGCGCGGCCCGGCGGCTTCCCCGGCGCCAACAGCCCCGGGCCCGTGGCGGATCTCTACGGCACGGCCAGCCAGGACTCCGCCGTGGGCAACTACATAAGCGCCGCCAGCCCGCAGCCAGGCTCGGGCTTCGGCCACGGCATCGCCGTAAGTACCCCGGGAGGGGGCTCTGGGGGCGTCTGGGGGGTCTGGGTGGGGATTGGGGGTTTGGGGGTGCTGGGGACCCCGTGGCCAGCAGGCTCCTCGCTGCCACAACCTGCGAGCCGTGCCCGGCCCATGGGCGCCAGCTGGAGTAATCGCTGATTGTCAGGGCGTTCCAGCTGGGATTGGCAAGGGGGAAACCTCCAGGTCCAATCAGCCCTTGAGACCCAATTGCTGTTTTATCACCAATTTATCATTATTATCACTAATTGCCATTTTAAGGAGATTATATTTTCATGGGGGCACTGGCATTGCGCCAGCGTCAAACCATGACAGCCGAATGTTTTGCGGAGATAAACCGAAACTCCGCAACTTTGTGAAAGTTGTAATGTTTCCAGGGATGGGGGCTCCACCACCGCCCTGGGCAGCCCATTCCAGTGATTAATCACTCTTATATTGAAGAAATTTTAAGATTAATCACTCTGGCACTGGAGAAATTTTGTCCTGATATCCAACCTGAACATCTCCTGGTGCAAACACTCCTTCGGAGCCATCTGCAGCCAGACATGACCTGTCTCAGGGAGAAATATTTAATAAATATGGGATTTAAATCCCTACTTGTCCCCATAGGCTTTATATCAGCCCAACTGCCCCTCCTGGCTGCTGCACCCTTCGGCAGGCACAGCAACAGTCCCTGCTCCTGTTAAAGGAGCAAAATCAGCTCATTCATTTGGCTGGTGGGACAGGGCATGTCCTGCTCCTCTTCCCCTGTTTGCTGATGTTTGGGGTCACCCCCAGCTGGTCCTGGGGTCACCCCCAGCCATTGCTGGGCTCACTGCAGCCCCCGAGAGCCGCAGGTTGCAGCGAGGGGCCGGGCTGGGCCGGGGGTCCCGGGAGGCGCCTCCTAACGTGGGGCTGTGATTGCACTAATGAGGGCAGAGATTGGCTTAACAAGGCTGCACGTGGCTGTGTCACCTGTGTGTGAGCATGAATGGGGCTGGGCTGTCCCGTGGCACCTGGCACGGGTGGCAAGGGAGGCTCCTGCCCCTGGGAGCACGGCCAGGGGCTGGGTTATCTCCTGCACAGGGAGGAGGTGCAGAGGCTCCCCCGAAGGTCCCTCAAACCCAGAGGAGAGCTGCCCTCCCTGATGGAATTGGATGGGGGAGCAGGAGTGTGGTGCAGACAAAGCTCCTGGAACTGCTATTTTTATTGCAAAAAGGACAAACAAACCTTCTGCCTGGCTTTGTGCCTGTGTGCTCAATTCCCATCCCGGGCCTGCCCCTCCCGCGGTCACACCACGGGCTTTACAATCCCTGTGGATCAATTCTAGCACAAACATGGAATATTACTGCTCTGCAAGGAGCTACATCAGTTCAAACTGCCACCTCTCACCACTTACAACACCTCTTATTTCCATTTTTCACCTAAAAACCTGTTTGTGCTTGAAAACTTGGGCACTTTTGTCTCTGCAACATCCTGATTTTTCAAGTGAAAGGACACTAGGTCCAAGGCTGGGTATCCAGATTTGTCTGCACTAACACTTCCCAAAGAACCATTTTATAATTGACTTGCAGATTGGTAGCCTCTTAATTCCCCCAATAACTGCAAAGAATCCCCTAGCTTTTATTACGTATATATTTATTTAACACTCTCCATTTACTAACCCTGGTTTAAAAATAAAGAAGGGAGAACCCCAAAGCTTATTTTTGCACCTGGGGGAATGAGAAGATGATGGTCTTGGAAAGGTGACCATAGGGCTGAGCACACCTGGTGACCAGAACAGCTCTTGGAAATCCCTATTCATGCTGGCAACACAGTCTTTCAAGTCCTTTGATAATTTCTTGGCAAAAATTAATAATCAGCTGTTCCCGTGTATAGAGCACTGATGAACTTAACAATTGTACAATTTTAGGGACCTTTGATTGCAACGGCTTTTACAAATGGATACCATTGAAACGTTACACATGGTTGGTTGCCATCTCACTTGGAGGTATTACAGTATATCCCATTTGTACTTTGTGCTGAACTACCATCTCCCCTATATTTACTTTAAGTGAACAATTTTTTATCTTCATTTCGTCTTTCCTTGGCCTTTAATCATTCCTTTCTGTGATTTGTGTTACTCAAATCAACCTCACGGGCTGGAAACTGGAAGACAGATCCAAAGCTAAACCAAAAGTCACTTTTTCATCTTCGTGGTGCTTCGTGCAATAATTTGAAGAGGCAGAAAACCCAGGAGGCTGTGGGGAATCACCCCCAGTGCCAGCAGCAGAATCCCAGTGGGATCAGAGATCTGCTCCCAGCGCACTGCTTCAAAAATAGCTGAGCCCCACTGCTTTATTACTGAGAAACCATCATTCTTAATTAAGTGCTGTACCAAATATTACAGCTAAAAGATAACATTGTAACTTGTAACCATAGAGCAATTATCAAGATTAAAAAAAAATTAAACCTGAGCAAATTAAATTAAAGGCATTACCTGAGCACCGCAGCCCTGGATCGCTGCCAGTTTCCTACCCTTTGAACTAAGCTCCAGTTAATTAAATGTTTAATTTTTATTTTTTATTATTATTTGGCCTTTGGCATATTCATCTTTGCAAACAAATATTCTTAGCACTCGGAATGGAATAGATTAGAAAATGCAATGAGAAGCAGAAGTTATCCCAATTAAATGGCACGGGTCTGCCCCCAGAGCTCTGGGCCCGGACAGGCAGATGGAATGGATGTGTCACATTTTATTTCCCTGCCTCCTGCCCGGTGTTACATGATCAATGTCACATCATTTACGTTCAAAAATCAGTCTATGAAATTAGAAGTAAAGTTAGTCAGGGGGCTGGGAACTGTGGAAAACGTTGGGAGACTTTAAACTACATAAAAATAGATTTATACCTAAACACTAGTGGATAAAGGGGGTTTCTATTTACTCTCCATCTCCACACACACCCCCAAGATTACCTGAAATTGTTCTGTCAATTGATTTGCTCCACCAAGGAGTGTTTTTTATGGGAAAGAAAAAAGTGCCATAAGCACTCTTGCTTAATCCCGGCTATTACTTGCACGTAGCAGGGCTCGTTCTCAGATCAATTTGTCAGAATCCTTCACGTCAGCCCCTGGAATAGTGAGGTGGTACCCGAGGCCAGCTGGAGCCCGGGCAGAACATCATCACTCAGGCTAATAATGCACAGCCCTGCCAGCCTGATGGGCTGTAATCACTCCTCGCTCACACAGCCCATCACTGCAGCCATCACTCACTGGCCAGGCCGGGACTCAAACCATTAACGACTTAAAAACAAAGTGCTTTTAATGTTGCTCATTACTAATTAAAACAGATTTGGAGAGGAGGAAATGAGCCTTATTATTAATTCCTCGAGGAGCGCTGGGTTTGAAGCGCTCGTGGCCGCGGCTGCTCCTGCGTCCCCGGGCAGGGTTTGAGGATTTGGCTGAGCTGCAGTCCCGGGGCAGGGAGCAGCTCCACATCCCTGCAGGATGCTGCTGGGAGCTCACCCAGCACGGCTGCTTGGGGATGGGCTCTGGGGGTCCCCAGGGACCATCCTGGCCTGGCAGAGCCAGTGCCCCAAATATTTACATTTCTTTACACATCATATATCTCAGCTCTAAGCACTGGCAGGGACACAGCGTTGGAGGCTGAAGCTCCTGTATAAAATAAATCCTGGCTGCCTCAGCCTGCACAGGTAACACTTGTCACCTTCCAGGTACTTCAGAGAAAACCCATTTTACCAAAGCTGTGTGAATTCACGGCAGAACAGATGCCTGAGGAGCCGTTTTTGTCCTGGCCATACATCAACTCCCATTTTACTGGGAATATAATTTAGCAGGGAACACATGAGACCCCCTCTCCTGTGGGGGCTGTCCTGGGAACACCTCAGCATTGCAGCCCCCTGCATCCTCCCTCGGGCTGGATGGGGCAGGCTGTGGCTGCAGTGTTTGCAGACACTTTGGGGTTTTTTGGGTAAAAATCCTACTTTACCTCAATTAACTGTCGCTCTCCGTGTCCTGTGCACCTTCTCCCCACGCAGAGTCTCTCTGGATGTCCGGGCAAGACAGGGCGAAGTTTCTGAAGGGGCCCACGGTTGGGTGATCTCATCAGACTTTGAGCACTACATCATCATCACCATCACCATCATCATCATCACCGCCAACGCAAACTGGAGGTGGCACTCGAAGGACTTGGGTGGTTTAAAATCTCTCTCATCATCTCATGAATCTGCTGTACTATAAAAACAACAGCTTTTAAAAGTATGTATATAAAACCCATTTCTTGTTGGTTTTATTTTCTCGGTGGGTTCCCCCCCCCCTCTTTTTAAGCCTCTCCAAACCCACATCTTTTCGTAGCCTTTTGGACATAGTCTCGTAGCCACGTAGTCGCAATTCTTTGTGTATGTAGCGAGAGCCTAACCATAGTGTAACTGTTATATTAAAGGGTTTCTTTTGCTTTTTCTTTCCCACCTCCCCTCCTCCTCCTCCTCCTCCTCCTCCTCCCTTCTGTTTTCCGTAGTTGTTGTTGCTTAAAGGATGCTGAGATGGTGACAGGAGCCTGGGCAGCGGCGGGCAGGGCACGGGGAGGGGGGAGCAGCAGGTTCTCTGGCCCTTCTTTTCCTTTGTGGCGTCTTGGTTACTCTAATTCTCTCTATTTTCGGCAATAAGGCGAGGGCGACAAACTTTTTGCGCGTCCTTTTTCTATATAAGTGCTTTTTTTTGTTGAAAGAGGTGATATAAGGTTTTTTGAAATTGTGAATTCTGAAAAAAAAAAAAAGAGAAAAAATAATAAAAGTGCTGTAAATACAATTCCATTAACTACATAGAAACTATTAAGAAAGAGAAATACAAACCTATTTTTGTGACGGAGTCAGCCTAAGGCAGTTTCTCTATGGAAATGGAGGAGAGAAGAGAAGGGAGGTGTGGCTGTGGTGCTGTGGGACCCTCCCAGCCCACCCAGCTCACACCAGCAGCTTGCTCTCACACGTGCACAGCCTGCAAAGGAACAGTCTCGAGGGATTTTTATTTTAATTTAAAACCTGCTTTTCCCAAAACTGATCAAGAAGCTACGATTTTTCCTACTTAGCGCATTTACGGTTCAAAGCACACCTTTGTTTTGGTTTTTTATTTTGGATTTTGGTTTTTTTGTTTTAGACATTGTTTTAAACTAGATCAACTTGCTGTCCAGTCATTTCAGCTGCTCTGGGCACCCCGTGTGGGCCGAGCAGCGTCCAGCTTGCATGGTTTCCTTTATTATCCATCACTTTCTGTAATGTCAAATTAGAAAGCAACTTTGGTTGGTTTTGATTTTTTTTTTTCTTTTTTTTTTTTTTTTTTTTGGGAATACCTCAGTGCTACAAGTTTCACCCTAGAAGCAACGGAAGATTTTAATTTATTGTAGTTGTAAACAGAATTTAAAAGAAATAAAGTATAAAACATCATTGCACTGTGACTGGTAGGGGAAAAACTGACAGTTTCCTATTTGCACATGTTTAATATTTGGCTGTTATATATATGGTCCTCTGTTGGGGGAGGAAACTTATGAAGGATATTTTTTAATTTAATTTTTTTAATATTGGTAAATAGGCCTGCAACAGCAAACTAGAAGTACAACATGGTAGGTGGCATTAAGAACATACTGTAGTGTGGATATATTTCTTCTTTTTTTAACGTAATATTGACAAGTTTTATTAATATTTTTTTAAATTGTTACGTTTATAAATTTGGTACTTTAGGTACAGCCAGTATAAGACACTGAATGCGACATTTGTTAAAAAGAGCTGCTGCACTCCTATTTTTGTAAATTTTACTAACAAGTAGACTAATGTAGACATTCAATAGACAAGGTAGAGCAAGGCATCTTTAACAAAACAAGGCACCATACTGCTAACCGAAAGGAGAAACCTTGTTTTTCTTGTTTTTAAAAAAAAAATCATGCTTTTTATGTAATATTTTAGGTTTTTTTCTTATTTCAGAACAACCAGGTTTAAGCAAAATGCTGGACGCTTTTTAAATATTGAGACTTGATCAAGTAATAAAAGAAATAAAACCGAATTCTTTAAAAAATAAAAAGGTAAAAAAAAAAATACTATGAACCAAATTCCCTGCGATTCAGTGTGCCGTCAGGGAATTTTTTATTGCTATTTTGTCAATGTTGATGATGTACTGTACTACCAGTTGGTTTTCCTCTCCATTCCCTGTCACCTCATAGAATATTCTTTGTTGATCATTGTTGTATGTTAATAGTGTATAAAATGGCTTATCTTGTAAGAGTGCTGTCCTGATGGTAGTGTAGTGAATTTTTCCCCCCCTCTTTCTCTCTTCCTCTTCTAGTACATATTGGTAGGTGTATCGTAATTAAGGTTAAAAATTTAGATGTAGTTATTCAGATTTAGGACCAGTAAGGATAGAACTTTCTCTTATTTAAGAAAAAAAATGCTAATAATTTTGGGAAGGTTTTCCTTTTTTGTTTTTTTCTTCTCTTTTTTCTTTCTGTGCTTTTTTTTCTCTTGTTTATTATTTTTCTTTTGTTGATCTGATGCGGTTTCAACTAACCAAAGGTCTCACAATGTTAAAAATGCTGGCAAACTCTTAAGGCATTTGTAGATCCCCACCCATGACTTTGGAAAGGGGATGTGCCATACTACCTTAAATGCTAATGCTAGATATGCAAAACTGGATTTTTTTAATTTATTTTTTAAAAGAGGGAGGCACGGTATATTAAAACGATTTTACTAAGAGAAAAAAAAAAACATATTTTTTTAAGAATGCTCAGAAGAAATTGCTAATCTGTGTGAATATGTTTTAGATGTTTATATACCTTTTGAGAAGTCCCAGTGGCCCATAGCACAAATGTCGTGGAATCCAAGATGTTTTGATGTGGCTACCTAGACTAAGGTTCACGTTAGTCCCCCACTCATCTAGAAATCAATTTTGAAGGATTATTTTTTTTTTTCCTTTTCCTTCGTTCGTTTGGGGGTTTTTTGTAAATTTTTCAGCACAAAGGTTCAGCTGCACCTTTGTTTTACTCAAGCCCAGGAGGGAGCGAAGGATGGTGGAGCCGTGGGCTGGGTTGGGTTGGAAGGACCCTGAGCCCGTCCAGTGCCACCCCTGCCATGGCAGGGTCACCTCTGCTGTCCCCAGTGTCCAGCCTGGCCTGGGAGCTGCAGGGACAGAGCCAGGACACCTCCTGAGGGACAGAGCCCTGCAGATCTGCCCTGGGGTGGCCAACAGGAGCCATCTCCACACCTGGGTGACCCACAGGGGCCACGTCCCCAGCGCCAGGGACAGCCCCAGGAGCCACAAGTGCTTGGGACCCTCCCCTCGAATAACCCGAGTCCTCCTTGGGATCGGCTTGGTTAAGGCAAAGCCTGACCTGTCCTTTGGGGTTTTTATTTTTTCTTACACTTCATAAATGTTCATTTTGAGTTGAATTTGTAGCTTGGACTTTAAGGTAGCATGGCTCTCTTTGCTGTAAGTTGATTTTCTTTTTTCCATTGTACAGCAGCGTCTGCTGGTGAATGTCACACATCTTGCTAGGCTTAGTTAAATCATTGGGTAATTGTGGGTGATAACGACCTGAAAGGTGTTGGGATTTCTTTTCTTCCCTGCTTTCATCTGTAGTGTGAATGAGGGCTAGCGACTTCAGCCACACGTCCCTTCCTGTTTCGTTTCTGCCATTCACTCAATGCAACATAATCAATAATAAAGCAATATAGTTTACTACATTTTTACTGAAGGCCAGCCATGGTTCTGTATGATATTGCATATGAAACTGTTTACAAAAACAAAAAAAAGAAAAAAAAAAAAGAAAAACAACACTAACTCATAGCTGTCTTTTACGCTATGGCGATGTCTCTTGGGTGGAATCTTCTGAATTCTTTTTTTTAGTGGTTTGGTTTGTTTTTTTCAAAGCGACATAGTTGAGAGAGAGGGAGAAAAGTGGGGTTAGTGTTAGAAGAGACAGGGAGAAGTGAGGTTAGTGTCAGAAGAGCCAGGATGCCTCGCAGACACACGGGCACAGACACTGTAGAGTTTCCTACGTACAGAATCCAGCCGGCCCCGCGCGAACACTACGTGAGGAGATTCTGTAAGCTAAGCAATACTTTAATACTGTAATAAAATTACCAAAAAAACCACAATAATAATAATAATAATAATTAATAATAATAATAATAATTTTTAAAAAGGAAAAAAAAAATACCTTAGTCTGAGAAAGCAAATCCTCGTGGTGGGTTGTCGGCCCCCCCCAGCAGTCCGACCGTGTTGTGTGGAGAGCTCGGTGTCCGAGCAGGGCCCGGTGGCCAGAGGGGTCCCCCTGTCCCAGCAGGGCCCCCCCAGCCCAGCAGGGCCCCCCAGCCCCGGGCTCCTCTGTCCCGTGTCCTCGTAGGTAGCACCCCCGTCATTCTCTGTCGTACGAGGTCTGAACTCCCATCAGTACTAGGATGCAAGTGAGCATTTCAGGTGGTCATAAATGTACCTAAATAAACTATGGCACAGTGGCAGGCCTAGCCCTTCCTTTTATACTTTAGTATGAACTGATGAGAACTTTGGTAGTGACTTTTTTTTTATATATATACATATATATATGTATCTATATATATCAAGCATCTTTCAGGTCTCTGTGTATGGCTTTCTGAAGCCCTGTTGTAAAATACTATGTGGATGGGGGTCTCTCACATCACAGATGTGGAAAGTATAATTTTATATTTGTATTTTCAAATAAATAAGTTTGTGAAAGGTTTCCATCCTCTACTGTGGTCCAGAAATCAATGTGTTTGTCTGACGAAAAAATACAATAAACTGTTTTGAACAGATCCATGGAGTCCATTTCATTGGGGGGGGTGGGGGAATATTTATTTCTGGGGGGGTGAGATCAGCCCCATCACCCCAAAAATCATCACCTTGTTGTGGCCATCCTGCACATCCCTGCCCTGTCCCTGTGCCCCAAGGCTGCTCCCTCATCCTTTGGCACCATCAGCAGTACTGATCCTCTTTGCAGGAGGGGCAGTGGGTCCTGCTGGGTAAACCCCAGTCCCCCACACCCTTGCTGCGTATTTCCCTCACTGGGGTGACCCCCTCTCCCAGCTCAGTGCCACCAGAGGGTTTCCCTTTGGCACCTGGCCTGGGCAGAGCCAGCTCCCCCTCTGCTCCTGCCGGCTGTGAACGCTCATCTCTCATCAGTGCTCATTGCAGGATCTCACAGGGTCCTTTCCGGGAGAGCAGGCTGTGGGATGGGGATGGGGCAGGGATGGAGGGATGATCCATCCCCTCCATCCCCTCCGTGGTCCGGGGGGCTCAGCCTGTGAAGGTCAGCGCGGCAAGATGCAGGACGGGCTCTCTGCAAAGCAGTCAACACATCAAGCCCTTAATGGGATTGATGATTAGTGGAGCACCGAGGGGAAAATTAGATTAGAAAAACAAATGAAAATAATTTCGGAAGTCGTGTTTGTTCGGGGTGGAAGGAGCTTCCACTGCGAGGGCTGCAGGAAACGATTTGACTGCAATCCAGAAGAAAAGGAGCGCGGGTCTGGAGTACATTAGTGTGGTGGGAGGCCGGGAATAGCAGCCACTTAACCCTGTCATTCAGCAAACATTAGTGAATTATGAGTGTATTATATGTGGGTGATGTGTTCTGTGCAGAGCCCGCGGGCCCGCTGGAGCAGCGCTGAAATGGGAGCGGGGGTCGGTGTCAGAATGTAAATTTTTATACCAGCTCTGGAACAAAAATAAGATTTTGTGTTCGCCTCCCAGCTACTGAAATCAAATTGCTGCCGAAATCAGAGTTGTAAAATAAGCAAGAATTTCCCTTCCCTGTCAAATTAGTGCCCCGATAAAGAAAACAAGGGAGATAAATGTGATTTACTTCCTCTCCCTCCTGTCATAAACATTTATGGCCGAGCTGTAAGGATGAGCTGCAAGAGGCAGCTGGGGCCACTGGGGTTGTGCAGTGTCACCCCCGTGGGGTCTTTGGGCACTGAAGGTGGGCTCCTGCACCCTGTGCCACATCCCAGCCTGTGCCCCCACATCCCACCCTGTGCCCCCACATCCCAGCCTGTGCCCCCACATCCCACCCTGTGCCCCCAGCCCTGCCGTACCCCAAACCACAGCTGGCTGTCCCAAAATCTCACAGTAAATCCCAGATTTATTAACTTGGAGGGCTCGAGCACCCTCTGCTCTTGGGCAGAGCCGTGCATCCCCCATCACGCATCTCGAGGCTGCAGCAGAACCCAAGGCAGCATTTATTAATTATGAGCTTAAGCGCTCCCTTTCACGGCTATTTACGAGGGCCGCCTCATTATTAATACAGAATAATAAAACAGAGGGGTTTAAAACTCATTTGTTCCACTGGGTACCAGTCCCTGTGGTGGCACGAGCCCCGATGCCACCCAGCCTGAGAGCACCAAAACCCTGCTGGTGATGGAACCCATCCCAAAAAACCCTCCCCTCTTTGCTATCCTGCATTAAATTATTTCAGATACCGTCAGAAATGAGCAATTCCAGCAGCTCCCCGAGTCGAGGGCTGCAGTTTTCAGCCGGTCACGAGGTGGTGGCAGCGCCTGGGTAAGGAGAGACACTTGTAATTCATTAGCGCTTTGCAAAGGGCAGCGGTACTTGACTCTGTTTGTGCATTAGCAGAGGCTCATTCCTGCTCTTTACCTCCACGGCAACGGCTGCGCTGGCACGGAGCAGCTCCCGGGGGCCGGGCTGGCAAACACAGCCAGCAGAGAACCTGCAATGGGGCTGGAAACAACCCTGAAACCCACCCAGTGCCACCCCAGCCATGGCAGGGACACCTTCATCTGCAGTGGGGCTGGAAATAACCCTGAAACCCACCCAGTGCCACCCCTGCCATGGCAGGGACACCTTCATCTGCAGTGGGGCTGGAAATAACCCTGAAACCCACCCAGTGCCACCCCTGCCATGGCAGGGACACCTTCCACTGTCCCAGGCTGCTCCAAACTAATCCAACCTGGCCTTGGGCACTGCCAGCTTCTCTGGAACCTGTGCCAGGGCCTCACCACCCTCTCAGGGAAGAATTTCTTCCCCATATCCAAACTGAATCTGCCTTCCTTCAGCTTGAAGCCATTCATTCCCCTTGGAGTGGCACAGGCCCTGGAGCGGGGTAGAGGAGCCCATGCACTGCTCCTGCTCGCTAATAATTACTGATTAGGAGCTGGTTACAAAGGCAGGGAGGGCTGAAATGTGCATTAATCAGTGACCCCGCCTTGTGCCAGCCATGGGGAGATGGGAACGGGCACAGAATGAGCCCTGGCAGTGTCCCCATGGCCTGGTGACACCCAGCAGGGACCTGTCACCTCCTGCAGGTACAGAGCACGGGCTCTGATGTGACATTAGCATCAGCAGGAGAAAGTTCCTGCTTTTGCCTTTTCTAAGCCCACAATGCAGTTTGGCCACCAATAAAACTGCTCAGGATTCGTACAGGGCTTTACCTCTTCAAAGCAGCAGCTTGTTCCTCTCAGCCCCTTTCATGCAGACATCCAAAGTGCTTCCTATCCTTTCACTGCCTTTTGATGGGTGGGGAATTCCTCTTTTTTGATAGTGAAAAAGTGAGCCAGGCTGGGCTGTGGGTTCTGAAGGCTCCTGAGTGGAGACAGAGCCCAGGCCAGGTCCCATCCCTGTCCCTGTCCCCATCCCTGTCCTGCTTTGCCCCCGCACAGGAGTTACCCAGCACAGCACAGCCCGCATATCCCGCATATCCCACACATCACATCCCGCACATCCCGCACAAACAGAGCCCCGCACATCCCTCACATCCTGCACAAACAGAGCCCCGCACATCCCTCACATCCTGCACAAACAGAGCCCCGCACATCCCTCACACCCCACACATCCCGCACAATGCAGAGCCCCGCACATCCCGCACATCCTGCACAGAGTCCCGCACATCCTGCACATCCCGCACATCCCGCACAATGCAGAGCCCCGCACATCCTGCACATCCCGCACAAACAGAGCCCCGCACATCCCGCACAATGCAGAGCCCCGCACATCCCGCACATCCTGCACAGAGTCCCGCACAATGCAGAGCCCCGCACATCCCTCACATCCCGCACATCCCGCACATCTCACATCCTGCACAGAGCCCCGCACATCCCGCACATCCCGCACAATGCAGAGCCCCGCACATCCCTCACATCCCGCACACCCCTCACATCCCGCACAATGCAGAGCCCCACCGCAGCCAGGCGAGGCTGCCGTCCCCGGCCCCAGCCCAGCCCCGGCCGCTCCACAATGCTCCGCCATCAGCAATCAGAATTTCCTCGCCGGCCGCTCATACAAAATCAAGAGGCAAAATAATTGAGTCAATAGCGCTGCGAAAGGATTGCTCCTTCAGCCCCATTCTTGTGCTAACAATCCTCCAGCAGGGCCGAGGATTCAAAAGCTCGGGGAATCAAAAAGGAATTGATTTGATTCAGAGCTTTAGCCCGGGCTGTATTTAACACATCATTTCTGCTTGCTCTACATAGAGTAGAAACTGTTTGAAGGCAGAGACGGGGGAGCACAGGAGCAGGAGAATATTCTGGATTTGCTGCTTTTACGAGGGGGTTGGACACACACTGTCCCCCAGAGAGACCCTGGGGACCCACACAGGGACACTCGGGGCTCCAAATCCCCTGAGCATCCCCCGAGCCCGCACTGAAACGGGAGCAGAGGCAAGGAAGGGAAGGGAAGGAAGGGAAGGAACACCCAGACACACGTTCATGACATCTGTGATCGTTCCTGAGAGCCCTTCTCAGCCTGGTTTATATCTACGAAAGGGAAAGAGAACTCCTCACCCAGCTCCAGCATCCCACCAATGAAGACAAAGTGAAAATGCAGAATTTCCCCAGATTCCTCTAAATGTGAGGGCAACAACCACTGGGAGAGGATCAGCCACAAGAACAACCCCCAGCCCCTCCAGGGCTGCTCTGCAAACCACACATCAAAACATCAGCAACGCTGCGGCACTCAGAACACCCAGCCTGAAACACTCCCAGAAAAACCCGAATGAATGAAGAGCAGAACAGCACCCAGGCAGTGCCGAGAACATTCCAGCAGTTCCTCTGCTCGCCGAGTGGCACATGGAGCTCCGTTAAACCCTTCTGGGTCGTTTCACCCCTGGCAGAGCCCAGCTGGAGGCTGGCACGGCGGGGACCCCCAGACCCCCACCCAGGCAGCTGATGGGATGCGCTGATGAGCCAGCCGTGTCGCTGTAATAAGGAGTGTTTATTTGAATAATAAGGTCAGGGAGTTAAGTAGTTGGTATTCCACTCATAGGAAGCAGTTTGCACAGTGTCACTAATAATTAAAGGGGTTTTTTGACTAATCTAGTTGCTCTTCCTAAATATACTCCACTCTGTTCAAGAAACTCATCAAAGCAGCGAAGTGATCTTCGAGGTTATTAATCTCCTTTGCTCCACAGCTGGAGCAAATTTATTTGCTTGAATTAGCATGTAATAAACTTATAATAAAGCTGCCATATCCCTCGCTTTAGAGCTATAGTTTGTGTAATGGGTAGTTAAATGCAGGTGATGCAGCCGTGGGCTTTGGACTGGGGGAGAAGGGGAAAGGGAAATCTCACCAGAGGGCTCTGCTATGCCCAGCGCTGGAGTTCATGGGATTCCTGCCAGAACAGGAAAAGAAAAACTTTTTGGAGACTAGTGGGGCAGATATGGGGCAGAAATTGTTCCCTGTGAGGGTGGGGAGGCTGGCACAGGGAGCCCAGAGAAGGCTGGACAGGGTTTGGTGGAAGTGGAAGGTGACCCTGCCCATGGCAGAGGGGTGGAAATGGAATCTTTAAGGTCCCATCCAAACCATTCCATGATTCTGTGACTCTGCCAGCCCCATCAGCAGCCCCAGCAGCCCCTTTGCCATCTCCAGACCACCAGAACAGCTGAGACCTGTTCATCAAAGGAGGGATCTCAATGAACAGTGGGTACCTTCCCTGGCCACCAGAGGAGAATGAGTCCCAAAAACCCCCTCAGGCCGCCCAGGAGGGGTGAACCCCAGCCCCAGCCCTGTGCAGAGCCAGGGGCAGCAGGGGATGCTCAGGGTGGCACTGGAGCTGCCAGAGCAGCACCCGCGGATCAGGAATAATTCAAACAGGGCTGAGCTCGGCACAGGGTGTCCAAGTGAGAGGAATTAAATCGCCTCAGTTCACAAAGCTGAGCCTTTCTGGGCTGCAGTTTCCCATGGACCATAAATCCCCTGGGTTCCCCTTCCTGCAGAGCCTCCCAGCCCATTCCGTGGCTGGAGATGGGGCTGGATGGGCACAGAGCAGAGTTCAGCTGCACAGAGCCGGGCCCCCTCCTCCTCCTCCTCACGGGGTGTTATTCACACAGCCCGGGCAGTAAATAATTTTTCCCTCTCTCCATTTCAGCTCTTTTCTGTTCCTGCTCGGCGCTGGAGCAGGGCCTGAGCATTAGCCAGAGGTGTCAGAGGTGTTAGACAAGGTATTAAGGAGGTGTCAATGGTGAAATAGCTGGGATTACAGTAAAGTCTAAATAAGGTGTAAAATAAAACCAAAGGTGATAAAGTCGTTGATAAGAAAAGCTGGGGGAAAAATAGGAGTGCAATTATTTTTCATCCTGCTTGTTCACTCTCACAGTGCATTATCTATGGCTTTGCAAAGACTTAAGTGAGATTTTTTTTCTCCCAGTCGATGGTATTTTCTGCAGGCAGCACCACGGCAAGGGAGCACCAGCAGCTGCACACAAACCCTCACTGCCCAGGGATGCTCCTTGCTGCTCCTGCATCCCTGTCAGGGACAGAAGGGAGCGCAGGGGCCTTGGGCAGGCTGTGCCCTGGATCCAGGGCTCACCTTTTCCAACAGGAGCACTTCCACCATCCCCACTGCCCCAGCCAGGCTCAGCAGAGCTCTGCTCCCCTCCCCGAGCCAGCCGTGCACGGGGAACAAAATAATGCACGAAATTACTCCGGATGGCAAATGCACAAATTAGCCTTGATTGCCATCCGGGTCCCACAGCCTCCTCTTCCTCATCAGCCCTGTGTGTGTGCAGAGCTGCTCTGCTCTGCAGGGCTCAGCGCCAGGGCAGCCCCCCAGAATGGGAACCCCAGGGACCTTCCAGGCACCCCCAAAGGGAGGGAGGTGCCTTTGTGCCTTTTCAGCAGCAAAACTGCAGGAGGATGCCATGGCAGAGCTGTGCTGAGAGCCCCTGGTCTGGCCCTGAACCCAGGGGCCCTTTCTGCTAGGCACAAACCAAAATTACTTTTTTTTTTTTTTTTTTTTTTTTTTTTTTTTCCGAGAAAAACACAGGGGAATAATTCTGGTGAGGAGGAAAGGAAAAAAAAAAAAAAAAAGTTATTTGAAAGCACATTCATCTGCAATTCTCAGCCCAGTGCTGTGAAGGGTTATTAACTGATTGGATTTCATCACATCCCACTTTGCTGTTCAGAGGCTGATTGTCCCAGATTTGCATTTCTCCTGGACAGGCAGCGCTCCTGGCCCCACGGTGGGCACAAGGCTGTGCCCTGTGCCCTGGGATGGCAGCGGGAGCTCAGCTCCATCCCATCGTGGTCCAAGCACAGGAACAGCTCTCCTGCATCACCCCTGAGGTCACCCAGGAGCTCCTTCCCAGCAAACCACCCCTGCAATTCCATCTGGGGGTGCCCAACAGCCCAGCCTGGCCTGGGAGATGAGATCAAAGCCAGAATTTGGGCAGGGAGGACAGAGCCAGCCTGGCCCTGAGCGTGGGGATGGCAGCAAGGGGCACAGCCTGGGGGTCTGCTCTGGAAACCCACCCAGTCTGAATGCCAAAGACTCTCAGAATGGGTTGGGAGGGATCCTAAAGATCATCCCATTCCCCAGCCATGGCAGGGACTGCTCAGAGCTCCATCCAGCCTGGCCTGGAATGCTTCCAGCCCCAATTTTAATGTCCCCAAAGAGTTCTGCATCCCAGCCTGGGGCACACACACGGAGCAGGGGCAGCCCGGGTGCTCTGGGTAACCTCCCTGTCCAAAACCCTTCACTCCTGCCCACAATAAAGCCCCAAAGAGCTGCACCCCAGCACCAGGGTGATTAATATTGAACATCAACAAACAAAACCATTGCAAAGTCAACAGTTTAGGGGAGGAGGGGCTGCCACAGCCCCGCGGTCCTGGGGATTATTTTAAATGTGCAAAACGCCATCTCTCTAAATAATCAAACCGCACTGCTGCGACTCGGAAATTGCCACCCACGGCTACAGCTCCAATTTTAAACGCATCCTCGAGTCAATCTTGGTAAATTCCACATTAAATATTGATCAGCCCCAGAGAGGGCTGGGGCTGCGTGTGCAGCATGGATGTGCCAAATTCAAACAGCAGTGTCTGGGAAGGACAGAATGCCCAAATCACAGCACAGATCCCAGCCCAAATCACAGCACAGGACACAGCCCAGGGCACAGTGACATCTGCAGGGGCAGGGACACCACCATGGCCCCGTCCCACCAGGAACCTGCCTGGATGAGCAGCACATGGAGACACACAGAGGAGACAAGGAAGGATCCCCACTGATGGACAGTGCCCAAAGCACCATGAGGAATATTTAAACATGGACACAGGAAGGAAGGAGACGAGGGCCAGTGCTTCCCTTCTAAAACCCCAGCTCCAGCCATATTCCACAGGAGTGCATGTCCAAAATATTCAAGTTACAGCATCAGGGCAGTTCTGGTACCCAAATTCACACCATCACTCCTTGGAGGGCTCCAAGGGGGAGGTCTGAACCACCAACATTCCCACTGATCCCATTGATTGTTGGGAAATGATCCCTTCTATTTCCAAATCCCCAAATATTTTGCACACATGTATGTGTATATATATATATATGCCTGAAGTATTATGAAATCACACTTGAAACCCAGATTCCAACTCCATTTCCCAACCACTTGTATAAATTTTTCATTATAGATTGCTGCCCTGCAGTGGAACCAGAGGGCAACTTTATTAGAGGCTGCCTGGCAGCAGGAGAATGAGCCAGTCAACAGCTCCAGATATTCCTCTGCCAGACATGGCAGAGTGCTGGAAATGGAACAGATTATATTAAAAAAAAAGTAATTCAGAGCAATTTCTAGTAAAGAGTCAAAGAACCATATAATTCAACATTTATATAGACAAGGCTTCAAGGGAACTCTTCAAAAAAAAAAAAGGAGGACGAGGTAACGGTGAAAAACTCTGGTTTGATTTTTCCTCTTTCCCCGATTTCTTTTTTCACCTGCCCTGTTGGTTTGTGCCGCCCTTGGCCTGGCAGCCCCTGCAGGGACAATTCCAGCTCCCAGTGCCTGGCTAAGGGCAGCTCCAGCTGTTCCTCCCAAAGCTGCAGCCAAGCAGGGCTGCCCTGCTGCACCTGCATGGGGCTGAGCGTTCCCAAAAGTGCCCACGTGCAATTTTCCTGTTCCCCCTCTCCCCTGGCTCAGTGCTGGTGCTCTGAGAGGAGCAGAGGAGCAGACAGACCCTTTTCTGCCTTTTCTCCGTGATTAATTGAGGTGGGAGCTGCTGGTACCCTCAGCATCCCTTGGTGTGCAGCTGCAGGAGCCCCGCGCCTTCCCCGCCTCGTTTGTCATCTCCTGACACTGATGAAGAGCTGCTCCAGGAGGGAACATCTCCATATCAAAGCTGCTTGCATCATCCTTTTGCAAACTACCTGCTGCATTTCCTGGCCTGGTTTCCTCTCTGATCCCCAGCTCCTGTTCCTTCCCTCCCTGAGCCCCAGCACCGGGGCTGGAGGCTCCTGGGGAGAAACGGGGTCACTCTGCTCCCACAGGGTCCAGCCCGAGCCAAAAACAGCTCTGCAGGCAATGGTGTGGGATGGAAACAGCCCAAGCTGTGATGGGAATCACTCTTGGCAGCACCTGGCATGGGACAGAGCTCTGGGACTGGGGATGGAGGAGATACAGAACCCCTGGGACTGGGGATGGAGGTGATACAGAGCTCCTGGGGATGGAGGTGCTATAAAACTCCTGGGGATGGAGGAGATACAGAACTGAGGATGGAGGAGCTACAGAGCTCTGGGATTGGGATGGAGGAGACACAGAGATCCTGGGGAATGGAGATGCCACAGAACTCCTGGGGATGGAGGAGATACAGAGCTGAGGATGGAGGAGTTACAGAGCTCTGGGACTGAGGATGGAGGAGCTGCAGAACCCCTGGGACTGGGATGGAGATGCCACAGAGCTCCTGGGGATGGAGGAGCTGTGAGCCTGCACTGGATCTGCAGCTGCCTGGGGGAGGTGGAAACAGCCCCTAATTCTCAATATCACCCCAGGGCACAGTGTGTGCAGCAGGAAAGCAAACACTGACCCGCCCTGAGGGGCACCACAGCCACAGGAGCAGCTTTGTGCAGCCAGGGCACCCAGAGCCCGGGGGAAAGCCCTCTCCTGCTTTCCCAGGGAGCAGATTCCTCCTGGGAGACCCCGAAGGGAACAGCAAGGAATTGCTGCATTGGTTTTAATCCAGGGATGCTTTTCTGTCTATGATGGCACTTCAAGAAGAGCCTAATGAGCAGCCCCTCCCTGGTTTGAGAGGCACAGGCAGGTCAGCAAACAGCCCAGACTCATCAGCATCCCCTCAGCCTCTGCTCCCCAGCCCTGTGGGCAGCACGGTGTGCTTCCAAAACTGGGGCATGGCACAGCCTCTGTGACCACAGCAGCCACCAGGAACGGCCTGTGACATGGGGAACTGCTGATCCCAGCAGCTCTGGGGTGGGCAAGGGGACTCTGTGGGGTGTGAGCATCCCTCCTGCTGCAGGCAGGACTGCAACCAGGAGCACTCCAAATCCTGAGCCAAACACACCCAGAGCGGGTGCACATCCCCAGGTGGGCCTGGGGACACAAAACACACCCAGAGTGGGTGCACACCCCCAGGTGGGACACAAAACACACCCAGAGTGGGTGCACATCCCCAGGTGGGACACAAAACACACCCAGAGTGGGTGCACATCCCCTGCAGGGCCTGCCCAGCACCCCAAACAAACCAAAACTATCAAACCAAGCTTTCTGACAAACCAAAATCTCCTTCCTGGAACCCAGCTCAGCCTGCAGTTCCTGGGAATTGAGTTTCTAGCAAACCGAAACCTCTGCAATTCCTGGGAATTGTGTTTTTGACAAACCAAAAACTCCTTCCTCTTCCTGGCTCTGAGCTCAGGCTGCAGTTCCTGGGAATTGTGTTTCTGGCAAACAAAACTCTGCAATTCCTGAGAATTGTGTTTCTGACAAACCAAACTCTGCAATTCCTGGGAATTGTGTTTCTAACAAATCAAACTCTGCAATTCCTGGGAACTGTGTTTCTGACAAACCAAACTCTGCAGTTCCTGGGACCCAGCAGGAGGGTCTGTGCTCCCTCCCTTCACCAGCCTGTGTCAGCAGTTTGTTCTGCAGCCCTGTAGGTTCTCCAGTTTAAAAATAAAATAAGGAAGAGGCATTTTCAAAGCTTTAATGGCTTTGAAAACAACAGGGAGAACTCTCTTTACTGCAGGAGAGGTTAATGATCTCCCTGTGCTACAGAACCGGACTGGACATCATAATAAATAACCTTAATAAGATATTTATATCACCCAGAGCTGCTGGGCGCAGGGAGGATTTCCATGGTTCAGGGGGTGCCAGGTGGGGAATGCTCACAGTGAGGGCACTCAGTTAAAAATGGAAATTATTACTCAGACAGAGAGGGACTGTACCTTACCCTGCCTGCCAGGGCTGTGCCCTGCTCCGGGGGCACTGAGGGGGCCCTGCATGGACAGCAGGGTGACACCGGGGCAGGGTGACACCGGGCCAGACTGACATCAGGTCAGGGTGCCACCACACTGGCCCTGCTCCCCAAGGGACACTCAGTGACCGTGACCAGGCGTGGCAGGCACAGAATGGGGAGCGTGGCAGGCACAGAGAAGCTCAGCTCGCCCCACCTGCCCTGCAGGGACACAGGGACACAGGGACACCCTCCAGCCCTGCCCCTGTGTGGGGTGACAAGCCCAGGACATCACTCTGCTCTGCCCCGTCCCTGGAGGTGGCAGATCCTCACAGAGCCCAGGGGACACCTCAGGGCCCTGCACAGCCAGGGGGGCACAGACTGCCAGGACAGCCCCAGAAACCCCAGCACAGAGTGGGGACACAGCCCCACAAAGCCAGAACGGGGTGGGGACACAGCCCCACAAAAGCAGCACAAGATAGGGACACAGCCCCATAAAGCCATCACAGGATGGGGACACAGCCCCACAAAGCCAGCACAGGATGGGGACAATGCCCCACAGAGCCAGCACAGGATCGGGACACAGCCCCACAGAGCCAGAACAGGATGGGGACAGCACAGGGACACAGCCCCCTAAACCCCAGAACAGGGTGGGGACACAGCCCCACAGAGCCAGCACAGGATGAGGACAGCCCCACAGAGCCAGCACAGGATGGGGACACAGCCCCATAAAGCCATCACAGGATGGGGACACAGCCCCACAAAGCCAGCACAGGATGGGGACAGCCCCACAGAGCCAGCACAGGATGGGGTCACAGCCCCACAAAGCCAGCACAGGATGGGGACAATGCCCCATAAAGCCACCACAGGGTGGGGACAGCCCCACAGAGCCATCACAGGATGGGGACACAGCCCCACAGAGCCAGCACAGGGCGGGACAGCTCAGGGTGCCCCCGCAGCCCAGCTGCTGCAGGCACCGATCCATCAGCACACTCAGGAGCAGGAGGGCTCGGTCGGTCCCCCCGGGCATTCATCACCTTCCCTGCAGCCCTGAGCCCGGACAGAACCATTCATCAGCACCGTATCAGCCCTGCAGCCCGGCCAGGCCCCTTTGTGTGGGTCCCTTCCCATCAGAGGCAGATAAGATTATCAGCCAGGAGCAAGACACCCATTGAGCTACACCTGACTGGAAGAATGGGATTTTATTTTATTTTTTTTATTTATCCCCCTGTCTCAAAGATGAGCTGTTTCTTGTCTTGTCAGACCACATCCTTTTCTTGAAAGAACCGGCTTTAAGAATCCAATTTGTCAAGCCGGACAATCATTTGAGAATCCATAAAAAGCCTCGGTGACTTTATCAAAAAAAATAAATCAGAAGGTTTTAAATGGTAACTGAAAGGGATTTGAAAATGGGTTGAGTGGCCTACATCAATTAATCTTCAGAGAGCTGTGGCTTTGTGAAGCTGGAGTGGCAGAGAAGTGTCAAAAACTAGTTACTGGGCTGGAGGAGATGGAAGTCATCGATATTTCCCCTCTCCTTTTTCTCTTTTCCTCTGTCTCTGACTCCCCAGAGCGCAGTGAGGGATCCCCCTGGCACAGGGCACTGCCAGCTGGGCAGGGCTGGGGGCCAGGCCAAGGGGGGGCAGCTGGTGAGGGTCTCTGTCCTGGGGGTGTCTGTGCACAGCAGGGGCAGCCAGCAAGGGCCAGAGCTGCCCTGGTACCCTGGCTGTGCCACTGTCACTGTCACTGCTGCCACCGTGCCAACAGGGACAGCCCTGGCAGGGACATCGGGCTCTGCTGGCACTCAGGAGCCACGAGGGACACGGGGACACCTGGGCATGAGGGGCATTGTGGCACCCGGGGAGGGACATGGGGACACCTGGGCATGAGGGGCATTGTGGCACCCAGGCAGGGACACGGTGACACCTGGGCAGGGACCTTGTGGCATCTGGATAGGGGCACAGTGACACTTGGGGACCCCCAGCTCCACTGGGGAAGGAGAGAGGAGGGCACAAGGACAGAAATGAAATTATCTCAGTCCAGCCTTGGGGCCACCATGGCAGGGGTGTCCCTGGATGGGCTTTGAGGTCCTTCCAACCCGACCCATTCCCTGATTCTCTGATAACAATAATGAGAATATATTCAATATCAGGCAGCATCCTTGGGCCACCTTTCCCACTCCTCGTGTTCTGCCCTGCCAGCTCCCTTCTGCCCACTCTAACCAAGGTGTCCCTGCCCATCCCTGGTGCTGGAGGTGATTTCTGCCCCCTCCCCATCCCCTCGGGGCTGGCAGGGAGTGCAGGAGCTGCAAAAGGAGGGATTCAAACGGCCCAGAACAGCCAGAGCCTGGAACTGCCCCGAGCCCAACCAGGGTGTGACAAACACAGCCCAGGGATCACCCAGGGACACCTGGATGGAAACAACAACGGGATGCACGATTTGCCATGGAAATAAAGGGCTCGGGAGGAACCGGGAGGGAAGGGAAGGCCAGGCTGCTCTGGGATGTGAGGGGCTCCAGATGGCTCCGCGGTTTAGCGCAATAAAAAATTCAATCTGACAGGCAAGTGTGGGGCTGGAGAATAATAATAAGACAAATAATTTCCTTAAAAAAACCCGAAAGGAACCTAACAGCCCAAAGATATCTTCATTTGCCGCAAAGAGCAGAGCCCATCGGTTATTTACTGCAGTTGGGAGCGCGTTCGGGAGCTCTCAAGCGCTGTTTTGTTGCAGAAGCACATTGTAAGGACACTTTGCTCGCTTCCCAGCCGGGGGAAATGGATCTGCCTTGGAACTTGGCCAAAGTCCGGGCTCTGAAGCGAAGGTGATAACTTTACCAATTAAATATGGATGTGGTTTTCCCCCCTCTCCTCCCCTGGAACACTTCTGCTCTGCCATTAGGTGATGATATAGAGACACCGGCCTCCCGGTGCAGCTTAATTGCTCCTATATAGAAAAATGATGAGCTCCATTGCTCGGCACAAGGGCTGCCGTGGCCACTTGCCGCCTTATTAATAGGTGATAGCGCCTGGGTATAATTCCTGTGCCCCAGGAAAGGCAGGAGACAGCAAAGCCCTGCTCAGCAAACACCTCAGCAAACACTGCCGAGCTGCTCCGCCGAGCAGCCAGGGCTGAGGAGACGCTTCGTGTTTAATCACACACTTAAAGCGTTTTGCTGAGCTGATGCTCGGCGCGGGGCAGACAGGATGCGCTCCCAATTAAGTGATCTTTTATCCCCATATCCTGGAATTTGTCTTTTTTATTGATACCCAGCACAGACAATCCTGTGTTTTGCAATCTGCCGCTCAATGATTTTCAGTCCCGGGTGAAGCCTGGGCGAGCTGAGGACCAGAAAAAAGCTGTTGTTTAAATGAGCATGGAGTTGTTTTAATGAGCAGGGACCTCAGAAGGGGCTGGGAGCAGAGGGGGCTCTGGGATATCCTGTCCTGGGATGGAAAAGGGGCAGAAATCACCTTTAGCACACAGGGATGGGCAGGGACACCTTGCTCAGAGCAAGCAGGAGGGAGTTTGCAGGGCAGAACACGAGGAGTTGGACAGCTGGCCAAAGGATGCTGCTATATTACATTATATTTACATTATATATATAATATATATTATATATTATATTATATTATATTAATCATAGAATCATGGAATGGATTGGGTTGAAAGGACCTCAAAGCCCATCCAGGGACAACTCCCCCTATCCCAGGCTGCTCCCAGCCCTGTCCAACCCGGCCTTGGGCACTGCCAGGGATCCAGGGGCAGCCCCAGCTGCTCTGGGCACCCGTGCCCGGGCCTGCCCACCCTCACAGGGAGAATCCCTTCCCAATATCCATTTATTCTATTATTATTCAACCTTTGGTAAAGCAGTACTGCAGGTTCTCAGTCTTCCCCTCCTCAGCAGCCACTAAGTCTCTCCTAAAAATCCACATTTCCCTCTGCTTTCCAACAGTGCCTCTAGGAATAAGCTTTTTTGAGGGATAGGAAATTGGGGAGCACGGAAAGCAGGCGGGCAGGGGGTTTGCATTCCCCTGCTGGGGCTCCCAGGGTTGATTTTCATGCCCAGAAGCTGCGGTGGGCACGGGGGGAGCGGAGCAGGAGGGAGAGGCCGCGGGTAAATTGATGGCAACAGGAAAAGCTGCAGCTACAAATGGCCTGAGAAAAGGCGTGATGAGATGTGACTGCCCTGGGTGCGGAGAGCGAAATGGGAAAAGACCACCTGGACGGGGAGAAAACGCCGCTGATTGCTCGGGGAAAAACGGAGTTAAGGATCATTGGAACGGACAGGGCAATCTGGCGGCGCCGGGATTGATTCCAGGGCGAGGAGGGGCTGCCGAGGGGGCACGGGGGACACAGGGGACACGGGGGGACACACAGCTCCGGCCACCCCAGCCAGCCCCGGGGGGATCGGGGGTCGCCCTGCCCAGCCCCGTCTCTGCCCGGAGGGGAGCAGGAGGCACACAGACCGATTTGGGGAGCACAATTTGGGGTCACACACGATTTTGGGTGGGCCAGGCTCCCGCATCTCCCCCAGCCCAAGGATCCTGACCCCAGTGCTGCTCTGTGCCCCGGCTGTGGGTTCGCACAGCAGAGGGGTCTCTAAAGGTTGTGCAAAGATTACCGCGCAATTAACGGACCCAATTAACGCTCCCAATTAACGGGTCCAATTAACGGGCCGGAGCAGCACCAGCTCTGCCTGCCCCATTTCCAAACCCGAAGGGCACCGGGCAGCTCCCCCCACACATCTGCACCGCTCCTGAGCACACCCCGGCAGAGATAAGATAACAACGATGATGTGCCCATTGCTCTACCTTGGCGTTTTTAAGCCGTCTCATCTCAGAAATGGGCCCATTCCAGCCCATTTTGCACCACAACCTGTTGGGCCCTGTCAGGCTCGGGCAGATGGTGGGGCTGCACTCACACATCACCCCTGGAGCACCAGACAGGCTGGGACCCGACACTGCTCCCTCCAAGGTCACAGAGCCACAGAATGCTCCGGGCTGAAAGGGACATTGGGGACCATCGACTTCCAACCCTGGAACTGCCGGGATTCCTCCAGGGAAGGGAAGAACCAAGGGCACAGACTGACCCAGCTCCCTCTCACCGACCTGCCTGACAGCCCTGAGCCCTTGCAGGATGGAGATTCTGTTTGCTCTGGGTGCTGACCAAGCCTGCAGCAGCTCTGCAGCCCCTGTGACACCAGAGGAAGGATGTAGATTCGGTTTGCTTTGCTCTGGGTGCTGACCGAACCTGCAGCAGCTCTGGAGCCCAGCTGTAGGACAGCACTGTCTGCAGAGATGGAGCCCTGCACAACACACATTTCTCCAAACGTCCCTTCTCGTGCCATTAATTATGTCTGGGGTTACTAAACACGAGCAAATTAGGATGATTTCCTTCCCAGCACCACGAGCCTGAGTTTGCTATTCCCTTTCTCTCAGCTCTTCCATTAACGCCTGTACAGATGATTTCCCTGCCAGGCTGGCCATGCCTGATCACAGCTCCCCGGCATTCCAATCCACCCAGTCCTCGCTCACTGCAACTCCGAGTGCTCCGCTAATTCCTCTCCTCGTTGCAATTCCACATTCCCAAATACCGGGAGCAATGGCAGCAGCGCTCCTGCCGCTGTTCCCAAATTAAATGAGCCAGGAGGAAAAACACTCGGAGAGGTTTTCAGCTGAGTCTTTGTGCTCTGAAGGACGTTTTAAAGGCAGGGAACACAACCGGGCTCCTGCGGGCGTTCACGTTCAGGATTTCATCACCAGAAATGGCAAACGGGGCTTGGAGCAGAGCAAAGAAAGGGGTTAAGAGGATGTGACTTCTTTTCCAACCCTCCCAGTGTCCCACAGAGCAGGGTTGGTCATCTTGGCTGTATTTTTGGGGCTGGAGAAAATGGAGAGCTATCAGCAGCAAAAGGTGGAGCTCAAATAACCTTTTTAACCCAAGGAATTGCAAAATAAAGGACATTTTTTAAAAACTGCCGTTTTGGAGGGCCCCTCAATAAAGGCACATGGAAAGTACCTGGAGAAGAGGCTGTGGCACCTCAGAAATTCCCCCTGGGCCCCTCCGTGTGCCCACCGTGCCCCACAGTGCCAGGAAGGAAAACAAACAGCGGCAGAACGCAGAAAACTTTCAGTCTCTGTGCTGTTAATTATGATCTTACTTTGCACAGAGAAGCTGTCATTCAGGCGCCGGTAATGGATAGTTTCTATTTCAATTCTCCCTCCACCCTATTATCTTTTATAAAATCCAGCCAGGCCGGTGATGGATTGATAAGGGCCGGTCCCGGCGGCTCCCGTGCACACCCAACTCCTGTATCTTTTTAAATATTTCACTCGCTTGAGATCTTTATTTCACATTTCGATTTCCTGCAGCACAGTGAATTCATCTTAGTCAAACAGTCAAGTTCTCTCCGAGTCTGTTATCTTCTCCCCTCCGTAAACCCAGCCCCAGGACAAACCCAGCCCCGGGATAAACCCGGACCAAAGGGACCTCGGGAGCCCCAGGCCGGACACCAGCGGGAAATTCAGCGCTCAAACCCCGCTCTGGCCCCTCCAAGGCAGCTCCAGCTGGGCTGGAAAAGCGCCTGGAGCTTGGGGGCAGCGGGGCCGGGGCAGCCGCTCCCGGCAGGGAAAACGCGGGATGGTCCCGGGACAGCGGCCGTGCCAGGCAGAGCCGGACTGAGCTCCCGGGCCCGCAGGCACAGCTCAGCCTCACTGGGATGTGCTTTTCCCCCTCCAAATCACAGATTTTTAAATATCCCAGCAGCGAGGAGCGCAGAGCATCGCACGGGATGCTGCCCCGGGAACCGACAGCGCTGCCCGGCCGGGGAGGAGATGGGAGCGCTCAAACCGGGATAACAGCGGGATAAAACAGCGAACAGGTAAAGCAGAGTCACCTTCTGGCTGCTGTGGCGGCCGCAGCGCCGAGCGCGATCAGGCAGCACCCCCTGGTGCCACCGCGGCACCGGCGGGGATGGAGAACGGGACACGGGAAACCCGGAGAGCCGGGAAAACTCTGCTCAGGAAAGGCCGGAGAGCCGGGAAAATTCTGTTCGGGATGGATGGAGAGCCCAGGAATCACTGTCCGGGATGGAGAGCGGAGAGAACTCTGCCCAGAAAAAGATGTAGAGCCGGGAAACCTCTGCCCGGGAAAGGATGGAGAGCCAGGAAAACTCGGCCCAGGAGGGATGGAGAGCCGGGAATCACTGCCCAAAAAAAGATGGAGAGCCGGAAAAACTCTGCCCGGGAAGGCTGGAAAGCCGAGAACCACTGCTCGAGATGGATGGAGAGCTAGGAAAACTCTGCTCAAAAAGGATGGAGAGCCGGGAATCACTGCCCAGGAACGCTGGGGGTTGGCCCCCCGCTCTCCCTGCATGGACACCCCCCGGTGGATGCCCCTCAGACCCAGCCCAGTCCCGCTCCCAGCACCGACCCGCAGCTCCGGGACCGTCCCCGTCCCTCCTGCAGCAGCCAGGAGCTGCAGGACCGAGGGATCCCATCCGGGGCATTGATTTCCCTCCTGGGGATCAGCTCTGGATCATGGCAGGACACGGAGCTCGGGTTCACTCCCCTCCCCAGCCATTGGGGCGATCTCCTCCCCCAGGGTCAAGCCCAGCAGCAGGGCACCCAGTAAATCCATCTGCAGAAAGGTGATTTGTCTCCAGGGGAAGCCATGGAAATTCCCAAACGCTCCTAAATATCCATTTTCTGGCTCTAAACCATCAGTAAGTTGCCAGCTGGGGAACGCGTTTGTCTGCTCCCCTCTGTGTATTTTCTGCTTTTCATTATAATTTGCTAAATAATACATTACAATGAGTTATTTATCACACTCCGGCCTCCTCCACGGCAGGGAATTTCACCCATAAATCAGACACACAAATACCTGCTGGCATGGCTGCAGGTTTAACCCACAGCCCCCAGCTTTGCTGAGAGCCACCACGGGCTCAGTGACAGCCAGCACAGGGACAAGGGACAAGGTCCAGCACTGGGAGTGACCAGGGAGGGACAGCAGGGACACCTGGGGACACAGAGCTTGGGCAGCTCCAGGTTGTCACTGCTGGGAGATGGGACAAGGACAGAGCTCATCTTCAGCAGGAGGGAAAATTTATGATCCCTCCTTTCCAAGCCACTGTACCCCTCCCTTTGAAACAAATTGGTTTGCAAATGTGGATTAATTTAACTTCACGCCACCTTAAATCAACACTACCCAGGCCCACAGATTGGGAAAATCAAGGCATGGAAGGGAGAATTTTTAAAAAAGCAGAACTAGGAACAAAACCCTCTCTCTGTGCTTTAACTACAAAATCATCTTTCCTCATTAGCAGCTAATCAGAACTACCAGAGGGGAAGAGATTACAGACAGGGCGGAGAGGGGAGGAACTCTCAGAAATACAGACATCAGAACAGATTTTCATTTATTTACCCATTTATCACAGTGAGTCACAGGCTTTGAGTTCATGAGTCTGCATTAGCCTCGCAGGATTTTGGGATGCAATCTCCAAAATCTCAGAAGCGAACAGGTCACAGCCACCACGTGCCGTCTCAGGAAGGAGAAAATCAGCACTTTGGGGTTGCTCTGGGAAGTCTGAGATTGCTTTGCCTGCTGGATTATAGAGAGGCACTAATCTTCCCAGCTCCTAATCTCCCCGAGATGCTTTATCTGAGACGGGCTCCGTGGGGAGCAGCCCAGCTTGGCAGGCTCTGGGATGGATTCCAGCGGCCCTGGAGCCAGGGAAGGGCAGCCCCAGGGTGGGCATGGACAACACAAACCTGGTGTTGTTCCTGTGCTGAGCAGCTCCAGAACCAGCCAGGTTCCCAGGGCCTGCAGCCCTTCTGCTCCCCCAAACACCTCTGTGTGCTTAGACACCAAAATAAACCACCAGCAGCTCAGGGGCTTTTTTCCCCTCCCCATTTTCCTCCAAAATTATTTGCAAGAAGCCAGGAGTTGTGTTTACTCCAGGCAGGGGATGTCTGGTTTAGAGTTTTCTTTTCTCTCCTTCATTCATCCCAGCTCTGTAGAAGTGAGGAGAGGCTCCCACACCTGAGCACACCCTGGGCTGTCCCCAAGGTCTCTGTGGGTCACAGCAGCTCCGGGATGTCCCCACAGGGCTCCCCCTGCACAGAGCATCCCCAGCCCACGCTGGGAAACCAGGAATGTGTTTTTAAACAAGAGGAGGAAATGGTGTCTTTGTGTCAGGCGAGTGGAAGAAATCCAGGACCAAGAGACTGCAGAGCCTTTCCACTTCAGACAGCAGGTGCTCTCCAAGATGTGGTTATGGCAACAAAATAAATGATGGATAATTGCTTTTGTGACAACTTGCCAATTAAATTAGACTCAGCAGAATAACATAATGACAATTTGTTATGCTCTGGTGGGCACTAACACACCAATCATAATTAAATGCTATGACTGAAATAGAATGCTGCTGTACACAGGAATATATAACCCCAATTCCCTCCCAGTGAAACATTATAGGTTCAGACTTGATTTCAATTTCTGGAGGATAATAGCATTAGCGCACATCAGAATGAGCCTGCAATATGCAGAGAGGCGGCAGCAGCAGCACAGGGGACACACAGAGCCAAGGGCAGCTGGGGCACCGGGCTGCTGTGGGACCCCCGAGCATGGGGAGAGACAGAATCATTGCTGGGCATGGGGAAACTGCAAACCAGGGCTGCTGTGGGACCCCTGAGCACGGGAACAGCTCAGATCAGTGCTGGGGATAGGGAGATTGCCACAGGGACAGCCCAAATCACTGCTGTGGGACCCCCCCAGCACAGGGACAGCCCGGATCAGTGCTGGGGATGGGCAGATTGCAAACCAGGGCTCGGGGAGTGACGCCGGCCCCAGGGCAGCAGCCCCACTGCAAACACCAAGACCACACAACTCACCAGAACGGAGCCACAGTGATTTCTTGGTGCAGCACTTCTTCCCTTTCTGCCACCAAAGCAGCCCCTGGCAGCCAGGCTGAGAGCCATGGGACATACACAGCCTGGCCCCTCTTGGAATGGTTGTTAAAGCATTCATTGAACTCATTGCTGTCCCCAGAGGGAGCTCACCCCAAGCTGGGGTCCCTCAGACTCAGCCCTACCAGGTGACCCAGCCAAAGGGCCCTGGCTGCATCCCTGGGGCAGAACTGACCAACGAGGGGTCAGGGCCTGCCAGGACTCAGCATTTTCTGGTGAAACAGCAGCAGCAGCTCTGTCAGGCACTGCTGAGCTCAGCCTGCTGCTCTCACTGGATTGCTCTGACCCTCCTGTCCTGCACCCCACACAGCCTGGAACTCCAGGACCAGGAATTTCTGTGCCATGGACATTACAGGTGCTGCAGAAGCAAAACACTACAAGAAACACCAAACCAAACTTGTTTAAAAAACCCATTTAAAACCAGAACCAGGCAGGTGGCAGAACTGACACTGCCCAGGTCCTGTGCCATGCCCTGTCCAGCGTGGAAACACAGCACAGCAGAGCCAGCACCCTGCTCTGACTCTACAGCCATCTTCCTAGCAGATACAGATTTCTGGAATATTCCAGAACAGGGCAGGTTTGAAGAGCAAGTCTGTGTGTTCAGCAGGGCTGGGCAGAGGCAAATCCCAGAGGATTCCACAGAGTGGCAATGCCAACAATTTTATATCTTATTTGGAGCCATGTTCCTTAAACACTAAACCCTTCATTATCTGCCTCGGTGAAGCTTGGCATTGGCAAGGTCAGATCACCTGTTTTTCCAGCAAAGCTGATGAATTATTTTGGCTGCTCCAGACATTAGCCCTGATCCTATTAAATCCTTAGTTCCCCTGCCCTCAACACATACCAGGGGATAATCCACGGCCCAGGAACACGTGAAGGGGCTGAGCCGGGCTCGGGGAGCTGCTGCCTGCGGGTTAAACAGAGCCCAAGCTCAGAGCCCGGCCCTGCAGCCCTGAGGGTGCTTGTTCCAGCAGGACACCTCTGCACTGTCAGGGAAGCATCGGTGTAAGGAATGCTGCAGCATCCCTGCAAATCCCTTCAGTGACCCCTCCAAAGGTAGCTCTGCACCCCAAACTCTCAGCACACGCTTTTGGCACCTGGCCTGGAGAACCTCCAGCCTGGCTGTGGAAGGTGTCCCTGCCTTTGGAGCCTGGGGAGCCAGGGCTCGGTGTAAGCGGTCCTCGGCATTCACTGTCCCTGCAAACAGCCCGGCAGGCAGAGAGGAGCTGCCCTCGGCAGGACGGTCAGGAACCGGCACAGGAAAGGTCACCGGGCTGGGCATGGCCAGGCAGGAACGAGCGCTCCGAGGGCTGCGGGGACATCACGGCACAGCAGGGGCTGCGCTGGGTACGGGGCACAGCCCTGGGGCTGCCGGAGCAGCCTCTGCCCTGCCCGGGGCACCGATCCCGCACCCCGGCGCTCTCCATCACCGCAGCTCCCAGCTCGCTGCATCCCCCGCTCCCACCCCGCTGCCTTTTCGGATGTTTCCCGGTGGAAGCCGGGACTCCCGCCCGGATTTCCCCGCCTGCGGGGCTCGGGAGCCGCTCGGTGCCGGGAGCGCGGAGCGCGGCTCCCACCTAGCGGGGAGCGCCGGGGGACCGGGGTTGCGGGACCCTCCGGCCGCTCCTGCTGCCGGGAAAGCGCCCCCACAGTGATAAACCACCCCTGGCTGCTGCCCACAGCTTCTTGATTAAATCCCCGCAGTTAGAGCGGGTCCCGAGCACCGGCATCGCCCTCCGGCCGGGCAAACTCGCTGCTTTAACTGCTTTGATCCGAATTGCACCAAATACTCCAGAACTCGCATCCCCGACCCCGTGGGATCCCCGGCACCACCAGACACAGCAAATCCACGGCGCTGAACGTTCCGACCACTTCTCATCATCCACAGCCTGCCCTGCCCCAGCCCAGGCTCTGCCCTGGCAGCTTCCAGCAGAGCATTCCCACACTCACACCGTGGCACGAGTCCTGCTCTCCCCCCACGGGAACACAGGGTCCCGCACAGATTTCCCGCACAGGTTTCCACGTTCTCCCGCACTTTTAGGCCACGTACCTGTCTCTGGAACCCGGGGTGCTCTCGGCAGGGCAGCACGAACCGCGGGGCAGGAGCGGGGCAGAGCACGGAGCGCACCCACACCCGGCCGCCCCTCACAACCTCCTGCCCTTCCCTGCCGGGCTTTGGCTCCTGGGCGCGAGGCAATCAGCCCCAAACGGCCTCACCTGCGGCCGTGGTCATTAACCACCTGGTTAATTAACCACCTGCAGCTGGTGCCCATCACCGCCCCAGGTGTTCATGGGGAGGAAAACTCCTCACTTCACTCCCCCGGGTCACAGCTGCCCCCGAGGGCAAACCCCAGGGGATTGACTTTTTCAGCAGAAAATAAACCCATTCCAACTTTCTCCTGAGGTGCTCTGCACAGCAGCTCGTTCAGGGCACACCCCAGGCCTTTGCAGGGCTCTAAACTCGATGTTACTGCTGGATCTGGAAATGGATCGCTGCTAAAACACAGAGATTTTTGCTCTTTGTAACAAACCCTGAGAGGGTTTAGCTCTTCTACAGGAGCAGAACTGGGAGTGAAGTTTGACCTCCCAAGGATAACTGGGCAATTCTGCACTCACATTGCTGCCAGGAGGGAAGGGAGGCACAGAAACCAAACCAGGGACATTTCACACCTGCTTTTCACTGTCCCCAAGCTCACCCAGCTGCAGCAGCACCAAACTGGGCAGGGAGGCAGGGGCTGGACAGCAGTCACAGCTGGGAGTGGGGTGGTGCCAGTCTGGGATGTTAAAGAATCACAAATGAAAGAAAAACAACAAAAATCTCAAAGAAAACGACACAAAACAAACTGTTTTTCACAGATCCTGAGCCAAACGTTCAACGAGAGATCAGGCAGCCACTGGGTGTGCAGCATGGGCAGAACTCCCTCCTAACCCAGCAAGGCTGGCTGTGATTTCTGTCCCCGCATGTCCCCAAGCAGCATCACCTTTCCCTCAGCAAACTGCTGCAACACCCCATGTTCACTCTGCCAAGGTGGCCAATTCCATCAGGAGCCACTAAAAACTGCAAAATCTCATTTTCTGCAGTGGCAGCCCTCATCCCACTCTGAATTTAAGGAAATGGTGGGATGGGAAGAGCACATTACAGCACTTCCATAAATAGCAGCTTTCCTCAATCAGCTATAAAAAGATGACACTTGAGACAGCTGCTGGAACACATCACACAGGATCTGCATTCCCCCAGCAGGAAACATCTTCACTACTGCACACCAGACACCTGAACAGGCAGAACTCCAATTTGAAAGGAAATGTTTTAATTTTCCACTTTTACACTCGGTATTTTCCAACTCGGTATCAGAAAACAGTTGTGAACATTAAACAAAATAAGATTATCTGTGAGTTTATCAATGTGGAGCTGGACACAGGGGAGCAGGTGTGCCACGGACGAGCCTGGAGGGCACCAGGATGCTGTTCCTCAGGGAAATGTCCCCAAGGAGGGCTGCAGGTGGCTGCTGGCAGGTGACAGCGCTGTCAGGAGGGACAGGGACTCTCCTTCTGTGTCCCTGCCAGCTCTGGTGGCTGCTCCTGCCCGTCCTTCCTCTTGTCCTGCAGCTCCCCGAGCACAGCCTGGAGCTGGGGCTGTGAGGCAGCATCCCTGGGTGCAGCACCCTGCAGGAAGGACAGCAAAGATCCCATCAAACAGGGGGGAAAGCCTCTGAAGGGTGACTGAGGGGAGCAGCAGCCCTCTGTGTGCCCAAAAGGAGTTTAATTCATGCTGAAATTGCTGAGGAGGCACAGCACAAAAAAAAAAAAATGTCACCACATTGCAGAGAGGCTGCTGAGCTCCAGCTACAACATGGAAAAATTCAAGATACAACAGCAAATACACAAAGCTCCAAATGCTTTATGCATATGCACCATGGATTATTTGAAGGGTTATTCAATTTAATCCCCAGAAAAACATCTTTTCTGGCCCCCAAGTGCCTCAGCCTTGGCCAGACCTGTTCACAACCAGGAGGAAAGTTTTCAATAAGTCCATCAGGTGTGTGCCTGCTGTGCTGAGGGTTTCATTCACTCAGCACTAAGGGCCTGGGAGTGGAGTTTTGTCAATCCCCCAGCCAAGGAAGTCTGGATATTTCTTACTCACTTTGTCCACTCCTCTTCTCTGTAAGAGGATCCCACTGGCTAAAAGGGCTTTTCCTGTTTCTTCAAACAATTTCTCCTCTTCAATCTTCCCCTCTTCCTTCAGTTCATTGTATTTCTCAACAAACCTGGGTAGCAAAGTTGCTGTTTTACACTCAGGAGATGCTCTGGCTCCCTGACTGAAGGGGAGAAGGGGCAGCCTCAGGAACATCTCTGGTTTGATTATCACCTCACCTCTGGCAGGTGGATTTGAAGTTTAACTGAGTCAGGTCGAAAGGTTTGGGGCCATTGCCATAAACTTTGTAAAACTTCCTGCTCAGAAAAGGAAACTGTTGAGATTGTGGAGCTAAATCAGGAGTAAACAGAGCAGAGTCAGAGTACTGAGGGGCAGTAAGAGCATGCACAGAACTGTTCCTCCTTTTCTCGGGAGCCTGTATGAACACCTGGCAGGGTCCCAGGCTGGACACTGGGGCTTGGAGGTGTCCCTGCCATGGCAGGGGTGGCACTGGGTGCCCTTCAGAGCCCCTGGCAGCCCAAACCTGTCTGGAATTCCACAGAGCTTCTTTGTAAACTGTATTAATAAATTCAGGTTAATCACAGCAGCCGTGGGTCAGAGCAGCTCTGGAGCCCAGAGGAGCCTCAACCTCCATTAGAAACACGGGAAAGGGCAGATAAAACACCCTCATTTGTTAAAAAACCACCCTGATTTATCCCCAAAACCACCCTGATTTATTAAAAAAAAACCCCACCCCAATTTATCCCAAAACCCATCCTGATTTATTTTAAAAAACCACCCCAATTTATCCCAAAAACCATCCTGATTTATGCCAAAAATCACCGATTTATGCCACAAACCACCCTGATTTATCCCAAGAACCACCCTGATTTATGCCAAAAATCACCCCAATTTATCCCAAAACTCAGCCTGATTTATTAAAAAAACCACTCCAATTTGTTTTAAAAAACCCACTCTGATTTATCCCCAAACGACCCCGATTTATTAACAAAACAAACAACCCCGATTTACCCAGACCCCCCCGGTTCCCCCCGCAGCCCCGGTTCCCGCACGCACGCCCGCACGGCGTCCTCCCGGTAGAGCACGGCTCCGATGGGGTCGCCGCTCCCGTAGCGCGGCCGCGGCACGCGGTACACGGGCTCCCGCAGCGGCGGGAACGCGGCGTACACGTCCAGCCACAGCGGCTTCCGCAGCAGCCCGATGCGCACCAGGTTCCGCGCCCTGCGGGCAACACGCGGCTCAGGGGGGGCTCGGCGGGCCGCGCTCACGGAGAACCGGCAACCGGCCCGGCTGAACCCCCCCGCACCGGCTGAAGATGCTCCCGATCTTCTGCGTGCGGCTCCCGGCCGTGGCGGCCATGGCGGCCCCGCCGCACGGGCCCCGAGCCCGGCCCGGTGCTGCGCGCACCCGGAAGCGGAACCGGAAATGGAACGGGAACTGAACCGGAACCGGAGCGCCCGCCAGGGTGCGCGGCCGAGTGCCGAGCGCGCCGGGGGGAGGTGCCCAGGCAGCGCCAGCCGATGCCCGAGCCGGGTCGCTCCCATGCATTTGGCGCTGTCGCGACAGACGCGACCGGCCTCGGTGTGCCCCGACAGCCTCGGCCCAGCCCGGGCAGCGCCAGCAGTCCCGGGGCTCGCGGCAGCCTCGCCTCCTATTGTTTGCTGGTGCGGTGTCACAGAATGGCTGGGCCCGCAGCCGTGTCCCACTGCTGTTCCTCACAGTGCCACCCTCATAGTGCCATCCTCATAGTGCCACCCCTCACAGTGTCACCCTCACAGACATCCCCACAGTGCCACCCCACAGTGGGATCTGCACAGGGGACAGTGGGATCAGGCCAGGGGACATGGGATCCACATCGAGGGGCAGTGTGACCCACACCAGCCCTGTCCGCGGCTGCCCATGGCCGCACCCCGCCCCGGACAGCCCCAGCAGGCAGAGTGCGGCCCCAGAGCATCCCAGGCTGTGTCCCAGCCCCAGCAGCTCCATCCTCCCTGTAGGCGGCCCTTCCCGGGCTCTGGGTGCAGCTCGGGAACCGAGGGCAAGGAAGGAAAGCACATCCCATTCCATTCCCGCTCCCAGGCTGCCGAAGGAAGGGGGCAGCACACTTCCACGGCACACCGAGGGCCGGCACGAACCCCGGCTGGGATGGGAGCCCCTGTCCCTGCAGGGAGAGCAGCAATGGAGAGCAGAGCCCCTGCAGCAATTCCAGAGGGAGCTGCTCGGGCAGGCCCTGCGCTCCCCAGGGCAGCCGGGCTGCCTCCAGCCTTTCGCTGCTTTGGACATTTAAGGCAAGATTGCCCTGACTTTTTCCAGGCTTTTCTTCCACAGGGAAGGTTCCCGAGCTGGAAAGCTCCAATCCTGCCGGGAAATGAAAGGTGGCACAGGACAGGGGGGTTCTGTGCTGTCCCTGCAAGTCAGGGGGATGCTCCGTGTGCTTCCCCAGGGATGGCTCCTGGGTTATTGAGGAAACCACTGGACGCAAGTTGAGCCCCATCGGATTTTGGGTGTTTGCATCTCCTGGAGCTGCGCTAGAGCTGCTCCTTCCCTTCCCTTCCCTTCCCTTCCCTTCCCTTCCCTTCCCTTCCCTTCCCTTCCCTTCCCTTCCCTTCCCTTCCCTTCCCTTCCCTTCCCTTCCCTTCCCTTCCCTTCCCTTCCCTTCCCTTCCCTTCCCTTCCCTTCCCTTCCCTTCCCTTCCCTTCCCTTCCCTTCCCTTCCCTTCCCTTCCCTTCCCTTCCCTTCCCTTCCCTTCCCTTCCCTTCCCCCTTTGTTTCTTCTTCCACCTGTAAGGAGCAAAAAAAGACACAGTGTTAAAAAATATATATACAGTGTTAAGAGTACAATGGGACTTTATTATAGGAATTACTATTAAACATCTTTAAGAAAAAGATCACTTATGGAAATAAAATTCTAAAATAGCCACACTCACAAATGTCACAGATCAGTTTGTTTTGTTCTTTCGAAACCTTTCTGCAGAGAAATGATACAAACATCACTGAGAATTGTACATTTTTATGTAAGAAACACATTCTGGCCCCCAAGCCAGGTTTGTGGCCTTTCCACTCCATAAACCTGATTTTTGTTTTGTACAGCACACAAAAAACCCCTCTCCACCTCCATTAAAACCATGCTTTGTGCCTCCAGGATATTTTGACACAGCCACAGAGTGACATCCCCCAGAGGCTGTGCCTGGCCTGGGGTGTTCGAGGGCAGCTTGTTGGGGGGTGATGGTGGCAGAGCCGTGCCCAGAGCCCTGTGCCAGGCCTGGGCAGTGCCACCCATCTGCCCTGTCCCTCCCCAGCCTGGCCTGGGGTGTTTGAGGGCAGCTTGCTGGGGGGTGGTGGTGGCAAAGCCATGCCCAGGGCCCTGTGCCAGGCCTGGGTGGCCACGGAGCTTTGGTGCAGGAGCCCAGCAGGGTCAGAGCCAGCAGGGCTGGGCACTGAGCCCCCTGTGCTATCCCCTCCTCGCTGTCCCTCTCCCAGTGGGAGCAGAGGGGACGAGCTCAGGCAGAAAGCAGAGGCAGCTGCTGGCCTGGGGATGCTCCCAGCACACCTGGGCTGGGTGGCAGAGGTGACCCAGGTGTCCCTTACCGAGCAGATTGAGAGGAGGGACAGTGTCCCCCACTCTGTCCCGGCTCCCAGCGGTGCACAGGACTGGCCTGTGGCCCTGTGCCATCTCCCAGGGCAGCTCACCCATCCCTGCAGCCAGGGCAGGACCAGCCCAGCCCAGCCCAGCCCAGCCCCTCCCGGTCAGGGAGAGCAGAAATTCCAGAATTCCCTCCCAACCGTGGTGCTTCCTGCGCTCATGGAAACCGCGCTGGCACCGCCGCCCGCCGTGGAATGGTGACAGCCTGATCCACTTCCAAGTTTGATTTTCTTCCAAATATGCAGAGCTGCTCTGGACTGGGAGGGAGTAACAGCAGCCTCAGGGCCCCCAGGGCCAGGAGGGCAGGGAAGGAGCCCCTCCTTCTCCTCAGCTCTCTCAGAATGGAAATCCCACCAGGGACTAAAGGATTTTCCATTCCCTGATTGCCCCTTAGCCCCTTGCACATCTCCAGACCCACATCCTACCCTGGGCAGGGCAGGGCAGCCTGGGGCATTGTCTGCCCACTCCTGACAGTTGTGCCCCCCACCAGAAGCAGGGGTGCTGCCCACGGTGTGGTACCCCAGCATGGCTTGAGGTGGTCTAACCTGTCACCATGCTGCCACAACCCAGGATTGCTCCTCCATCCTTCAAAAGACACCAGAACTGGTATGGGCTGGGTGGGGTGGGAATTCTGCTGCTTTGATTTTAGGAACGCAAAGCTTGCTGGCATCCCAGGGTGCTCCCAGCCCATGGCACCTGCCCTGGCCCTCGGCACCCCAGAACTCATCTGAGCGCTGGTGCTGCTGGAGAGTTTTGTGCTACAGAGACAGCGCCCAGACCCTGCAGCCCCAGACACCTGGAACAGCCCCAGACACCTGGAAACAGCCCCAGACACCTGGAACAGCCCTGCCCTGGCCAGGAACCAGGGCAAGTGAGGCTCAGGGGATGCCCTGATCCCCAGCACGGCAGGAGGGGATGGCAGCAGCGCTCAACAGGTGCAGCAGCTGCAGCGCCGCCGGGGCAGCAAATCTTGGCGTCCACTTCAAAGGCACGCGGGCTCCGTGGGGATTGCAGAGGAGCCTGAGGGAGCCAGCGCCTGCAAGGGGGACTTTTGTTACCAAACCCTGCCGAGAGGCAGGGAAAACAGTTGCGTGAGTGTTTGATGGCTGGGGCTCCTGCGTCTGCCGCCTTCACAACTCCGATCCTGCAACATTTGTGCTGGTTGGCAGGAGGCAGGCAGTGAAACAGGCACGTCTAGAGCCACCTCCTGCATTTGGCAGGGAGCGTTGTGCCGATAAAGGAGAAGAAAATGTGCTGGCGGGAGCGGATTCTGACTTTACGCTCGTCACTCATTACTTACACAGCGAAGGAATTTGTTTATGTAATTATTTTTAGCCTGACAGCATCTCCGAGAGCTGCAGGATCCCGGCGCTGCGGGCACGAGGAAGGGGCTCTGCTCCTGCCCCGCACCAAACCCAGCAGTGCGCCAGGCCCTGGTACAAACTGTGTGCTGGACACACTTCCACCAGCCCTGCCAGCCCCTGGCTTGGGCTCTGCCTCTCACCTACAGTGAGGTGAGCAGGCACCCCCAGCACCCCACACCCCGTGGGACGTGTCCTGCTCCATCAGTGAGGGTTAAACCGCTGAGGAATCCAGCCCTTGATGCTGCCCCACAAAGCTCCCCAACTTCAAGGCAGTTGTAGCAATGCCGAAGGCAAATGTTTAATTCAAAGTGAAACGCCTAGGAAAAGAAGGCCTTTCCTTTATAAACAATTTATATTATTTGACTATTACCTGATCTGAATCTCTGCTCATTACTCCTAGCAATAATAGACAACGGCTGTTAGCTTCCCTTTCTGGCGTGGTTTTTGTTCCGGTGTGCGCAGAGTGCAGTCACATCAGACCCCTACAGATATGTTCAGGAGTGCTCCGGCCGGGCAGACCCCGCGTGGGACTGGATCCTCGTTAGTAGCGCTGATTCCATTTCGTTCCTCCCGTGCCGCCGGCCGGGGAGCAGGCGGGGCTGCCCCTCCCCAGCCCAGCTCGCTGGCTCCTCCACAGCCGCAGCCGCTCACTCGCAGCAGCTGCCCGCTTTTTTTTTTTGCCTTTTTTTTTTTTTTTGCCTTTTTGGCTGATTTTCTCGATAGGAAAAGTCGTTTTCAAACCATTGGTAAGAAAACACTGTGCCTCACTTCGATACTTGTACTTCAGAGGAGTACAGCAGCAGAGGGGGAACAGCCAAAATCTGCGTGGTTTGTTGGGTGGGTTTTTCCTTTTTCAGCCATCTCCTGATGAAGCCTCGTGCACGTCCTGTGCCAGCAAGGAACCCCAGAGCTGGGACCTGCAGGGAGGGAAGGAGAACAGCAGGTGCTCAGCCTCAGCCACACAGTGACAGCACCCATGGCCACTGACGGGGCTTGTCCCCACCCGGACACACTCTGGACCCAGCCTACAGCACTGGCTCTTCCTCCAGCCAGGCTGGGCCATGCACACCCAGGTGATCACCCACCCATCCCCAGGCGCCTCTCACCATTTACTGCCCCTCCTTCGGCGTCTCCTCCTCCTCGCGGAGCTGCTGCCGCCGTGCTTGGAACTCTTCATCTGCAAGGCAGAGGCAGGTGGGGCTGCAGCACCTCCACACCCAGGGCACTCCTGCACCACGGTGCCAGCCCGGGGGAGGCAGCCCAGCTTCCCCAGGGCAGGGTCTCCTTGCTCAGAGAGACAATCCCAGTGGCACTCGGGGAGTTTCTTTATAGATAGAGGCTTCTGGCCCACAGGGTATTTCTGCCAGGCATTCACACCTGAGCCAGCCCTGGGGGGATGTGGCACCATGGACCCAGCCTGCCAAGCCCAGCACACCCAGCACAGCCTGGCACAGCACTCCTTACCATATGCATGTCCTTCCACGTCATCCAGAAGATTTGCTGTGGAGGCTGCTGTCCCCATCCTGCTCCCTCCGCTAAGGAAAACCACTGTGAGGCCAGGATGTGGCCAGGGACCACAGCCACCCTCCCAGCCCATGCTCCAGCCACACAGGAGCCCTTGGGGAGCCTCCCCTGCCCCACAGCCCTTTCAGGATACACCTGGTGCTTCAACAAGTGTTTTCTTTTTGATTTCCTCATCTTTGTCTTCTCGGAGAAGGCTCTGGCGAGTTCAAACAGCTTCTTGCGCGTGGCTGGAAGGAAGCAGCTGCCTGAGGGTCTCACCCAAACCCCAAAACCCCTCCCAAAGCTGCCACAGGCAGGGGAAAGGAGAGGGGCAGGGCCAGGGGAGTGAGAGCCACCCACACCCAACACCCTGTGGTGATGCTCAGACTCGGGGAGGGAGACAGGGACACTTTGGTTCCTGGTGGGAGGTGCTCATGTTTTCCCCTTTTTCTGGGATTTTCATGACCTTCCTTACCCACCCCTCCCAGTGTTCCCAGTGCCCTCAGCCCAGCTGAGGCCACCCAAGGACCTTGCTCTAGTCTGTGGTGGGAATATCAGGCTGTGCCTGAGTCTGGGAGAGTGCCAGGTACTGCTGCCATTCCCCCTGCCCACCCCACTCCCAGCTGCCCCCCAGCCCTGCCAGGTGCCAGCCCGGGCCCTGCACACTCACATTTGCCCATGTGCTTGAGCTTGTCTCGGAATAAGGCATCGTCGGACACGGCCCCGCCGGCCTCGCTGGCTCCAGAGGGAGCTCCCTCACCTGCAAGGCAAACACCCCAAACACGGCTCACCGGGAGGGCCTGCCTGCCTGCCTGGAGAGGGGGCTGTGACAAATCATTCAGTTCCAGCAGCAGCCAAGGGCAGAGGGGCAGAGCAGGTGGGATGAGGGTGGGCTGGCTGTGGATGGGAACCCTCTGGGGACACAACCCCTGGGACCAGGAGTGCAGAGCCGTGGGCTGGCAGCACACCCTCACAGGGGCTCAGCCCCAGCACCAGCACCTCCCTCCAGGGTCAGCAGCTCCAAATTCCCCCGGGCTATGACTGTGCTCTGGGTGTTGGATGATGCTACCCAGTGGATCAGCAGCAAGCCCAGCTGGGTCAGGAACAGAGACCCCAGAGCCATGGCCCTGCTCCCCAGGTCTGGGAGCCCAGCTGGAGCCCTGCCAGGCTGCCCAGGCCTGCCCATCCCCACATGGGGCCATCGACAAATACCAGCTCTAATTCTGACTCTGGGCAGCTGCTGTGCTCCGAGGTTAATCAGGATTACCCAGAACAGTCATTATGCCTGCAGGCACAATCCTCTGCTCCAGCCCAGGCAGGGATGGATGGAGGCAGGATGCAGCAGCACCTCCACATGGGGAGGGAGGAGCACCCACCCCCAAGACCCACCAGCTCCCCTCTGTGCTGGGAGGGCAGCAGGGAGGGATCAGCACTTTCCTCCTCCACAGCCACTCTGGGGGCAGCTGGGCAGAGGGATGGGAATGCAGGGCTGTGGGGGATCCTGCTGTGGGGACACAACGCTCACATATCTCTTGGAAGTTACCTGATAATACAGAGGAGAAACCAAAGTCGTTGCTGACAGCAACACCAGTCGACTTGGATTTTTTTGACTCATATTTCAATCGATCTGAAACACAAAAAGCGCAGCGCCCGCTCGATCAGGCCCTGGAGGCAGAGCACATGGCTCAGCTCCCTGCTCTGCTCACAGCCCGTGGCTGCTGGCAAGGGAGGGAGCTGGGCTTTGCTTCAGCTCAGTGACCACGAGGCCTTGGGTGGGAGCCTACAGCAGCAGAGGAGCTGCCCACCCACCACAAGCACACACTAGCACACCTGTGGCTTTCCTGCAGGGACAGTGCTGCCAGGACCCTGCAGAGCACCACTGGCAGGGCTGGGCAGGGCTCAGAGGCCATTCCCAAAGCTCCTTGCCATGGATTCTGCTGGGCTCTGCCAGAGATTCTGCAGAGGGCTGGGCAGGGGGGCAGAGCAGGAGGCCAGGGAGCAGCCCAGCAGTGTGGGCAGCTCAGACCACAGCCCAGCCCGGCCACATCTTGTACTGGCTCTGCTTTGGCACAAGCCCTGATCCCGCGGGCAGGGCACCGCTGCCAGCAGGCAGAGCCACAGCAGGGCACACGCTCAAAAAGCAGAAGTTTCTGAAGGGTCTTTCACCTCTCTCCAGGGCGAGCAGGAAGTCCCGGTTCCTCTGGAGCTCCTTCATGAACTCTTCGTTCTGCAGGAAGAGGGCGATGCGCTCGTCCTCCAGGTACTGCTTCCAGCGGCGCTCCTGCTCCAGCGAGCCCTGGCCCCGGGGCACGGGCTGCCGGCAGCGGGGGGAGCCCTGCCGAGGCAAACAGGACACGCTGGGTGCTGCTCTCGGGGTCCCTGCAGCAGCCCCGGGGCTGAGCTCGGCCTCCTGCCCCTCTGTGTGTGTGTGACACCGGAGCTGCCCCAGCCCCGGGGCACCCACTGCTGCTCCCTGAGAGGGCACCCACTGCTGCTCCAAGAGGGGCACCCACTGCTGCTCCCAGAGAGGGCACCCACTGCTGCCCCAGCCCCGGGGCACCCACTGCTGCCCCAGCCCAGGGGCATCCACTGCTGCTCCCACAGGGGCACCCACTGCTGCTCCCACAGAGGCTCTCCCTCCTCTGCCCAACAGCCCAAAGGGCCAAAAGGGACAAACGGGGACAGGGCAGCACTGCCTCTGCCCCTTGGGAATGGGGACAGGGCAGAGGGGACACACATCCCACGCGGGAGCCTTCTGGAGCTCCTTCAGCAGAGCACAGGCTGGCAGGGACTTTTAACTCTAAGCCATGGGGTTGTGCCAAAGCAGAACCTGGTGTGGAGGTACGAGAATCGCTGCTTTATCTCCCATCTCCAAAGAGCAGAGCCTGCAGTGTCCTGCTGACAAACACCCCTGCACGAGGCACGTCACACCTCACACCTGGGGAGCAGCACAGCCTCATCCCTGCCTACAATGTTTATCTGATTTGTAGCTGCTCCCAGAGAGCCATAAAAAGCAAAAGCACACAATTACTGGGGAAAGAAAAGGGCAGCTGCTCCTCTCGTCCCCCTGAGCCCAAATGAATTGGCACGCTCCTATTCCCAGAAAGGTAATAGAGCCCGTGCAGCTCAACTTGCAGGGCAATCATTCATGAAAACGTGGCAGGCTGCCTTTGGAGACAAAACGAGAGTGAGGAGCAGGGTGCCTGCAGCCCCTCCATGCCAGGAGGGTGCTGGATCCACTTAGGGGTTCCTGTGTTAGCAAAGGGCTGAGGGATGATGCCCAGCATGTGTTGGGGCTGCTTGTTCCCCATGGGATGCTGCCCATTGCCTGCCCTGCTGCTGGCACCCAAATGTTGTTTGTAAAACAGCCATGAAGCACATGTGGACTGTGATTTCCCAGGGGTAAATCCTCTGGCTTGCACTAGGTTTCCCACCCAAATTCCACTGCATCAGCCCTCAAGTGCCCTGGCAGTGCTGCTCTCCTTAGGAGCATTACTGGTCCTGCTGCTCCTCACCAGAGCAGCAGGCAAGATGTTCAAATAATTGAGAACATTAGGTGCTTATGGCAAGTGGCATTTCTGGCACTAATGTGGGACAAAGCAGGAAAAATACCAAAGCTTTGCTGAGAGCTCTTTCACCCCTTGCCCACTTCATTGTCTTGAACAGGACACACTCCAGAACTTTTGGGTTAGTCCACACCTGGTACCCAGCGTGCTGATGCTGCAAGCTCAGGGAGGCTGAGCACTGGGATGGTGTCCCTGCCACCCCACGAGCAGGCTGGAAGGGGTGCCCAAGCTCACCTGTGTGCCAGCTGGGGCAGTCTGCTGGGGCAGGATGCGCAGGAAGTCCTCAGGGAGGTTGCCCAGCAGTGGTGGGTTCCAGTTCCTGTAGTGCACAGTGCTGCTGGGACAGGGCACGTCCGTCCTGTGGGGCAAGAACAGGGGCACCTCTGCTGAGGAGAAACCCACCAACACCAGCACCAGCACAACACCTTGTGGCAGCGTGGCACGGGGCCTGGCACAGGCCGGGCCTGGCACAGCAGGGCCTGCCCGGCTCCACCAGCAGTCCTGGAAACCACGAAACCCCAACACATCCCCAAACCTGCAGTGTTACCATCAGCTCTGGAGTATGAAAGATTTCTCAGAAGGTTTGGAATATTTGGGAGCTGTATTTCAAGCCCTGCCCTGCAACTCTGCACGCTGGGTTTTCCTTCTCCTCCCTGTTTCCCTCAGACTCCAAAAACCAGCCCAGTGGAGCCCCAGCACTGCAGGGATTTGCCCACAAAGCTGACAAATGTCCCTCTCCCAGTGTCACACCCACCCTGCACAGAGGGCAGGGCTGGCACAGAGCTGCCCAGGGCTCACACTTGCTGTCCCACAGCCACAGCCAGAGCGGTGCTGCAGGGGCCGAGTGATCCAGCCGAGGTGTGTGGTGAGCAGCCAGCCAGGGTGGGGCTGGCCCAGCACCTGGTGTTTTCCAGCAGCAGCAGCAGTGAGCGCTCCCCGCCCACGAGCTGATTTTTGCCATTCCACACGCTGCCAGAGAGGCTTTCCGGCCCCTCAGCTGTTGGTGGTTCAGACCCTCACAGGCATTTTTGAGCCAGCTGCGAGCTTCATTCATCTCCCTTGGCTTTGTCTCACTGGACCCTATAAGGAGCAGGGCCAGACAGCCATGCCACGGCCAGCTGGTGCAGCCTGACCCACACAGGGTGCCCAGGAGCTCAGCCTGACCTGCACACGGTGCCCAAGAAGCACAGCCTGACACCAGGTGCTGGAAGAGGTGCCCCAGGAGCTCAGCCTGACCTGCACAGGGTGCCCCAGGAGCTCAACCTGACCCACACAGGGTGCCCCAGGAGCTCAGCCTGATCTGCACAGGTGCCCCAGGAGCTCAGCCTGACTCCGGGTGCTGGCAGAGATGCCCCAGGAGCACAGCCTGACCCCGAGTGCTGGCACAGGTGCCCCAGGAGCAGGAGCTGTGCGGGGCAGGGTCTCACCTGGGCGGGGGCGTGGGTGGGGCGCGGGGGTAGCGGCTGCCCAAGGCCTGGCTCTCGTAGGCAGGAGGGGAGTACACGGGAGGGGGCTCCTCGTCCGAGCTGTCCGGCTCCAGGGTCCGCTCCAAGATCTGCAGGGTGAGAGGAGGGGGTGAGGGCAGGACAGGGAAATGCTCCCCAGCAGGCCAGAGCCCCACGTGCAGCAGCAAATCAGGGATGGCCCAGGCTGAATGGTGCTGCAAGGATGGGGCAACCTGCTGGCACTGGGCCTCCTGCACCCAGGGGGCTTTTGGTGGAGTTTGGAGTTTGGTGGAGTTTGGAGGTACTGCTTTCAAGGGAAGAGGGTGGCTGAGCCTACCCTTGGTGCACACAGCCCCACGGAGTCCCTCTGACAGCAGCAGAAGGGTTCCTGATGGGTTTTGGGGTGAGTGAGAGTGGGGAGAACACTTGGCCTGAGCCTGAAGCACTGCCCAAGCCAGCCATTGGTGCAGCAGCCCAGCCGATCCGGGCACTCCATCCTCTGCCTGCCTGCAGCAGCTGAGTAGCACCGTGCTGGGCAGGAGGAGGCAGGATGAGACTGATGTGCCCCAGGCGTGGAAGGCAGAGCCCCCAGAGGGGAGCCCCAGGCCGGTACCTCGGGGGGGATGCTGTCCTCCGAGTCGGAGCTGTCGTCGCAGCCGCTGCCGTCCAGGTTCATCTGCAGGAGCTGGTCGATGGTGGCGTCCACGGCGCCGTTGTTGGCCCTCAAGACGCACTCGATGATGTCGTAGTCCATGTTGGGGAACATGGTCTTGAAGTCCTCCATGGCCTGGTTGAACTCCAGGCGCCGCACCTGCCTGGCGGGGCGGCTGTTGTTGAGCTCCTGGGCGGAGGAGCCGCCGCGGGAGCCGCCGTTGCTGCTGCTGCGGCGGAACAGGCTCGTCATGGCGGGGCGGCTGCGGGCCCGGCGTGCCCGGCTGTGCCCCTGCTCACCGGGGGCTGCCCCGGCTGCCAGCCGCGACCATGGGTGGGCGGCGGGGCTCCCGCTCCCCGCGGCCGGCGGCTCCGCGTCAGCCCCCGGCGCACGGCTGCATCCTGCCACCTGCGGAGGGGACACGGACACGGTCACCGGGGGACATGGACACCAGGGGACAGAGCCACCCAGGGGACACAGTCACCCAGGAAACATGGTCACCAGGGGACACGGACACGGTCACCCAAGGGACACAGTCAACATTGGACACAGTCACCAGGGGACACGGTCACCCAAGGGACACAGTCAACATTGGACACAGTCACCAGGGGACACAGTCACAGTCACCCATGGGACACAGTCACCTATGGGACACAGTCACCCATGGGACACAGACACGGTCACCCAGGGGACACAGTCAACACTGGACAAAGTCACCAGGGGACACAGTCACCCATGGGACACAGACACGGTCACCAGGGGACACAGTCACCAAGGGATACAGTCATCGGGGGACACGGACACGGTCACCAGGGGACACAGACACAGTCACCCAGGGGACATGGTCACCCAGGGAACATGGTCACCAGGGGACACAGACACGGTCACTCAGGGGACACAGTCACCATTGGACACAGTCACCAGGGGACACAGTCATCGGGGGACACAGTCACCCAGGGGACACGGACACAGTCACCAGGGGACACGGTCACAGTCACGCAGGGGACACAGTCACCCATGGGACACAGTCACCCATGGGACACAGACACGGTCACCAGGGGACACAGTCACCAAGGGATACAGTCATCGGGGGACACGGACACGGTCACCGGGGGACACAGACACAGTCACCCATGGGACACAGTCACCCATGGGACACAGTCACCAGGGACAGCACCCAGAGGCTGCCCTGTCTCAGCAGGGCACATTCTGTTCCGTTCCACCCATCCCACTGCATCCTCGTGGGACTGAGCTATCCCCGCAGCATGCCCGGCACGCCGGAGCCTGGACGTGCCGTGCCAGGAGCTGTACCAGCAAAATGCAAGGCAAGAAAAATGGCATTACTTCCACTGCCCAGAGTTAACGTTTCCAGGTTTGACATGTATTTATAAACACGGTAAAATCACTCTTTAAAATAAAACATGGAGTCAGCTCAGAGAGTGTCAGGGCAGGGGGCTGAAATGCTGTGCGGCACAGCAAATCGACCTTTTGGAAAAGCTACCAAATCCAAGATTAACATTCACTTTAAAACCATAAACAGATTATACAGCTACTGCTTCTCGTTTGAAAATGCAGGGCCAAATTCAGTTCTGGATTAACTCCACTGTTTGAAACAGAATTACCCCAGGAACACTTTTGATCCATAATATCATTTTCAAAGGCTTTTTCCTAAGCGGCAGGCAGAGAGTTCAGGATAACTGTCCCTAAATGGTATTTAATGCAGAAGAACGTGCCAAGCACATTTCTTAGCGAAATGGTATAATCAGATTCCAAGCCATTAAGAGGAGCAGTCACCTCTGAAGGTCACCTGGGCTCTCCCCTGCCCAGCAAGACCATATGTGACAGCCACAGCCCCGAGCTGCTCCAAGGGGCTTCCAGAGGCTGCTGAGAACAAAACACACTTGCAATACATGGGGAACTCAGTGGGAGCTTGGGGAGAAGCTCACCTTTTGCCCCACTGTTAATTTACTCCCACCTTCATCCCAGGGACAGCACTGCTGCTGTACCAGAGGAATCACAGGGATGATCCCTGCTCCAGGCACACCCTGCTCTCCTTCCTGGCTTTTCTGTAATCCTGGAAGCATTTCCATCTGGATGCACCAGTCGGTCCCTGGGCTGAGCAGGTGCCAGGGGCCATCCAGTGCCACCTCCTGTGGCATTTGCTGCCAGGCAGGACAGGACCCAGGGAAAAGCAGCAGCAGAATTACTGTTGGGCACAAGGGGCCATTTCCAAACAGCACCAGGAGCCCCCAGCTTGCTCCTGCTCACTAATAATATCCATTTAAGTGGTCACTCAGCCAGGAACTGTCTCCATCCCGTAATTCAGTCCCCAGGATCAGCTTGCCAGGAGCCAGGCGTGGAGCAGAGCAGGAACAATCCCGACAGCTCTGCCCGGCTCTATTCACTGAGGACAAATAAATCCGCTGGAGTCAATTAATAAAACACTGCTGCTCGCTTCCTCCTCCGCTCCCCTGACTCACTCCAGCCAAGAGCCAGCATTGTTCACACCTCTGGAATTATACTTTAATTGCAATATTGCATGGCTGGTTTAGTCACGTATTAAATTGAGTTGTAACACATTCACAGGGTACACACCTCCTTACAAGATTTGGCTACTCCAAGAGCCTGGACACCCACGGGAACACAGCTTATGCTGGATACACACACAGCCACAATCCAGGGATGGAGATGGGAGTTTCTGTGCAGAACCATTGCCTCAGCAATGCTGTGCCAGCCCATAAACCTCCAACAGCACAATAACCCGCCAAAATCAGGCTGAAATTCTCCAGATCTCCATAAAGCAACCAAAGTACGTGGGCTGGGGAATCTTTGTGTCCCAGCATTTGACCTTTGAGTGTGTATTTAAAGGCTTCCCTGTAACCAGGAGGGCTGTGCCAGGCACTGGCAATCCCCCTGTTGCCAACACCAGCTCAGGGGAGGTGTTGGCCACGGGAGGCTGGGACAGCTCCCTGGAAGTGCTGGATAGCAACGTGCTGAGCCATGAAAATCCTCTGGTCAGAATCTGAACACAACTGGGGACAAGATATTTTACAGCAGAAAGGCACCGCTGCACATCTGGCTTCAAAGAGTCCCAGGGGAATGTGCTGGGACCTTCCCTGCCCTGAGATACCCCAGGAATTCGGGGCTGGCAGGGGCCACACAGACCAGGGCAGTTCACATGCCCTGGAGGCTTTTAAACCCATTTTTCAAAGTCCTGCTGCTAATCCAAAGAAATGCAAATCACTGCATCAGCATGAGTGAAAACCCAGGGAAGCGCCAGTGGCGCTGTTGGCAGGAGCTGGTTCCAAACACCAACAGGTATCCGGACCCTGAGCTGCCCCAGCCCCTCAGTGCTCAGGTGGGCAGCGGGGAGGGAGCAGGACCCGGGGCAGCTGGGGAAGGGCTCAGCATGTCCCTGGCCCTTCCTTCTGTGATGTCAGTGAGGGGCTGGGGAGATGCCAGGAAAAGCAAAATCCCTTGGATTTCCCAAAAAGGAAAGAAGAGTTTAGCTGTGCCCTCAGCCCACGCGGGCACAGGGGCTCAGGACACGGGCTGGGCCCCTCTGCCCTCCTGCCCCACGTGCAGAACCAGCCTGGGATGACTCCTGGGCTGCTGCCTGACAACAGCTCCTGCCCTGCTGTCTGCACAAGGACCCTGATGCTGTGATTCATCCTCCAAACCCAGGCATAATCCCTCACCCTTCTGCTGTGCCCATCACAGGAGGAGCTTAAAGGCTTTGCAGGCTCCTGGTCTGCGTGTCCCCGTCCCACAGGTCACAGGGCCAGCACTGGGTAGGAAGGGCTGCCACAATGCCACATCCACACCAGCTTTTATCCAGGTGCCTCCACAGGGCTGGCACTGGAAATGCTGTTTTGTGTCACTGCACAGCCAGGAGAGCACAGGACACTGTCCCACACGACTGCTGTCTCAGTGCACACTGTGCTCAGGCACTGGCACACCCTTGGCTCACCACTCAAACCCATAAAATACAACCAAACAGGAGCTGGCCTTTGGGGGCAGCTCCCCCTGCCAGCCCAGGGGTTCACCCTGTACCACCCAGGCTGCCAGTGCCTTGCACAATTCAGAGCCACCCCAGCCAGTGCCAAGGACGAGAGCAGAGCCAGGAGAAGGCCTCAGTCAGGCTCCTGGGGAGGGACCATGCCCACAGCCTGGCAGGAGCATCCTCCTGTGCCCCCGGCATCCTGCCTGGCACGGCTGCTCTCACCCAGCCCGGCAGCCGGCACTCTGTACCTCCCAAAAATGGGCCCTTCCATGGAGGGACGGCCCCAGGGGAAGCTCCAGAGAGGCTGCTGGCCCCAGCTGCCCGGGAAGAGCAGCTGGATAATCCCGGGGGTGGGTCAGACGGGAATGTGGGGCTGGCAGCAGCAGTTGCTCGGCTCAGCACAGCCCCACCGGAGAGCCAGCAGCTGGAAAAGCGCTGGGGCTGATGGCTCACAGCCCTCCCTGCTCAGGGAACAGCCTTGGCACCGAGTGCAGACCAGAATATTCCCTTCCCCAGTGTCTGCTGCGGCTCAGACAGCAGATGGGACTGCTCAGACACTGCCCAGCTCCTTCTCCCCTGCTCTTGCCGTGCTGTGCTCACAGATCCCCCTGAAAACACATGGGAACCTGGACCCCCTCTGCAGCCAGGATGGGGGGACACCACCGAGGGCAGGGACCCCCAGCCCCGAGGGCAGGGACCCCCAGCCCACACTCCCCAGCCCTCAGGGCACTCATCCCGTGGTGGCTGCAAGCCCAGGCCCGTGGTGCCTCAGCTGGGGATGCAGAGCAGACGTGCAGAAGCATTTCCATCACAGGATTATTTGGAGAAAAGGGCTGACAGCTCCCCCGGTTCCTGGAGGGAAGACTCTTGGAAGAAGTCTCAAAACTCAAGGATGTTAAAGCAGAAGTAGTGGCTCTGTCCAGAGCAGATGTGCTGAGTTCTGCTGCAGCCAGGCCCCTGCAAGGGGATTGCTCAATGTGGGAACGAGAAGTCTGGGAACGTGACTGCTCAGCAGCTGCAGGTGTGACTGTAACAGGACTGAAATTGGGATGAAAAGTGTATGATCAGGAACAGAAATTATGCTATTTTATACCAGCAAACATGCCAAGGATGTGCAGGATGGGCCCCTAACAGTCTCTCCTAAATCCCCTTGTCACCTTCCTCTCAGCCTCAGGGGATGCTGGGCACCCCTCCACAGCCTGGGAAAACTGCTCCGAGCAAATCCTTTTTCATGGAAACAAATAAGCACCTGAGGATCTCCTTTAATACTTGTTCTGCCGAGTATTAAAAGGGCTGGGTTTAAGCCCTTTTCAAAAGCAAAAGCAATCAGGGAGGCGAGCACAAGTAAGCCCTGCTTGGGAACCTGTGCAGCACCAACCTCTCTGCAGCAGGAAATTCCTCTCTTGGCTCCCAGGGCAAGTGCAGAGGAACCAGGAGAGCCACGGAGTGATCCCAATCCCTGCCCAGGTGCTCTCCTGCTTTCCAGGGAGCCCTGGACACTGCAGCCCCCTGAACACTCGGGATGCACCTGTAAGGGATGCAGCTCGGGGCACCCACTGCTCTCCCACCAGGGCTGCGTGCCCTCCCTCGGGACAGATTCATGGGAGCCCTTTGTGATGTGGCCCTGCACAGCACCCAGCTGGCTCCTAAACCACCAACACCCCGCTAAACACTCTGAGCTGAGAGCCAGGCAGGGCTGCACTGCTGCACCCACCTTCCCTGCCAGTGCCAGGCTGCCAGGGGGTCCTGGTGCCCCAGCCCTCGGTGCCAAGGCAGGCAGAGCCACCCCCTGCCCCTGGGCATTGTGCAGCGCTAATCCCCGCTTGGCTCTCACACCTTTTCTGCTGCAGGACCGCAGCCCCCGCCCCAAACTAAGCCCATGTTAATGAGGCAGCACTGGATCCTCGTCCAAATGTCGCCTGCCTTGCGAGGCCGCCCTGCACTGGTTTCATTGAAGGTAATTTGATCTTGGCAGGACGACATTCCTAAAATAGTTGAGGGAATTCAAACATGAAATAAGGTTTCCAGGAAGGGATTAAAAAAAAATAGGTCAAGCAAGTGTGAGCGATTAAAGTGACCCGGCATCCCTTTGTACGGTTTAACTGCGACTCTCCTCAACTCCACCTTGCATCACCGTGTAATAAATTAGATCCACGAGGCTGCCCAAAGCAGAGAGGCTGATATAAGATTATTGCAGGAGGTGGCTGGTGTCAGTGACCTTTCCTCTCCTGGCTTTCACCGCCGACATCAAACACGCAGGGCCCAGCTGAACCATCAGCTCAGAGCTCTGGAACAGCGCACACAGCCAGGATCCAGCACTGCCTCCATCCCATGGGACAGCCCCATGCCCAGCTCCCTGCCTCAGTTTACCCGTGCCAAGGCTGGCAGGAGGGAGGCTCAGGCACCCCGTGCCCGCTGCTGTCCCCCCACAGCTGCTGCACAAAGCCCTCGCGCCATATGTCACACAAACCCGTCTGGAACTGCTTATCCCTCTCCTCCCTTTGTGCTCCCAGCTCGGCACAAAAGCTGGGAAGCAGCTGGGAGTGAAAGAAAATAAAAATTCCTGCGGACACAAAGGTGTGTGGCATTCCCTGGGGACGGGGCTCAGGGCCTGTGGAGGATTTGCTGCAGGGCAATTTCTGGGTTAGGTTTGGGCAGTGAGCAATAAAGGGGAGGGGGGAACATGAACCAGGCTGGGGGCAGGGCCAGCCCCACTCCCTGGATAATTAGTGTGGCTGATTCCCATTGCTAATTTGCCATTATAGGTCAAGGGTCACAGAAATTAAAGGATAGGGGGGAAAAAGGGAGAAAGAGTAGAGGCAGACCTTGCCCTGCATCACTCTGCATGGCAGGAACATACTGGAATGGACTGGGATGGACTGGGCTGAGCCTGCCCCAGGCTGGTGCAGAGCATCTCTGCAGGATGGGGCCCTGGGCATCCCACAGAGGCAGGGACGGGCAGGGACGGGCAGGGACGGGCAGGGACAGCCCGTGCAGAGCAGGGACAGCCCGTGCAGAGCAGGCCCAGCCTCTCTGGGGCTGCTCTCCTGCCATCAGGGTTTAAGGGCCGTCGCTCAGCGCGCAGAGGAAAAATCCCGTATTGATTCACCCGGAGCTCTGGAGCACAGACCGCACGAGTTTCTATGGAAACAAAATTAGTGGAGTAAAACTCTCCCTGCCAGCACACGGTGAATTATTCACCAGGACAGGCCCCTGGCCAGAGGGGCTGCTGAGAAGATTTAAAGGTGATCACAGAGTGGCTGCTGTGATCCCCCTTCCCTCGGGGACCAAACCACAGCCAGGGAGGACCAAAGGCGCTGGGTTTCCATGTCGTGTGTGGTGGGAAGGTCCTGCACCTCCCTCACCACATCCACAGCCTCAGGGGTCCCCAGCAAGAGGAGGAGGAGACCTTCCCCCCTCACTTCCCCATCCCTTGCACCACAGCAGTAAGAGAGGGCACAAAGTGTCACTGCCTGATGCCCACCTGCCATGCACTGGCCACCCTGTGGTCACCCATCCACCCCTGACACCCAGGATGAGCCTGAGGGCAGACCAGCCACAGCCCAGCTCATCCCCAGAGCCTCTCAGCAGCACGCTCACAAGAGCCAGGGGAGAGGGGGACTAATGAAACACAAACACAGAGGGTTTTTCATGAGTCACTGAGCCATATGGTGGATGCAAGCTATCCCGGGAAAGTGCCGAGCCAACAATGCAGCGCTGCATCCGCTCGCTGTCCTGGGACACAGTGTCACACTGTCATTGCTTTTGTCCTCCCTCCTGCTGGGTGACATTGCTCGGCACAGGAGAACCTGCTGGAAAGGCTACACCTCGCCAGGGACAGGGATTTAATTAAGGCCCCACGTCAGCCCCCTCCTGCCAGCCAGCACGGGCTGCTCCATCCCGGCACAGGGAAAAGCCCTGGCAGGAGGAGGAACGCTGGGTTTGCTCCATCACAGCACACCACAGAAATTACATGGGACACTAACCTGGATTTGAGGCCAGGCCAAGGCCCAGAGAAACTCTCAGTCTCCTCAGCAGCAGAGTCATTCCTGTGCCAGCCCAGTTCTGGGGGGCAAAGGCACCCAGACCCCCAGCAATGGCTCTGCTTGTTGCCCCCTTTGCCAACAGCCACGTGCTGTGCCCAGCCACCACAACAGGTCATGTTCTTCTTAAAAACCCCTCTTGCTTCTCTTTCATTATTTTTAAGTTTGCATGACTAATTCAGGTACTATTCAGGTACCCCAACCCAGCTGATTCGCACTAATTGTGGCAATCACCAGCCAGGGAGAGTAAAAGGCACAAGGATTTCAGAAGGAGCAGTTTGGGCTCCAGGAGTTGGGAATCCTCCCCAAAGCCTGTCCCCATCCCCACCAGCAGAGCTCCAGGACTGTTCTCTCAGTTTTCAGGAGGTGATCTCCCTGTTCCCCTGCTCAGCCCTGCTTCCTGAGCCAAGGACAGGGCCAGGCCCCTCTGCAGGGTCTGTGTGCCCATCGGCTGTGCCTCCCTGGGGAAGCAAGAGCGAGGCCAGGGATCGACCAGCTGTCAGGCAGAAGGAAGAAATACCACTTGCAGGAGTCAGAGCTCATTTCCCTGCAATAAAAGCAGGCTGGGGCTGGAAAAACGTACCACTAATGGGGATGCACATCCCACACCACTCCAGCCGCCAATACAAAAGCACCCAGGGGCTGTAGCTTGGAAAACTAAAAGCCATCAGCAAGGCCTGGTTTTAAGTGGCACAGCTGTAGATTAGGCCCAGACCAGGGCATAAAGGATCTGCCATTCCCCACATGGATTATTGCTGTGGATGATGCCCTCCATATTCCAATCTCAGCTCTGAGTTATGGCTCCTCCAGCAGATGGAAAAGAAAACCTTACTGCTTCCTTCCAGGGAGGGGAATGGCTCAGATCAGCATCACCCTTAACTGCTCCACTGTCCATCCTCCCCAGCCCCATTATCCCCACTCCATCCACGCACACTGCTCTGGGGACCAAGGCAGAGCCAGGTCTCCAGTGCTCACAAATGCCACCTCGAAAGGATGACCTGGAGAGTCTGTGCTTCCTGGAGCTCTTTGTGGGTGGATTTTATCTCCTTTCCCATCTATTCTCAGTGTACTTTGGTGTAGGGTCCTCACTGCTGAGCAGCCTGCCTTGCCTCTGCCAGGCTCACACTGTCCTAGCAGGGCTGTGGGACAGCTCTACCTCCCCAAAACCCCCCAGAGACCCAGGCAGACCCCAGGACCGGGCCCAGCCAGGGGATGGTCCCTGCAAGGCAGCCACTGCGGCTTTGAAGACACACTTGTTTGTTTGCTTGTCGCTGGGCAACAGAGAGGATGGAAAAAATGTCAATGTCATATTGTCACCTATGAGTCACCGCTCAGCACGGCCGAGATGCCCCGGTCCTGCCACCACGAGTGGAGAGACAGGAAAAGGGCCGGAGGCACCCCGAGAGCAGCTCACTGCAGCTCTGTCTGCCTGCTGGCCCTGCTGACACCTTCCCCATCCGCACAGGTGGGGACATCAGTGGCCCGGGCACATCAATGGCCTGGGCACATCGGAGGGACATCGGTGGCCCAGGGGCGGCTTTGGGAGCCCTGGAAGGCGAGGCGGGGATTTGCATTGCTATTTGCATTTCCTAATTGCGCCTGCGGGTTTCCTGGGGCAGCGCTGGCTCCGGTTTCCATGGCAGGTTTTGTGCGGACCTGGAGCACCGGGGGAGGCACAAAGAGGCCACAATGGCGCTGCCACTCAGCCGCATCAAAGGCGGCCGGCGGGGCGGGCCGGGCACCGCAGCCTGTGCCCCCCGGGACCCCCGGGCCATGGGGACAGGGTGGCGGTGCCCTGGGCTGGGACAGCCGGGTCCAGCCCTGGGACACCCCGGAGGAGCGGAGGGAGCCGCAGGCAGCAGCTGCTCATCGGAAGTGGTGCAAGAGCTGGAGCCAGATGTTCCCCCTGCTCTCATTTCCTGTTGTTTGCAGCCAGCTTTCCACCCAGCTCTGTGGGCTGCTTTCTCCTTCCAGCTTCCCACTCCATTCGGGGTCGCTGCTGTGCCCATGCAGCTCCCGTGCTGGCCCCGGGAACGGGCAGAACATCCAAAACAGACCCGGGAAAACCCGGTCCCCACACCGGGGCTGCAAACCCAGCGCCACCGAGCAGGGCAGAGGCTCCAGCCGATGCCCCTCCAGCACCCTGGCCATGGTGACAGAGATGCTGCCACCACAAGAGAGGCACCCATCTCTGTGCTATTATTTCAAGCTTTTTTCTTATTGTATAGCTATCAATTATCATCACCTTGTGCTGCCTAAAGTCTCCCAGCTCTGACCACAAGCACCTCACAGGCGAGCCCACCCCCAGGGTTAGGGCAGAGCCCCCTTCCCACACATCCCAGCTGGGATTGCACCCTCAGGGCCCAGACCCTGACCATGAATGACCCTCTGATCCCCTCCTGGCTCTCCCACTGCCACTGCCAGCATCTGTGCCCTGCAGGCTGATAAGCCCCAGCATCCCTGCCAGGCTGTGCTGCTCCCCAGGGCTCGGGGCACCTCAGCTCTGGTGCCACAGCAAAGCTCCTCAGCCACGCCACCAATGCCATCAGGTGTCGGCAGGTTTTGTTCATTTCCTTCTCATTTGAAAGCTCTTTTTAAAAAAAAATCCTGGAAAAGTTCAAACTTTCCCAGGAACCTGTGGCTGGGAAGAGGACGGGCACCATTGACAGAAATAGTTTTGGCTGTCAGAGGCTCTGACAGCAGGGCTGTGGACAGCCAGGGGTTGGTGCACAAAGCTGTGCCAGCATCAGGCACAGCCTCACCACAGCATGGCTGGATAACACGGGGGGAAAGGCCACAGGTACATCACCACAGGAGCTGATGGCAGGGGCTCCTCTGCCATGACCACCACCAAAACCTTCCCAGCACCCCAGCCCCAGGCAATCTGCGCTCCCACAGGGCTCCCCGGGGTCTCATTGCCCCGCTGCTGCACTCCCGCCGAGCACTTCCACAGGAAAACCTCTGCGAAAACCACAAAAAGCTTCTCAGCGCAGCAGATGCCACTCCAGCCTGTGTTCTTAGCGATGGAGGAGGAGGAGGAGGATGTGAGGGAAGCCACAGCTTCCCCAGCCGCAGGGCAGCCCCAGCGGCAGCCTCGGGGGTCAGCCCGGGATGGTGGTTCTCCCCTGGAAATCCTTACGGCTCCAGCCCCCGTGTTTGTTGTCAGTGGCAGCAGCAGGAGGAGGTGTGAGGAGGAGGTGCGACTCCACTGCTTTTTAAGAAAATAATAAAAAAGAGCCTTTCCAACCCGCCTGGGAGACAGACGGAGCAGGAGAGCACTGCTTTGAGCCGTGACTTGCACTTGACTCCTTCTCCATCGCCGTCTGCCCACAGCGCCCTGGCAGCAATTTCAGCGCTGGACAGGAACCCCAGGTGAGGATCAGCCTGCTGGGATGGTGCCCTCCATCCTTACGGAGGATGACAGGAGTGGCTGAGCTGGGCACCCGGTCAGGGACTCACAAGTGACCCTGGTCACCAGGAGGTGACCACCAGAGCTGTGGCACACGAGGGCCCAGCCAACTCCTGCACCAAGTGATGCCCACCGGGCGGGGATGCCGGGTGTGAGGTGTGCTGCTCCATGAACGCGGCACGGGGCACAGGGACGATGCCCAGCAGCAGGAAGGCACCAAATCCAAAGCCCCAGTGGCACGGAGGGGTCGCGCTCGGGGACCGGCGATGCTCCGGGGCTGAGCGGGACGCGGGTCCTGCCCCAGGCCGAGGCAGCCTGCCCGCGCCCGGCCCCACGCGGGACGGCTCTTGGGCACATACGGGGATGGCCCCTGGCCCACCCGGGATGGCCCTTGGCCCATCCCTGGCCCCACTCGGGTCGGCCTCCTTGGCCCCACACCGCCCGTGGGCTCGGCCCGCCCGGTGGGCTCCGCTCGCGGGACGCTCCGGAGCGCGGCGGGCGCGGGGCCCCGCCAGGCCCGCGGCAGAGCCGAGCAGCCGGAGCAGCGGCTGGGCCGTGCCGGGGCTGCGGCCCCCGGCGCTCGGCTCCGGAGCGGCGGCCAGGCGGCCGCAACAGGCGCGGCCCCGGCCCCGGCCCCGCCGCCGCCGCCGCCGCTCCGCCCGGGCCCCGGTAGAGGCCGAGCCGGCGGCGCCCCCGCTCCCCCAGCCCCGGCGGGGCCCGCGCGGCTCCGGGCCCGACCCGCGCAGGCCGAGCGGCACCGCCCGCCCCAGCCCTGCCCCAGCCCAGCCCGGCCCGGCCCGGCCCGGCCCGGCCCGCGCACAAAGAGCCCCGGCCCGCCCCCCCTTACCGGCGGTCGGCGCCGCGCTGCGGGGGCGGCGGCGGGCGGCTCCAGTCACGCCGGGAACCATGGAAAGGAGCCGGGACGGGAGACGTACGTGGCGGGCGGGCGGGGGCGGCCGTGCCCGGCAGCGGGGGGCGGCGCGGCGGGGCCGGGGCCGGGGCCGGGGCCGGGGCCGGGCCGGGCCGGGGGGGCGCGGAGAGCGGGGCCGCGCCGAGAGGCGGCGGGGGCGGGGGGCGTGCGGGGCCCGCGGGACCGGGGTGTCCCTCGGGGTCGGGGTGTCCCCGGGGGGAGCCCGGAGCTCGATTCGGCCGGGCCGGGGACAGCGAGGGGCGGCACCGCCCGGACCCCGAGGTGAGAGAGCCCTGACGGGGTCCTGGGTATCTTGGGCTTGTCCCCAGGGTTCCCCAGCGCCTCCAGCCATGGGGTCAGCATCTCCGGCCCTGAGTGGCCTGAGGGCCAGTATGTGTGGGGAACAGCATCCCAGGGATGGAGGGATGGAGGGATGGATGGATGGATGGATGGATGGATCCATCCCAGATTTCTAGGCTGGGTCTCAGCCTCTTCCACACCTTTGGAGTGTCCCAGGATTCTGGAGCCTGGAGCTCCAGTCTCGTGGCAAGGAAGGGGAGACAGCCCTGCTGCCCCACAGCTGAGCATCCCAGCCGGGTTATAAGCCAGCATCACTGGGAGCAGACAGAAAACAGCCGTCCCTGTATCGCACGCTCTGGCTGACAGCTCGGGACGGGAAGCGATCTCCTCTTACAAATTACAGGAGCCCGTTTACACAGGGCAGACACTTCCCGTTCCACAGAGACCAGAGCGAGACTGTGAACAGCAGCAGCTCAGAGCCTCCACTTCCCTCCCGGCTCTCCAAACCTTCCAGACATGCTGCGGGAAGAACTCCACACTGCTGAGCACCACGGCCTCCCACAGCACCCTGCCACAGCCAGAGACTGCTCGGGTGCTCGGCTGTGGCTGCGGGAGCCCGGGCACAGCTGTGGGATGGGCCAGAGCTCTCACAGGACAGCTCTTCGTGCTGGGAGTTGTCCTGATCCATCCTTTCATCTGTGTCTGGGAGATGAGCAGTCCTGGGTAAAGATGTGGAAGGCTCTGACAGGGAACACAGAGTAGGAGTGGAAATACTGGAGGCAAACCTTCGGTTTTCAGCGCCCACTGAACATGTGCCTCATCATTCTCTTCCCCAAGTTAGCGCAGATCAGACTCTTCAAGGCACAGCGCCTTGCATTGAGCTTTGGTGGCTGCAATCTCCTCCTAATCCAGGCTTGTTTCAGAGAAAACAGGCAATTTTATATCCCTTTGATATGGATCTTAGCTGCTAATGATGCTAGGAAGTAAAGAGAAATGGGCATAGAAATACACAACTATGAAGAGTTAAAATAGTGAATTTAATTCAGCCAATTCCAACAAAATTGGTAATTCCCTGAAAAACAAACCTTGCACAGAAAACACAGAACAGAAATGGTTTCATCTTGACAGCTGGTGAAAACAACTGGGTGAAAAGGTGAATGGAATATTTCTGACTTCTCTGGAAAACACAAGGTTTCACACATCCTGAAAATGCCCTATTTTTTACTAAATGGGTCGGTTTGTGAGGCAGTGATTGTAAATGCTCTGAACTGCAGATGCCAAATGTCTGGTTTGCAGAAAGCACTGATGCTTCCCTAAAGGAAAAGCTGGGACTTCTAAAAATCACAGAAACCTGGAACTGTTTGGGCTGGAAGGGAAACTCAAAGCTCATCCCACTCTAAGCCCCCACCAGAGCGGGGACACATTGCACTAGACTAGCCCAGAAACCTGAAGAACAACAAGAAAACATGTATTATTCTCAGAGTCATCAGCCTGGCTTGCCCAGCGGCCCTGCTCGGGGCTGCAGAGTGCGATGGAAGGAAGGACAGGAGTGTCGCCAGGCGTGTGGAGGGAGCTGGCTGGACAGCCTGGCCCAGCTCCTCAGCTCTGAAACACTCTTTCCAAAGCAATACCAAAAAAGGTTTGTTTCTAGGTCAGGACCTCAGCACTCAATTTTAACCAGGGGCTGACAGTCCAATCTGAGCACAGCTGTAAAATGGATTCGCGGGAGAAGCTTTGGCATTCCTTTTGTAATTAGAAAACAGCCACTGAGGCGTGTGCCTTTAAAGGTGAAAGCTATTTTTGACATAAAAATTAGCACGTAGTTCCTCTGTCATCCCTCGGCTGCTGCGCTGGGAGCTGTGAGTGAACAATCCAAAGATAAGCAAGAAGTATAAACATGCTGAATTACACAAATACGTAGAAGGGGATCAGGTTTCATTTGTTTTATTCTCTGACAGTTAGGAGACAAGGAGATTTATTCTTACACTTTTTCTCCTAAAAAGCACTGGTTAAAAGGTCCACTTAAGCACTGAAACCCCAATGGCATTAAAAAACTTGAAGAGCTTTTAATAGCAACCTTTTGAAATTACTGTTACATCTATTTTTGAGATGGATAAACTAAGCTACCAATGAAGCAGGGCAGGAGTTTTTGGAAGGGCCCAGCAGTGAGAAACTGTCATTCATTTCTCAACAAGTCAGCTCCTGCACAGGGACCCTGAGATAAAAACTACCACAGTGCTCGATGCTTGAACAACCTGAGCGTTCTTTAAATTCCAATTTTCTCTCTTTGGTGGGAATCTAACCCCGACAGCCTTGAAAATGAACCCCAGGCAGTTTTCAGGATAGGGCTCAGAGTGGCTGTTTCTAAAATAAAAGTGAGGGAAGAGCGAGCAGAACTTGGAGGCTTATCAGCACCCGGAATGCCCCGGCTAATCCTCGGCAGCCCCGGCCCCTTTATGTAACCTGGGATTGCTGCAGCTCAGCAGCTTACTGGGGTCTGGGTGGTTTTCTTTAAACCTCTTGTGGACAAATGCAAACACATTAAATACTTCTTTCTTTTTGCCTCTCTAAGGAAAAAATTGTTGTGTGAAGGGAAAAAAAGTGTTTTATTTATATCAATGGCTAATAGAATTAAACTTGTATGCCGAGACTAAAACGTGTTTCTCTCTGATCCATCATGACTGAACAGAACTTTCCCAATTCACAATAATCAGGTGTAATGCTTGAAAAGAAGGTTGAATCCCAAATTTCTCTTCACCCTGAACACGCTCTGGAGCTGTTGGGGTGTTCCAAATAAAGAGAAAAGCAGCCCCTGTATAGCCTGCACCCCGTTTCTGGCAGCGTGGCTGGCTGTGCTGCAATACTTACGTCCCTGTGGCCACCTCCCCGCGCTCTCCTCGCCCCGGGGATGCCTTCCCGTGCCCTCCATCTGCCTGCTCTGACTTTGCACAGCACACATCCTTCCAAGGCAAAATCCAGCTCCCGAGCTGCCGCCGGCCTAAGCCATTCACCTCACGCTGAATGCTTACGGAAACTTCAGAAGGAGAAAAATAAACCCCCTATTGAACTCCTTGCAATCGGAGACCTGAATGGGCTCGATATAAACCCCACTCGAACCAGCGGCGGCAATAGGCTTCCCTGGATGTTGGATTCCATCCAGCTTAAAAGTTTCCATGAAATAAACTAGGCTAAGCGCATCAGCTGCATAGGAACTAACTCGGTGTAACAGGAGCATCTGTTCTTCACGTCCACCATTTTCTCAGAGCCTGAACTCGGCGCTCTGCGAGGTGCCGGCGGATCCCTGGCCAGCACGGACACGGCTTAGCAGGGAGCATGCACGTCGTACAAACTACTGCACCAGGGAGCTTTTGTTTGTCAGAAAAACAGCTTAATGTATTTGCAAGGATGGCATTACAGAGCGAAGGCAACGTCCGCACTGAGACAGCAGAGGAGCACACCTCGGACCCATTAATACACGGTACAAAGCAAATGTTTACCCAAGTACAAATGAAACAGGTCGACAATTAGCTAATGCAGCTTTGTGGACATAAACCAGGTACAGTCGAGCAGAACCAACATAAAATAAAAAGGAAACAGCCCTTTTCCTACGCCACGCTAAGAGCACCGTGGTTAGTGGTTTGGGAAGCCTCTGTCACGGTGAAAAATTTCTTTGCCGGTGTTTAATGTGTTTATTCTACTGCTACACTGCTGGGATAAAAATAACAGCTGGCTGTACAAGGGACCCACTGTCAATACTGCAGTAATTGACAACATACAATTAAGTCTCACACCTGTTTATTGTAAGTAATTCATAGATAACCACTTCTAGTACACATTTTCATATTGGCTTTTAATGCTTTTGTTCTCTCTTTTTTTTAAGCTCAGGGATACCCAAATTTCACCTGAGGGTCATCGCTGTGGTTACCCAGACCCAGAAGGCTCTACCTACTTTGGGAGACTGGTGCAAGGTGGTGTGGTGGCCAGGGATGGCAGAGATGGCTGGGGAACTGCAGGTCCCCACATGCAGGACGGTGTGCAGGGGGCAGCGGGGCTGGGGACATGCTGGCCGTGCACGCCGGGCTCTACAAGGGCCAAAACAAAGACCTCTACACACCTGGAGTAAGAACAGTGGTAACAAAGTCATAGCTACATATTCTTCTCTACATTTTTGTTTATTGAGACAAACTAATTAAAAGGCACAAACATAGGGCATATGTTTACATGGACATTATAACAAACATATACATTAAAAGTGTAGGAATGTGTTTCCTTTCTGCTAAACAGAAAGTTCCTAAGCTTTTATATATACAAAAGTTGTACAATTTGATGTCCTAAAGTACAAAAGATCATTTATAAAATTATTTTACACTAAGCTCTATTATTTTTTTTTTTGTTTGTTTTTGTTTTACTATGTAGTCCAAGCCCCTAGAACAGTTCCACGTAAGGATACAGATACCTGTCACCTGAGCCAGCAGCCTGGCAATCACTGCTCGCACGGACACGGCCGGGGAGGAACGGAAGCAGTCCAGTGTGACTGGGCACTCCTGCTAGCACTCTGTGAAAATGCACACGCTAATCTCCAGAGCTCTCAACTTCAATAAGATAAAAACATCTCAACTGTAATTTCATTTTTTTTTCCTCTTTTTTTTTTATTATTTAATGTAGAGGTTGGGTTTAGGGTGGTTTGTTTTTTTTTTAAACAAAGTTTTAAAAATGTGAATATGTGACATGATAGTCTAAAAAGTATATCTGTTTCCCTAGACTTTGCTTTCTACTTTATGTACAGATAAACAGGTTAAGAAAAAAAAGCACATGTAGCTTAAACATGTGTGACCATTTATGAGCAGTTCTGGGCTGGACAGCTCAGCACCCCAGAACTCCCACAAATTGATAGAAATGTGTTAACACAATAGAAGAATAACGTAAAAATGATGATGTTTGCAAATATTTACAAAGTTGAACAGATTTGCACAACACTTGATTAAGAAATAGGGGAGAAATTAAAAGATGCTCTCTGCTTGTCCTGGAGGGGCATCCTACCTAGTTAGTGGTTAGAATAAAAACTGTATACAATTTAATATAAGACAAAACTTCTAGTGAACAACTAACACGTCTGTCCCCTGCTGAAACATCAGCAGGCTCTGACTGGGAGGCAGAGGGCATAAAAATCACACCCAGGGCCTCCAGAATCTTCCAGCTTAAAGCAATTTTCCTCAAGTTTCCAAGCACTCCTTTTGCTCCTAGATAAGAGTCCCATGGGGGTCTGACTGTTCAGAGACCATGTTTACATTTCGACTCCTCTTCTGTCAGCCATGGCTGTTTCTCACCAAACAATAACAGGTTTTTTTTTAAAAAATGTTGACTACAATGCTCTATTCCCTTAGGGTAATATGTTGGGTAATATTTACATCTCCAAATATCAGGTCACAATCCCTATTATATGTTGAAGTTAGAATGATAAGTTATCATATGCTTTGCATATCAGAGCTGGTATCACCTTTCCCATAGGGAATGCTGCCTGAAATTACCATATTCCCAAAGGTAAAATGCATATTTTCTCCAAAAATGCATTTTTTTTTTTTTAATGACAACATTGTAATGCATTTACTCATTAAAAAAAAAAAACAAAACATCAACACAGACAAAGGTTCTACACTAGCTCAGAAACAGTGGACTTGCCTGGCAGCTTAAAATGAGCCATCCACCCTGTCACAGATACAGAGGGGTCTTCGCTAGTGTTTAGATTAAAATAATTTTCTAAGTTATAATTTGAGGGGATAAAACATAAAACTGGTTTTTTTAATTACCTTTTTTTTTTGGTATTTTTTCCTTTTTTTTTTTAAACTCTGGCAAATAAGTATCTGCTCTAATTCAGCATCAGTCAGCTACAATGTAAAACTTACTTTAAATGAAGTGCTCCAGTGAAACTCAAGCCTGAACCATGTGAGCCAAATCAAGGGGAAGATGCTACTGTGGTCTCTGATGGTGTTGCCCCAGTGTCTTAATCTGGATTTATTATTAACTAAAACAAAACAAAACAAAACAAAACAAAAAAAACCCAATAGAACAAAAACAAAAACAAAACAAAACAAAAAAAAAAAACCCAACCAAACAAAACCCAAAAAAGAACTGCTGGTAAGGATTCCATTTTAATCCTTTTTAATACTGTTTAGAACTTGTTTACCAGGGAGGAGAGGTGGGCAAGGCCTGGGGCAGGAAAGGCATGCTCTCCACTGGTCTCATGGCTATGTTGAGGGGGCCAGCCAGCGTCATGGGGGTGGGCAGGTTCATGGGGGACGTGATGGTGACGGGGTGCGCTATGTTCACTGGAGCGGTCACCGGGGTGGGCAGGTTCACCGGGGTGGTGAGCGTTAATGGAGAGGTCATGGACAGAGGACTGGTTATGGTTACAGGATGCCCTAAGTTCATCGGACTGGAAATATTAACTGCACTTGATACATTTACTGGACTTCTCATGCTCATTGCAGCTGCCACTGTGACTGGGTTTGTGATAGTCCCAGAAGCCACAGAGGACGTTATATTGAATGGAGTAGTAAGAGTCACAGGCGTAGTAGCAGCAGTGGAGGTTTGGCACAAGTTAGCAGCTTCTAAAAATGAGACATAAAAAAGACAAAAAGTTTTTAACACATAAAAAAACCATGGACGAGATTTAAACAAAACAAAACAAAACAAAAAACCCAAAAACCGAACAAGAACAGGTACAAATTCTGGAATCATTTTCTTTAGGTATTATTAGTAAGTTAAACTGTTAACATTCTATAGCCTACAGGAAATACAAACTGTCATGCAGGTCATTTCAATTGAGGTTTTTTTTTCCCTGAGAAGTCAAGTGAGGTTGTCTTAGCAAGAGGGTTTTTCCATGTTCATAAAAACAGTATTGTACAATCAAACACATCCTCCCAAGAGGAACAGTAGAAATAGAGAGAGTGTACATACCGAATGGTACGTACTCTATAGCCTTCTCAAAGGTGAACTGACATTCTGTGAAGGTTTTAAAAAGTCATTATTAGGGACTGATAAGCAAAGCTCGTTTCAATATTTACCTGCTTATTTCAGTCTTAATTATTGCTACCAAACTGCTCCACTGCTCACAGTACCTCTACTACACGGCTACCCCAGCAGCACATCCCTCAAGCCCCATCAGCTCCTCAGCTTTCACACAAGCTCCAGCTCCACACCACGTTGGTTTGGGGGGTTTGGGGGGGTTTGCAGCAAGCAGGGCTGAGGTGCAGAGCAAGGGACACCCAGGAGGGCGGGCTGGGGAGCAGGGGGGGACGGGAATCACTGCACATCCATCAGCACCACCTGCCGGTTACCCACACCGGGACGGAGGGAGGGAGGGGAAGGGCTGCCTGCTACAGAAACAGGGAAATGCACTCTGCACAAACGCCACTAAGCCGTGTCTGCTTCCACATCTGTAGGGCAGGAGCCCAAGCTCAGTTACACCCACGTGGCAGAGGTAAGCCAGGAGCAAAGAGTCCGCTTTGCCTCTGGGGCAATACAAATTAACTTTGAAAGCAACATTAGCCCCATTCAAGGGTTACTGTTGGTTCTTCAAAGTCCATAGCTAGGAGGGGTGGAGAGGAAGGGAAAAAGTGAAAAAAAATAAAATAAAAATTGTGAAAATAAATTGTACTAGACCAAAAAAAAGCCCCAACTAGTGGTGTAAAGCCACCACAAGTGGAGCTAGCACAGGAGAACCAGCATGGAAAGAGCAGCTCAAGCATGGCACTGAGTGGTCTAACTTCACCTCCAAGCACAGTCACACCCAAAGACACAGCCCACCCATGCCCCTTCCCCAGTTAAGCTAAAAGCACCAGTGTGACACCACTGTCACCCACCCACCCTCACCCCCTCCTGCCCCAAACCACTGTTCTGTTAAAGCATATTCAACATTCTCCATAAGGAAGGAAAAGGAAACAAGACATAGGAAAGAACAAGCAGAAAATAAGTCTCAGTGATTTTCTAAATCCAACATCATTTGCTTTATCTATTTAGTGGCCTGATGATATGTAATGTTTCTGTTATCACTGCATTTTAACATGAATAAGCTGTTTCTGCACTGTCTGATCACAGAATTCAATTACTGGCATAACAAGGGGAAAGGAACAAGCAGCCTAAAAAACAAAAACAGATTGAAGAACTGAAAGGAAGGTTGAGAGAAAAGGAAACAATAAGGTGAGTCAAAAACATTCCTAAAACCAGCCAGTGAAAAAGCAGTAAGCAGTGGTCATTAAGAACTTCTAAAACATGTAATCCATGAGGTCACATGATGGGCATTAATAATCAAACTGTTGTGAAACAAATAAGCAGCAGTAACGGGAGAATTTAAACTACTGTATCCTAAACCCACTAAACTGAAACGATCTGTTCCCTCCAAACTGCCACAATGACCAACAACAGCAATCCCACTGCAGCTACAGCAGCACAGGTAGAGGTAAGCTGTGAGCCAGCACTGATGAGAAACAGCATCAGTGATTACCTCAGTCTGTAATGAAACAAAGCAACAGACAGAGAGAAAGAGAGAGAGAGCTCTCTGAGGTCCAGAAAACTTCATGCAAAGACAGCTACATGATGATAGAGCAGATGGAATAGATTGGGGGAGACAAGATGAACAGGACACAGAAAGCACCCACAGGCACCCTGGTGCTGATGCAGGGGTGTCTGTGGGTGTGTGTGTGCACACAGACAGGAGAACAGGGTAAATAAGCACAAGCACAGCCAAACGCCACATGCAAGTCCAAGCCCCCACTCCTGCTGGAGCAGACACAAGCTCCCTCTGTAACTGATGGCTCTAGGGACACAGGCAAGCACAGACACCAAGGGAGAAAACCATGAGCAGGTCATTTAACACACCCTTCTCTGGGGCTGTTTCCTCCTGTTCTCTCTTAGCTATGACTTCTAAGAATGAAACTGTCACGTAAGACATCCTTCCTGACACCTCCAACTCCCTGTTTGACTGTGAGCCCCCATCTCACCAACACTGCCACGTCAATTTTGGTTTGGTTTACCTTTCTTCCTGGCTTTGACGGCCTCTTCCCACAATCTCAGGGTCTCTACCTGCTTTCCAGGCCAACTTGTTACGTGCTGCTGCTGCTGCTGCTGCTGCTGCTGCTGCTGCTGTTGCTGCTGTTGTTGCTGCTGCTGCTGCTGCTGCTGCTGTTGTTGTTGTTGCTGCTGTTGCTGCTGCTGTTGCTGTTTCTGGTTGCTGGTCTCTTCACTCATGCATGCTATGCCAATCAAGTAAGAACACAAATTCACCTTGAAAAGTTACTCTGCTTTCTGCTGAGATCACAAAGGCAACTTCTACAAAGAGCATGTGGAATCTCACAGGATTCCAAGAACAAAATCACAGAGGTGTTCAAAACAGTATCATTAATTCTGTGCTTCATAAAACTACTTTTCCAAGAGCTAAAAACAAAAACATAAGTCAAGAACACCTACTTTAAGTGCCAAAACCAGACTTCTCTTGTCATTATTTACTTTGTATTAAGGAAGAATGAAATTAAAGACTCCAATTAGTCTCTAGAACTCAAACTGAATCCACTTTTTCTAAACTTTAGCTCCAGTTTAAGAATGAAAAATAAAAAAAAACTTTTTACTTTTTATTGCAAGTATAACTTAAAATTTTCAGTTTACATCAGCCTGTCACTACTCTCTGGCCCCAGTACAGCTCACCATTTCCACCTCTAACAACTGCTGAAAATGCCTCATGTGAACTGGCTTAGCACCACCAAACTGGACTGGGAAGCCAGAGTTGTAACCCTACCCTTGAAAAATACATCACATCCAAATTTCCTACTAAGCTCAACAATCAGGCATTTCAGACATTCCCAGTACCTTCAAATTATCCAGGAGTAACAGGAACTGCAAAGATGTTGTAAATTAATACAGTTTAAAGGCTTTAAAGACAAAGTTTCCAAAGACATTCCTTACTTCTGCCTCTTTATTCCTCTGAAAACCCGTTTTATATTACTAACCATGCAGGGTTAACTTAAGTTACAGGTATTTTAATAGGGAAAATTTGAAAGTCAAGTCTTCATTTGCTTGCTAGTCATTCAGAGGTCCAGAGTTTAAGTCTAGAAGGAGCTATTACAAACATCTCATCTGACCTCCTGCACAACACCAGTCAGATGCCATTAATGCCCAAAACCTATCAGGGCTGGATTTAAATCCTTTTCTTGTCAGCTATTGCCTGAGGGAGGAAACACTGAGCCCCAGGGTCAAAGCTCTGAGAAAGCAGAGAAATCTTTCTCCTTATTTTGATGAGCTTTGGATGAGGCTTCAGACCTGAAACCTGGCAAAGCTTAGCAGTTCTTAAACAGTCTAAAATCTCCAGACTATCTGTTGGGCTTTTAGACCTGCACATTTCAGGAAGCAGCACTGAAAATCTGGGAACTCTTTTCAAGAGATGGGTCACTGTCATGAACTGCAGGGCATTCCCAAGGGATGAGAGCAAACCAACTCCACACGTGCCAATTCTTGAGCTGAAGCACATTCTGTTACTAAAGATGTACTTTTAGGAGGTGTGCCCACCCAGACTGACAGACACGTAGCTGAGTTTAACGTCACCAAAGGCAATTCCCTTCGCACACACACCGTTATTAGAAATGTTTGTAAAACGTTCACCTACTTTTATTGATGCCTTGTTTACAGGTATTACAGTTGATACTTTGGCTCTGCCCGTGTGTCTTTAAGTGGCTGGTGATATATGCTGCACTCAGAAGTTTACCACAGATATTACACGATACCTTTCCTTCATGGCGCACCATGTGTGTCCGCAGTCTGTCTTTGGTGGCAAAGGCAGCAGTGCACGTCTGGAGGGAGGACAAAGTTACACTTGAGGGGCACACAGAGCAGCACAGCGTCACCCACAGGCCCTCTGGGAGCCTGGCAGCCCCTAACAGTATCCTAAGTGCATTGACAACTTCAACTTTTACCGGCATTTATAGAGAAACAAAAATCAAACTACTCAGCAGAGACTGAGAATCGAATTTGCTTCTGAGACAATCAGGACAAAAATCATATTCTATACTGCTTGAGCTTTCTGAAAACAGTGGGTTGCCTTACCCACCACCAATGCAAGAGGGAGCTTGTAAAAAACACCTACAATAGGCAAAGTTGATTTCTAATGTAATTTTACTGTACAAATATGAACTTGGTACCTTACACTGCTCAATCACTTCTGTTCCCACCCAGAACAAGGAAAGAAAACCTTTTCCTAACACTATTCTTTTTATCCAAGGCTTTTATTTAATCAGATGAGTCACTGAAACAGGTTGGAATAAGCATGGATATTCCAAGCAAAACAGTTAATTGTTCAAGGGCCATCAAAGTATTTCACCTAGTCTCAGTCATCAACTTAGGACAACTTGCTTTCCCCTTCCAGCAAAATAACAGATCCAGAATGAACCATTCCCACCCATATTTAAATAGAAGTGCTGAGAAAGACATTTCATTTGAACATGCTGAGAAACACACTGCACACATTACCCCAGAAATGAGCACTAAGCTGAGGATGCTGCTACAATCCTACTACTAAGTTAAGCATATGGTAAAACAGAGCAACTATGCTGTTCTCCAAGAAAGCAAAAAGCCTCTAATCTTCCTAAAAAAGCAACCACAGTATCTTTTTAAAGTTCCACCAGAACTCCAGCACTGTGGTGTGGTGGCAAATGTGGCTTTACTCCTAAACTTCCTTTTCAAAAGTCCGGAAGCAAATACAGCTCTGGAAAGATTCACCTGAGTACCACTGACACAATAAGGTATTGCTCTTAATAAACCATTTTAGCCCTTACTTGGCATTTGAAGGGTCTCTCTGTTGAGTGAACATGTTTAACGTGACAGCTTAAATGATCAGGCCTGCAAGAAAGAGAGAACAGGAGAAAAGTGCACAGTGTTACACACACAGAGCCAGGACAGCTTGGCTAGCAGAGCTGACACCGAGCTGCTCACTCCCTGCAGCCCCATCCCTCTGAGAGCCAGGAGAAATCCCTTCCCTCACCTACCAGGGGCTCCACTGCAACACCTCACCTAGAACACCTCACTTAGAACCAGCCTGTGGTTTAAAGCTTAACCTGTTCTCCTCACACACCTGGCAAAGGCACGTTTGGTCACACCTTGTGTAAAGGTGAGAGCGCAACTGCTCTAAAGGTTGAAGTTTTCTCTGTTGCAAGCACAGGTACAAACAGAGCCAGCAGCAGTGCAAGCTCCCCCTGTGCTGTCCCTCCACCCTGCTGTAAGAGCAGGTGACAGCTCCTCTGCCCTGCCCCATTCACAGACCGTGGCAAAGGCTGCTGAAGGGGCTCTGTGCCCACCCCCAGTGACACAGACACACATCTTATGGGCCCTGCATGAGGTCGAGAAACCATTTCAAACCACTCTCCTAAAAAAGTGCCCACTTCTGGCCACTCCAACCTTGCTCAGATGGAGACTCCCCCACCCTAGCTGCAGACAAGGCTCTTTAGCCCCTCACCAATCTCCTCAGAAGTTTGGCTCTCCCAGCTCCTCACTACCACAGCTTAACCCTTCTCGCTCACAAAAAGCCAACAGCGGAGCAGGCCTGGGGTTTGCCAGGTGGTACCTTGAGAAGCCTTTTCCACACACCCCGCAGGTGTAGGGTTTCGTGATGCCACCTTCGTGAGACCTCACGTGGTAGGTCATGCGATCCTTTCTCTTGAAGCGCTGATTGCAAATGGGACATTCGAAGGGTTTCTCGTCCGAGTGGGACAGCTTGTGCCGGTTGAGGTGGTAGACGTCCCTGAAGGCCTTCCCACACATCTCACAGGCGTGGTTCTTCTTCACGGGCTTGCTGGGCTTCTTCACCGTCTGCGTCACCGCCATGGCCGTGGCGCCGGCGCTGCTGCTGGGGTTGGTGGCAGAGGAAGACGTAGTGACAGTGGACAGGATGCCTGCGATAGTGGAAACCAGCGAACTCCGGCTGTTGTCACCAGCGATGGTCGAGATAAGGGGCACCATTGTGGTGGGAGTTTTCTTTGGCCGTGACACTAACTTTATCCCTGTGTGGCAGGACTCGTGACGCCTCAAATGGTAGCTGTCCCTGAAAGCTTTGCTGCAGTAAGTGCACACAAAGGAGGTTTTAGGTTTTTCCTTTTTAATCCCAACAATAGCATCCTTTAATGTTTCTGGTGCAGGCTGAGGTTTCTGCGTTATTGGTAAGGGCAGAATCGGCTTCTGATCGGGCGGCTCAACAGCAGAGCTCAGGAGAGGCAACAAACTGTTCTGTGCTGCCTGCTGTTGGTGATGGGAGGCTTCGTGTGCCTAAAACCAAACATTCACACTTAAATTCTCTGGATGGGTGCTCGCTCTGGCACGGTGAGAACATTTACAAACGACAGGGAAGCACATTCTGGACCAAAAGCCACGGAAGGAACAACAGGGGAAGGTTACATAATGCTGGTTTTGGACAAGATAAACCGCTCGTGCTGTAAATGCCCTGGCTGCGCAGACCCTGTGGTAAGTGTAGGACACAGCACGACGATCAAGGAATTATTCAGTTTCTGGAGGGCAACTTTTTACAGAAGACAACTAGGTGCTTGTCAGATCTTTTAATAACAGCATTTCATCTTTACATAACAGATAACTCATTTTGCTAATGATCGTATCAGATGGCACATCAGGAGAGGGTGAAGGTACTGACAGGAGTTGCAAAATAAGGCCCCACCTTTAAGCTGAGCTTAGTGCACACTGAGAACTGAACTGCAGGCACAGAGAGCCAGGATGCGATAAGGCGTCTTATTTAAACAGCGCCTTCATACCCCTGTGCCAGCACTGAAACCAAAGCAACTGGAATCGGGAGCTGTCTAAAGCCACATCTCTATATTTAGCAGGTTCCTGATGCATTTATCCACTGACCACTGTGTTCTCTGCGTCTGGAACTAACAAGAATAGCGGCAGGGCCTTTTTCTCTTCGTCAGCAGCTACTTTCCCAGCTACTGCTGGGAAGAGAAGCTGATCGATACACATTGGGAGACATCTAGAGATGCTGGAGAACTCGGTTCAGGGTGTTGGGAATAAGCCCTGAAAGCTGTCTGAAAGCAGCCAATACCAACTAACTTTGAACTACAGAATGTGTGGCAGCAGCTGCAGGGAAGGGAAGGGGGCCCGCAGGCAGCAGCGCTCAGCTGAGCTGCAGCCTGCCTGCCACGGGCTGCGCTGCACCACGCGCGGTTATTCTAAGGCAGAAACGCTGTTATTAAAACTCATCCAGTCAGACTGGGACAAAACCCTGGCAGATACAATTTTAATGTGGTTTAGAAACCACACAGACCAATTCAGCCTAATGGAGCATTAAAATAAATCACTCCAGCACCTTAAGCCAGTTTAAGTGCATCTGTATTCAAGATGTGCCTCGGTCTCATCAGACCAGTTTTAAATCAGGCTCGTTAGTAACGCAGCGTGCCAGGCCTGAAGCTGAGTTTGGGGAAACTTGCATTCCCATCAGATCAGTACTGCAGCCCTCCAGGATCCTTTCCTATGGCTTTCCTCACAAAGCAGCATGACTCAAAGCTGTGAGAGCTGAATGAACACTGTGCCAGTGCACGACCCTGACCTGTCTACTTCTACATCTGTTGGGGTGGACAGTATGGGAAGCACACTCAGGCTAATGCTCTTCCCATGGGAATCCATTTCAACACGTCCTCTGGACAACCCAGTATTTCTAGAAGCTCGCTTTGGGCTGTTTTCCTAGTTGTATCCTGGGTGCTTTGCCTGCCTGGATCGCAGCAGGGACTACAGCCCCCCCAGAGCATCTCTCCCTTGCTGTGGGGCAGCTCCTGCATCACTCCAATCTCACTTTTTGGGAGTGTGACGCTGGTGATCTTTGGATAAAAGCCATGGGTGGATACCAACACTAACCCACGTGGGAAGGAATGCAAGCTCCCAAACACTCCAAGCCTATCTGACAGGACAACAGTTCACAGGAGAAAGCCTGGACTCCTGACAGGACACTGACAGGAGACAAAACTTGTGGGAACCATGAGGAGCCAGGCCAGGCTGTCCATCTGCATCCGCTTTTTAGATCCCTCTGTGCTGAAGCTCAGGATGCAACAGGTAGGCTGGATATCAGCACACCTGCCTGGCCACAGCAGCCACCCCAAACAGCCCCAGGGGCTGCTTTACTCCAGGGAGCGACTGCTGAAGAGCTGCATCCAGAACTCTCCTGGAGGCGACGCTGCTAAATCAGGGCATGGCACAAGCCCCAGCAGCTCCATTAAACTTTTCCCTGACTTCAGTGACAATTGTGCGTTTTCAACCTTTTATTTTCCATGTTTTTAAAAAGGTTTTGACACTTCTACATTGCATGAAAATAAGAGCTTGCACGATACACACCGACAGCACAATACTGAGCAAGTTGTGCACTTCAACACAATTTTAACTTTAAAAAATTCTGAAATGTTTTACAACTTGAAATTGGCATCAAACAATGTTGTTAAACTGCACCAGAAGACACTGCAGAGCACCCAATGATAGCTCCAGAGATACAATTTCAAAGGCAGAGCTAGCAGATCGGATAATGGAGAGCCCAAATCCTTTGGACAAGGTTCAAACTTAGGCAGTTTATGGATATTTTTAAGCCTCAAAGAATCGTCAGCACTTCAAGGTAATGATGCACTTATTCCTACAGATGTGATGGAGACAGTGGACATAAAACAATGTATATTCATCAAGCGACAGGCTGTGGAGCTGCTGCTTATGTAAGTCTGCTTATCTTGGTTCTGAGGGAGCCAGCATTATTTGCAGCAGCCCCTCTGCCCCGAGCGTGCTCCTCACTTTCCAAGGGCTGTTAAAGCCTTTTAAAAAAGGATCAGGCAGCATTTTTTTAAACTCCCTGTTGGAGAAGGGAAGCCAGCACCTGCTGCACGCCTCTGGCAGGCGCAGTTATGCAGGCTCCGACCACGGCTTTACTTCACCCAGCATTAACATCAAGTCAACATCTTGGAGATATTTTGATGGCCTGGGACAGGCTCTCCTGCAAAATTCCCTTGTTCTGTCACTAATTCCTTCTCTCCTGGGGGGGCAGTAAACAAAAAAACCCTGCAATTCGTGACCCAGAGTGTAGGATGTGGCATTGTGAACTTCCAATGCCAGAGGCTAAAATATTTTTGTGCTTCAGCCTTAATGTGAGAGCAACAAATTAGCATGAGTCATATCTTGAACACTCCATCTGATGGATGAGTCCTCCTCACATTAACAGATACAACTTTCACTTCCCGAGCACATCCTAAAAGCGGCTTTCCAACTATGCATTTTGGGACTAAGAAGATCCTGCTTATTCAGTAGCAGGATTGTTTCTTTAGAAAGGGATACAATTCATCAAAATGCCACCTAAAAACAATCAAACAACTTTATTTGGAAGGAATGGTTTACAGTCCCACAGCCCACTGCCACAGGACTAAAATTAAGACATTGAAACCTCATCTAAAAACATCTGGCTAAAAATTACAACTTTATATTCCACGTACTAAGCTGTCCCTTAGGAATCCCGTCCCAGCTGGAACGTACACTTGTTTTAACACTCCCCCCAGGAAGAACAAGTGTGAATATTCAGTCACTTCCATTTGTTATTTAACTGACACTGGGGAACAGGCTTTTAAATCCACGCTTTTTAACTAGTTTTAACTAATCAGTTGGATCGGGGCTGACGTGCTGCTGTGAGAATGGGAAGAAGAAAAATGAAAGTCACATCAGGACTACCTCAGTGCTGCTTTCTGCTGGGTGCATTGGCACGCTCGCACCCCAAATCATTGATTCTAACAAAACCACTCAAGAAACAATATCCAGCATTTATTAGGAGCTCTAAAGCTTTATTATTTAGAGAGAGAAAAAAAAAATCGGAGGAAAATTTCCACGTCACAGTTATATGAAGATGCTTCCGAGCCGCACGTTCGGAAAGCGAACTGCTGACTCCTTAATTAAAAGCAGCAAAGCTGACTCCTAAATCAGCGTGTGACATCACTACTTCAAAACTCAGCACCTTCAGAAAAGCACGGACGAGCAGCGAGGAGCTGGACACGTACTTGAAGCATTACTTGGCATTTCTCAGCCTGCTGCAATACAGTCCTGCCAGCCCAGGAAAAATTTCCCCTGGAAAACGCTCAGCTGGGAGGCAGCAAGGCACTAAAGCAGCCCCGGCTCGGAGGGAGATGGCCCTAAACTAAGGAGATTAACTTCTTAGCGTGAAGTTTCCTACGTGCGAATCACAACTGCCCACTAGAGTGAGAAATAATTCACCAGACCTCAGCCAAAGCCGATGGCATCGCCCGCATCCCCCAGGAAAAGGCGGCAAACGCAGCGCCCAGCTCCCGGTACCGGCTCCCCGGAACATTCCCGGCGTGTTTTCCGAGGCACAGAACCCGAGCGAGTGACTCATCCCTCGCTACTTGCAAGGGACGAATTTTTCCTCCCTAAAGGAATGGTGCTCGCTCTTGGCGGATTTATTCATTCAACTCAGGTTTTCAAACTCGTGTCACGGGCTGGGTCTGGGTTTAATTCCGAGGAGGACAGTGAGGAAGCGAGCGGCCGCCACCGGGAACGTGCAAAGAGGATTATTTTACCTTGAGAAAGGTGATGTGCTGGGCGCTTTTTTTTTTTTTTTTTTCCCCTCCGCTGCTGCTGCTGCAATCACACATTTTATGTTTTCCAGCGCAAAAAAAAAAAAAAAAAAAAAAAAAATCCGGGAGAAAACAATCTGGTGAGAAAGGGCTCGCGAGGCTCACAAAAGCCAGGCAAAGAATTCTTTTTTTTAGATTTTTTTTTCTGGTACATTGGATTTTTCTCCGGAATTACATAAACAGCGGTGTTTTTAAGTCAGTCTTTCACCGACAGAAAGGGGGAAAATTGTGACTCAGTTGGCAAAGGGAGGGGTTGCACGCTCCACCGTCCCTATTCCTCCCCATTCCCGTTAGATTTCGCCAGTTTTTACAGAAATCCGGCCCGCTCGCGTCCTATTTTAAAAGAAAACAAGCTCCCTCGTCAGCCGGCCCTGAGTCAGGCTGTTTAAAGAGGGATTAATTTATTCTCCCAGACACGGCGTTTGTTCCATCGGGGTTTTGTTGGAGCCCGGTGGAAGCTTGGGGTTGGTTTTTTTTTTTTTTTTTTGTTCGTGGCTTTTTTTTTCTGTTGTTGTTTGTCTCTTTAGGCGAGGGGGGAGAGAAAAACAAGCAAACACCAAAAAAAAAAAAAAATAAAGCGCGATCTCATGTTTTGCGGAGGAAAAAATAAAAATAAAATACAAATACGAATATCGGTGGTTTGTAATGAAAGCGGGAAGGGAGCGCGCTGCGGGGCGGCGGCGGAGGGAGAAAGTGCAGGAGGGAAGGAGGGAGAAGCGGAGCCGCGGGGCCGGTGAGGCGCTGCCCGGCGGGCCGGGTCGGGCCGGGCCGGGCCGGGCCGGGGGCGGGCGGGGGCCGGGCGGCCGCGCTGAGTGACAGCCCGGCCCGGCGGGGACCGGCGGGGCCGCGGCCGTGAGGGAGGGAGGGAGAGAGGGGGGGCGCGGGCAGCGCCGCCGCCGCGGGGCCTCACCTGAAAGAGGAACGCGGTCCAGTTGGCCTCCATGGCGGGGGCGGCGCGGCCCCGGGCGGCGGCGGCGGCGGCTGCGGCGGGCGGTCCCCCCGTCGCTCCCTCCCCCGGGCCGCAGCTACATGGAGCCGACAACAAAGCGGCGGCGGCGGCGGCGGCTCAACATGGCAGCGCCGAGCGGCCGCTTCCGCTAACCTCGGGCTGCACCACTGCGGCCCAGAGGGGGGAGGCGGCGGCGCGGCGTCCCGGCGGGGCGGCGATGGCCCGGGCGGCCGCGGCGCCGCCCCCGCCGCTCCCCTCGCCGCGGGGCGGGCGGCGGGCCCGGGGCGGCGCGGCGAGGCGGCGGCGCGGGCGGCGGGGCCGGGGCGGCGCGGCGGGCCGGCCGCCCCCCCCGCGGGGCTGGCAATGGGCCGGTCCCGGGCTGGGGAAGCCGAGCTGTGGCGAGAGAAGATGGAGGAGCGGCCGAGGTGTCCGGGGCCGCCGCCGCCGCCCGCCCCGGCTCGGCCCCGGGGCCGCCGAGCCGCCCGCCCGCCCCTTCTCCCCTCCCCGCCCGCCCGCCGCCCCCGCCCGCCGCGCCGGCAGGGAGGGAGGGAGCCGCGGGGGCGGCGGGGGGCGGCTTCGCCCGCGGGTGCGGGCGGGCGGCAGCGCCGGGGGCGGAGGGGGGGTGTGAACTCGGGGCCGCCCCGGGGGTCGCCCGGCGCCGCCGCCACATCGGCACAGCCGGGATCGTCCTCAGCCCACCCGGGCTCGCCCTCAGCCCTCCGGGGCTGCCGCCGCCTCCCCGGCCGGCCCTGCCTCGCACCCCGCCTGGCCGGGCTCCAGGACGGCCGGGCCGGGCCCTGTCCCGCGGCCCCGGCCGTTCCCCCGGGCCGGGCCGGGCCGTGAGGGGCTCGGGCCCTGCCGTGACCCTGCGCAGCCCCGCCGCCTCCCCCGGGCCAGCGGAGTGGATGCGCCCGTACCTGAGGCATCGTCGGCGCAGCACATGCATGCAAATCGTAGCCACGAGCAATTAAATACATACGTACCGTTAATTACGTGTTTACATACACCAAGCACGTCCCTGACAGGCAGCAGGACGGGGCCCAGGGACGGCTCCCTGCACCTCCCTGGCGCTGCCAGGACCGGGAAGGATGCGGGGCACATCTGTGCCCTGCCTCAGGTGCCACCTGAGGGACACCCAGCATTTCTCCCACACCTGAGTGTGGCAGGTTTAACACTGTCACAGGAGGGGGGTTTTAATCCTGACCTCCCTTCGCCTTCCCTGCCGCTGGGGAGATGAGAGCAGGCTTACAGCACTTTATTATTTATTTTCTCGCAGCTCTGGTCAATCCTCTTTGCTCAGGCCTGGATCCCTGCTGAGCATCCGAGGCCTCGGCGCGAAGGAGCAGCCGAGGCGCCCTGGCTGCAGCGTGCAGGGCTAAATTTGGCCCCCTGTGACTTCCTCCCGTGCGGGACACCCGGGTGGTTTTTCTTGTCTCCTGTTACAGATAATGCAGAGGCCGGTCCTGAAGCAGCAGCTCGGTGCAGCAGGGAGGAGGGACAATGGGGACAGCAGAGCAGGGGACACACATCAGGGTCTCAGCCCGCCGGCTCAGCCCTGGCTGTGTTGGCTCAGTGCTGGGCAGGGCACCTGGCTCCTGCAGCACGGTTCTGCACCTTCCCAGGGCATTGCAAAACAGTCCTTGTTCTGTTCCGAGAGATGCCTGCGGTTCTTTCACGCCTCTCCGGCTTTTTTTCCTTGAAACTCCAGCGCCAGAGTCAAGTGGTTATGTCAAAATGTGTTTGCATTTGAAACAAAAAGGAGTTTCTCAGCCGTGTGACCCCAGAGGGAAGTTTGTGACTACGTGTGGGCTCGGCTGCCTGGAGTGGCCCAGCCTGCTTGGGAGCACCTGCAGCTCCAAGGGTCCGTGTGCCTCAGGGAGCCTGGAGCCTGCTCGCATTTGATCCCCTGTCTGCTTCACAGTAGAGTTCTGTGATGATGCACATCACTGGAAATTGTAAAATATTGCCCTTGTTCTGCAGAAGATCCTAACTGCGCAGCCCCGCACACTTTTTTGGAGTTTTTTGGTGTTTTTTTGGAGGAAAAAAAGGAGCCAAAGGGGTTTGCCAGTGCAGCACCCCACCAGCCCGGCTCGCTCTGCTCATCCCAGATGTTTTTCCCAGCTGTGGTGCGGGATCAGCTGGATCACCCTCAGTGCACCCCGTGCCCCGTCCTGCCCTGCTGTGACCGCAGTGCTGCCCCAGGATTTCCCCAGGATCCCTCGTTCGGGGCAGGGGACACCGCTGCCGCCCCTGGCTGTTTCCCTCCTGGCCGCTCGGTTATTTTTGTTAACGCTTATTAAGGAAGACTTGGGAGAGCTCTTTGTTAAGGGCTCACACTCACTTCAATTAAAGGCTAAGAAAACTACCCAAGCGTATCACTGACTCATCGGAGAAATCCCGACCAGCACGTAGCCGCCTAAACTCCGCTCTTGTTTTCACAGCTAGAGCGCCGAGAGGGGACACAGGAACAAAACCTGCGGGACTCGCAGCGGAGTCAGACGAGAGGGAAGCGGAGCTGAACCCACTTCCCTGTGGGCAGGGCCCTCCTTTACCTCCTTTGCCTCCCGAGCCCAGGGCTGGGAGCTGGGAGAGCCCCCGGGGGATGCACTCGCAGCAGCTCCGTTTAGAAAGGGCAAGCCCGTGCCAAACCTGACGAACTTTCCTTTACCCAGAATTATAACTGGAAGTCTCAAAAGCCACAGTGTTTGAAAACACATATTTACATTATATATGCCCCAAAGCAGAATAAACAAAGGTTAGATTTGTAAACTCTCCATCTTAATTAAAGCGGCGCTGCTCGGGACAAACCCACATAACAGGCGGCGTGAAGCGTTGTGTTATTTAATTTATACCTTGCAGCTCCCTTAGTCATGGAGCTGGGACAGCGATAGCATCAGCAGCCACCCCGCTGTGCAGGCACGGGGAATTTCTAGGGCACCGGGAGCCCGTGGCCCATTTACCACCCTCCCGAGGCTGTGCTTCTCTGCCTTTCAAACTCAGACCTTCCCTCCTGCTCCCTCGGCGCTTCCCGCATTGTTGGGAAGGTTGGGAATGTCTCCTGCCTCCAGCACCACGGATCGCTCTGTCACTGTGCCCAGTGCCAGCCCCACGGATCCCTCTCTCACCTCCTGCTGACAGCCCTGCTCCGGTTCTGCTGGGCCAAGCGTGTGCTTGCAGCCCTTGCAATGGAAACTGTGGCCAAATATTTCAGCTTTGCAGGAGCCCCTCTCTGTTCGTGCTCTGAGTGCCACCGCGGGCTTTGAATTTCGCAGCTCTGTGGGGCTGGAGAGCCCTCGAGAGTGTAAATAAGCTGCGCTGATGGTGCTGAGAATGTGCTCCCCGCAGGCGATTTCCCTTCAGCTGCTTCCCGAGCTCTGTCTTCTCTGGTTTCTCTCTTCGCAGCCTTCCCTCTCAAAGTGCTCAGGGACACTAAACAGAGACAGTGAATTACATCTCTGGGAATCAGGGCTAGAAGCAGAGTGTGCCTGCCGGGAGGAACCGTGGGGTGGTCCAGAATCCTCAGGAGAGCATCCCACGGTCTCCCACTGCTCCTGCTGGACCAGCATCCCTGACCCGCAGTAAAACCAGGGTGGAAGGTGCTGCAGGGATAACAAGCCATTTACTAGGCAGAGGAAAATGGAAATGGGAACAGAAAGGGAATGGGAAAATGAATGGGAAAAGGGAAAGGAAAGGAAAAGGAAAAGGAAAAGGAAAAGGAAAAGGAAAAGGAAAAGGAAAAGGAAAAGGAAAAGGAAAAGGAAAAGAAAAGCTCTGGGCGGATGGCTGCCCACAGCCATGCCCATCCCGCCCTGGAGGGTGGCAGCGATGCCCTGTCCTGCCCGGGCCGTGCCAGGCCCATCCCCAGCCGGCCCCGGGCTCGGCGGGGGCGCTGCCGCTGCCGGAGCCTGCTCGTAATTAGCGCCTGTGAGAGATCGCTTCATTTTCCTAAAGAGGGAAAAAGGACGCAGGGAATCAGCAGCCAGCTCGGCCGGAGCTCCGAGAGCAGCACGGCGGTCGGCGGGGAAGGAGCGAGGAGCTGCTCGGGGGAAGGAGCGCTGTCCCGGGGCTCGGCAGGGATGGATGGCCCGGTCCCTGCTCCGCTTTCCTGGCTGTAGCCCCCGGCCCCGAGGCGCGCTGCTGCGGGGATGTGTGCGGAGGAGGAGGAGGAGGAGGGAAGCCGGGGGATGCCCAGGTCAGAGGGGTTCTGGTGCCAGGGCCACACGCTGCTGTGGTAGCAGGGGGACACCCCCGGCTCCCCTGGGTGCCAGCTCCCACCGCTCTCCCCATGCCAGGGCTCCCCAGCCCAGGCAGGAAAAGCCCCGCGGTTAGCCCATGCCTCAGGCATTCCCTGCTGAAAGCATTCCCATGGCACACTGCCCTGCGCTGATCCCTCCCTTCCCTGCAGCGCTCCCCAGCTCTGCCTTCCCTGCTGCCCCTCCTGCAGCCCTGTCCCCTCAGCCCGGCTGCCACGGGAAACCCTTCCTGCCTCCCTGGGATCTCCCCGGTCGCTGCCACCCTGGGAATCCATCCACGGCTGGGTCACGGCCGGTGCCGTGCCGGCCCGGTGCCGTGCCGGGGGCTCTGCGGGCTCCCCGTGCCCCGCACACGCCGTGCCCGCCGGGAGCCGCTCGGAGCTTGCCCCGGGCAGGGACAGCGATCCCGGGCTGTGCCCGGCCCTGCGGCCGCACGCCGGGAAGTGCCCTTATCCCCTTATCTCTCGCCACCTCCTTGTGCTCAGCCGTGCCTGGGCTAATCTCTGCTCGGCACCTTGAGCGCCGCAGCTGCCCCGCGCCCAGCGGCTTTTTGTTGTTATTTTGGTCATCTCCGTCACAACTTTCTTTTTTTGGCCATGAAACCGGCGCTGTCATGTGCGCCCCACGGAGGGCAGAGCCGCCCCTCGGCTGTCACACGGGCCCCGGGGATGCGGCTGGGGTGGCCCATCCCTGGCACTGCCCGTGCCCATCCCTGGCACCACTGCCGCTGTGGGGACACCCCGGACAGCCACACACGGCGCTGGGCACCGGTGTCACATGCTGGGGATTGCCCACACTTAATATGAAACCCCAGGATCGTGGAATGGTTTGGGCTGGAAGGGATATTGAAAATCACGGGACACCTTCCACTAGACCAGGCTGCTCCAAGCCCCATCCTTGAACACTTCCAGGGATGGATGGGGCAGCCACAGCTCCTGTGTGTCCTGTGGTTTACAGGCTGTGCACAGACACGGGGAGATCGCAGCTTTTTCTGTCTCACATGGGACATTTCAGAGCCCCCTGGCAGGGGCTGCCGACCCCTGCTCACCCCTGCCCTCGCTGCCCTCAGCGCTCTGCCTTTGAACCTGCTGAACTCTGCCGCTCTCCAGGAAAGCTGTTCCCAGTTTGATTTAAAAACTCCCCGAGCCAGAGCCCGCACCAATCCCTCAGCAGCAGCGCACTGCTCCGGTTAATCACCAGTGACCATTTTTAGTAATAATTCCTGCGGGGCCAGGGACTGCAGGGAAACATCCGCTCCTGCCCCGCTCCCCTTGCCACCATCTGCCCCGGCTCCTCCCGGGCACAGCAGCAGGCACACGAGGTCAGTGATTGAGGGAAAAACACCAGCGCTGAATTAGAGCAGCCCGGGCAGGCAGCGAGGAAATCCTAACGCTAATCCCTGATCTTTCACTGGCACACGGCAAAGCTCGGCCGAGCCGGCTGCTCCCTCCTCCCCGGCCACAGCTGGAGCGCACGGATAATGCTGCATTACCTTCGCTGCAGGGCTGCTGCGATTAACAGCGGCAGAGAGCTCCCAAATCCTCCGGGGACGGGGATGGCAGGGATTAATGCTCGCCTAGATGCTCCCCCAGGACCATTTGCCAATGCCGTGCCCCATTTTCTTTATTCTTTGCTATTTACTTTTATTTTTTGCTGGGACCTGGGTGGTGTTTAATCTCATTTGGCAGTTATGGATTGTCTCCAAAACAATCAATGTCTGTGCATTCATCTGCATCGCTCAGCTGATCCCACAGGGACGAGCATGCAGCGCTGGCGGGAGCCTCGGGCAGAGCATCCCTGCTCTCGCTGGCCAAGGATCCAACTTTGCTCCGTGTTTCCAGGGGGAAACAAAACCTTTGGTGGTAGCAGGCAGCTCTGCCTCAAATTAATTTCGGTGCCTTCGGGAAAATATCCTGTGTCATCCTGCAAATCAGGCAGAAAATGATGCTCCCCATGCCTTCCCTCCTGCCTGTGTACTGTACAGGCACGCACGTGTGAGGATGGAGAATCAATGCAGCCAGAGCCTGCGCAGCGGGATTCTATCCCCGTGTCTCATCTCGTACCAAAAATCACGACAAAAATACAACCCTGCCTTTTGTCAGAAGGAAAATACCCGGAGTTCAGCAAACTGCCAAGTTCTCCGTGTTGAAATTTCCGCTGGCAGCTGCTCCCCGCAGCATCCCGGCCAGCGGAACGCCCCGCGGGATGCAGGACCCCAGAGCCCCCGATCCGGGCTGGCAAACCCGCCCAGGTCGGCATCCCGAGCTCCTCGGGATCTGTCACGTCAGCAGCTGCGCAGAGGGCACCAAGCCATGCGAGAAACGGGCATTTCTTCAGAAAACACGGGACCCGGAGCGTGAATCGCGGCTGAGTCACTGAAACACGAAACTCACTGAAGGGATGAATTAGAGCTATTAGAATATAGAGGTAATTACTCATGTGAACAATGCCCTGCTCCGCTCTTTAATGATTACACAAATTAGTGTATAAAATTATGTTAATGGCTCTGCGAGCGGCACATGCAGCCAGCCGGGAGGGGCCGCAGAGGTGAGGGACCCCCTGAGCCCCCAGGGCAGGGCGAGGGAGCGCGGGGAGAGGCGGCAGCCCCTGATCCTGCGGCTCTGCCAGGCTCCGTGTCCATCCCACGGCACTGCCAGGCTCCGTGCCCATCCCACGGCACTGCCCGGCTCCGTGCCCGTCCTGTCCCGCAGCTCTGCCAGGCTCTGTGCCCATCCTATGGCTCTGCCCTGCTCCATGCCCAGCCCATCCTGCGGCTCTGCCGGGCTCCGTGCCCGTCCTGTCCCGCAGCTCTGCCAGGCTCTGCTCCCATCCTGCAGCTTTGCCAGGCTCCGTGCCCATCCTATGGCTCTGCCCTGCTCCATGCCCATCCCATCCTGCAGCTCTGCTGGGCTCCATGCCCGTGCTGTCCCATGACTCTGCCAGGCTCTGTGCCCATCCCATCCTGCAGCTCTGCCAGGCTCTGTGCCCATCCCACAGCTCTGCCCTGCTCCATGCCCATCCCATCCTGCAGCTCCTCCAGTCTCTGCGCCCATCCCACCCCACCCCACCCCACCCCACCCCACCCCACCCCACCCCATCCCACCCCATCCCATCCCATCCCATCCCATCCCATCCCATCCCATCCCATCCCATCCCACCCCACCCCATCCCATCCCATCCCATCCCACCCCACCCCATCCCATCCCATCCCATCCCATCCCATCCCACCCCATCCCACCCCATCCCACCCCATCCCACAGCTCTGCCAGGGCAGCACAAAGCACTGCAGGGACCAGGCAGTGCAGGTGGGTACATCACTGCCTCACCTTCAGAGAGGGATTTCAGGGAATGCATATTACACAGGGAACTGCCTGGAATCTTCATTTTCCCCAATAATTCAGCTTTCTGTTTGAAACGGCTCCAAGAGCAGTTCCAGACAAACTGCTCTTCCCGTGCAGGTGCAGCCAGGATTGCTCTGCCCTCGGCATGGGGGACCCACCAAAGCTGGGGCTGCTCTAAGCCAGTCTAGAAATTACTCTAATTTTGCTGCACAGCTAAAACCTCTGCTGTTATCAGGAGCAAGAAACCTCACAGCACAACCAACACACACAGATCAATGAAAGGATCTCCTGTTCTAAAGCAGAAGTTTCTGTTAGAAAAAAACCCCAAACAAACAACAGAAAAAAAAAAAAAAACAAAAAACCAAGCTGTGGTTTCTGGGAGCAACCACAAGTTTTCTAAGCGTTTCTATTTCGGAGCTGGTGCTGGCTGTTTAAGCACGGGGCTCTCGGGACGCTGTGAGAGGAGGAGCGGAGATTCCCTCGGTCTCAGGGAGGAATGCAGTGTCTCAGGGAGGGATGCGGCCTCGCAGCTCGCACAAAGGAGGCAGTATCGCTATCGATGGGGCCGGGCTCCCGCAGCTGCGGGGCACGGAGGGGCCGCCGGCCCGGGGCACAATCGGCCTCAGTTGTACCAACAAAGCGGCACTATCGGAGAGCAGGAGCGTCGGGACAGATTCCCCGCAGGAACCGCGCAGCTCATCCAGGCGAACGGGCAGGGAACGCTCCCTGCTCGCTGGGCAGCGGGAACTCACCTGCTGTGGCTCAGGAGAGGGGGCTACGCTTGGCTGTCCCCTCCAATTCCATTTCCCTACCCATTTCTACCTTCTTCAGAGAGAATAGCCTCTCAAAAGATTTAGTTTCAGGAAGAACACACTGATGAAAGAAGACACCTTGCCTTGGTTGGCATCTGTTGAAATCCAAGCAAACACCTTCCTGGAAGAGGTGCTGGTGGAACAGCCTGTTCCCAATAATGCACGAGGATATTAAAACCAGCTTTGTCCCCCAGCCAGGCCGGTGCACGGCTCCCAGGAAGCAGATTCCCCATGGGGGAAGCCAAACAGGCACTCACCAGAGTCACTGTCACCCTTGGAGGAGCTGAAGGGCAAAGGAGATGGCACCAGGCTCCCCGGGTAGTGCCAGGCACGAGTGTTGCTCCCAAAACTCACCGACTCCTCATCATGTCTGTCACAATGTTAATGAACTCATAACGTGGTATAATTAAAAACTGAGAGTGTGTCAGGAGGCACAGCCTCCTCCAGTTAACTTCTCCTACTGCTGTCAAACCTGGTTCATAGCACATTTCTGAGATATTAATTTAATTCCTGTATTTTATGTCAATCAGAGAACATGATGTTCCCCCCGAGGACGGCGGAACACGCTGGATCAGAACCTGAAATTAAAACACAGGGCACTTGGGGAAAGCCTTGCCTCACCCTGTGGTTTCCCTGCTCCAGCATGGTGATGGAAACAATTGATGGGGAAAAAAGGGAATGTATGAAAGCTCCACACTGGGAGCAGGCTCATTGCAGGATCTCACAGACACCACAGCTGGGACACAGAACAAAGGGAGTGGGTGATGCTGGGGCAGGAACAGACCAGCAGCTCCTCCTGGAGCGACCCCAGCTCTCCCTTTGGAGGGGGAAAGCCAGAACGAGGGAGAGCCCCGGAGTGCTCTGTTCCCTCCCCTTCTCCAGGTGAGATGGAAAGGATCCTCTCCTCCCCACGGGAGGATTGCAGCCTTCTGGCAGAGGTGTGATCCCCACCAGCTGAGAGCAGCTTTCCAGGAAGGTGACACTCCACAGATCCCAAAGTGGAGAACACTGCGCAGCCATCTCCTCTTCCTGGGTGTCAGTGCCCTCCTGGAGCATCCACAGGGCGATCCAAACCACTGAGATAATCCCAGCAGCAAATATTCCTCATGTAGCTCCTGCTCCAGTAGTTGATCCACACACAGGTGAGACTTGGAGCACATCCTGCACCCACCAGAAGCAGGCTTGACAAGTTCCAGCCTTCCTGCAGCTCCAGCACACACCTTGCACAGGGAATTCCGAGTTCCAGCCTTCCTGCAGCTCCAGCACACACCTTGCACAGGGAATTCCGAGTTCCAGCCTTCCTGCAGCTCCAGCACACACCTTGCACAGGGAATTCCGAGTTCCATCCTTCCTGCACACACCTTGCACAGGGAATTCCAAGTTCCAGCCTTCCTGCACACAGCTCACACAGGGAATTCTGAATTCCAGCCTTCCTGCACACACCTTGCACAGGGAATTCCGAGTTCCAGCCTTCCTGCAGCTCCAGAACAGACCTTGCACAGGGAATTCCATGCCCCAGTTGGCTCAATTGCCCCTGAAGTCGGTGCTCCACACCTCGATGAGCTCCTGGTGACCCTGCCTAGAGGCAGCAGCTCTGCCTGCACTCGCTGGCTCAGAGCTGACAGCTGTATCCCAAAGCGATCCCTCAGGAGTGCCAGGGTCCTTCACTGCTCCTGCCCGTGGGTCCTTTTAAAGGGATCCTCTCCAAGCTCCAGTCCTGGCACACCCAACGCTTCAGGTTTTGCTTTGTGAAGCACCCTGAGCACACCTGTACCCTATAAAACACTTTCACTTTCCTTCAGCAGCAATGGAACAGATCCATTCCCAGTAGAGTTTGGGGTTTTTGGGCTGAACTCCACCTTTGCTGCCCAGCTCCCACCCGTGTGCCATGGAGCCCCCTCTGCCCTGTTCCCCACAGCCTCACAAAGTGCTCTGGTAACCACAGCCCCCTTCCCAGGGCCACAGCCTGCTCTGGACACCCAAGGGAGCCACAGGGGAAAGGAAGCTCCAGCCTGGCCCCAGGGGTGCGATGGGCCCTGCCCACACCAGACCCCAACCCTGCTCCCTCCACCCACAGCAGGAATGGTCACACAGACCAGTTCTGCCCCATTCATGCCCAGGACAAGCCCATAAATCTCCCATTTTCCCCCTGAGATCTCCTATCAACACTCCCTCCTTTAAACATGGCTAATTCATTCTTTTCCCCTCCCCAGCGCTGGATTCCACCCATTTCCCAGGGAACTGATCCTTTATTGAGGAGAAGCTCAAACATGGATGTTTCCTGTGGAACACTCCAGCTCTGTTCCACACAAAAGGCTTTTGTCCGGGTCCCAACGCGAGGGCGACACTGCGACCAACGATGACACGGGGCGTGTTTTTGTAAAAATTTTATTTGTCAAAGAAAAAAAGCAATGGCCAATTGAAACCTACGTCATCTTTAACTCCAATTTTGGTCTTTTAATTTAGACAAATGACTTATTTACGTTTTTTTTTTTTTTAAACAAACCCCCCTTTTTCCCCTTTAAGGTTTACCATCTACTCGTGCTGAATCCTTCCAAGGAGATTGCTCCAGCGTACCTCTCCAGGTCCTCGCTTTGCTCCTTTTACCAAAAAAATGCAAAACTCCATCGTGCATCTTAAGGGCTCCAATCGTCAAAAATAGGAACAAAAATATCTTTGGAATAGCCAATTGAGTTGAATAAAAAAATCCACACGAATGCGGTTTGGTTGGGGCAGGAATCCACTCCTATGTTCCTGGTAATTTGATCCCGCTCCATGAATCCTTGTAATTCAGCCTCCCTATCCTATCCACATTATGATTTGAATCCAATGATCCAGCTCCAAGGATTGGGATCCAGTGAGCCCTCTCCAATCCAAACCTTTATAACCAGCAAAACCAAAAAAGAGGAGGCAAAAAGTTAGATACTGTAATGAAAAAATAGGATTCTGGGGAATGATCAGTTATGTTTGCCATCAATAAATTCAGATGTACAGTAATAACTATCAATTCCCCAAAACAAACTTTCCAATGGTGATGCTCAGATAATTTCTTTAGAAATGTTAATTACTATTTGGAGGAAACATCGTAAATATTTACAATATGTCAACTGGAAATGCCAACATACTCAGCGCATTGGTGGGTACGAGGTTTTGTGGTTGTAAAAAATGGTTTTACTAAACTGGAAAAGCTTTAACTGCTCGGTCTATCCACCTACTATGGAATGGCTGGACTACAGCTGCACTCCCAGCTGGAGGGAACGTTAACAATCGGTGTTTTCACACGGATCGTGAGTCAATCGTGAATTAGTCTGAGGGGGCAGGGCTGAGACTTAAATTATTCCCCACTAGGTTTGCTATTTTTATTTTGCTTTCATTCTGGTACTTATAAAAATGCAACAGCCACGCTGTATCAGTCACACAGAGGACATGCAGATTTTAGCAGTATTGATATTATACTCTGATTGCAAGTTCTACTACAAGTGTACGGATACTACGGACATGGACACTTGTAACCAAACGCTGCGGGACAAACAAACCAATGCTCCCCCCCGGCCCCTTATTCCTTTAGAAAACTAGAATGGAATAGAGAATTACAAAAGCAGGGATCTGGCCACAACTGCCCCCCCAGAGAAGGAAGTTTTAAAGGAGAAGAGCAATGGCAGCCTGCGGTCACGAGGACATGCCTGAAGCCACACGTGGGGACACGTAGGTGCTTGGCCTCAATTCCCTTGTCTCTCAGTATAAGGTCAATACTGCCAAGTTCATCTGTGACAATAGCACTTGGAGTCATACCATTGCCTCCATTATTGATCTGATCCTCCTCAATCCTCCTTTTGACAATCCTAAAATGATTGACATGTGCTCCACAATCCTTTAATCCAAAGCATTCTTAATCCATCTCTTCAGATATGTCTACAGAAAGACACACGAAAAGGCAAGATAAAACGTAAGATCCCCCAGAAGAGACAAGTTAGCCACAAACATCCCAACATCCCCAGCTCGTCTCGACCACAGCGGAACACTGAGACATTTACACAGCAATACCACAGCTCCAAGAATGTTGGTATTGTACTAGAACTAAACCAGAACAATCCTGACTGACAGCAATTAAAATACAATTTACCAAAGACAGGAGGGGGAATGTCGGTGTCGAGGAGCAAATACTCACTAGGGATTTTACACAAGAATGCAATTCAACACTTCAGCCAATTCGAGTAAAACAGTTGGAATTTAAAAAAAAATAAATGAAAGACTGTACTAAGTAAAGGAAAACTGTGTACAACATGGGGTTCTACAAAAAGATCAGAGCTAGAGTGATGTTTATGTACGAGATCGGGATCTGCTGTGGCGGGGAGAGTAGCGTGGAGATCCTCTGCTTCTTCTTGGGGAATAACTGCGGCTTCTGCTGTTGCTGCGACTACGGCTCCTGCTACGACTACGGCTGCGGGACCGAGATCTTCCATAGCTTGGGCTTCTTGGGCCATCAACTTTAACACGGATGTAGGCAGTTTCTCCCTATTGGATAGACAGAACTTTCGATTGAAACGTCGAGGCTTCAGGGCCATGTTTCAGGCATGCTGACAGACTGCAGACAGCGTTACTACGGCCGGGACAGACAGCAGAGCTTACACGTCTATGTCCAGCCTGACCACACACTTATTCAGCTGCTCCGTAACCAAACAACGACCACCACGCGTTCCTTACCTTCACATCCTACTGTTAAGCCCCTTGTATCCAATTCTGGCCAAAGAAAGTAAGTGTGATACCTACCTCGTGAGATCTAAATTTAGTGTTATCCAGCTTTCGCACAGCGTAGGTCATGTCTTCCTTCCGCACAAACTCCACGACACCAGTGCCATCTCGGAAAACATCAGCATAACATACATCACCTGCTTCACGCATGTGATCCTTTAAATCCTGCCAACTTCCACTTGGAGGCAGCCCTAGAGAAAAAGCAAAACGTGACTTTAAAACCGGATGAGAGCCTCACCTCCCGTATTACGGCAGGGGTTAAACAGGCGGCGAAGGAGAGGAGCGCTCAGCTCAGAAGGGAGACAGCACCGCTCCCCTCCCAGAGCACACGGGGCCTCGCGTTTTAAGGAGAAGCTCGCAGCAGCACCGCGCCCGCAGGACCCCGGGGGAGCACTGGGGCTGAGAGAGAGCAATGACTCACCCGAGACGATCACTCTGTACTCCGAGCGCCGGGACGGGGGGCCGTACCTGCCCCGGGGGGCTCCTCCCCCCCCGCCGCCGCCGCCTCCTCTGCCGGTGCCGCGGCCGCTCCGGGGGAACTCCACGCGGAGCCGATACCCATCGTAGTCGTAGCCGTCCCGCCCGTAGACGGCGTCCTCCGCGTCCCTGCGGGCGGCACGGGGCGGGCGGTGAGCGCGGCCGCCGCACCGCCCGCCTTTGTTCCCGCTTCCCGCCCGCCTCTCCCCGCCCGCCGCCCGGCCAGGCCCCGTTAGCGCGGCCCGGGCCGCGGGGCAACGCTCCGGGCGGGCAGAGGCGGCTCCGCGGGGCTGGGGGCCCGGGGCAGCGCCAGAGGGGCCTCACCTGGGGTCCTCAAACTCGACGAAGGCGAAGGGCGGGCCCCCGCGGCGGTTCTTCAAGTCGATGTCGCGGATGGCGCCGTACTTGTAGAACACGTCCTCGATGTCCTTGGTGCGGATGTCGGGGGGCAGGTTCCCCACGTAGATGCGGCAGTCGTTGTTGCCGGCCGGGCCGCGGATGACGCCGCCGCCGGACATGGCGAGGTCGGCAATGTTTGCGGCGGCGCGGGGCGGTGCGGGCGGCGCGGGGCGGCGGTGGCGGGGCCGGGCCGGGCTCTCGGAGCGCTCTCGTCACCTCCCCCGACCGCCGCTTCAAAATGGCGCCCGCGGCTCCGCTCGCGCTGCCTCTGCGCGCACCGATCTCACCCCGGGACGCAGCACCGGCCGCAGCACCGCCCGCGCTCACGGCGGACCAGCGGCGCACGCGTCTTCCGCCGCGCCCTCACTCTTCCGCCCCGCGCACGCGCGGTTCCGCCGCAAAGTAGTCCCTCGGTTCTCGCCGCCTCGGAGAAGCCTAGTCTGTGCGGCGGGCCGCAGCCGTGGGGCGCGAGGCTGCGGCAGCTTGGTTATACCGTGGGGAGCCTGCGGTCCCCGCGGCAGATGAGAGACGCTCCTCCCTGCAGCGGCTTAAACGGCGGAGGCCGCGTGACGTCACGTCCGGTGCGGCGCCCCGCGCCTTTAGGCCCGGCCGGGGAGGGCGCGGCCCACAATGCACCGCGCGGGACGGCGGGCGCGCTTGGCGCCAAGCGCTTGGCGCTTCCCACAATGCACCGCGGGCGGGCCGCCATGGCGCTGGCACGGCTGTCCCTGGTGTCCCCACTGTGCCCGCTCTGTTCCCGCTCTGTCCCCACCGTGTCCCCCTCGTGTCCCCCCCCGTGGGCTGAAGGGCTCGTTCAATGTGCTGTCCCGGCGTGCCGTGCCTCGGGACAGGAGAAAAGCGCTGGTCCCGCTCCCCGGGGGGCAGGACCCAAAATGGCCGCCCTGGGGGTAGAGGGGGGCACCTAGCTCGCTCAGCTCCTTCAGGGTTTAAATCTCCTGGGTTTGGGACTGCTCGAGGGGTGTTTTCCATCGCTGAGCCATGGGATGGTTCTTGGGGCCCTTGCATCCAACATGATGGGCTTGGGAAAATAAACTTTAGGGGTGGGCTTGACTTGGGGTCTCCGTTAATAAAAGTGGAGGAACAAAAGGCAGTAAAAACTGAGACAAAGTCACATCCGGAGTGGATGCATTTGAGAACACTGCTGAGGGCTGTGTGCTCCTGCTGAAGAATGTTCTGTATTTATGAAGCTTTAATGTAGGGTCACATGAAAAACAGACTCAACGCAAAAAAGGATATCCTGGGGAAGAAGCAGGACGAAAATACCCAAATATGTTATGTTTAATAAAATTGTAATTTGAATAAAGATGCTTTAAAATAAGTGGAGTACTCAGCATTGTCACAAAGCCCTCAGAGATGTGTTAAAGCAGCTTCAGAGTGAGAAACCACTTCTGTGTGCCCTGTCCATCGGGTAATACAAAAATGTGGGTGAGCTCATGCTAAAAATTACTGAAATAAATGATGTTGTGCAGTCCAGGTGTCTGTCACTGATGGATCCCTGGCCGTTTGGATCAGCACAAGACCCACGTGGTGCTGGAGAGGTTCGGCCACCAAAACCACTACGAGGAGTTAAAAGTGTCAGAGTGTGGAGAGAAACCTTTCAGGCTGATGAGTTCATTAAGGGATTGTGAAAAATGCCTTCTGCCTCTTCCTGGCTGCCCTCATTTGTCACATTTGTTAATGAGAAATGCACATTCCTCTGTAAGAGCAGCACTGGGGTGGCTGGCAGGAAGGGTGTGCAGTGTCACATCAGGATCTGTGGCTGGCACAGGTGCTGCTCATGTTCTGCCCCAGGGTTTTTCAGGAGGAATGTCCCTGCTGGGTCACCAAGGGGTTAAACAGCAGCACAGGGGAGTGAGAGAGGCAAAGGGTAAATTCCCGGCTGCCTGGGGATGTTCTGCACCTGAGACAGTTTTGGGGTTTCAGTTCTCTCTGTAGTGGGACACAACGTGGGGAGCAGCAACCACAGCCCCTGTGTAACCTCAGGGGGTTCTCTGGGGGAAATAATGGGATTTTAAGATTATTTAACAAGCTGTTCACAATTTAACAAGCTGTTCAGCTCAGCAGAAGCACTTTTTGGAGTTCCCATCCCTGGAAGTGTCAGAGGAATGTAGGATGTGGCACTCAGTGCTGCCAGGGTGCTGATGGGTCAAGGACTGGACCCAGTGATCCCAAGGTCTTTTCCAACCTGTGATTCAGGGATTCTGTGATCCCAGGCCAGGCTGGGCAGGGTTTGGAGCAGTGTGGGACAATGGAAGGTGTCCCTGCCATGGCACTGGGTGAGCTTTAAGGTCCCTCCCAACCCAAACCCTTCTGTGATATTAAAAAAACTCAACAAGTCCCCTCCCCACAAAAAACTCCACAAAGATCCTGATTATGCTTTTCCCAGGTGTAGGGAAACGCCATCCCTTGCCAAGAAATTAGTCTCTGTTTTCAAAAACTCATTAAAACCACTGAAAGTTATTGTTAAAGGCATAATAAACCAATGGTGAGTCTGCCTGCTTGGTGAAAACCCTGTTGCATAATTTCTTTTGTGTCTTAATAATCCTCATAACTGCTTTAAATGGTTCTCTTAATTACCTTAATGAAGTGTCTCTTTATAGAAGTATTAGATTTTTTTTTCTTCCTCATTACTTTTCTCAGGTCTGTGCTATCACTGGAGTGTTTAGTTGGATGTGCTGCACAATACTTGTTCCTCAGAGTTATTTTTGCTTTTCTAGCAAAACACATGTGGGGAATTAATAAGTTATGTAGAACATAAATTATGGGAAGGCAAAGGCAAATAATCTTGCTAAAATAAGAAGCCAACCACTGTAAAATGACAAGTTTTTCCCTCAAAATGGGAGCAATGGAAACCGGGGCTCTCCAAAGGAGAATAATGCAAATATTGCCCACATGACATCATTGCTGATTGTTATTGCTGAGGGAGCTGGGGAAGCAGGACGGTTCCCAAGCAGAGCTGCAGGGCTGGGGCTGAGGCCCACGCCTGTCATCGCCCAGCTCTGTCACAGGAACCTGTTTGTCCTAATCCAGCTGGATTGGTCCTGACTGCTCTCACTGCCTTGCAAAATAACAGTTCATCAAAGCCCAGATTGTCTGGGAGAAAAGGGTCGGTTTTTAACAGGCATCTGAAGTCTTTTGTTGGGGGGAACTGAGCAGTGAACTGTCCAAACTTGCCATTTCCCTCCTGTAACTGTCCTTTGGAATCTGCTGCTGGAGGGCTTTCCTTGGCATTTCACCAGGAACTTGAAACCACACAGGTTTTGTCTTCGGAGGTGAAACACAAAGCTGATATTTTGTGTGTATATGTGTCTGTGTGTGTGAACATTTTAAATAGTGCTTCAAAGTGATCAAACTTAGTGTTTTGCATGTAGGAAAAGGAAGCAAAAATACCAGTCTGACGTTTTCAGAGAAACTCTGAGCTTAAGATAAGACAAGGACAAGTGTGTGTAAGCTTGAAAAGAATTCCCATAGCAGCGGATGGTGACAGAGCTCGTTTTGTTTATGCAGATTTCACTGTAAGCAAAGAGATTTCCTCTGCACATGCTGGGGCATGTCTGGATGCAAACAGAAAACACAGCACACTGCCAGTGGGAGTTTTTCCTGGAAGCCTGCCCAAAAGGACACACACGGGTGGAGACTTAAAGGAGAAAAGCCAGACGAGCAGAGGTAACGCCACCGGAATTCAAATGGTCCCAGGTGGATTGGGAATGTTCATTTTTGAATTTTCCAAACCCTGCTGTTTTTCCTTTGTGAGAGCAGCCACACCACACAGGTGGCCCCATGATGTGCTCAGGTCCAAGGTCCCCGAGCAGAGTGATGGGGCACAGGGAAGCAGAATCAGTTAGATTGTGTGTGGTTATTTGTTGGGCTGGTAGCAATAAAAGGATAATTTTAAAATATCAAAAAATAATAAAAGTCATGGGTTTGCTGGCATTTGTGCTGTTTTGTTTTCACATTACTTGGATTTGCAGCAATTCCCACATGCCAGCACACCATGGCTGGGGCTGGGAGGGAAAGGGGCAGCACTTAGTACAGACCAGAAAGTTTCAGTGAGCCCCCCCAATCCATTTTCATGGATTTATTTCCCTGGGAAGGCATTTCTGTTCCTCCCGAGCTCTGCCATCGCTCCCTGCCTCCCGCTGTCACCGAATATTGTGGCAGCTGCTTGCATTGCTCTTCCCTCTCCCTGCCTGGTGGGATGCTCCAAGGCCTGACGAGGAGAGGGAGGAAAATGAATGCAAACTGTCAATGTAAATAAACCTGCTAGCATTTATTCCTGCTAAGGCATAAATAAGAGGAAAGGAGCGAATCCATTTGGGTCGCTCATTCCAGAGGGAACCTCGCCGTTTAGTGGGGACTGGGCAGCAAGGGTTTTCCTGCAGCTGCTCCTTTACCTTTTGCTGTTTTTATTTCCCCTGGAGTTGCCTCCTTTCCCCTCGATGCATTCCCACACTCCAGGGGTGTGGCACACAGCCGGCTGAGCCATCCACACCAGGATCTGGTGAGGAGCCACTGCCACAGTGCACGGGTGGCACAGCTCGGGGCTCACCGGCCCCTCCTGGCACTTCCCTTCCCACCACCTGTGTTCCAGCTGGGAGTGAGCAGTGCCATCCTGACACAGGGAACTGAAATGCTGTTTGTCCATTAGAGATATTGATTGCCGCTTATCTGGCGTGTGGCATCTGTCACCATCCCTGCCAGGACACCGCAGGGCCACAGCCAGCGGGAGCGCTGCACTTACACATCCCCGGGATGTCTCTGTGGGGGCCGTGCCACCCAGCCAAGCCTTGGGAGCGTGGATAGAGCTGGATCTCTTTGTTCTCCAAAAATAACCCAGATTTGCCAGGCCTGAGTGGTTTTTAAAAGGAGGTTTTCCATTAGCTCTCCGTGGAGAGCCGCTGGCAGCACTGCCGACGTGCCCGCTCCCTCCCTTCAGCACCACGCAGCCCCTGTGGCATCAGTGGGGGCTTGCTGATTTTGTTTAACACAAGGAACTACAGCGAGAGCAAAATGCATTAAGATTGGTTTCTAGCAGAATATTTTAAAATACAAATAAGGTTTTTGGAGCTGTTTTGTGGGCGCTGTAACTTTATGTAAACACTGGAAGAGGCGAGGGACTGTGATAACCATGTGAAACAACAACTCACAGAGACCAGGGCAGGAGGGACACTGGGCCATATATTTTTCCTGTCAGAGCTCAATGAAAGGCAAATAAACGAGGAAAAATAAACTCAATGTTTACAAAAGGGCCAGCGTGGGAGCAGCCGCCAAGGTCCCAAGCAGTTTGCTGATCCCAGTGCCCAGGTACTGCTGAAAGGATTCTGCTCCCTGGAAATCCTGTTCCACAGCATTTTATTATCCAGACATCCCTAATCTAGGAAACCTCATGCTTCATATCTCACTAACTCTTAAGAAGAAGGATGCAAAGTAAGTGCTTTTAAATTAGCAGGTTAAAAGATGTGTCAGAAATTAGGAGTGGAGCCCCAGCAGCAGCTGTTCCATGCTCTGCTCTGCAATGCAAAGAAAAAACAAGACAATTTGATTTATGTACAATACTGGACTTGCTGTACCACCATATCCCAACTAAAACATGAGATATAATCTATTTTTTTCCTACTAGGTCTTTTAGGTGCAGTTTCTTGAGGGCAGTAAATAGGAATATCAGGCCTTTGTCAGCTGTATCATTTAGAGCATGAAAGATGGATACTAGTTTGATCATTTCCCAAGAAGCATATTAATATTTGTATCCTCTGAAATACACGTGAGACAGAAAGGATCCATGGAACAGAAGCTGACTGGCATGAGGAGCCTGGGACAGGCTGGCAAGGGCAGGGAGCTGCAGCACCAGTAAAAGGGAACCAGTTAACCACAAATCCAGGGCTTTGGATAATGTCCTGGCATACTGAGGACTTTACTGCTTCTTCATTTGTCTTCCTGCTCCAGAGGGTTTCACACGTGGGGCATCCCCGTGAGGCTTTTTTGCTGTTAGCAGCAAACAATACCTGTGCTGTGGGGCCAGGGGTGAGCACAAAGCAGCACCTCCCCTTCTGTTTGCTCCGAGAGCATCAATCTGCCAGTGAGCAGTTTTTCTCCTCTAGGGCTCATTTTTGTTTATTATCCACCTTTTCATTCCTCCTTATCCTCCCAAACTATTGCATGCCTGCTTGGAGTTAAACACCAGCTGAGCACTGTGGTGGACTGGGGCTGAAGTGCCCCTGGGGACTGGTGGGACTGGAATGAGCTGGAAATGCATCTCCCAGACCCCTACATTGGTGGTTTACAGTGGTTTTGGGTGTCACTGGTGTCTACTTGCTTCTGGGTGCTCCACAGCAAAGCCAGGTGTGTGTGCTGGTGGCTGACCACAGGCTGGCCTGGATCCCAGCACCGAGATTCACCTGGATCCCAGCATGGGGCTCACCTGGATCCCAGAATGGGGGCAGAGCTGTCCCAGGGCACCGAGGGCTCACCTGGATCCCAGCACGGGGGCAGAGCTGTCCCAGGGCACCGAGGGCTCACCTGGATCCCAGCACGGGGGCAGAGCTGATCCAAGGGCACCGAGGGCTCACCTGGATCCCAGCACGGGGGCAGAGCTGTCCCAGGGCACCGAGGGCTCACCTGGATCCCAGCACGGGGGCAGAGCTGTCCCAGGGCACCGAGGCCTGTTCCCAAGCCACGTATCTGTGCAGGGCTGTGCTCTCCTCCCACGGATACTCCCGGGCCGTGGGACCTCAGCAGTTGCGACATTCCCATAATAAGAGCAGCACCTTTGCAAGTTTGGCAATGTTTGGCTGGAAGCCTCTGCTGTTTGCTGGCCATGAAGTGCATTCCTGACACCTCTCCCTGTGTATCCACGATAACCATCTCCTCAGAGCAGGGATGGGGCTGGACCCGGCCCAGCCACTCCCACCCTGGGAATTGTCAAGCAGGGCATGGGGCACACTGGCAGCTCCAGACAGGAGTTTCCCTGGCGATGCCAGATGAGGTGGATGTGGGCTGTGCTCCCCTCTCTCCCTGCTCCTGCCCTGGTGCCCTCACTGAGCCTTTGGGTTACGCTGCTCAGAGCAGTGCCCTGCACAAGGACAGCCCTTCCCTCTGCATTTCCAAGGCTGATTAAGCAGGAGGCAGAGTAGCCTTAAGCATTCCTCTAATTAAAACAAAATCCCTCATGGCCTCTTACATACAGACAGATATTACAGACCTAAGGGTTGTATAAATGTGTATTTATTGATCAGATCAGCTGTTGCAGCTCCTTCTGCAGAGTTCAGTGAGAGCATCACCATGAGCAGGCTGGTGAGGAGGGCAGGAGGGGTTTGACCTGAGCTCTCAGTGATGCCAGCCCAGGGCCAGCCCGTGGGTACTGCCTGCTGTGAATACATTTATACACATTTGTGTACATTTATGTACATTGAAATACACAGCTGAGCCCACTCAAATACCAGTTTTTTTGTGCAAGGAAGGCAAAAGCATTTCTGGTAAAGCCTGGGAGTGATTGAAGGACAGGACATAATTTCCAGGGAGAAGCAACCACTTGAAAGCTTTTGCAGGCTGAGATTTTGTGCTCAACAAGTTGCTCCAATTTGAAGCAGGATCCTAAAAAATGTGAGTGTGTGGTGGAAGTGTCTGCAGGCCTGGATTAAAGCAGTGCTGGCAGATGAGGCTGTAGCTTCCACAAGATAAACATTACAGAAAAATAGTGTAAATACGGGGGATTCTATTTTTTCCCTCATTTTTCCCTCACTTGGGCCAGGAACTGCTAAAGCTTAAATAAATCGTTACAGAAGTGAGACTGACCTAAATTATTCTACACAGTGGAGACCTTGTCTCTGCTTTTGGAGATTCTTGTATTTAAGCTGTGCCAGAAGAGGGTTTAAGTTGTCTGTTCAGCAGTAGCTCCTTCCTACGCCCTGGGGAGCTCGGGGGAAGGTGTGAGATCGGCTGGTGTGTGCCAGCAGGGCTGCTGGGGAGGCAGAGCCACCAGCTCACACACGCCAGGGAGCCAGAAGGGATTTTGGTGCCACACCATGCCGTGCTGGGTGCTGGCAGGTTTCCCTGCCCTGTGTGGGGCTGTCGCTGTGCTGGGCTCCACTTGTTCCAGTGCCTAATGAAGCCACGGATGTGTGTCTAATCAGGGAATGCACAAGTGCCCAGATAATGTGCATTGGAGCACCCGAGGGTGTGCATCAGCATCCAGAGTGACCCTGCAGGGGCACACACAGGTTCACACAGGTGCAGGGCTGTTCCTGCAGGGAAGGGGGGTCAGCACATCCATGGTGGCTCATCCTGTGCCCGTGAGCCCCCATCAGGGCATGCATGAGCACCCGGGCAGTTCATGCATGAGTGCCCGCTATTTGGCATACAAATGCCCAATTAGCCCGTGCATGACTGCTCAATCTCTTCATGCATGAGCTCTAAGTGGTTTGCACATGGATTCCCAGTAGGCTCACTGGTGAGCACCCAGTGTGTTCCCAGAGCAGGGACTGCCCTGGGCACTGCAGCCCGTGGCTGGAAGAAGGAGCAAGGAGCGTGGCAGAGTGGAGGGAGTGCAGCACAGGGAGGTGGCTGATGTGGATGTGCTGAGGAGGGGCAGCAGGAACCCCCACCCTGCAGTCAGCCCAAAGCCACTGTCATGTCTTGGCACTCCCAGCTCCTCTGACGGCAGCACTGTGCTCTGGGTGACCACAGGAACCCAGCTCTGGCAAGTGCTGTGGCTCACGGGAGGGTGGAGTGAATGATCACAACAGCCCTTCCAGCCTTAAAAATGTAGGAAGCCTTTGATGTGCAGGCAGGATGCCTTGCAGATAAACCATGTGTGGTGTAGGGCTTGTGCTGAAGCACCAGCCCAAGGAGGGGGAGCACAGAAAAACAAAAATGGAGAAATTCAAAGTAAAATTACCCATCATCCTGGGCCTGGTCCTGCAGGCACTGTGTCCCCAGCCCCTGCACCATGGTCAGCTCAGAGCCCTGCACAGCCCACTGTGGGAGTGAAGCCACAAGACACAGTCACAGAGCGTGTGGCTTGGATGTGACCTTTCCTTCAGTGTTTATGTTGTCTCCAAACCCGTTTTTCTGTTCAGGACAGATCAGATTAAGGGGAGTTGCCAGCCCTCAGTGCATCCAGCCTTTCCAGGAGCCTGGGCTGGGGTGGTGGGAGCTGGGAGCAGAGGGCTGGATGGCTTCTCACCCCTCGTCCCCACTGCACTGAGGCAGTTCTCACATCCCTGTGCTCATACAGCCCTGGCAGGATTCCAGAGAGACGTCCTTGTTTATGGATCCTGCATGAACTGCACACCGCGAGTCACTCACAAAAACTTGCAGGGAGCAGCTGACCTGAATCCATATTAATAAGGCTCACAAGTCGTGGAGTGTTTTCTCTCATGCCTGTGGGATGGCAGGAACGCGCTGCCTTGTGGCACGCAGCCTTTGCACAAAAAGCCGTCTATAGCTGCCACATTTTTCAGCCCATTTGCCTTGGAGATAAGCCCAGGCTGCCCTGCCGTGGTGCCACGCTGCCTCTGCTCTGGACAGACCTGGGGACATGAGGAGCCATGGTCCCTGCATGCTGGAGCCAGGGAAAGGCCGTGCTGGGGTTTCAGAGCCTGGTGTGGGATGCTGCTGGGAGGTGTGGGGTCTGGTCCCACAGAGGAGCATTTCTGCTTGGGCAGGGACACCTCACTGGGAAACCCAGGGCACAGTCCCAGCTCTGGTATTCCTGCACTCTGGTCTCACGTTGGGATGAAAGCCTCTGCAGATCAGGCAATAATCCAGGGACTTGGGGCTGCTCTTGCTGTTAAAGGACCACTCATGGTGTCCAAACCCTCCTCGTCAGCGGTGGCAGCTCCCGCGGGAGGTTTTAGAGCCTTTCCTTTTATAGGGCTTTTTCTTTTTCCACGGGATTTATCCAGGTTCAATAGCAGGGATTCAGGGAGATAATAACGTACATTAACCAGGGGCTGGAAACTGCTTTGCAAACAAGATTGATCAAAGCAGCCAGGATGAAGAGCAAACCCTCCGGAATGTGCTTTGCAAAACACTTGCCAAAACAATTGAAACCTGGTAAAAAATAACACACTGGGCAGCCCTGGGGGCTGTGCCAGGGAGCAGCCAGAGTGCTGGTGGGGGGCTGCAGCCATGAGCACGGGCTCTTGTGGATATGATGAAGTGGCCAAAGCCCCCTTGGGATGGAGCAGCAGTGCCCACACCCTCCATTCTGCTCCAGAGGGGAATTAATTGAAGGTGCTTTACTGCTGCTGTTGTTTTTATTGATTATTGGCAGAGAGAGTGACTGATGGTGGAGTCTAGAGAAAGGACAGGAGCAGAGGTGCAGGAGACATGTGGGAGGAGGAGAGAGGAAAGAATTCCTGCAAGGACAGGAGATGAAGGTGACATTTCAGCCATCGTCTGCTGTAGATCTGTGCTATAAAGTAAGTCAGTGTGCCACGTCCATGGCAGGGCAGAGCAGAAATAACGGGCTGAGTCATATCAAAGTGAGTTTAGGTTAAACAAGAACAATTTCCTGTGGGGGATGTTTTACAGAAGTACAGCATGGAAGTAGAGCTGGTGGAAGAAATGCTGCCACACTCACACTGTCAGCCCTGCATTTGGATCCCGGACCTCTGCATTCCTTGTGGCAGATGGGCACAAAGTGTGTGGTTTTTTACTTGTAATTGCCTGGGACTGGAAACACATCCCAGGGGAAGCATGTGGCCATGGGGCAGGAGGAGCACAGCCTTAGATGGCAAACTGCTTCTCACGCCAGGACCTTTTCCTGTGGATCTCTGTGAAGTGCTTTATATAGTCCACTCAGAGGAATTTACAAACAAATAACCTTTTGTCACTCTTCAGGAATGCATCTCCCTCCATCAATCCTCCAAGCACTTTCTTTGTCAAGGCCACTGCTCCTTGCACTGGCAGGAGCAGGACTGAGCCAGGCAGGAGCAGGGCTCCTCTGCTTCCTCTTGCTGCAGACGCTTTGGGAGAAGGATGTAACTGGGATAGGGTTACACTGGGATTATGGAAGCTGCCACCAGCTCTGGAGCCAGCTCTGGGGACTGGAGACTGTCACCAGTTGAGTTCACCAGTCTGATACCTTGTCCCTTTGCTCCTAAAGGCAGCTGCCTCCTGCCCTGGGCTGAAGGTACCCACAGGCTTCTCCAGGACAGGAGGGAGACAAGTGCTGGTTCTGCACTGGGAAAATACCAGGAGATCCACATGGTGTGACTCCTGGGGATGTCCTGTGCAGGATTAAAAGTTGGACTCAATGATCCTCGTGGGTCTCTTCCAGCTCAGAGCATTCTGTGATGGGAGCCCTCCTGGGACAGCCAGGGGCTCCCACTGGGTGGGACAGACAGGATGAGCACTGCCCAGCAGCTGCCTCTGGCCTGCAAACCTGCCGAGCCCCTCAGCTGAGCCCTGGGAGCAGAGCCCAAACCTCCCCGGTGCGAGCGGCGGCTCCGTTCCAAGGCTCTGGAAAGCTCATCAGGCACATCCACAGGGCTCAGATGTGCTGCCTCAACAGAGCCTCGGCAGAGCTATAAATAGCCCAGCCAAGCGTGGTGCAGCGAACCTGAGCGGAGCCGGCTGGGCTGCCCTCGTGGGCAGGAGCTCCGGGAGCCGTGCGGGGACGGCCCCAGGAGCTGCCCCGCTCTGCCCCGGCAGACCAGGACTGTGTCACCTCCCCGGGCATGGCCTTGTCCCCCCCGTGCTCCTGCAGCCTCAGCGCCGGCCACTGCAGTGTTCATTCATCCTCACTTCATTTGCTGCTGCTGACTTCTCTCTTAAAGCAGGGCTCAGGTCTGGACACATTATGGAACAGTTAATATTTTATTTGCTGCTGGAGTTCTGACCAGTATACAAAGGGCACAGTAGGAAATATCCATTTCATTAGCAAACAGGATTGGCCCATTCCAGGGCTCATGGAGTGAACCCAGCCCGTCCCCTGAGTGCTGTTACCAGCTGTAAGCTTGTCTTCATTCAGCAATCAAGTCAGGGAGGTTTCAGGACCTGCAGTGGTTTTCTTAGTTCTCAAGGCTATGCAGGCAATTAAAACTGGTCTTATTAAGAGGCAGCTGAGACTGGGCAGTGCTGTCTCCTTCTCACTCCTGTTCAGGCACTGCAGCGTGGGAACGGGGACAGCAGAGGAATCAGGATTTTTTGTTTTGCTGGCTTTTCTTCAGGTAGCTCCTGCAAAAGGCTTCTTGGCACTGCTGCTCAAGAGAAATGGAGCAACCAAAACGGGAGCTGGCTGTTGGCCAGCCCGGCAGCCAGGGGGGCAGGTGTGCGCCTGGAGCACGGCTATCGAGGGCAGGAGCCCCGTGTGGGACAGCCCAGTGTCTGAAGGGCCAGGGTCACACCTGGCCTTGAGGACCCCTGTGCAGGAAAGCCAGGTGTGCAAAGCACCGGGGTCACACCTGTGTTCCAGGGTCTGGCTGGGCTGTGATCCCTCACTGGATGCTGAGAGCTCACGAGCAGGTGTGTGAACGGAGAGGTTCCATTCTGCCCTCTCAGCTTTGTGTGTCTGTGGAACATCACATGTTCTCGGAGTGAAGGTACAATGAAGCAGCTCAAACAGCCCCGTGTCAATGTCACCCCCAGCCTTTGGGTGTGTGGGGACAGTTCTCAGCAGCGCAGTGCCCAAGTTTGGGATTTTATCAGGTTTCCCACACAAAACACGGCTGGCAGGAAAAGGGCCTGGCAGCATGCCCTGAGACATCCCAGGGGAAAAGTGTGACTCCTGCAGGATGTGGGGCTGGTAGTTCAGCGAGAGTTGGTCTCTCCCCAGACTTCCCTGGGCATTCCCCATTCTTTGCTCCCTGTAAGAAAACCCCAAAAACACGGGAACACTTTTGATGTGTTCAGGAGGGGGAAATGTGTCTGGGGAGATGCTGAGTCTTGTGGAGGACACTGAGCACCGGCCTGCTGTGACCTGAAAACCTGGACGTTTGGGATATGTGGTGCAGCTCCAGGAACAGGGATCTGTCCCAAATAGGGTGTAAACAGCCTCAGGGACTTTTCTCAAGTCCCTCTCTCCCGTTAGTGCCCTTCGGCTGTAAGTATGTGCCACTGTGGGAGGACATCTCAAGGCTCAGGAGATCCATGAGCATCACAGGTTGGAGATCTCAAGTGAAAGGTGCCAATGAGGTGCCAAGCTGCAACTCATAACCGGGACAGGATTAAATTTGACTCAGGTTGAGCCCTCTGACGGAGAACGCTCTGATGTGTGACTCAACCCAGTGAGTTCCTCTTAGAAAGGCGCAGGCTCCCGCCGGGGATCAGCGTCCCCAAGGCACAGGGGAACCCAGCAGAATCATGACCCCCTAGGGCAACAAAGGTCCCTCTAGGGATCAGCCGCTCCAGGGAATCAGGCTCTTTCCCCAGGGATGGGGAAAGAGGGCGCGGACCCCCCGGGCTACCACCGACCCCTCACACCGACCCGGGTCCCTCACGGCCCCTCACGGCGCCCCCGCCCCCCCGGCCCCGCCCCTCCCCGCCGCGCGCCGCCCCGCGGCATTGTGGGATGAAACAGGATGTAGGCAGAACAGCGCGGGCGGACGGGCCGGGCGCGGCGGGCCGCGCCGTGCCGCAGCCAATGGGAGCGCGGCGCGCGGGGCGGCGCGGCCAATGGGGTGGCGGCGGCCCGCGCGCCGCAGCGGGCGGGGCGGTATTTGAGAGCGGCGCGGCGCCGGGGTGCAGAGCGCGCGGGGCGCCGAGCGGAGCAGAGCGGGCTGAGGCAGCGCGGCTGGGCCTCCTCACACCTCCTTCTCCTCGGTGCTGTGCCTCGCCCTCTCGGGGTGGCCCTGTCACTGTGAAGGTGAGCGATGTCTCCGCTGGGCTGTGGCTCTCCAAGCCTCGCCCGACACCGGTCGCTCCGTGTGCGCGGTGGCGGCGGGGCCGCCCCGAGGGCGGAGGTCGCTGCCGCGGCCGGGCGCTACCGGCTTTTGGGGAGCGATCGGAGTCCGCCCCTCCCTGGAGGGCCGCGCCGCTGCGGAGCCGGTCCCGCTCCAGGCAAGGTCACCGCGGCCTCGGGCGCCCCTGGAGCTCCCCCCGTGAAGGTCACGCAGGGCTCCGGCTCCCGGGAGCCCTGCGGGGGAAGGGGCTGTGCCGCACCCCCTCCCGGGGCCCTTTTTGGCCAAGGTGGTGGATGCGGTTCGCGGAGGGGTTGGGCCCCGTCCTCAGTCGCGAAATCCATGCTGTCCTGGTGGTGGAGCGGTGGGTGCTGGGCTCGGGCCCCGTTCCGAGCCGTGGGATCTATGTTGTCCTGGTGGGGAAGTGATGGGTGCTTCCATCCTCGCGATCCATGCTGTCCTCATGGGGGAGGTGGTGGATGCTGGGCTTCAGCCCCATCTCATTTCTAGGGTTCTGTCCTGCCCGGAGTGGGAAGGAGTGGTTACCAGGGGGCTTGTGTCTCCTGTTCTTCCCAAAGCTCCAGCTTGTCCTGCTGGAGTATTGGGTTTGAACGTACAATTAAGACTGTATCCTACTCTGGTAAGGAAAGGGTTGGATGCTGCCTTGGGCCTAAATTCCCTCCCAAGGCCTCATTCTGCCCTGGAGTGGCAGCTGGGGCTGTGGTCTTCCTCCTCACAGACCACATCCTGCCCTTGGGGGGGAAGGGGTGGCTGCTGGAGCTGTAATATTACCCCCTCCTAGGCCCATCTTAGGGCCAACTAAGAGATGAGTGCTGGGGCTTTGTGGTTTTCCTCAAAGAGGGTCAGATTGGGTGCCAAGACCCCGAGAGCCACCTGTGATGCTGTGGTTTAGGGTTATGCTGTGTCTGTGGTGCTGCTGTAACCCCCAGGGAGCGAGCAGAGACTGGGGCTGCCCTGTGCTGTTCAGGTGGGTGCAGGGTGTGACACTCCTGTGGCAGGTGCAGCAGCACAGCCCCTGCCGTGGTGTGTGCCCTGGAGCAGTGCAGGGGAGGCTCCTGGCCGGCGTGTGCAGCCCTGCTGAAGGATGATCGCTTTCTCCTCTGGCGCTGTCGCCCGCGGCAGCACGGGCCTGCACTGGGATGCTCCTCGCCTAGACAATGAGGAGGGAAGGTGCCTTTTGCAGGTCACTCTGTGCCTGCTTATGCAATAGCAGGTGCCCTCTGAACCCTGTGAGCAGTGCAGGTGTGTGAAGGCCTGGGGTGTGTCAGGGCTTGCTTGCTCTCTTTCCCTAAAGAAGCTTTTCTGGAAGAATGACCCACAAGTGGATTTCTGTTGCTTCCTTCTTCCTGTGGACTTGACACCCAGAAGACTTTTCCAAGGGATGGTCAGATTCCCGGGTGGTGAATCCAAATCTACAGGCAGTTTGGGCTGTTCTGAGCTGTGTCTTTTCTTCCCTTGGCTTCTGTGCTGCAGGCAAAGCCCCACTGGCTGGAACCACGGCCTGGAAAGGAGCAAACAACTGGGAAGTGGCTTTTCCAGGGCTGTGATAGGAGCATGTGCTCTCTGTTGGCAGTGGAGCTCAGTTCCTGTCATTCCTCCCGCTGCTGTTAGTGTGTGTTAATAGCAGTGCTCTATTAAACACTGTATCTAAACTGTATAAATTAAGGTGGCAATAGAAGTCTTCAAGTGCAGGCAGAGGGAAGAATTGAAGTATTGTAATCAGAGGGCTGCAATTATGTAACCGGATTCTCTTTCTCTCTGGGTAGCAAGCTCCTTTAATTGCTGTAACAAAGCTACTCCTTCAGTTTTCTGGGGCTCTTCCAGGAAGTGATCATTGCAGCAGATTTTTTTCACTCCACAGCAGAGCTAAAAATGTGTAATTTCACTGTTTCAAAACACACTTGGTAGTATCACTCAAGACTTAGTGCTGTAAAAGGATTTAGGAAACTTAATGGTGCTCTGCAGGCTTAATTGGAGGCACTCCTTGCCATTAAGAAGCTTATTCCCACAAAGTTTTAATGTGCTGGGGTAAGAGCTGCTGCAAGGTGAGCAGCTGGATCCCCAGGTAACATGTGCCTCCCCAGGCCTCGAGTGGGGAATGGGAGTGAGGGCTGTGGTGTCCAGAGCAGGCCTTCATGGTGGGCCTTCTCCAGGGCTTGGAGAAAGTCTGCAGTGTTGGGACCATGAAATCCCAGTTTTCTAGGATATAGGAACTGTGCTGGGCACCTCCCTGGCAAGGCCATGTCAGATCTGATGGCTGCAGTGGCTGGTACAAGGCAGTTTAATTTTGAGGGCAGAGGGGTTGCACACCTCACTCCAGGCCAAATCTGGGACTGCAGTAGCATGCTGCTTTTGGCATCTGAGTTGTGGTTGCCAGTTGAGGAGGGGGCAGGAAAGGAGAGCTTTGCCAAGCTCTGTCCCTGTGGTGGGACCTGCTTCCCCTGCCCTGTTTCCAGGCTGCAGTGTGCTGTTAACCTGCTTCTGGCTCATCACACTGGCTCTGTCCCCTGGGAGCAGCTGAAGGCCGGGTTTCACAGCAGAGCAGCAGGGAACTGAAGGTGTGATGATGGCTGAATGTGGAACAATGCTCCTTCCAGGCTAAACTAGCAGCAGGAGCTGTGGCACCTGGGATGGGGTAGAATGAAAGCACTGCTGCTCTGAATGTGCTTCCTGAGCTCTGTGCCCGTGCAGACAGTCTGGGATCTGTTGCTTGCAAGGCTCTGAGCAGGGGATGTTCCAAATCACTGGCACACCTGGATGGCAAACTTGGCTGTAGCCTATGGATGTGCAGGAGGGCTGTGGCTCTCTGCAGATCCCGTCTCCTCCCACACATCAGCTTTTCCTGCGTGTGGTGATGCTGGACTACCTCTGCTCCAACCTCTAGCCAGTGCTCCGGCTGTAAGGGGCACCTTGGCCTGGGCTGCATAGGCAGCCCCGATAAACTCACTGTGGCCATAGCAGGGTGTGTGGTGTCGCCTTGTGACGCAGCCTGCACGGAAAGGACAACCTCTGATGCACAGGAAGCAAAGTCTCTGTTTGGGAAGGGATTAAAGGAATCTATGTTCTGCCTTAGGTTCACCATGTCTGACAGAAAGGCTGTGATCAAGAATGCGGACATGTCCGAGGACATGCAGCAGGATGCTGTAGACTGTGCTACACAGGCCATGGAGAAGTACAACATAGAAAAGGACATTGCAGCATATATCAAGAAGGTAACTCCGGGATGAGGGTGCTGTGCTGGCTGCGACTTCCCAAAGCTCCCGGGTCTGTCAGGAGCCGAGTGGCTGAGGCTTCATGCTTGCGTGCTGGGAGGGAGAAGATACTTGGCTTCTTGGCTGCTTTACTGCTGTTTTCAAGAGGATGGAGTGACTTCTCCAAGGTCAGGGGAGGGCTGTGGCAGAGCTCTGGCAGGCTCTGAGCAAACTGCAAGTGCTGTCCCTCAGGATTTGCCAGCCTGGAAAGGGCTGGCAGCTGCCTCTGCTTAGGACTTGCTCCACAGACCTGCAGCACCAGTGCAGCTGGGATCACCCTGATGTTTCCCTTGGTGGGCAGCAGTGCATGTGTGGTTCTGGGATGGGCCTCTCTGGCTGCTGGGGCTGTGGAAGCTGCTGTGTTAGAAACAGTGCAAGCAGCTGCCCTGGCTGGTGATGAGGTTCTCTCCCCATTTGCAGCAGTCCGTTAATTGAGTCTCCTGCTTGGTGATGGAAGCTGGGGAGCTGTTGGTTCCCCCTGTAGCAGCTTCTCAGAATGGTCAGGAAAGTGCTCTTGGAGGAGGGAAATGTTACTTCAGAGGCAGTGAAGTCCTGGCACCTGGGCTGGTGTTTGGGCCTTGCTTGTAATCTAAGCTTGAAGGCAAAGGATTCAACGGTGTCTCCTGACTTCTCAGATCACTTTGAGGCATGACTTAGCTCTAAGTGCTCGGGGCAATGTAGCCTATAAAGTGAGGGAGTGCAACAGAAGGCATCCGAAAAGAACTTGGCCTTTATTTCATGAGAGTGTGTTGGGAGGAGGGAAGCAATTTGATGCACCCTTGTGCCCTGGCAAGAAAGCCTTTTCCTTACTTCAAAGGTTACCTGCAAACAGCTCAAACTCTTCTGCTGTCTGAGAACTAGAGCTGGCTTTAATCTTGGATGTTGAGTCTGTTCTGGCTCTGTCTCAGGGGAGGGAAGGGTGTTCTTGGGAGTCCTGTGTTAATTAGAGGGAGGAAAATGGTCTTTAACCCTATCCTGCCTGCTAAGTAGGGAGAAGAGTGTTGAACCTGCGTTCAGCTTGTTTACCTTTGACCTCTTGGGTCTTTGCTCCCTGGCCTGTGACTCTGCCTGCTCATTTTCAGCACGGATTTTCCCCTCTTTGTGTACAAGAGTCGCAAATAGCAGAAGCTAGGCTTTTCTTCCTTCCTTCCTTTTTTTAGGTGACCTTTAAGCTCAGATGCCTTGCTGGAGCAGACATGCCAAAACCTCTTTTTATTTTTTGTGAGTGGGTTTGGAATGGGAGAGAATTATTCCCCTGATTAGCCTACACACAGGGCTGGACCAAGGAGAGCTCTTGCATCTGCTCTTCCTGCCCAGGGCTGATGGTGCTCCAAGGCTTAGAAGATGTTTTGCTTGTGTTGAATCCTTCAAACAATCCAGTGCAGAGGTTTGGTTGCTTAATTTAATAGTGTCTTGCAGTGGGGTATCTCAAGATGCTGCAGGTGGGAGGAGAGGTGATAGTGTGTGACCAGAACCAGCTCAGAATTTCTGCTTAGGACTATTCTGATGTGGGCTTTCTTGGCCTTAATGCCTCTCTTCTCTTTCTTCAGGAATTTGACAAGAAATACAACCCAACTTGGCACTGCATTGTTGGCAGAAACTTTGGCAGCTATGTAACACACGAGACAAAGCACTTCATCTATTTTTACTTGGGTCAGGTTGCAATTCTTCTCTTCAAGTCTGGATAGGAAGTAGGAGCGATTGAAATTTGGACTGTAATGCACTGATGGCTGAAGCCACGACTCCCTCTAACATGGCTATGCCGCTGCATGGACTGTATACTATATTTAATGTGTATATGTTGCAGTAAAAATCTACTTCTGTTTAGTTGCCTGGGAAGAAGGCGGCGTTTTTTTGTTACTGCTTTTTTTGGTTGTATTGCACTAGAAAACCTGTAAATGCTTAAACAATGGCCTTTACGTGGGAAGAAATAAAACTATTCCACAACAGCTCCCTCACTGGTAACTCCTTCTTTGAGGCTGGGAAAACTTTTTTGGGCAGGCCAAAAGCCCCAGACTTCCTTACTGAGTCCTGTTAGACTGTTAATCTTGCAAAGAGGAGCAAAGCCAGTGTGAGCCTCTGTCCCACCCTGCAGACTGTAGAGAGCTGGCTCTCCCAGTACCCTCGGGGCAGGTCTCAGACCTTCCCTGAAAGCTGGTGGGGTGGCTCTGGGTGACGTGGCTTCCACACCCAAGGTGATCTCCACCTCTGACTGTGATACAGGCTTGCAGCTGGCACCCTCGGTGTTCTTGCTCGGTGCCCTTCGCTGTATTTTTGGCTCTGCTGAAACATTGACCTAGACTTGAGTAAGCAATTCAGCGTGGTCTAGAAGGCTTCAAGTCCAGCCCCTGAGTTCCTGCTTGTTGCAGAAAGCAGCAATCCTGTGGCTGAAGTCTTCAGACCCCCATACTGAGTCTGAAGCCACGTGGCCCGGCCCCGCAATGGAGTAGGATATCAAATTGGTGACTACTGACAACAGCTCTATTCGGCATGTTTGTAGCCAGTTGTCTCAACACTGCCTTAACTTGATGCTCTCCTTAAAGCAAGCTAGTCGTGTGGAAGACTTGTAAGTGGCCACTGTCTCTTTTTTTTTCTTTTTTCTTTTCTTTTATTTTCTGTAGCGAATAAGCTATTTCCGGAGGTTTGTCCTCTATGTTCTGATATCTGCTTTTGTTCTTAAAGCACAGTACCAAGAAGTTTAAATTTACATGTGATGTTTGTGTGAAGGAAACTCATGTGACATCTGCTTCAAAGGCAGACAAATGTCTTGGTCTCCAATAGGTTCAGCAGTGATGTTGTCTTAGTACGTACTGACTTGGGATTACACTGCAGGAAGTTCTGACCTGGGTGTGCACAAATGCTGTGTGATGGCAAATAAATCCCTGGTGCTTGTTCTAAGCTCTAATTATTGGTTTGCTGACTAATGCATTGGCAATACCACTGGGCTGGTGAGCCCAGCTCGTGTCTCTGAGATTAATTTGGTGTTGGGAATAAATCATTGCTGGGGGCAAAGGGCAGAGTGAAGGGAGCTCTTTGTGAAATGATTTGGTGACCCAGGTTGATGACTTCCTGAAGTAAAAGTCCTTCTTGTCTCTGTGCAAAATCCAAAGTATGCCTAATTTTGTATTATGGGTAGAACAATGTTGTAACTAGAAAGAATGTAGCTGTCATAAGTTCATGTCGATGGAAATGTCTGCACTGGGATAATGTGCCTTGGACTGTCTGGGGCACTCGTGTGGTCTTGTCTCTTCAGAACTCCACTCTGGGTCTGAAAGGAGAATGTTTTGGGTTTGTTTTTTTTCCAAGCATGAGTCTAATGTGAATCTGTTCACGGTCTCTCGTGGAGCAAGATCTGTTCCCTTCATAACTGCAATTGCTCAAATACCATTTATTTTTTTTTTCAAACATTAAAGGTGAATTGACACATTTGAACAGCCTCTGGTTTCTTCTTCCTTACCAGCTTTCCTGAGCAAAGCCAGTCCTTGTCCAGAGAGGGTGAGCAGCTATTTCTGTGCCCTGGAAGGTGCCGATGACCCAAAGAAGGCAGGTCAGGGAGGGAGAAATGACTGGAGGAGCTTAGGTGGTGCCTGTGTGCTGGTGCTGATGTCCAGCTTAGCTCAGAGGCTGAGCCAGAGGGGAGGGATTGAGGGAATTGTGTCCTGCTGCACCCTGATGGGATGCTCTGTGCCAGGTAACCTGGATCTGAATGGCTGGGAGCTGACCTCTTAACGGTTTGAGGCAGCCAGGGGGTGGCACAGCAGCTCCCTGCGCAAGAATGTGATTCCCTGCTTCCCAGGAAAGCAGGCTTTCCTCCAGGCCTCCTCCCCGTGCTGCAGAGAAAGCTGAGAGCTGAATCTGGTGTGTTTAATGCCTCTCACGGTGCGGGGGCTGTGGGCTTGCCCTTAAACAACCCCCTCAGCTTGTTATCTTGCTCCTGATGCAACCTCAGTTGGGGGTTGTGGCCCGGGTGATATTTTGGAAAAGCTGTGGGTTCTTCCCAAGCACAGCAGTGTAACAGCTCTGCTGAGGCACAGTAACACCAGCGTGACTCAGCCCGGCGCTCCATGCGCACAGCACGGGCTGAGCAGCACAGCACGGCTGTTCCACACGGCCCATCTGCTCCAGCCTGCACCTGCCAGTGCCCCGGGGCAGGGGTGCTTCCCACTTTAGGGGAGCTGCCAGTGATGCTCTTTTCTGTGTAGTCCCAGCCTTTTAGCTGGGAGGGGAATTGCTGGGCTGGGGGCTGGGGCTCTGCATTCCAGGCCTGGCGCAGGCTGGGTTAATGCTGGCTCCAAGGAAATGTGCAGCCATGTGGGGCTGGGCTGGTCAAGCCCCCTCTCTGCACAGGGCCCTCAGAGAAACTGGATCCTGAACCCCAGCTGCAGTGCAGGAGGCTGCTGATCCAAAACCTCGGGTGAAATGCTTTTCCAGCCTGAGTTTCATCTGGGAAACCCCCATTCCAGCCATGTATCTCCAGTGGCTGTGGTACTGCTGGAAATCCATCTCTAGCGGGATGGGGAGGTCCTGCCAGGGCTGGAGGGATGGTGTGCCCTGGAGCTGACACACACCAGTACAAAGTGGGCTTGGTGCTTCCTTGGATGTGTCTCTGCAGTAGGAGTCCTGCTTCAGAGTGAGGAAGAGGAGCTGTTGCTCACATCCTCAGGAACTAGGCAGTGAAACAACAGTGTTTCCCCTAAACCATCTTCCTTGCAGCGCTGGGGCCCTGGAAAACACAAACTGCCTGAATTTGTGCAGTGCTTCCCTGTACACATCAGAGAGCAGGGGGAGGTTTGATCCTGGAGCTGTGTCCCCCTCCCCTCCCACTCCCCAGCAGCTGATGAGGCTCTTGGCTTTGACTTTTTCCATTGCTGGGCTCCACTTTGTCTCCAGTTTCCACCGGCACAGGTGTCCTGGATGATGCCTTGGAGCATTAACTGTTTCCATGCTGGAGAAACCAGTGGCATTCCCGGAATGGCTGCTCAGTTTCAAGCTGTTTGGAAACATCTGGATCTGGGACACGGACTGGAAGGTATGTATGTGCAGGGGGATCATCTGGAGGAAGAAACTGCTTCCAGATGTGTTTGGGCAAAAACGCTATTGAAATGTAAACTCAGTTTATTGAAATGTAAACTCAGTTTATGTTGTGCTGCCTCACAAGCGCTCAGAAAGCCCTGGGTGCAGGGAGGGGCTCTGAGGGTGCTGCTGTGGGCAGGCTCTGGGTGCAGATGTGCCTGCAGATGTGCATTTGTTGTGGGGAACCGGGTGGTTTGTGGCTGGTGAGAGTGTCACATTGTTTTCTCTCTTACCAGCCAAGTCATTCAATTCCTCATGCTGAGTATTCCTTCCAGATGTGGAAGTGCCTTACAAAGCAGGGCTGTGTGGCACTGGGGAGCTGTGCTCTGTATCACTACTAGACACTGTCTGGGATTCACGCTTCTGCAGAATGAGCGCTGTGTAAAGCCATGGGAGAAGCTGTCAGTCCATCTCCCTGCCTGCCTGCCTGGCAATGTTCTTCCCCTTCTCTGTGACCACTCTGGAAAGGGACAAGTGGCATTCTAGGAGTTGGACATTGCTCCCGTGGGAACACCCGGGCTGCAGGTCAGGGCTGTCCTTGTCTCCCAAGCAGCCTGCAGCATTGCTGCTGCAGTGCTGTGCTCCAGGCACGTGCAGGCAGAGCCTGTGGCTGCAAACCCAGTACCCACCAGACCTGTTCCTTCTCCCAGTGCTTTTGCAGGTGATTAGTGATGATGAGAGAGAACGTGGAAATAATTTTTATCTCGCTTTCTGCCTCTGCTGGGTAAATCCTGAGGAGGACGATGGCACACAGTGAAGGAAGCAGGGCTGTGCCATCCCTGCCCACCCGAGGTTTCCCTCCTTTGTTCTATTTTTTGAGCAAGGATCCTGACACCCTTTCCCAGACAGTGAGTCACAGCAGCTCTGTCTGTGCAGAAGCCCTGTGTCTTGGAGCACTTTGTAGATGCAGGAGCTGCAGGAGCCTCACAGGAGCCAACTGTGTTTATTAAAAGATGATCAGATGTTTCCTTCCTTAAGGCAGTGTCTAGCTGAGGCTGAGTAATAACTCATTACCAACGAGACAAATAACTGCTTATCATCAGCTCAGTGCCTTTGCCAGCCCTTCTGGTGGTGGTGGCAGGTGCTCTGAGCACTGGTGGACTCAGCACCCAGAACAGGGGGTAAGAAGACCCCAGAAGATCCAGTCCCTGAGACAGCCTGGGCAGCCCCAGGCTCTGCTCTGCTGCTCAGTGGGGTTTGGCCCTGGATTAAGCTCAGGGTACAGCTTTATCCAGCCCTGGTGCACCATGTTCCCCACTGCCTGTGGAATCAGGCTGCTGGAGGGGCCTTTGCATGCCACGTTGTTCCATCCTGGTGCTGGGGACTCAGATCCCATGTGCCAGAGCTCCTTGTGGCCTGATGGACAAACCAGCAGTGGGGCAGGGCGGTGTGTAGAGGCATCCCAGGAGCGCTGTGGGGCCATGGGTGAGGTGGGATGCCATGATCCCCATGTCCCCACATGCCCCGTGGTGGCAGGGCTGGGCTGGGGAGAGGCAGAGCAGGGCCAGCTCTCATTGCTGGGGCCGGGACCCTGCTGGGCTGGCTCAGAGGCTTTCCTCAGACGCCATCCTCTGGTGCAGCCGCCGCGGTCCTTCCCTGCCAGATGCCATGGCATCTCTCCATGTCCTTTGTTCCCTCCTTGCTCACGCCTCTGCCATGATTTATGGCCGTTGCGGAGCAGCCTGGCTGCGGCTCCCCTGCCTGGCCAGACCCAGCCTGGGCCAGGGAGCTCTCGGGCAGCGCTCTGACCCCCCTGCATTCGGGCCCCTTGCATTTAACCATGTGCGTGGCCTTTTCTTTCACCTCCTTCCAGCCCGGCTGTGAATGGAGTGCTTTCAGGGGGAGGAGACTGCTGGGAGCCCAGCTCTGCCTGTGCATTGGTAGCAGCCCATAAAAGCATCCCAGGAATTCGCCTCGGCGGCCCTGCGCGGGGTGAGCCAGTGAAAGGCGCCCTTTGTTCCTGCGGCCCGGTCCCACACACCCTCGGAGGGCTGGAATCTGCAGAGCTGGATGTGTGCTCCCACTGCTGCCACGCTGCACTCAGGCCCTCGCCAAGAGGTTTTCCCACGTCTCACCCCGGCCAGGGTGAGCAGGGCACTGACAGAGGCTTCCCCAGGCTGCACCGAGCCGGGCCTGTGTTCCCAGCCTAAGCTGAGTCAGAGGGACGGAAATCCCTCCTGCAGGGCTCCCTCTCCCCGCGGGCTTCGGTGACAGCTTTGGGGTGTGATTGCTGCTGCTCCTGCTGCTGCCCGGCTGCGGGGCCCCTCAGGCCAGGGACTGACACGGAGCCAGGCCGGCCCCGCCGCAGCCTGCACACAGCCACTGGCACCCGGCCCAGAACATGGCTCTGCAAAAGAAGAAATGCCTTTGTTGTTGTTGTTGAGGAAAGCCCAGAACGCTCCGGCAAGGACACAACCTCTTCCTAAAGCTGGGTTTGAAAGCCCTGCTTTCTCAGAGGGTTCAAAGTGACCTGGCCAGAAGCATCTGCTTCTGTGGGTCAGCCTGGCTGGAGGAAACCCTGACCCACCTTGCAAGGGCTCCCTCTGAAACCACAGCTGGCAGGGGCACCGAGGGATGGCACCCATGTGTCCCTTCCAGAGGGTGCCCACCCAGGGTGCTGCTGGGGAGCACCATGAGATTTCCTGGGCTCTCATTAGCACAAGAAAAGCTTTGGGTGACTCAGCAAAGGGTGCCAGACCAAGGCTTGGACACTGTCCTCAGCAGGACTGACACATGCAGTTCAGGCAGAGCCTGGCCTGGCTAAAGATACCGTGGTGCTTAAATATTTTATAGAAAATCATTAAGCAATTAAATCTGGTGGATCTCGCATCACAGAAAAGCAGCTTGAAGCCTGTACAGTAAACAGGGCAATGCTTCCTGCTTGTTTGGGATGTCTTCTTGGAGTCTTAACTACAATCCTTGCTTCAAAATAACTATAATTATCTCTTAATTGCCATTATTGTTTAACATTTTTAGTATTTGCAAGTGCAAACTGTTACAGTTTTCCGTGCAGATACAATCAGTAGCCGGGGCTCACAATGAAAGCAATTAAAATCCTGTGATTATCACAAGGCTGCGTGTCTCTACACCAGCTTCAATCTGCATCACTTGCCAAGATGTAGGCTAGAAATTCAGACAAATTTAGCATTTATTTAGTAACCCAGCAAAGCTACTACCTCTTGCTGCCTCCAATGATTTGCATCTACGGCACTTTTTGGAAGGACGGGAGCAGGGAGGGGAGGGGAAAGAAAGCAGTTTCTAGAATACATCCCGGGAGAATATACAGCAAGAAAAATTATGCACATGAATTATGCATCTGAATTATGATTTCACTCCTATTTTTGTCCGGATTAGCTCATGTTTGGTGTGCATCCCTGGCAGGGTGCTAGCAGAGTGTGCTCCAGCTCCCAGCAGGTCACTGCGGCTCCGGGTCCTGTGGTCCCTGCTCCCCTGGCAGCTGCTTCCCAAGGGCTCCCGGAGCTGCCTGGGGATCCAGCCCCTGCTCCTCACCCCTCACAGGCTGTGCAAGCCGCTTTTCTGTGTTCATTGAATGCCTCTCTTCTGTAAACACACAAGGGATGACAGCAGATTTGGGTGTAACTAAAAAAGCAGGTCTGTGCTATTTTCTACAGAGGGGGAGGTGTTTGGAGGCTGTGCTGCCACCAGCCAGCCTTCAACGGTGTCCCCCGGGTCCCCAGCATCTCCTGGGGAAGGCAGACGTGGAAAAACATCTTGGCCTCTGCCAGCTCTGGGGAGATAAGCCCAGGAGAGAAGGGGAAGGCAGCAGCAGGGCTTCCAAAATCTCACCAGATGCAACTGCAATCCCAGCACACACTCAAGTAAAGCCAGTCATCCTTCCAGGAAAATCTGCTTGGGAATCCTCAGCTCCCTTCCCGGGAGGGCTGCTGACCCCAGGCCATGGATGTTTCCATCTGTAAGGAATTTCAATGGCCCTCATTGCCATCAGGGAGGGAATTTTCCTCACTGGCCAAGCCAGCAGGGCACCTGCACCCAGGTGTGGGGTCCAGGCTGGGGTGGGTGTGGGCACAGGGCTATGTGGGGAGGCTTGAGGGGCTGGGAATGCTCCCTGGCTGGGTCCAAACTGCATGTCCCATTTCTGCTGCTGCCTTGGACTAACACCCCTGACATCCCAGCAGTTGTTTGCATGAGAAAATGAGATTAGGAAAGTATTTCAAGCATTCGTGTCTGTTGTTCAGTGGCAAACAAGGCTGGAGCCAGAGCTGTTTGTCCTGTCAGCTGGCCCAAAGCTTGGGAAAACAGCCGGGAAGGCAGTGGGAGACACCCAGCTGAGCACCAGGGCTGAATTTGCACAGACCTGCGGAGAGTGGGAAAGGTGGAGCTGGTGCAGGCAGAGCCAGGGATGGGGTACCTGCATGTGCACCTTTGTGGGTACCCCTGGGGCTCCCTGGGATACCCCAGAAGATTGGGATTTTTCTATATTCAGGTATTTCCCATCTGCTTTGAAATGCTGCTGGTGGGAAGTGAAAAGTATCAGTAAATTTGGGCAGTCACAGGCAAGAGGAGCAAAGGCAGAATTAATGGAAACAGGCACCTTGGAAATCCTGGGCTTGAAAGCCCTGAAATTGCCTGCTGAGATTTGGGCTAGCTGTGCTCCCAGAGTGATGAGGTTGAGATGAGCTCTCCAGTCTGCCTTTTGGAGGAAGGACACAGCTGGTGAGGCAGAGAGGAAGGAGGAGGCCAGGAGAGCTGCAGCAGCTCCAGGTGACACAGAGAGGAGAGGAGGAGGCCAGGAGAGCTGCAGCAGCTCCAGGTGACACAGAGAGGAAGGAGGAGGCCAGGAGAGCTGCAGCAGCTCCAGGTGACACAGAGAGGAAGGAGGAGGCCAGGAGAGCTGCAGCAGCTCCAGGTCACCGTGTTTCCAGGCTCAGCAGGTCCCTGCCACATCCTGGAGCTCTCCTGTGGCTCCTGCTCAGTTTGGTTTCCCTGTGGCAGCTGTCACTATCCCTGTGACAAACCACCTGCCTGAGTTTCAAGGAAGTCATCCATATATTCAACAGGAATATCAATGTCCAGGAGCTCCGGGGGACCCTGAGATCACAGCAGCTAACACAGGGATTCTGCTGAGCTCTGCTCCCCCCACCACAGCTGGAATTCCTCTTGGATGGCGTGCAGGGAGTTGTTAAAACTTCTCCTGGTCCTTTTGGGGTTCAGGTGTCCTGGGGTGGGCTCCCATCCCAGCTGCAGCACAGGATCCAGCCCAAGCATGCTGCCCAGGGAGGACACTTGCTCCACATTTTGAAGCCAGAAGTGCCTCCTGAAATCAATACAAAAGGAGATTCCTCTGCAGCCTAGGGAATCACCCTGTCCACATTCTTCCCTGAGGCCTTCAAAGGAGCTGAGGAATCTAATTCCCACTAATTTGCTTTGAAAACACCAAGTTAAAATTGTAATTATGGCCTGGTACCTTAGTGCCGAGGGAAGACCCCAGCAGACTGCAGCTTCCTTGCTTCCCCAAGACATCAGTTTTGATGATTTATTAAGACTTACATTTTTAACAATATGATGTTGGTTAATGTTGGAAGATGTTCCTACAATTAATGAAAATTTCATAGACTGACTGGAGAAGAAAGAGAGCATTTTATGTCCCCTACCAGATGGCCTAGACCAGCTGCTCACTTTTTTCTTTGAACTGTGATTCTAATGACTTCTCTGTCCTTTGAAGTCTGCTTAGAGCTGCTGAACCAGATGGATTTGCATGATAGTAGCAGTGCACGTTTAACAGAGGAGGACTTGTGCTATTTTCCCTCCTGGCCACTGCTGAATGCTGCAGTTGGGGGATTTGGAGGGGTGAGTAA